>NC_142769.1:13446718-14136718 GCF_988280905.1 Pimephales promelas
TTCAAATCAGCTGCATCAGGTTACTGCCATTAACAACTACCACAACTATAACTACGATATGTGTCACTTAATAAACCACTAAGGTAGAAAATGTTGGTTTAATTACTGCTAACATCAACGTAAGCCTCTAGTCGACACCAGGGTGGCCATTTCAGTCTCATTTCACACTTTATTTTGTATAATCGGTATCTTCCTCAAGAAGCAAACTTGTGTATAAAAAGAATAGGAGTTTTTTTGTTAACACTTTACTTGAAGGGGTGTGCATAAAACTGACATGACACCTTCATAATCATGACACGTCATGAATATGAAAGAGGTTTTATGCATGCTTTATGGGTTAACATTACATTAAACAGTCATGTGGTTGGTTTTGAGGCCATTACATGAGGCCATTACAACTGTGTCATGATTATTTTTCTTGACCTCAACTACAGTGGTACAAATTTAATTGTGTTATTAAAATGTTATAATGGCCTCATGACAGCCAAACATTGTCATATTTGCATTAAAAATGTCATAACTGAGCGAATGACACTTAATGGCAGTTGTCATAAACATGCATGGAACCTCCTTCATATTCATGACATGTGTCATGTCATGATAATGAAGGTGTCATGTCAGTCTTATACACACCCCTTCAAGTATTGTTACTGTATTTCATTGTTATGGAAGAATTCAGGATCCAAATGAATAGTATCACAGTATCTCCAAGTAGTTTTGTATGGACACAGCCTTATCGTGTTTTCGTAGACACATTTTTATTGGGAGTCCAAGAGCAAATCATATCCTTTCAAAAGTGCTATTTGGACTAGTTTTCCCTAAGGTGGTCAGATAAATGCAAGAATCCAAAATTACTACTCACCATAGCCTGTAAACTGTAGGTTGCGGGACACTTGGCAGGCTTTTTTATTGTCTTTTCCCTTATCACATATTCCATAGCACATCATTAGAAAATGTAAACACTCAAAATTCATCCTGTAAAACCTTTTTGAAAATGGAAATTGTATGACCATGACAATTTTAAAAGTCCAAACTATTTTGTAAAAAAAAAAAAAAAAAGAAGAAGTTAAGTTCAGTATATTTGCTTTACAGTAAACTTCTATAACACATTTACACTTTTATTATCACTTCTGTAAAAAGAGACCAACCGTCTGTAGTCCAGCAGATTCATGAATTATAGCCTTTTAAGTTCAGATCTATGATTAAAAAGCAGGTGACGGCTTACGTGATAATTCCATTGCTTAAAGTTGTGTCATTGTAATCACCTATGGGGCCTATTTCAAAAGTGACTTCTGTAGTGCCCTTATTCACGTAAAACTATACAGAGATCCTGATCCCAACTCTTCACCAACTGAAATGGCATTTGTTTAGAAAATGAATTCTGTTTGAAAACAGCAACTCTCAGACACACAGAGAGCAACATATAAACCTCAAGAATCACTTAGTGACAGAGGGAGATCAAGCTGGATTTGGTATTTAGGCGTCTTTCGGCGGACCCTCAATCTGAGAGCGACTGCACACGAGTGGGATTTCTCTGCCGTCCTCTCCTCTGACTGTAATCAAATGCGGGACGTGACTGGATTTACAGTGGGAATCTGGCACTAACTGCTTGTCTGGCTTGGTGAAGCGCTCGACTAATACAGCAGGGCCTTTCTGATGAATGAGAGCTGGCTGGAATCTATCAGCCGGTGATATTATCTATCAGGAACGGACTCTGTCATTCAGTGGCTCTCTGAGGTCAATAAAGGAGCCGTCTGTTGGGGTGATGGATGGAGGTAAGGCATCAATACAAAAACTTGGCTTTGAGTCCAAGGAGAGAAGCTCCGGTGTGGCACAGTTTGTTTTTATTTACTGCGATGTTTACCGAAGGTTGAGGTTGTGCTGTAAAACTGCCGGCTGCTCAATCAACAGCTGAGCTGGTGAATTTGAATCTGTGGAAATTCATTTTATCCTGAAAGAAATAGATGGATGGGTGCACAAATACCTGCAAATTCGCTAGTACGAAGGTGTGGATGAAACAGTAGGTATGGTGCTAGGTCAGCGTGGGTGTACAGCTGTATTTCTGACTCTGCCCATTGGATCCCAAGAGCTCCAAGGTTGATGTGTGGCCATGAAGTATCGGCTCCTCCGGGAGACTAATAGCTCCAGTAATGAAGCGTCGTTTGACTGTGTGATTCATTCAAACACCCAAATCTTTATTGCCGTGTTTGTAAGGGCAGGCCGTATATCAGCATAGTCCTCGGTTGGTCAGTGTGACCTTGTTCTGTCGTGCTGTTCGCAATTGGTGCTGGTGTGTGAACTTAGGCAGAAGAGAACCCACAAAATCATAGTAGAATTTTTTTTTCATAGAAAATTTTTTATATAGAATTTTTTTTTTCTCTTACAAAATAATCTATAACGTTCTCAGAACTTTAGATAATGTTCTGGCAAGGTTATCTCAAAGTTAAGAACAATTTTTGGTAACACTTTATAATAACTACACTCTAATAAATAAAGCTATAAATGCTTTCTTCTTGATTTAAAAGCATATCTATAATTTATTTAATAATTGTATTTTCATCCTTTATTAATGATCAATTTATCATTTCTAAATGAAGAATTGCACTTTTTATGAACCAGTTATTTGAAAGTTTTTATTGGTTCATATGATTACTTAGAACATGTAAGTAAATGATTAATAAACTATTTAAATGTACATTCATACACCTTATTATTCAGACATAAAGTGATGGTTACTTACTGTGGTAATAAATGCTTTATTAACATGTATTAATGCTGTAATTCAGGGTTAATTTGGGTAGTTATAAAGCATTTAGTAGTGGTCAGTTAACTATGTTCGTGAGCTCATCTAAAGTGAGGACTATTCATGCCTTGTAAAGCATTTATAAAGGAGATTTAAAGGCTGTTAAATATTTCTATGTTCTGTATCACTGTGTTGTGTTTGTTACATTTTACTGTTTAGAAGATTGATGAGCCTTTAAATCTCCTTTGTAACTGCTTTACAAAGCATGAATTGTCCTCACTTTAGATAGTCAACACAAAATAGTCAGCTGACCACTTCTAAATGCTTGTATTTACTACAGTACATTTAATTACACTTTCTAAGTGATCTTATGAATGACTGACAACTCTTAAATAACTGGTTTATAAATAATGCGGTAACACTTTACAATAAGGTCCGTTAGTTAACATTAGTTAACTACATTAGTTAATATGAACTGCACATATACAGCATTTATTGATTTTTGTTAATGTTAATTTCAACATTTACTAATATTTTATTTAAATCTTGTTAGTTAATGCACTGTGAACTAACATGAACAAACAATGAACAGCTGTATTTTTATTAACTAACGTTAACAAAGATGAACAAATACAGTAACAAATGTATTGCTCATGGTTAGTTCATGTTAGTTAACTAATGTTAACTAATAAACCTTATTGTAAAGTGTTACCATATATATGCTTATAAATCAAGAAAAAAAAGCATTTATAGCACTATTTATGAACTGCTTATTAATGTCTATTAATGTTTTTTTTAAATGATGAATTAACTGTTTACTCATGCTTAACTAATGATTAATAACGTGCAGTTATTATAAGGTGTTACCCAATTTTTTTTCCATTAATATTAACAGAACGTTCTTTCAAAGTTATCTGGTATTTAGCAATGTTCTTGAAACATTATTTACAGATTGTGCATGGATTGTTTTTACAGAAACTTTTTTTAGAGTTCATCTAGTTTTTCTGAAACATTCCTATAATGTTTGCAACATAATAAAATGTAATGGTCCCTTAACTCTTGAAACCATGAAAAAATGTGTAAGTTTTACACATTCAGCAAACATTAAGAAATAAAGTCTTTATACCTTAATAGGAACGTTAGCAAAACAAATGTTATTTTTGTTAGTGGGGAAAAAGTTTAGGAACATCACAAGAGCAGGTGTGCTGTTTTTGCTGGATATCAACATGATTGCAAATGTGATTCTGACTTTATAGTTCAATAAACATGAAGTTACTATTGTGAATAACATTTTTGACACAATTTTGTCAATAGTGTTCTTTTGCGCTAAATGGAAATATATGAAGAGTTCAGATGCAAAAGCCTCTAAATGCCATTTGAAATTTTCTTCTTTAATGGTGATTTTTATCAAACTTGTATATTTAAGTTCAGTAATTTCACTTAAATAACAATTAATAGGTAATTATCATTGCCATTTAAGTGAAATCACTGAACTTAAATTTACAAGTTTGATAAAAATCATCATTAAAGAAGAAAATTTCAAATGGCATTTAGAGGCTTTTGCATCTGAACTCTTCATATCCAAACGAAGCCGCAACAGAATGTTGTATCTCTCCAAGTATGTATGTTTTTGTTTTTTTTTTCTCGGACAATGATTCAATGACCTATTCATAGAAACTGTCGCTTGCTTCCTTCCTGAATGAATCAATCGTTTCAACAATCGTTTGGTAGAATTTAATAGAACGTAGTGACTCTTACGTAGGTATTTTGAGGGAGTGACTGTGTTTGTTTTCCTGCTCTCTCTCTCTGTCTGCATCCCAATTCGCATACTATCCGTCCTAAATAGTATTCAAAAATAGAATTTGTACGTCCCAAATCGTAGTATGTTGAAATGAGTGTTTCAAAGATACCTGGATGGTCTACTTTTTCCGGCCAGAATCCGAAGTGTAGATCGATGCACACTCTAACGGCTGATATTGCCCACAAACCATTGCGCGTTGGACGAGGGTTCGGTTAGAACTACAAACACGAGTAAAAAGTGTTAAAAAACTACAGACACGTAGTCGATAAGGAGGACGCGTGAGTGCCCGCGGTTATGTAGAGAGGTTTAGATAAAGAGCTTTGAGTGATTAATTATCAGTATCTAACCTGACGAAAATGAATTAATTCAATGTTGTCCACATTATATTGCATTTGCAGCAGCATTGTAAACTTTTGTAAAGACACGTTTAGCCATTACGTTTTAAATGCATCATTATATTCAAATTGCAAACACATGAGGAGAGCATGAAAGACCCACAACTGGCAGATGAACGTGCTCTCCGAAACGGTAGGAAATAAAATTAGATAGAATGGAGGATTTTAACTGTGACAAGATGATTGACAGGGCAGTTTACGGTGACAAGCTGCACGCAGCACGGCGACAGAGCTGTCCGTTAAAGATGACGTGATAGTATGTCCCAAAGCTTGCCTACTCTTTTGCTACACACTCAAAAGTATGTACTTTTTCCTCACAAAAAGAGTACATACTTTTAGGGCGTAGTATAAGTAAGCGAATTGGGACGCAGCATCTGTCTTTCTCTATCGATCTCTTAGGCCGTCCTTCCTCGATCGCTGATTGGCTCGGGAGACTGTCAATCATCATTGAGGGATGTGATGTCGAGCTATCTGCTGACTGTAATGTTCCCGCTGCCAGATAAAAGAACACTGAAGAAGAGCGGAAGGAAGTCCCGTTGTGTTTCCGGATCTGCTGTCGTTGTGATTTGTTTTCGTTTGGGACTTGTTTGATTTGTTACTTGCTTACGCTAGTTTTTGTGTTGGTTAATTCTTGGTTTATTACTTTGTTTGATTAACTTCTTGTTTTAGGATGGCATTTGTTTTCTGATCTGTGTAGAGCTTGCACTCTTTGAATTTTGTGCTGAGTCTGCATTGCAAAAAATTGATTTTGTTGATACTGATTTAATTTGATTAGTAACAGAGTGACTAGTGTACTTGAATTAATTGATGGAGAAAATTGAAACTGGAAGAAATTGACAAAGATGATGCATACATCTAATATGGTTAGAAAAAAAAGTATAATAAAATTAATAATAAATGAATTAAATTAATAATTGTCCTAACAAATATCATTTGAAAGTGGCAAATATCTGTCACTACTATGAACTGACCACCTCACAGAATATAAAGAATGTGAAAAGCTTTAGGAGTCTAAACCAGTCAAGATACCAGCAACAAAACAAAAACAAAAAATCCAAGATTTCAGATATTATAGAGATTTTATGTTTTTGTCAATATCACACACCCCTACTTTAAGCCACAATTCAATGGCTGAATGTGGATCAGTTAAAACAGGTATTATGACCCAGACACACTGGCACCAAGACAAGTCTCTGATTACTCACCATCAGTGCAGAGGAATGCATCACATTACTGTGTTTCTTCGAAAAAGGGAACTAATTAGTGGTGTTTGCTAAGACAAGAATCACTGTTATTATTGCTTTTAGCTGAATTAATGTGTCTCGTTGAGGAGAGGCGTGCTGCTACTTAAAGTGATTATGTGCGCCATTTTCACCTGCTGGACGATACAACTCCCACAGGTTTGTGATGTAAGTTATATCTCGAGAGCTCCAGATCACTGAGATTCAAAGGTGCAGCACTTTTTTATCCAGAATCCACATACAATGCCCAAATAACGAGAACATAGCTAAAATATAACACAATATAGAGTGCAACAGTCGGTTCTGCAAGTAAAAACTCCATTCATGTTTTCCATGGGGAAATTGACTTTTAATGATAACTTTTAAAACATTAAAGGGTTAGTTCACCCACAAATGAAAATTCTGTCAGTATTTACTCACCCTCATGTTGTTCCAACCCCGTAAGACCTTCGTTCATCTTCGGAACACAAATTAAGATATTTAAGATATTAAGATTGCTCCTGCATACAGTCCATAGGCTTCTTGAGGGACTGGCTCTTGCTGTCCTCGAAAAGTCATTAAAGACATCGTTAAAATAGTCCAAGTGACTACAGGGGCTCAATCTTAAGTTTATCAAACGACGAGAACACTTTTATGCGCAAAAAAACAACAAAAATAACGACTTTATTTCAACTATTCGTTTATTTCTCCCTCTGCGCGAGTCAGGTTACTAGTTTAATAGCGTAAGCTTCTGTTATTGTACGTCACACGCATCACACACACATGACCAGCGTCGGCCAATAGTGAGCCTACATGTGACGTAGCTCTACGCAATCACACTACGTTAACTGACATACAGGCTCATGGAGAAGAAAGTGAATAGTTGAAATAAAGTCGTTATTTTTGTTGTTTTTTTGCGCACAAAAGTGTTCTCGTCGTTTGATAAACTTAAGATTGAGCCCCTGTAGTCACTTGGACTATTTTAACGATGTCTTTAATGACTTTTCGGGGACAGCAAGAGCCAGTCCCTCAAGAAGCCTATGGACTGTATGCAGGAGCGATCTTAATATCTTAAATATCTTAATTTGTGTTCCGAAGATGAACGAAGGTCTTACGGGGTTGGAACAACATGAGGGTGAGTAAATACTGACAGAATTTTCATTTTTTGGTGAACTAACCCTTTAAAGTCAGACCTGCTTTCAGCAATGAGGTTGTTTATCTATGCCAGGGGTATCCAAGAGGTCTGGGGCTCGTTCTTCGTACGTTGCTTAAAACATCCGAGATCAAATGAGACATCTAAGATGATATCATCGTGCTAATCATGATCCGGCTAATTGGGTTCTTCGAACACACCTGTTGTTTATGATTAGTATCGCTGGATTGAGTTATCTGAGATAACTGCGCGTTCTCGCGTTGGTTAAAAAGGGGACATGTATCGATAGCAGAACCAGTGATCAGCAACGCTGCTATTGGCTGTTCAGCATGGCCAAAGAACACGCCCATTTTTCTCCAAGCAGAGCAAGCGCTTTTAATGCAAGGTTATGCCGAATTTCAGTGTTTAATTAAAACGCCAGGGAACACCTCAAAGTGTGCAAAAGCCAGGAGAGAGTGCTGGCAAAACTAGAAGACAAATTAAATGCGTTTGTGGTGGCCATGTTAGATGTTTTAATAACTTATTATTATTTTATTTTTATTTTCATAATTTCATAATTACTTTGTTCAATGTAATGTCGAGTCACCACACTATAATAATGGACATGGTGAAAGTGAAGTACAAAAATATTCTACTTAATGGGAATTTTAGGCCTTATAGGCCTACTAGTCTCTTTTAAAAAGGCACTGTTAAATAAATGATTGTCTGTTTATAAAAAGCAAACAGGAGAAATGCTGAGAAAAAAAATAATAATGATGCTCCTGACCCTGGCAGAAGAGCTGACCCTTGGGTTGAATGTGAATTGCCCTGTGAAGGGCATCCCTGGGTTCAGTTCTTCCAGAGCCACATCGGGGACCAGCAGCAACACCTTCATTACTGGGAAATGAGATTTAAATTATCTTTGTACACTGTGAAATAATTTGTTGCTGCATTAAATGAAGTAGACCAATAATCCAAATTGGCTGGTTTAGTCATTTCAACTGTTAAATCTTGAGTAATGATAAATTGCTTTGTCTTGTGAAAGTAAAAACTGATAAACTTATGTTAATGTAAAAAATATTTTGCCATGAGTTATCAATCACATTGCACTGGAGAGTGAAGAAAACTTCTCAGATGACTGTCCTTTGGAGGAAGTACTTTAATTTAATTGATGGCTTTAATTGATTTCTACTTGTGCCTATGCCATTATTTCTGACAAGAGTCCACATGTAGTACAGAAAGGCCTACAGAAGAGTCTGCACACAGCAGTGATACAGGGGTGGGCAGTGTAGACAACTTTTGCTTTTTATTTGTTGCATTTGTTCCCTATATGAGTCTTCAGCAGAAAATAGAGTATTTTGAAAAAACAAAAATCAGGGGGAGAAACAGAACTTGACTAAGAAAAAATTGCACTAGAAAAAGAGTTGCTTCAAAATAAACTTCAGAGTAAAATCACACAGAGTACTATTACTGACCTTGCATAATATCTTTTAAAAAGATTACTGAATAACTGGCTTTTCTTTACAAAAAACTATTGAAATAAAACTCTAAGCAAACAGAGTTTTGCAAATTTGTCTTGTCTTTTATTTTAGGCTTAATTAAACATTTTTTTTTCTTTTTCTGATGTTGGCAGTGTTGTGTAATATGGCACATGCAATGTCACAGGCCCTGTCAGGTGCAACCCTCAGGGTTTTTAGACATTGAAATCTTCCCTTTAGTTGGCCAAAGCTCATGTCATTGTGTGCCCTTGTCCTAGAGCTGCATTGTAACTGGTCTGGGGTTTGGGTCAGGGAATGGGGTCATAAAACACCTGTCTCCATGCAGGATCCTGTTGTAATCACCTGTTTAATGGAAAAATGCAGTTCTCAGCATAAGTGTATGTAATACCGTGAGTTTGATATTTATAATTTTCCTTACCATGTTCAAATAATGTTCATAAATGTGAATCTCTTAAAATTCTTGAGTCATGCACAGATCCTGGCCATTTTGCTTTCACACTGATTTGTGATATAGAACATGGTCACACACACACCATCTAAAAGATTTAACTCAGTCAAATGCCTTTTAAAAAAAGTGATATAATATTCCAAATCTGGAATATTAAAAATTGTAATAGTAATTTGGCTGCACTGTATAAGCCCCCTTTCTGCTCACAAAATCCCTTCATTGAGGCCTTGATGGGAACATGTGTGTAGTCTACAGTGTATGGCACCAATCACGTAAGTTAAGCCTGAGGGACTGTAAGTCATAATCGGCATGGTCATCATGATTACATTATCTTCATTAAAAATTATAATATAGCCTACCCTAAGTTGGCAAAAAAAAAAAAAAAAAAAAACTAAGAGCACTACTTTGTGAATGGCACGACAGAAAGCTTATCAAGTTCTCCGCATCTCCAATAGTGTAAAGGAAGCCACTCGCAAATAATTTTAGGGCAATGCAAACATTTTGTGCTGTTGTTGAAGCCCGATATCGAATCGAACATTAATGTGCATTTCCAACAAAAATAATAATGTATTTAAACGACACCCTCACGACGATCGTTTCACGAGAAAACAAAAATAAATCTCAGAAATTAGGCTACACTATCGCGCTGCGCTGAAGGACTTCCGTATCAGCCGCGATCTAATCCTGTTTACATGAAATAAGCCTGCTCGCGAGCAGGTTCAAGCTGACGGACCTGTTGCTATGACAGCAAGTCCAGGATGAGCGTCGAAGAACCAAACGATCCAAGATCATGGCAAATCGCCAACAATCAAATCCAGCTAACTGAGTTAGCGACGTACGAAGAACGAGCCCCTGGTCTCTATGTTTCCTTCCAAAAGGGGAGGTCTGGTCAATACTATTTTGGAACAGTTTACACTTCCATCGGGGAAGCTGTAGTACTTTGTAAAAGAAAAAAAATCCTAAATGCACCACATAGTCATCAAATATCAGAATGTTGGATGGGACCAGCGTTGAAGGCTCTATGCTGGACGGGACCAACGTAAGGCTCTGTGCTGGATGGGACCAGGGGTGAAGGCTCTGTGCTGGACGGTAGTGTTGCTTTCGTCAATGAAAATTATGACAAAATATTGTCGTCAACGAACTTTTATTACGTGACGAAAACGAGACGAGACGCAACGTAAATGCTGGTCGTGTGACGATGACCATAACGAAATGTATAATGCAATAATGTTGACGAATAAAAACGAGATTAAATGTGGTTTACAAAAATAAAAACTATGCTAAAATGTCTCTTCATTTTCATTGACCAAAACGAGACGAGACAAAATGTTATTTAACGTTACTACTCGTTTAGCCTACTTGCATTATTATTATGCAGCATTTCTGTGTCACTTCAGGGGCTGCATCAGATCGCACTGTGCAAACGCATGCAACTTCAGATCCTCGAGCCCCTCTCGCGGCATTATTTAGAAGTTGCGTGAGTTACAGCTGTTTCACACACACACACACACACACACACACACACACACACCGTGTGTGTATGCAGGAGCAGCGCACATTATTGTTTTCACGTGCTGCGTTTGCAGTGCGCAACTGATCTACGGCTGTACCACAATCACAACATTTATTCTCTATTTCACGAGTTCACACTTACATATAATTTTGAGTGAGTAAGATTCAATGCGTATTTGGCGTGCTGTCCGGAGGGAGGGCTCCGAGCTCGGAATTCTGCCCGAACCCAGAGTACTCCCCCCGTATGTAAGTGATTTTTAGAAAGAGGAGTGTGGAAAACTAGGAGTGTGGAGAAGGGGTGGAGGAGGGATGCTGCAAACTGTCAATGGATCGAGGTAAGACTGCTGAGTCTATTTGTACCCTCTTATCATTGACTGCTGATTGCTGATTGCTGTCCACTCGTGTCAATTATCTGAACGTGCTCCTCCCGAACTTAGTTAATAAAACTTCATTTGTTATTTCAAATCAGTATTTTAGCCTACATCCATGGTGTCGTGTTGTTGAGGAAGCCTACTGTGTAGATCTCTGCTCTGCTGTTATGCACGCACCATTCCTAGAGTGCGCGGTATGAACGCTAATCTAGTACTGTAACATGGGTGCGGGAAAAATATACGCACTGCAAACGGAGTATGTGTGAAACAGGCGTTAGCATAAACGACAACAAACAAAGTTAAGTCTGACACAGAGAAAGGGATTCGTCTTTGGGAGAAAAAGAAGAAATGACATTTGGAAAAACTTTCATTTCATGTGTATAGCTACTTCTAACATGTTTGGTTGGTAAAATAAATATGGTTTTGTGATTTGACGTTCGTGGTTTGACTTATCGAGACTATTTTTTAAGATGGCTCCTGCCTGTATACGCGAACTGTCTTCATAAAGTATCTTCTTATTAAACGGTCTGTACACTACAAAGTTCTCAATGCTTCGTTTTGCATGCATGGAGCCTCATTATGTTACTGTGTGAGTGTGGGGCTATTTTGAGCCTTGTTAGTGGTATAAACTAGCGATTTCTTTTTACTTACTCAATGCCCCATTACTAGCATTATACGCGAAACAGTTTTTAGAGATAAAACTCTTTACATTCGATTATCATGAAAACAAATCTCAGAGAACGGTTGACTATGTACCGATGTTTTATTAGACCAAAGGTTCATTGTTCGCCGGAGTTCTCCTTTAAAGGGTTAGTTCACCCAAAAATGAAAATTCTGTCAGTATTTACTCACCCTCATGTTGTTCCAAACCTCTATGTCTTTATTTGTTCTGCTATACACAAAGGAATATATTTTGAAGAATGTTTTAATCAAACAGATCTCATTCCCCATTGACTACCATAGTAGGAAAAAAATACATTCTATGGTAGTCAATGGGGAATGAGATCTGTTTGATTAAAACATTCTTCCAAATATCTTCCTTTGTGTTCAGGTGCAAGGAGTCATAAAGTTGATCCTGTTATAGCTCATGGACTGCTCATATTCAAGCTCTCTGCAAGGCTATTCACGTCTCTGCAAGATTCGGAAGGGAATGATTCAGATCACAGCTATGCACAGCTTCTAGAAGACTTACAACTGACAGACAAGTTGCCCACATCACATCTACATCGTCAAGCTCAGTTTGAGCCAGCACAGGACACTCAGCCATGAGGAAGTGAGTGCTTCTAATTGCCTTCACTTTTCTCCATTGAAGTCTATGGGGTCGCTGTGTCCATTTCTTTTACTGTCTATGAAATTAATAGGCTCCTGGAAACACTGCTGAAAAAGAGGGTGGCACTAATGCACTCTATTCTCAATAAGGCATGTTTTTAAGGCTTAAAGGAATGACCCATCTAGCATCACTTCCAGCACCTGATTTTTACTGATTTTCCGTTTCTTCAAGCACACCGCAGCAAGCTGTATGCAGAATGTCATGAAGCCTCAGGGATGTGCTCAGGAAGGGTCATTAATTTCTCTGGTTGTGCATGATTCATAAACACCTTAGTCCGCAGGCTGTAGTGTGCAACCTTATAAAAGAAAATCTGACCTGAGATCAGAAAGCTGGCACTTTATAGATCATATGGAATTAGATATCAATATGATGGCTGACATTACTGTCAGATTAATGGGTGAGTGGCATGTTGGTGCTGGTGACTGTTGGCTTGTTGCCTCAGTTGAAGAAAAGCCTTCGGCGACAAGCGTGAGCACCGCCATTGGATTTTTCAAGAAACTGACACCTTAATGGACAGAAGACTTACGCTTGATCCTGCACTGTGATATCAAATGTCCTTTCCCACGATGCAGCATGCCGTTTTACATGACTGGCATTCAAGAGCCAATACAATATGTTTTATGTAATTAATAAAACATGAATTCATTAATATATGTTTAACTCTTTTTTTTAAGTTTCCAGCCAATACGAGCATTTTTTATCATTTTCAGTACATTTTTATTTCCCCCAGAATATTTTGTTGAATATGAACAGACCCTTGTTTTAATAAAAAAAAAAAAAAAAAAACTGTTTTATTCCAGCTTAAGGTATTCTATTTTTATCAACATTTGAAAGTTTTATAAAAACAGCAACATTTTGAGCAAAAAAAAAATTGCATTTTTATAAAAGACTACATCCAGATCGGATTCAGAACGACAATCAAAACATAGATGGAGTAGATTGAGTCCATCAACTGGGAAGTGGGAGGGTTAACTCGATTTACGCACCGCCGTCAACTTCCTGTTGTCATGTGTGTATTACGTTACTCCTTGATATCATGTGTGCAAACACATATATATTGTGGCGCTGACACTGTTTATTCTGTTATAAATATGACTATTGATCCACCTGCTGTTGAGGGGAGGTGTCCGGGAGGGGAATAGTTAAGGGGGAGGGGTTAAGTGAGAGAGAGAAAAACGGTGAGCGGTACGGAGAAGAGAAAATCTTACGTTTTACATCTCGATTAATGCTGGTCGTTTTTGTTGTTGGGAAAGACACCTCCTGATACCCGTGTTTAGGTTGTACACGTTCAGGAAATAAACCTCAGCTGTTTGATGCTTGTAAACTGATCCTCGTCTACTGTCTGTTTCTCTGGGAAAGTACACGACGTTACACTGGTGTCAGAAGTGGGACCTTGAAACCACAACTTTCTACTCGTGATTCCCAGAAAACGATGGAGAATAAGCCGGTAAGATCGCTTCATTTATCCACCGAGAAGTTAGATCAAAGCAGGGGAGATCCCCGGCAGGGGTGGGATGAGCGCAATACCGAGAAAGCTCGAGCACGTGAGGGGAAAAATGTGCTGATTACCGCGCTATCGCCCAATAATCCTTTTCTGCCGCTTTTGCTGAACGAATGTGATCAAGAATATTCCCTGAAAACTAGACCACAGCCCCCTGCGCCCTGTTTTAGCATGTCTTGTGTTTTTCATGAACATGACTTTATCACGAGCACTCCGATCACGGGAGGTCGCGGCCGCTCTGTTGACTCGGAACCGGAAATCAGCGGGGATCATAACATCCGGTATGGAACGCGGATCGCGGAGAGAAACGCTGATAAACAGAGACGCTGTACATGGGCCAATTCGAATGAAACCTTTTCCTACGTTCCTGTAGATTCAAGCTACAGTTATAATTATCCCCAAACAAGCCGTATGCATGTCAAAGAGGGGCTTTTTGGCAAGATGTATAGCTCCGTGGGCAGCCGAGCTAATCCGTTTGTTTTAGCTGAGCAGACTAATGAACCTTATTCAGTCACCCCCTCTTACAACCTTCAGTGGCCAACAACTGCATTGCCTTATAACCCCCCCCCCCCCCCCCCCACCAAATTAGCTGTGACCACAAGCACTCTGACTTACCACTGATGAGTAATATGAGACAAACAATGGAAACTCACTCCGACTTTGGTATCTGCCCGACTTTATCATCTACTTCTCCCCACTGGCTTGCACAGTCTCCAGCCAGAGAACCCATACCCACCAGTTGCTCTTTTTCTAACCAGCCAATGCAGCCTGTCACACTCATGTCTGACCGGGGGTCTAGTAAAACCCGTAGCTGTCTGAAATTGGGGCGCTACGATGGACATTCTTCTTATGAGGCGTTCCGGAAGAAGTTTGAGCTGGTGGCCGGGGCTAATGGTTGGGATGAAGCTGAGAGAGTGGGTCAACTCGCAGCGGCTTTAGATGGCGATGCACAACAGGTACTGCTGGATGTCCAGGGAAGTCAGGTGTATAGTGTCCACAAGTTGCATCAGGCTTTGTCTCGCCGCTTTGGGGACACTACACCCCCGATGGCCTTGTGGCAGCAGTTTCAGGAACGTATCCGTCAGCCAAAAGAGCCCTTAGGTGTGTTTATGGCTGACCTGCGACACTTAGCCCATCGCAGTTACCCAACATTCAGCGAAAGCGTGAAGCATGCATTGGTTCTGGATGCGTTTGTACGAGGATTGACCCCAGATCGGTTACGGCAGCAAGTACGAATAGCCCAGCCATCTAACTTTGATGAAGCCCTTGATCAAGCGCAGGTTATAGAAGGGATATTGGAGGAACGGCTAAGCGGAATGTTAAGCAACAATAATGTTGGCTGCACAAGGGTTTTTGCTGCATGCTCCGGGGAGCAGGCTCCCTCACAAACTTCTAAGGTGAATGTGTCCCAGAGGGAGCTTGTGGTTTGTTGGCGCTGTGGAAAAACAGGTCATTTGCGTCGGGAATGTGCAACCCTGGATGTGGCTGTGTCCCCTCCGCCGTCGGGAAATGGACGGGGGCCGGAGTAGAGGGAGGTGCTCTCGGCCCATCAAACATTTCAAAACCTCTATGTGGATCGACTGTAGCTGGGGCTAGTCCAGTAGAATGCTGCCGAATAGAGGCCAAAGTGGATGGACAACTAGTGCGTGCCTTGTTGGATACTGGCTCTACAATCACCAAATTCTTGACAAGAAGGGTCCTTCAGACCGCTTGCTTTCCTCTAGTCACTGTCATGGGTGAGAAAGCAACTTTGATGGGCCGTTGTGAGGCAGAAATCTTTGTGGAAGGACACAGTACAGTTATGTGGGTGTGGGCTGCTGAGATTCCAGAATCCTGTCTCCTGGGTATCGATTTCCTGCACCAGGCAGCTGCAGTTTTGGACTTGAAGGCAGCGACCCTAACGCTAGCTGGAAAATGTTCGGTTCCAATTCATTTTAATTCTATTTGGCCGGGTCCTCAGTCGCGCTATGTGGGACGTTTGGATCCTAGCTCACAAGCCCAGGGGGTCCCAGGTCCAAACTCTGCCAGTTTGTCACCAACATTACGGTCTTCAGAGATTCCATTGTCTGGCTCTGTGGTCGAGCTTTCCACCGCTTCACCACCAGCCGTCTCTGATAGTGGGAATGGCAGTCAAGTTGGGGAGAACCCAGTTTTGATGCAAGCGGCAAGGGCTGTTTGGGAGAGGAGTAGTGAGGGGTTAGAGGAACTCTAAAAGCAGAAATTATGGCGGGTAATGGAACGCCACGATAACCTCTTCGCCGCCTCAGCCAGTGATGTCGGGCAGACGAAGTTGGTGCAACATTGTATAAATACAGGAAATGCCTCCCCCATTCGGCAACGTGCGCGTCGGTTACCTCCCACAAGACAGTCAGCCGCAAATCACTGTCTAGAAGAGATGAAAGCTTCAGGAGTTATAGAGCCATCAGAAAGCCCATGGGCCTTGCCAGTGGTATTGGTCCCCAAGAAGGACGGTGGGTGGCGTTTCTGTGTTGACTTCAGGCGCCTGAATGAGGTGACTGTCAAGGACTCCTACCCGCTTCCGCGGGTTGATGAGTCTTTGGATCAGATCGCTGGGTCCAGCTGGTTCTCTTCACTAGATCTGCGTAGCGGGTATTGGCAGGTACCTCTAAGTGCTGACGCGAGACCGAAGACTGCATTCACAACAGGGACAGGCCTCTGGCAATTCAAGACCATGCCCTTTGGTCTTTGCAACGCTCCGGCAACCTTTGAGCGACTGATGGAGCGGGTGCTCCAGGGTATTCCGAGAGAAGTGTGTCTGGTCTATCTGGATGAGATTTTAGTGCATGGGAAAGACTTTGAATCAGCCCTGAGTGCTCTTGACCTTGTCATGACCAGGATAGCCCAGGCTGGTCTGAAATTGCACCCAGACAAGTGCCAGCTGATGCAGAGAGCCGTGACCTTCTTGGGGCACTATGTAAGCGCGGCAGGGGTGGCCACTGACGAGCAGAAGACGGCAGCTGTTCGCGATTGGCCGGTTCCGTGCAGCCTTAGGCAGTTGCGGGCTTTCCTGGGGCTAGCGTCATATTATCGAAAATTCGTCCCTGGATTTGCCACTGTTGCTGCTCCCCTCCATGACTTGACAAAGAAATCACAGCGATTCCAGTGGGGGCAAGAACAGCAGCAGGCTTTTGAAAGCCTGAAGGAGGCTCTGTGTCATACTCTAGTCTTGGCCACCCCAGACCCTAGATTGCCATTCATCCTGGACACAGATGCCAGCAATGTAGCTCTGGGTGCGGTTCTCTCCCAGGACGGGGAAAAAGGAGAGAGGGTGATTGCCTACTACAGTTGGGCCTTCAACAGGGCAGAGCGTAATTACTGTTGTGACCCGACGAGAACTTTTAGCCATGGTGGAGGCAGTCAGCCATTTTAGGCATCACCTCTGCGGTCTCCATTTTGTGATCCGAACAGATCGTGCTTCCCTACGTTGGTTGTTGTCTTTCCGGGAGCCAGAGGGGCAGGTGGCACGGTGGATAGAACGCCTGCAGGAGTTTCAATTCACCATTCAGCATCGCAAAGGGGAAAGTCACCAGAATGCGGACGGGTTGTCAAGGTGCACCTGTATGGCATCCTGTCCACAATGTGAGCGACTGGCTGGATATGTGATGCAGGAACCGGCTGACATGACCCCAGAGATGGGGACGCAGGTGTCTTGTTGTGCGGTACTGCCTGATTCAAATGTAGCATGGGCAGCTGAGCAACGCAAGGACTCCGAGCTCCAGGTAGTCATTGACTGGGTGGAAGCCGGGAGGAGGCCTACGTGGGAAGAGGTCATGACTTTTGGACCAGTGGTGAGGGGACTGTGGTCCATGCGGGATGGCCTGGCATTGAATTCGGGATTGTTGCAGCGAGGATTCGTGGAACCAGTGACAGGTGTAACCAGGTGGCAGACAGTAGTGCCTAAGTCCTGTCAACGCTTGGTTCTAGAAGCGATGCATGGCCAACCAGGGGTAGGACATTTTGGAGTAAACAAAACATTAAAACGCGTTCGGCAAGAGTTCTACTGGCACACATGCCGTAGGGATGTGGAGTCATTCTGTCGTCGGTGTGATGCCTGCACTGCTAAAAAAGGCCCAACGGGCCGGTCTCATGCCTCTCTACAACAAAGGCTGGTAGGCTGTCCAATGGATCGTGTGGCCGTAGATGTACTAGGACCCTTTCCACAGACCCCTCGAGGAAATCGGTTTGTGGTAGTCGCGATGGACTACTTTACAAAATGGCCGGTCTATGCTGTGCCCAACCAGGAGGCGGGGACAGTGGCGGAAGTCCTGTTGGAAGGTCTGTTTGCTCGCTTTGGGGTTCCCTCTGAGATGCATACTGATCAGGGTAGGAACTTTGAGTCCCGTGTGTTCTCTGAGTTCTGTCAGCAGTTGGGTATTCGGAAGACAAGGACAACGCCCCTACACCCCCAGAACGATGGGTTAGTAGAGAGGTACAATCGAACACTGGCCACCCAACTAGCCCTGTGTGTAAGCCAGGATCAAAAGGACTGGGATCTTCAGTTACCGATGGTCCTGCTTGCCAGTCGGAGTGCCGTGCAGGAGACCACTGGATGTACGCCAGCTCTCCTTATGCTGGGCAGAGAATTGCGAACCCCATCCTCCCTATTGATGGGTCAACCACCAGATGCACCAAAGGTCCCACCCGGATTGGAGTATGCCCATCGGCTACAGGACCGGCTGCAGTCAGCCCATGAGTTTGCTCGTTGTCAGGCTATGCAGGCGGGTATACGCCAAAACGGGCATATGACCATCATTGTTCGGGACAGGATTTTAATGATGGAGAGCTGGTATGGATTTATAGTCCGAAGAGGAAAAAGGGACGTTCACCTAAGCTGGATTGTGCCTGGGTTGGACCCTGTTGTGTGGTGAAGAGGCTTGGGGAGTCTGTTTATCGTGTTCGGAAGAGGCCTGGGGGACAGGCTGTGGTGTTACACCGTGACCGGATGGCACCATATGTGGGAGACCGTCAACCTTTCAAGAGGAGAGGACAATGGCAGACCACTGGGGTGACCCACCTAGCGGACGAAGGAGCTGGAGACGCAGCGTCGGACAAGGGGTGGGAAACCTCAGCGGGCTGTGAAGAGGGTGACCCTTTGACCCAGGCTCCTGGGGGCACTCTGGATACTCTCGAAGGAGCTGGAGAAGCAGCACCGGGAGTGTCTGAAGTTCTTCTGGGTCAGTCTGGGTTGGGGGCGCTTGAAGATTGCATCATGAGCCCTGATCATTGTTCGAATGGCAGCAGACATCGCAGTGGAAGCTGTCATATTACCCCGGAAACGGAGTACAGGCCAACTACTCCTTTGAGGCAGCTACCTGCCAGTGGGCAACAGCAGACCCAAAGAGTGAGGACTGGATCACGGCTTCGTCCCAGAGAGGCACTTCGGATGCCCCGGCGTTTCATGGATTTCACCTTCCTCGGGGACGAGGAAACCTGAGGAGGGGGCAATGTGGCGCTGACACTGTTTATTCTGTTATAAATATGACTATTGATCCACCTGCTGTTGGGGGGAGGTGTCCGGGAGGGGAATAGTTAAGGGGGAGGGGTTAAGTGAGAGAGAGAAAAACGGTGAGCGGTACGGAGAAGAGAAAATCTTATGTTTTACATCTCGATTAATGCTGGTCGTTTTTGTTGTTGGGGACAGTTAAGACACCTCCTGATACCCGTGTTTAGGTTGTACACGTTCAGGAAATAAACCTCAGCTGTTTGATGCTTGTAAACTGATCCTCATCTACTGTCTGTTTCTCTGGGAAAGTACACGACGTTACAATATATAATCTATATTTGTAAAGAAAAAAACAGTTAGGTCTGGTCGGATGTATTCAATATTTTCAGATTGCATTATGTTGGTAATAGGCTAACGCTAAAAGAAGTTTTGTGACTCTAAAAAGTTCTGTCGATCTTCTTTTTGATCTGAATGGTATATGGAAAACAAAGAGTTTTGCCAGACTTGTCCCACCGCCTAGAACGCAACTGAATGCTTTATCGAGTGCCTTCAATGCAGACATGATAGGCACAACACTCCTATATTTAATTTCAAGTTCTTTACTGACACTGTTGTCTTACCAGTTGACTTTTTGACTTTGGTTTTCTACCATGAAAGCTGATGGCAATTATTTATTAACATCTTGAAATCATGATTAAGCATAATAGAATACTTAAGTTTTGTTTTCCTTTTTATTTCATAAGTGAGAAAAAGTCTCACTTATCTGTTCTTATAATACTAAATACTAATACTATAATCTAAAAACATTCAAACCACGGATAAGAAAAGGTACATAGACCTTGAAAGTGTTACAACAGGGGATGACACACAGATGTAGCTTCCAACATAGTTTTTTTTTTTGCAGAAAGAGTGGTGCACAGGCGGTATTAACAGGTGTGAAGCAGTTCAGAGAATAGTAGAAAAGGTACAGTAACTTGAATAATAATTGCCCTTTCCTTTTACAGGTGCTGGCTGGTACAACTGAGAAAGATGACTGACAATCAACAGGTAGGTATCCCAGAGGAGTCAGGTATTGGTCAATGAGATCCGACAATTATATGTGACAGAGTGAGTGCTAATATAGGGTGCGGTGATTAGCGTTGCAGGTTCAAATTATTAGGATTCATGTTATTGGAAAAGAGACTGTGGAGCTGGAAGATCTGGTGCTTATAGGTGACAGAAAGTAATGTTCAACAACTGTATTTTCCAAATGCCAGCTCTTGTCTTTAAATAAATCATATAACAGCTGTGAGTCAATCAAAATAATAATAAAAATAAATAGAAAATCATTTTCAAAATTTTGAAAGTCTGATTTAGTTCTTATTCCCTTCTCAGGGATCAAGGGTTACAGTCGTAACCCGAGTTTGAATGACACTTTGGGGGAACGAATGCCTACTACACCACAACGCGCCCTGCCTGCCCTAGTGTGAAGCTGCTCAAAGGCACACTTAGGACGAGAGCACAAGAGAGCTGGGTGCTGACGGAATGTCCAGACTATAAAACCTAATAAAGGTACAGTATGGGGGATGGCTCATCCAGCTGCATCGCAGACCTCCTGGATGGGGGCCTCCTAGAGCAGTGTTTCCCAAACTTTTTATCTGGGGACCCACATTTTAAAGTCGAGAAATCTTTGTGACCCAATAATGACCTTTTCTCTCAGGTCAGTCGGAGCGCTCATGGTACACACACAGTGCCTATAGTCATCCAGCTGCACGCGCCACTGCGGCCACGCGCATATCTAACCAAATTTAGCCGCACCACCAGAAAATAGGAGGAGGGAGGTTGGGGTGCCCTCGGGCCGTATGGAGATGATTGGCGCTTGGCCCGCGGGCCGCCAATTGAATAGCCCTGATCTAGAGAGTATATAGCACACTGAAAAATAGTGCTTGACTTGGCGACCCATTCAAAATCTTCCGCGACCCACTTGTGGGTCGGGACCCCGCCTTTGGGAATGACTGTCCTAGAGAAGGGCCCTAGAGGACGCCATGCCTCCAGTGGAATGAGCCCTCACCGCCAAAGATGAAGTCATACCGCACACCTGGCAGGCCATGGAAAACGCATGGACAATCCAGTTGCTGATAGTCTGTTTTGAAGCGGGAAGCTCCTTCTTGGGTGACCCGAAACACACCAGCAACTGGTCCGCCTTCTGCCATTAAGAGGACCTCTGAATGTAAATCTTTTAGTTGATCAGAGCTTATGAAGTCCCTCTTCATTCACCGTCACGTGAGGTGGAGGATGAAACGCCTGCAGAACCGAAGGCCGTGCCGCACTGGACGGCACCTTAGGCAGATAGCCGGACCTAGGGTAAAGGATGGCCTTAATGTTGCCTGGAGCAAACTCCAGGCACTCGTTTGACATGGAGACCACATGAGGATCTGATGCACCAGTCTACATAGAGGCGTGACCTCAGGCCCCCCTGATGGTTTATATAGGCCACTACTGACATATTGTCTGGCCTCACAAGGTCGGGTGACCGCTGAGGTCCGGCAGGAAGCTCCTCAGAGCCCGGAACACCGCCAGCATCTTCAGGCAGTTTAAGTGCCAGGAAGAATGATGGTCCTGCCATAGGCCTGTCGTAAAGCGGCCATCCATGACCACGCCCCAGCCCGTGAGGGAGGAGTCTGTCGAGACAGTTTTCCGGCGACATGACGCTCCCAGCACTGGAACTTGGGACAGAAACCAAGCTTTCTTTCACATAGATAAGGAACGAAGGCATCTGTACGTAACCCTGATCGTGCGGAAACCCCCCATCCTTTTTGAGAACTATGAAGTAGCGTAGGGGTGGGCGATATGACCAAAATTGTGTTTCACGATATGACTAATTTTATTTCACGGTAACGATATATCTCACGATATAGTTATTTATATAGTTATCCTCAAAAAAAAAAGGGCTTTGTATAATAAATAAACCCAAATACATTAGGAATAAAAAACGTATGTCACCTTGTTTTATTTTTATTTTATTTGGTAAATTATTTATTTGGTAAACTATTTTTATATCAAAATATAGTAAACAAAAAACACTCATAAACTTTTAGATCAACTTCCCACAACAGATTGATATTAAATACAACTCATAGGTGCATTTCAACTTTAAATCATTTTTCAATCTCATGCATTGCTTTACTTCATCATCACTTCATCAATCATCAATCAGCATTTTATAATATAATTATAATATATATAATATAATTATAATATTTTTTACCACATGTGCTTATTATACTGCGTTTTTAACGGAGAAGGGTATTCCTGCACAACCGGAGACTGCACACACTGTTGTTTTAACGGGCTTGTTTTGCTCTTTTTGTTATATCTGGCAACCCGTCAGTTCAGAAGTGACAAAAAGGAGAGCAGCAATATGTAAACCAAACCGTAGCTACTGTTAGTGTTGACTAAGTAGTTTAAATTATACACACCTTATAACAGTGCGTCGAACACCGCGCGCTCCCTCTCAGTGCATGTGCACGCGCGTCTTTTACATCAACAAAATGCGATCGATTAATTTGAGAGTGAAGTTGTATCGAATCAAAGGAAGATTTTATCAACTGGTTCAGTAGGCAGTTGTTTGGAGTTAAAAAATATATAACTTGCGCTGCATATTTAGTAATTTTGCCTCAGAAACAGGATTATACATTCGTTTTAACAAGCAGGATGTTCAGAATGCTGAATGCGATTTTCATGTTTAAAAAGTAACTATACATAAGAGAAGGAAAATGCGGATAACTATACATTATTTAAGGTTATTTCCATTCGTAATGATATTGATATAGCCTATGAAATGTTGTTTATCAAGTAACTTCATGCTTTCCCCATTGCGAACGTGCACTCCTCTAAACTGTAGCCTGGGTGCTGCTGCTCTGCTCAAGTTGACGGCTGCCTTTCCCCCCGAACATATCACGTTAACAACAATCCTTTAGAAAATGTAATTCCTTTGTCGATCCTCTTCATCTGCTTTCTCCATGTTTCTTTGACTAATCTCAGCATCAGTCTCAAGCGCGCTGCACGGAAGTTAACCACGCCCCCTTATTTGCATTTCGCTGTATACACGGAATAAAAAAATCTGTTGCGACCGACGTTTTCTATCGCGGTAACGATATATATCGCCATATCGCCCAGCCCTAAAGTAGCGGCTGTAAAACCCGGACTACCTGTCTAATAGAGTGATACGTTCTATAGCCTCTTTTGCCAGCAGGGAGTTTACTTCCTGTTCCAATACCTGACCCTGAACTGGGTCGACCACAGTCCAGACCACCCCATTGAATCTGGGAGGGTGGAAACCGAACTTTAGCCTGTACCCATTCTGAATGGTGCGCAGGGCCCATGGGGAAATATTAATGAGATTTTTCCATGCATCGAAATATTTTACCAAGGGAACCAGGCTCTCGAGCCTGGCTTCGGGTATTAATCGGGATTTGTTCTCAACCCCCTGAAGCGGATTTCTGGCAGGGCTGCACTGAAAACGATTCTCGATGTGCGGACGCGATTGCTGCCTGGCCGCAAGCCTGTGGGGCGGACAGTGAAGCCTGCATTCGAACAACATCGAACATCCTGCGGGCTCCGCGAAAGAGACGACCTCAGGTCGCCCTGTTTAGGCTGAGGCTTCACCTGAGAGTGCCGTCTATGCCCCCAAGCTCCTTGAGGAGTGGCTCTAGAAATGATACTCTTTCACCAAACAATACTGTTTTAATATTATTACAGTCTCGTAATAATATTAATATTACTATTAATATTTTAAATAATATTACAATCTACACGCTGCCTTGGCAAATAACGCGAGAATCGAGCCATAACAATATATTTGGCTTTCATCCCTCGAGAACAAAGTCAACAGGTGTGAGGCTGAAACATCCGACAGTGCATGGTTTATTTTGTAGGCCTACGCATCGAGATAATTCTCAATGAACACTGCCAGCACCCTCAGGAGCTGACTGTGAATGCCTCGCACAAAACAGTATTATTAGTATTAGATTGTGTATCCCTATTATTGTAGACATGTAATCTACGTGCAGCAACGGTAAGATTCGAGTCATTCACAATATATTTGGCTTTCATCTCTTGAGAAGAAAGTCAAAGGGCGCGAGGCTGAAACACCCGAACACACGGCTCTGTGTGCGTCGAGATATTTCTCAATGAACACAGCCAGCGCCCTCAGGAGCTGACTGTGCATGCCTCGCACCCACACAGAATCTTTATTGCAGAATAGACCGAATCTACGCGCTGCCTCGACAAACGCGAGATCCGAGTCACTATAGATTCTTTATTGAAATGCAGACCTTGAATCTACGCGCTAACTTGGCAGACGCAAGATCCCAGTCAAAGAATCTTTATTGCTGAGTAGACCCGTAATCTACACGCTGCCTCGGTAAATGCGAGATCCGAGCCACTAGATTCCATATTGCAATAATTTAGGACAATTCTTATGGGACAAACAACACCAAAGAGGACTGACAGTTTGACACAGAGCACTTGCATCTCATGTGTGCTGGCGTCCCTTTGCAGCTTCTGTCTATGTCTATACACTGGGAACCAATATCCAAAAGCAGTTGTTTATTGAAGAGTAATCCAAATCTCGTAGTCAGCCAAGCAAGGGTCAAAATCCAATTAAGCAGTCCAAAACAAGAAAAACAAAACACAAACAAACTTCAAAACAAACCTCAAGGATAGTGACATATAACAACGACTCTGTACACATACTAAAACTGACAGGGAATATATACACATCCCAAACAGGGTTAACACAGAACAGCTGGGAACAATGATAACGGGGAACAGCTGAGTGCAATGAACTGATGAGTGATAGTGACAGACAGAATGCTGGGAAATGCAGTTAAATGTGAAGGACACCGTGAGAACGAGAACCTAGTGATAAACAAGGGAAACACAACCAGACACTGTGACATAACAGCCCCTCTACGGAGCGCCTACCAGACGTTCCATCAAACCAGGGCGGGACAGGGAGGAAACATCAGGGCGGGACGGAAGGGACAGACCAGGGGGACGGACGGGAGGGACCGACCAGGGCGAGATGGGAGGGACAGACCAGGGCGGGACGGGAGGGACAAAATGTTTAGTTCTGGGAAAAACGGGCGAGACACAAAGTCCATCGGGTGGCCAGGACGAAACACAAAGTCCATCAGGGCGTCCAGGGCGGAGCAGACCCCTCGGGTCACCATGGCGGTGAAGACTCCTCGGGTGGCCAGGGCAGTGAAGACCCCTTGAGTGGCTAGGGCGATGAAGACCCCTCTGGCGGCCAGTGCGGAGCAGACCCTTCGGGTGGCCAGCGCGATGAACACCCCTCGGGTGGCCAGGGCGGTGAAGACCCTTCGGGTAGCCAGAGCGGTGCAGACCCCTCAGGTGGCCAGGGCGGTGCAGACCCCTTGGGTGGCCAGGGCAGTGAAGACCCTTTGGGTGGCCAGGGCGGTGCAGACCCTCGGGCGGCCAGGGAAAAGCAGCTCCCTCAGGAGCTGACACCGTCTCGGAAACAGGCACCGGCTCGGGACTAGACACCAGCTCGGGAACAGACACCGGCTCAGGAACAGACACCGGCTCGGGAACAGACACCAGAACTGCAACAGCCACAAAAACAGACACAAACACAGGAACAAACACTGGTTCCGGCGCTGGAACTGGCATTGGCTCTGTCTCCGGCTCTGAAACAGACACTGGCTCTGCCTCCGGCTCTGGAACAGGAACTGGCTCTGTCTCTGGCTCAGGAACAGGCACAGGCTCAGCCTCCGGCTCCGGCTCTGGAACAGCAGCCACTGACTCAGGAACTGTCGACACCGGTTCAGGAACAGCTATTAAAACAGAAGTGGTCACAAGGACAGACATAAACACAGACACAAACACTGGGTCCGGAACCGACATGGGTTCCAGCTCTGGCACAGGCATTGGCTCTGCCTCTGGCACAGGCATTGGCTCTGCCTCTGGAACAGGCATTGGCTCAGCCTCTGGAACAGGCATTGGCTCCGGCTCTGGAACAGCCGCAACTGACTCAGGAACTGTTGACACCAGTTCAGGAACAGCTATTAAAACAGAAACGGTCACAAGGACAGACACAAACACAGACACAAACACTGGGTCCGGAACCGACATGGGTTCCAGCTCTGAAACAGGCGTCAGCTCTGCCTCTGGAACAGGCGTCGGCTCTGCCTTTGGAACAGGCATCGGCTCTGCCTCTGGAACAGGCATTGGCTCTGCCTCAGGTACTGGAAGAGCAAAGACTGGCATCTGCAAGATCCGAGCCAGACGCTCCAGATAGTCCGTCACAACCTTGGCGGACAAAGGGGATCTCTGGCTCTGTCTCAGACTCGACAGACGGGAAGCGAACAGTCTCTTGCTGGGCAGACGGGACATGAACATGACGGGACTTGAGCAGTCTCTCGCTGGGCAGACGGGACGTGAGCAGTCTCTGACTGGGCAGACGGAACAGCTATTAAATTAACGGTCACAAGGACAGACACAAACACAGACACAAACACTGGGCCCGGAACCGACATGGGTTCCAGCTCTGAAACAGGCGTCGGCTCTTCCTCTGGAACAGGCGTCGGCTCTGCCTCTGGAACAGGCATCGGCTCTGCCTCTGGAACAGGCATTGGCTCTGCTACAGGTACTGGAAGAGCAAAGACTGGCATCTCCAAGATCCGAGCCAGACGCTCCAGATAGTCCGTCACAACCTTGGCGGACACGCCAAAGGGGATCTCTGGCTCTGTCTCAGACTCGACAGACGGGAAGCGAACAGTTTCTCGCTGGGCAGACGGGACGTGAACAGTCTCTCGCTGGGCAGACGGGACGTGAGCAGTCTCTCGCTAGGCAGACGGGACGTGAGCAGTCTCTCGCTGGGCAGACGGGACGTTAACCTTCTCTCGTTGGGCAGACTGGACGTGAGCAGTCTCTTGCTGGGCAGACGGGACGTGAGCAGTCTCTCGCTGGGAAGACGGGACGTGAGCAGTCTTTTGCTGGGCAGACGGGACGTGAGCAGTCTCTCGCTGGGCAGACGGGACGTGAGCAATCTCTGACTGGGCAGACGGGACGTTTCTCCTTCTCCGGACCGTTGGAACCGGAACCACCGGGACAGGGATCATCTCCCGACGACCTCCTCACTGTGGCCTCCACAGGTTCCACGAAACTTGACCAGCCGGGTCCCTTTAAAAAACTCCCTTCTCTCCCGCTCGACGGCTGGGCAGACGAGACGTGAGCAGTCTCTCGCTAGGCAGATGGGACGTGAGCAGTCTCTCGCTGGGCAGACAGGATGTGAGCAGTCTCTCGCTGGGCAGACGGGACGTGAGCAGTCTCTTGCTGGGCAGACGGGACGTGAACCGTCTCTCGCTAGGCAGACGGGACGTGAACCGTCTCTCACTGGGCAGACAGGACGTGAGCAGTCTTTCGCTGGGCAGACGGGACGTGAGCAGTCTCTCGCTGGGCAGACGGGATGTGTCTCCTTCTCCAGACCAAGGGAACCGGAACCACCGGGACAGGGATCATCTCCCGACGACCTCCTCACTGTGGCCTCCACGGGTTCCACGAAACTTGACCAGCCGGGTCCCTTTAAAAAACTCCCTTCTCTCACGCTCGACGGCTGGGGTAGGGACATTGAAAAACATACCGCTGGATATCAAAATGTGACGGAGTCGTTATGTCATGAACATACACCGGGAACTGATATCCAAAAGCAATTGTTTATTGAAAGGGTAATCCAAATCTCGTAGTCAGCCAAGCAAGGGTCAAAATCCAATAAAGCAGTCCAAAACAAGAAAAAACAAAACACAAACAAACTTCAAAACAAACCTCAAGGATGGTGACATATAACAACAACTCCGTACACATACCAAAACTGACAGGGAATATATTGCTGCGTCTCTAATTCGCATACTATCCGTCCTAAATAGTATTCGAGAATAGAATTAGTATGTCCCAAATCGTAGTATGTTGAAATGAGTGTTTCAAAGATACCCGGATGGTCTACTTTTTCGGGTCAGAATCCGAAGTGTAGATCGATGCACACTCTAACGGTTGATATTGCCCACAAACCATTGCGCGTTGGACGAGGATTCGGTTAGAACTACAAACACGAGTAAAAAGTGTTAAAAAACTACAGACACATAGTCGATACGGAGGACGCACGAGTCCCTGCGGTTGTGTAGAGAGGTTTAGATAAAGAGCTTTGAGTGATTAATTATCAGTATCTAACCTGACGAAAATGAATTTATTCAATGTTGTCCACATTATATTGCATTTGCAGCAGCATTGTGAACTTTTGTAAAGACACGTTTAGCCATTTCGTTTTAAATGCATCATTATATTCAAATTGCAAACACGAGGAGAGCATGAAAGACCCACAACTGGCAGATGAACGTGCTCTCAGAAACGGTAGAAGATAAAATTAGATAGAATGGAGGATTTTAACTGTGACAAGATGATTGACAGGGCAGTTTACGGTGACAGGATGCACGCAGCACGGGACAGATTTGTCCGTTAAAGATGACGTGATAGTATGTCCCAAAGCTTGCCTACTCTTTTGCTACACACTCAAAAGTATGTACTGTTATAGTGTTAGTTAAATAAATACATGGTTTGTTACAGTTATTTCACATGTATACGTAATGTGTTCTTATAAGCCAATCAGATGTTGTTGCGTCATTACGTAGGGATTAATTCACTGCTTGTTTACGTTTAGCGTCAGTATGCTCGCAGGCTCCGGTGCAGATGGTCGAACATAACCCATCGGCGCTGGACAAGAGCATAAAAACACAGTTGATGTAAAGTTGTGTCTGAATAAGTTAAGTAAAGTTCTTGAAACGGACTCTCTTTGTTGTGTGCTTCTCTTCACGCCTCCACGGACACTGTATCCAGCTTAACACGAGAAAACACAACAGTACTTTTTCCTCACAAAAAGAGTACATACTTTTAGGGCGTAGTATAAGTAAGCGAATTGGGACGCAGCATATATCTCAAACAGGGCTAACACCGAACAGCTGGGAACGGGGAACAGCTGAGTGCAATGAACTGATGAGTGATAGTGACAGAAAGAATGCTGGGAAATGTAGTTAAATGTGAAGGACACCGTGAGAACAAGGACCTCTAGTGACAAACAAGGTAAACACAACCAGATACTGTGACAGTCATTACGTCATGACGCAACACCAATCGGAGATTGGCTTAGTTTCATTCATACTTCAGAGGGGCTACGCTGAGGGGCGTTTCCCCAAAGTGTCATTCAATGCAGTTTAAGTTCCCTCGAAAAGGAACAAATATTTTGGTTGTTTAAATAAAAGTAATCACAAAAGCACCCAAAGTAAAAAAAAATAAATAAAAAATACTGAGAGTCAACAATGCAGCAAAATCTGATATAAATCAGCTTAAGCAAATGTCTCATTTAAAGACTGTCACTGATGGATTCAGAAAACAATTGCTATTTTTAACAGACAATACATGTTTGACGATTACAAATATGGGTAACACTTTAAAATAATGGTCAGTAGTTAACAAGTAGCTATGCAGGAAGTAATAGGTAGTACTGCATTAACACCGAAGTTAATACTATTAACTAATATGGAAGCAATATTAACTAAGCATTAAGTAATAGGTAATTAGTACAAAGGTAGTTCCTTGGTAGGTATTTGATCGTTACTAAAGAAATATATCCTCATTGAGAACTACTTGTGAACTAAGAATTAATAACCAATTAATTACTAATCACAAAAGTAACATGTCTAAAAAGTGAACAATTGTGGGGGTTTTACTCTTAACGTGGTCATAACATTTCAGAAGCACATGCCTCAAATGGGTTCTTTGTGGAAACCAGTTTATGAAGTTTATATATCCTCCCAAATACATTAGCTAGGTTGAGATTGTGACCACTACTCTTGTCAGGATGGACGCATGTTCTCTGTTTATTTAAAACTTAAACATAAAATAATCCTAATAAAGACAGTTTTTAAAAATAAACCTTAAATAATTATGAAGTGATGCTGACACTCTCATGATTGGATTAGTTCACTATTATGAGCTCTATTGAATGTCAGTCACATATATCTCAGACTCCAAAGACCTATAACTTTATGTTACAGTAGCTGCCTGAGGAGGACTTCTCTTTAGGACATGAATATAAACATTGATGTTCACTTGTCAAAAACAATTTGTATCTTTAATGAAGAAATTGGCAGCATTTATGTTACGATAAGCAGAAAAACCACATCTTCCAGATTACAGTGTTTGTTAGAATATTAGTGCCTCACAGAACCTGTACAGTATGTGTCAAATATAAAATTAAATTACTTGTATCATTTGTGAAAAACATGTTAACTCCTCACTAACTACTTAAGCGTTACCTTGTTATCCCGCAGGAACTACTAGTGATGTGGCCCATTATTTTAAAGTGAAAAACATGTTAACTCCTAACTAACTACTAACTAACTACAAGCGTTTAACGCTTGTAGTTAGTTAGGAGTTAACATGTTTTTCACTTTAAAATAATGGGCCACATCACTAGTAGTTCCTGCAGGATAACAAGGTAACGCTTAAGTAGTTAGTGAGGAGTTAACATGTTTTTCACAAATGATACAAGTAATTTAATTTTATATTTGACACATACTGTACAGGTTCTGTGAGGCACTAATATTATAACAAACACTGTAATCTGGAAGATGTGGTTTTGCGCTTATCGTAACATAAATGCAGCCAATTTCTTCATTAAAGATGCTAATTGTTTTTGACAAGTGAACATCAATGTTTATTTTCATGTCCTAAAGAGAAGTCCTCCTCAGGCAGCTACTGTAGCCTAACATAAAGTTATAGGTCTTTGGAGTCTGAGATATACTGTATGTGACTGACATTCAATAGAGCTCACAATAGTGAACTAATCCAATCATGAGAGTGTGTCAGCATCACTTCATAATTATTTAAGGTTTATTTTTAAAAACTGTCTTTATTAGGATTATTTTATGTTTAAGTTTTAAATAAACAGAGAACATGCGTCCATCCTGGCAAGAGTAGTGGTCACAATCTCAACCTAGCTAATGTATTTGGGAGGATATATAAACTTCATAAACTGGTTTCCACAAAGAACCCATTTGAGGCACGTGCTTCTGAAATGTTATGACCACGTTAAGAGTATAAAACCCCCACAATTGTTCACTTTTTAGACATGTTACTTTTGTGATTAGTAATTAATTGGTTATTATTTCTTAGTTCACAAGTAGTTCTCAATGAGGATATATTTCTTTAGTAACAATCAAATACCTACCAAGGAACTACCTTTGTACTAATTACCTATTACTTAATGCTTAGTTAATATTGCTTCCATATTAGTTAATAATATTAACTTAGGTGTTAATGCAGTACTACCTATTACTTCCTGCATAGCTACTTGTTAACTACTGACCATTATTTTAAAGTGTTACCCAAATATGTTTACTAAATCTCCACAGTGACTTGCATTCATGCAGCTTTACAATTAAGTCTTCTTAGAAGCAGTTTGGTGTAAATCATGAAGATTAATCAACTGAATCAAAATCCAAATCATTCTGAAAATATAATCTAATGAAAGAGAATATAAATAGACACGTGCAACAGCATAGCTAAGAAATAAACTGGCTCTGCCACACTGATTCTAATTAGCCATTTCTGGATTAAGCTAATGCTAATGATATTTACAAAATATTAGTGAAGCTAAATGTGACTAACTGGAAAAAAGTTGCTTTTTGATCGTAATCTAGTTTTGCTTCTGGGGCTTCTTTGGACAAATGGTAACCCAACACTGTATCAAAACTGTTTAACATACAAAAGTAACAAATGTCCAAAAATCAATAATGATTTACAATATGCAGCATAGCAATGCTAAAACAATTAATATGGCAATATTTTTTTCATGACATATGAGTTCATGATGTCACTCAACCTCTCCATATTAAAATTTGTCTAATTTGACTAGATTTTTTTTTACCAAGAATCACATAAATTTGCAGCAAAACAAAATAGGATAATCATAATGTTGATAAAAGTAAAATGATTTGATGTGTTACATCAACTATCCTTAAACAGATTTTAAAATAGTGGAAAAGCTTCAGGTGTTTGGGATCATTGAGGATTTTTAGTAATGTCATATATAGCCCTTGCCTCTCCTCTTTTTAGCGCTGTGCTTGTTGTGTTCTTTCTTCTGGTTTGTATTTCCACAGCATCTTTCGAATTTATGAATGAACCGCTCGTTATAAAATCGTCCCGTCTACTGACATTTGACACATACACACAGAGCTAACTCTACAATAAGCAAAGCCTCTTCACCAGGTAATTGCTGTTCGACAACAATGCCACAGAAATATATAGGGCTACCACAAAAAATGGTAAAAGACAAAAGAGTTCAAAGACAAAATTCTAAAGATTCTCTGTGAAAGAACTCATTAAACTAGTAAAACACTTATCTGAGTTTAAATATCTAGTATCTATACTGCAGAAAATATCTTTGGGTTTTTGTCATTATTGTATTTTGCTTTTTCCAGCTGTAGATGCGATTGATTGACAGTTACTACAGTGACAGCAGCAGTGGTTGAGGAGACGGGATCACCATGCAGTCACTTTTCGTCGTCAAGAAAGAAATGGGACTGAGAGACAGACTCCCAGCACTAGACAGCCTGCCACTGACAGCTTTCAGACCCACAATGACACATGATCGAAACCTATAGATGACAGAAAGATAGAGAAATACATTCTAATGCTGAGGAGGGAGCTGGTTGTGTAAGTGCTAGATAGACTCAGTATAACAGAGAAATTGAACAATGAAGCTACAGTACAACGAACAGACGAGCCGATTCTTAACAATAAACAGAATCTGAATGTAGCCTGTGGGTTTGAGACGTTCTGTGTTTATCTCTCTCATCTCCCTCTTTCTCTGTATCATCTCGCTTTTACTTTCTCCCCGTGTTGCTGCGGTAGCTAATGTGGGTGGGAGTGGTTGGAAATTGAGAGCAGGCAGGTAAATAGGCACCTGGGGTCCTCATGCCGGTAGCAAAACATTGTAGCTAGCTGCTACTGGGTCGGAGTGCAGTAGTATTGCGGGGTGCGGTGTTTAGCGCAAGGGATTGCGAGTGACGACCAACAGTGCTATGGTTTGTGTTTATGCTCCCGAAACATGCTGGAATGCCAAGATTGATGAACACAGATGAGCGTTTTGTGACCCTGGTGAGATTGTGAAGCTGCAAACACTGTCTGCCCATACGATCGCTAGCCGGCCGGCAGAAGCTACAGCCAGTCCATTGTCGGCTGCTGTTCTCTTTGAATGTGCAGGTGCTGCTTGTTAGACATTATGTTTGATACTGTTGTTTTTCTTTTCTTTTCTTTTTTTTCTTTTCCACTAGCCGGTGGGTTGTAAGAGACTTGTGTTGGTGAAACAAAGTGTGACCACCGGCTAGTGTTATTTTTCCTTTTTCTTATTTGTTGTTGGTGTCTTCCCCTTCCCCAGTAATAGTCTTGGGGTGGATCTACATGAAGTGTAGATCGATGCACACTCTAACGGCTGATATTCCCCACAACCCTTTGTGCGTTGAACGAGGATTCGGTTAGAACTACAAACACGAGTAAAAAGTGTTAAAAAACTACAGACACGGAGGACGCACGAGTCCCGCGGTTTTGTTGAGAGGTTTAGATAAAGAGGTTTGAGTGATTAATTAACACTATCTGACCTGACGAAAATTAATTTATTCAATGTTCTCCACATTATATTGCATCTGCAGCAGCATTGTGAACTTTTGTAAGGATACGTTTAGCCATTACTTTTTAAATGCATCACTATATTCAAATTGCAAAACACGAGGAAAGTATACACATGAAAGACCCATGACTGGCAGATTAACCTGCTTCGATACGGTAGGAAATCAAATTAGATTGAATGGAGGATTTTAACTGAGATTAAAAAAATACCCAATTTCTCTCCAAAACGGTACCAATTAGTTTTTTGATAAATGAGAATCACTAATATTATCAGATAACCTCAACTAATGCACTGAAAAAGGCTGAGGTAGTGAGCTAACACTAATTACACACTTTAATTCCATGCTATTAAATATGTTACAATTTAAACGTAAATGCAAATTGTTCTAGAAGAGTGGCATCATACCTTACATTTTACACGGCTACATTTACTCACATTGTGCTGATAATATAATTTGTAAGGAAAATTGTACATCTAAATAGGGAAGTTATATCCAGGAAATTTTTACAAAAGAAAGAAACAAACAAACAAACACACTTTGTCACTTTCTTTGAAGTCTCGGCGAAGCTGTTTTATCAGCAGCATCCACAAACAAAAAAACAAAAGTTGCAGTGCACAGATAGTGACGCACGTCTCTCTATATTGTGATTGTGAAGTAAATGGGAGCGGGAAACCGCATTATGAACTCGTCACGCAATACCCCCAACCTCAGACCAAATTACTAGGCCATGTAGACAGGCCAGCCTATATAAATATCATATTAAGCAGAAATATGAAATGTACCTTATAGCATATTAGAGGAAGACTCTGAAATCTGGATTGAATTGATGTGTGAAGAATGTACTTCCACAGCAGTCACGAGTAACAGCAGGAATAGGCGGTTAAAGTTTTCTATGCTTAATTTGATTTGATGACAGTCACGAGACCGATTACTCGATCCAATCACGTTGATGGATAAAAATAAAATTAAATTAAAACAAGCATGTAACGAGTAACGACCACAAACAGAAGGAAAATAGCGGAGAAAAAGTACCGATACATCACTTAAAATGTACTCAAGTAAAAGTAAAATTACACAATTTTAAACTTACTCAAAAAAGTACAATTTCTGAAAAAAACTACTTAATTACAGTAACGTGAGTATTTGTAATTCGTTACTTTACACCCCTGGTGACAGGATGCACACAGCACGTGACAGAGCCGTCCGCTAAATATGACGTGATGGTATGTCCCAAAGCTTGCCTACTTTTTAGCTACACACTCAAAAGTATGTACTTTTTCTTCACAAAAAGAGTACATACTTTTAGGGCGTAATATAAGTAAGCGAATTGGGACGCAGTGACTGTCTATCCTAACAAGCTGAGGATCTGAATCAGGTGTGTTAAATAAGGGAGACATACACAATATGCAGAGCAGTGGGTCGTGAGGACTGGAGTTGAGAACCCCTGCTATAGTTGCCTGTGAGTCATTGCTAAATATTACCTGTTAGTATCTTGTCGTGTTCTGTGAAGATCCTATTAGTGTATTTGCTGTTAGTTAGCGTCTAGTCTTCTGTCCAAGTCTTAGTCTATTTAATCATCCTCTGCCTTGTCTTTTTAACCTCATTGTGGGCATTATTTTCCCTTTTTTGTCTGCAAGTAAATTGTGTATTCAGTGTACTCTGTCTGCACCTGAGTTTCCCTTCCTCAACGTCATAAAAGAATGAACCGACCAATAAAGAACCCAGCAGACAGTATGTTCTCCCAGCTCCGGCTACAGCCGGAACAGTGGTGGTTGTCGGCTCCCACCGACGGAGAGAGAGTCAACGGTCCTGTCACGCCCCAGGGTGAGTGGATCCTGAAGAATTATGCCAGACTCTGGGATCATTTCTCCCAGGAGGATCCGCAGGCTTCCACCACCTCGTCACCACCTGCCAGGCTGCCAGTGATCCCGGAGGGTCACGTTTTAGCTGTTGTTACGCAGGGGAAACAGGCTCACTCCACTTCGGCTCCCGACGCGTCATCTGCACCCGCAAGTCTCCGTGGCAAACGAGAAAGACGGCTGTCTTGGGAGTCTACTTCGGAGTCCTCCTCCACTGAGACCAAACTTCCTGCTGTGCTTCCCCAACCGGTCATAAGCCTGGCTATGTCCTCTGCTCCGTGACCAAGGAAGAAGAGGAAGAAGGGAGCCTCTTGTCCTCTGTCTCCCCCTGAGCCCGCTCCAGCAGGCGCCGTCCCTGAGCCCGCTCCAGCAGGCGCCGTCCCTGAGCCCGCTACAGCCGAAGGTTTTGTTCCTGAGTCTACAGTCGTGAGTGCTGCAGAGAGGGAAGCAGGTGATTCAGCTGCTGAGGCTGTTTTACGCTCAGTTTCAGCTAATCAAGATATGCTGGTCATTATTGCTGCAAAAACCCTGTCCGAGTACTTGTCACATCTTGTCAAAATCCTAGAAGTCCCTGTCACGTCTTGTCAAAATCCTAGAAGTCCCTGTTAGTCCTGTCTTGTCCCCAGACCCCGTGCCTAGAGCTGCAGAGAGTGCTGCTCCCGAGTCGGCGTCAGAGAGATCGCTGTTCCTGAGTCTGTGTTAGAGAGTGCGGTTTCCAAGTCTACTGCAGAGAACGATGTGTCCGAGTCTGCTATGGAGAGCACTGGTTCTGAAGCTGCTTCTGAGAGCCTAGCATTGCCTCTCACCACTCCCCGGCCGCCTGCAACATCCCCAGTCATGTGTCCTGTTGTGTCCCCTGCTGTTCCCCCGGTCTTGTTTCCTGTTTCTTCACCCTCTGTGCCCCTTTGCGTTTCCCCGGTCACCCCTGTCACCACATCACCCCGGGCTGTCTTCCCTAAGCCTGTGCCTAACGTCCCAAAAGCCCAAAACCCCCAGTCCACCCATCCACCCTGGACTATCCCCCATGAACTCTCTTGTTCCTCCCCCCCCCCCCCCTCTCATGTTTGATATTTTTATTGTTGCATCCCAACCCTGTTGTCGTGTTTTCGTGTATGCCTTTATTGTCTAGTCTTATGTCCAAGTCTTAGTCTATTTAGTCATCCTCTGCCTTGTCTTGTTTACCCCATCGTGGGCATTATTTTCCCCTTTTTTGTCTGCACCTGGGTTCTCCTTCCTCAACGTCATAACAAGGGCAGTGAAAGACAGAAGTGACGTTGTATGGGGATGGGAGAAACTCACCCAAATCAGCGTGGGTTAAACATTATATACATATGTGTCTTGCCATTATTGGGCAAACAGGTCTGATTTGTCATTACTATAATTAGTCTCAAAAATGTGGGTAAATGAGTAATCTAGATTTAGGCCTACATTTTTTTTTCACTTCTGCATGGACACCTCAATGATTTCCCTCATGTGTTCATATATTTCCTTGTTATAATGTATGATTTGCAAAAATAAAAACTGCTGCATGCATGTTGAGAGAATCAAAGTGTATGCAAACTGCAAAATACTCCTCCTTTTTGCGCCCAGGCAGGGAGCTCAAGTTAATTCATCCAGCAGCCATATCACCCTGTAGCCCAAGACTGGTTGCCCATTAAAGCTAAGCAGGGCTGAGCCTAGTTAGTACCTGGATGGGAGACTTTCTGAGAAAGCCAGGTTGCTGCTGGAAGAGGTGTTAGTGAGGCCAGCAGGGGGTGCTCACCCTGTGGTCTGTGTGGGTTCTAACGCCCCAGTAAAGTGATGGGGACAATATGCTGTCAAAAGAGCACCATCCCTTGGATGAGACGTTAAACCGAGGTCCTGACTCTTTGTGGTCATAAAAAATCCCAGGATGTCTTTCGAAAGAGTAGGGGTGTAACCCCGGCATCCTGGCCAAATTTGCCCAGTAGCCTCTGTCCATCATGGCCTCCTAATCATCCCCATATACACCAATTGGCTTCATCACTGTCTCCTCTCCACCAGTAAGCTGGTGTGTGGTGAGCGTTCTGGCGCAATATGGGTGCCGTCGCATCATCCAGGTGGATGCTGCACATTGGTGGTGGTTGAGGAGACCCCCCCCCCCCCCCTCTATGTGAAGCGCTTCGAGTGTCCAGAAAAGCGCTATATAAATGTAACAAATTATTATTATTAATTAATTTCCTAGTTTACCGACGTCCGTCTGTGGAGGGAAAAGCCGGCTTTGCGCGAGTGCAAAATAGGAACGATAAATGTGTCAATGTACAAAGTCATTTGCGTCAGGTGCAAGATGCCCATGTCATGATCTCTGTAATTGCAAACAAAGGTTTTTGTACCAAATATTAAGTTCTGCTTTTACTTATGAAATACTTATGTCATGCAATAAAATGCAAATAATTTACTCAAAAATCATACAATATGATTTTCTGGATTTTCTCACAGTTGAAGAGTAGCTATGATAGACATTACAGACTTCTACATGCTTTGTAAGTGGGAAAACCTGCAAAATCATCTGTTTATCCAATACTTGTTTTCCCCACTGTATATAAAGTTCACCCACCATATTTTTTTTTATCAGTTTCAGTGTTAGATGCTGTGCACAACCCTCTCTCCTTTTTAAAAGAATCTGCTCCAAACCATGAGCAGTCTACCTACATCCCGTTGTAAGTACACAGCAACACATTTTTGTAAACAAGATAAAAGCATCTACGAAATTCATAAAGGTAAATGAATACATCATGCAGTAAAATAGAAAGCAAGCACACACACACACACACACACACACACACTGTCTCTCTCTGTTAATTGCACTGAGAGTTATGGGCTGTATTGATGAGGTCTAATCACGGCTGTCAATGATATTTATGAGCTCAGCATCACAAACGTGCTGGTCAGATTAAAGCCTCATTAATAAAGTCCATCTGGCAAGTATTAAACAGTTCATCTCACTCCAACAGGAAGAATGCTTAGACCACATTATAATTCATTAATACAGCAACAACCAGTGTGTGTGTGTGTGTGTGTGTGTGTGTGTGTGTGTGTGTGTGTGTGTGTGTGTGTGTGAATGAATTCCGGCTGGGTGAATCCCAGTAATTAAAACATAAATTGGGCCTATTGAGGGAGAAGGTGAATTTACAGACCCAAAGACGCAACACCCCAAATAATCACTCAATTTCTGCATTGAAAACACAGATGAAATCAAAATCAGTGAGGGTCCAAAAGGCAAATAACCTGATCTGAATGACAGGGAATGTAGCACAATCTGAGACACACATGCAACTCATTTAAAGTCCCCCTCCGATCATATTTTCTAGCTATTTTTAAACATTCCCAGTGGTCTTTAAATTATGATTATGCCATTTTTAGCCAAAATCACAAAACCTGTACCGTTTTCTGGGACTTCACTTCAGCAGAGCGGCAGTAGCTCATTAGCAATTCGCCTCTGGGTTGTGGGCGGAGCCGTTGGCACGGAGACGACCCTCCCCCTTCCCGTTGCTGAGAGCTCTTTCTCTCCCGCTAGCTTACACTTACAAATTATAAGCAACTCAAATGTTGTATTACTTTATTAGTTGTTGGGTCTTAAATTCAGGCTATTGCTGTCTGATTCTGTTAGTTCACCTCACCTCCTGATCCGAGACATTCTTTCCTTTGCACCTTCATTTTTATCAGGTTTGTTCTCCTCCTCTTGTGTCTCGATACGTTAGCTGTCAACTCGTCAGTGTCTAACTCTGATATGTGCTGTCTACTGGGCCGTGCCGTGTGTGATACAGCAGGACCGGAACGAGTAATGATTAGTTCATATTTGGTGTCTCGAGTTCGGGTTCGGCCGGGTCCGAGTCTTTCGTTCTTCCTCTCAGTCCCAAAGAGACTATGCTGTCAGTACCAAAAATGATTAGTTCATCTCTCGAGTTTTCGGGTTTGAGTCGTTCTTTTGTCACTTGAGCGCTGGTATCTCGCATGAAATACAACATTAGATTTGTATTATTGACTGCATCTGGATGTACATTGTTTCATATTTATAGTCATTAACATTATCTGAAAAATAAAAGTTCCATATTGTCCCTGTCCGTCTCTTTTTTATATTGTGCATCTGTGGTGTGTTTTATCAAGGCATTCGCATCATCAATTACATTGACGACTGGCTCATTCTGGCACAGTCATTACAAATGGCAGTTCAACATCGAGAAGTTGTTCTGATACATCCAAGGTGCTTAAGGTTAAGACTCAATGTCAAAAGAGTTCATTAATTCCTCAACAGAGAACTACTTTTCTGGGGGTAGTGTGGGATTCAGTCACGATGCGGGCACAGTTGTCTCCTGCTCGTGTACTCTCCATCTTGACTACAGTAAGGAGTCTCAGGCTAGGCCAGGCCATCACTGTCAAACACTTCCAAAGGGTTATGGGCCTCATGGTGGCATTGTCCACCCCTTCCACACAGTCAAAGTAATGTGCAGATGCCTTCGTTCTTTGGTAATGTGGAAGAAACCAGGGTTCCTGTCCCTAGGCCCTGTGTTGGGGGCACCATGTCAGAGAAAAGTTCTAATCACAGATGCGTCCCTGGCACAGGCTGGGGTGCGGTTATGGAAGGCCGCTACACCAGAAGGCACTTCTGGGGTTGGATGCCATGGTACAGATGTGGCCGAGACAACGTCTGAACGCATTTCCCCTGATCGCTCTGCTCCCAGGGGTTCTAGAGAGGGAGGGTCCGGCAGTATGGGATCAGCTTGCTCCTAGTAGCCCCGTACTGGGCGGACCGAGTGTGGTTTTCTGACATTATGGTTCTTCTAGCAGGCCTTCCGTGGCAAGTTCCGATCAGGAGGGACCTTCTTTCTCAGGCCGAGGGCACAATATTTCACCCTCAGCCAGAGCTATGAGCTATGGAAACTGTGGGTTTGGCCCCTGAGGGGGACCAACAGTTAAATTCTGGTGTTTCAACTGAGGTTGTTGAGACCATCCTAAACTCTAGAGCTCCCTCCACGAGGAAACTGTATGCATTAAAATGGAATGTTTTCAAGTTATGGTGCAGAGAACTTCAGGTGGACCCAGTTAACTGCCCAGTGGCTTCAGTGCAGGAGTTCCTCCAGATTCGATTCTCTGACATGCTCTCCCCGTCTACGCTTAAGGTCTATGTGGCGGCCATAGCTGCCTTCCACATGCCTTTAGGGGTGGACACTTTGGGGAGACACCCACTAATTGTGCGTTTCCTTCTTGGAGTCAGGAGGATGAGGCCTCTCATCCAGTCCAGGGTCCCCACGTGGGACTTGGCAGTGGTTTTCAAGGGGTTATCCCTGGCACTCTTCGAACCTTTGGATGAAGTGTCAGAGAAATGTAAAAATAGTAGAGGACCTGCAGGCTTTATCTGTCACTCTTTCTTGCCTCGAATTCGCTCCTGGTATAGTAAAGGCTATTCTCCACCCTAGACATGGTTATGTGCCTAAAGTACCATCAAATGTGGCACAGTCTATTATTCTGCAGGCCTTCCTTCCATGTGTCGGATGAGCAAGCTAAGTTAAATTTATTGTGCCCGATCCGAGCCCTTGAAGTTTATGTGTGAAGAACCTTAGGCTGGAGGAAGTCGGACCAGCTGCTTGTGTGCTTTGGGTCTCCTAAGAGGGGTTTCAAAACAAACTATAAGCAGATGGATAGTGGATACAATCTAAGCACTAAGAGTGGCACTAAGAGCCCACTCTGCGGCTTCCTCTAAGGCTCTGTTGGCAGGAGTTTCCCTTCAGGAGATCTGTGATGCCTCAGGATGGGCCTCCCCTCACACTTTCATAAAAAACTACAGTCTGGATCTACACTCTACAGCGGTTTCACAGGTTCTCTCGTCTTGAGTGTGCCAGTTTGATTCACATCAGGTCGTATCTCTCAGTGTGGCGCAGTGGACATTTCGTTCCCCAATGTGTCGATTTCCGACGCAGCAAGAGTTCCCTCGAAAGGGAATGTCTCGGGTTACGACTGTAACCCTCGTTCCCTGAGAAGGGAACGAAACGTTGCGTCCCTCACTTGCTTCAGCCAATCAGAAGCTGACGCTACTTTGTTCTGGCGTCCCTTTATAGCTTCCGCTTACCGTCACATGCGACGTCACGGCTGACGTCATGACGCAACACCAATCGAAATTGGACTAGTTTCATTCAGGCTTCAGACGCGTCACGCTAAGAGCGTTCCCAATGTGTCGATTTCCGATGCAGCGTTTCGTTCCCTTCTCAGGGAATGAGGGTTACAGTTGTAAAGCATATCATTTGCATATCATAATTAATAATTGATAATTAATAATTATTCATACAGATTTGAATCAGACTGGTCTTACATATTAATAAATCTCCCATTTAGGGATGCTTATTTAAATTTTACTTGTATGCATACATGTGCGTCTCTGCAATTAACCACAAATTAATTGTAATCAATTACACAGACCACGTTTTACAAGACAAGTAAAATTAATTAGCTCAATTAAGTTATAGAGTTTGTGAAAACGAATTCTGTGGCCACAAGAATTCGCCTTCCTGCTCCATAAACAAATACCCTTCTAGGTATGTTTAGTTAAAGCGCGCAGCTTCTTGGACGACATTTCATTGACTAGTATTATGAGCAAGACAATTATTCAGTCAAAATGAGCATAATTGTATTTAATAAAGCAACTGCTTAAGCATTTACTAAGTTACAATTATACATGTATTTACAAACATTAAAACACAAACTAAGACGACGCAGGTAGTTTAGACAATGGGTATGCGTAAGTGAGTTGGAGCGAGAGAGAGGGTGAGAGAGAGTGAGTTGGAGAGAAAGGGAGAGTTACATTCACCAAAACAGTCAGTTAACCTTTCTGAACACCACAAAAACACTTTCTTAATGCTTCTTAGAAGCTCTAAAAGAAGGTATACTTGCAGAGCATTGGTCTGTGTGAGTTGTGGGCTCGTTGCTCGGCCCGTTCGGGCCGCGTGTTTTCCATAGACGTAATGATTTTATACTGTACAAAATGTATATCCCCTACACCAACCCTACCTCTAAACCTACCCATCACAGAAACCTTTCTGCATTTTTTACTTTTTAAAACACTTTGATATTTATACTGTTTTTCTCATGGGGACAACAAAATGTCCCCAATTGGTCAAGATTTGCTGGTACTACTATCCTTTTGGGCACATTTGCTCCCCATAACGTAGGGAATACCAAGTACACGCACACACTGTAAGCTGTGTGAAGAATGAGCTGATCTTTCTTTGAGTTAATGGATCGTGCTGTAGGTGTATAAAACAGTTCAGTTTGTCTTTGTTTGTTTCCTCAGAGTTTGTATTAATGAAGTGCCGGCATATTTGTGGAGATGCTCCCAGCATGCTCTGCTCGTGCTAGCAGAGCTGATGGGAGTGGGCGGGCATTCATCACTGTCAGTCACAGCTCAGTGACGGTTCTGATTGGATGGTCAAGATTTAGTGAGAACAAAAGCTCAGCACAATGAATTCACAATTGGCAAACTAGACAATGTGTGTGTGTGTGTGTGTGTGTAAGAAGTTTTTGCTGCTGAAGTGCTACACCTGCACAATGTCAGCAGATCAGCCCATAGTAGAACACGCTTACACATGCACACATGCATAGAAGAGACTGCTTTACCTCTGAAAGTCCTGGTGAAGATCCTGAGGACTGAGGAGCTGAAAAACAAAAGCACACAAATGTGAGGCTTGTGAAATCGGTTTCCCCTTTGCTCACCCTATCAGTTTAATCTCAGGAATCAGTCAGTGGAGGGAATGAGGAAATACGCCACCGTAAAGTTCATCATGCCATCAACGTGCAAACCATTCGTTTGGCGAGTAATTGAACTTCTGGTGTCTGAAAGGTCAGAGATTATTGGACAGCTGACAATCTGGGAAAAGACGTATATTCATTTAAAGAGAAAGAAGAATATTTCTTGGAGTTTAAATAAGACTGATCGTTCCATGATGCATAACTTGTGTGATCTGCAGTTTTTTCGGCTGCCAGTTTAAATGCTCACAGTTGGCTGTCAATGTGTTTATAGTTCATCAGTTGGAAAAGAAAATCGTTATGAAAGTAATTCCAATCATATTTCTCTGTGCCACTATTTTTATAGTTGCGATGTGGACTCTAATTTTTCATCAGTCTAAACATAAAAGAATAGCAAAGTCATTGTTACAAAAGGTTCCTTCTAAATAATTCTATTTCAAATAAATGCTGTTCTTTTTAACTTTCTATTCATCAAAGAATCCTGAAAATGATCACGGTTTCCACAAAAATATTAATTAGCACAACTGTTTTATACATTGATAATAATAATAGGTGTTTCTTGAGCAGCAAATCAGCATATTAGAATGATTGGAGGGATTTAAATTGTAATAATTGTTATAATATTTAAATTGTAATTCAAAAATACTGTATTTTTGATCTAATAAATGCAGTCTTTGTGACAATTCATTCATACACATCTTTAAAATCGTATTGACACTAAACTTTATAACAGGGGTGTATAATCCAGAAGAATAGTACAAACAAATTCAGATCCAAGGGCTCAAACATGTTTTAATGGCATGTGTTATCATAAAACGAAAGTATTTAATTTCTCTTTATAAATTAAATATCCATTACTTAAAATAAAATAAATTAAAATAAGTACTACTGTTTCTTTCTGTATGTGTGCCTGTCTATTTTTCATGATTTAAAAGATCTCTTCAGTTTAGTGTGATTATTAGCATAAAATAAAATCGTGAAAAATAACACACAGGTCAGCAAATCAATTCAACCGAATACATTTCAGCTCTGAATATAATTGTCTATCAAATACATAAACTCTATTCACCCCAACATACCAAAAGTCATGAACTTTCTGTTCATGTCAAACCAACACACTTAACTCAATTCAACTCAACCTGACATACCTGTAGCAAAATTCAATTGGAATGAACTCAAATCAAGATCTCAACCTAGCTTCACCTAACTGAATTCAACACAACTCAACTCAACCTATCCAACATAACTCATCTGAATTCAGTCCAATTAATCCCAACCCAACTTGACATGATTCAGTTCAGTCTACAGAGTAAATAAAAATATTAATGTGTAACAAAACAATCTTTCTACTTCAACATCTCACATTTAATGTGTTACTGTAATATTTGTGAAACTTACTAGTAATTTTTATAATTTTTATATTTTTTTTATAGTAATAGTTATAATTGTTTAATTAAATTAAATCCTTCCCCATCAGTGTGTGTGTGTGTGTGTGTGTGTGTGTGTGTGTGTGTGTGTGTGTGTGTTTGGCAGATGGTCGACTTCAGTTTGTTTTTGTTTTTCTACATGTGAATGTAGAAAAATCATGTGAAACATCAGCTGCCTGTCCGTCCAATTCGAAACTGATGGCAAACCCATTAGACAATCAAAACACAGAATGTAAGGACTGGTTTTGGCTTATCTGAGTTACACGCCAGATTATCTGAGATACACGCCAGATTAATGCCTGCTCACACTCGTCATACAGTGTAATATTTTTCCTAGCATGCATCTCATATGAGAAGCAGCAGTGAGTGTCATTGTAATGATGAGTTGAACAGCAGGTGAGGTTTTCTGATTGGCTGCAGGGCCGCTGTCATTGTCCCCTGGGTCCTCATTAAACTCTAAAAACGGTTCATTCGCTGGATTCCTCAAAACACTCTCAATTGGTTCTGGTGTCCCATGAGGCTTTGGAACCAGTTAAAGTCCATTATGCTCATGTAGGCAAACATCCAGAAGCATTCAAACCAGCAGAAGGGCTGAGAGCAGAGGACATTGCAGAAAGGCAGCTTAGGTGACCTTAAGGAAAATCTACTTTTTGCTACTACTGTGTATAATTGCAGAAAAAAAAAAAATATATATATATTGTAAGGGAAATTTTAAACTAAATATTAATCTAACCATGGTTTATTAGTTGACCTCATTTATCTGCTGAATCTCTGAGACAATGTACTAAGACATTCTGTACTTCAGATGAATGTATGTATGTCAAACACCTGATTGTGTGTATAAATATCAAATATGAGAAATGGAACCAGACAGATGACTGAGTTCGAACCTGACATCTATGAAGTAATCATTTAAACAAAGTCTCCTCTACCTAGTAACAGAAGAGGCAATGAATGAAGAACCAATCATATTATCTTTCATAATATCTTTTCATTTGATGTATCTTTTCTTTTTGAACATATGCTTGTGTGTTTTATAAACATAGATGTTTTCTTTTATACAATAGATGTGCCTTTTCAGAAAATGCTGTGTCAGGGAAATTGCAAACAGGACAGACAGGCCAGGTCAAAAGGACATAAAATTCTGCCCGGTAACAAAGACTAACTTAGGGTGCGTTAGGTACAAGACAAAGTGCGAGACGTGTGAGGGAACTGAAACTATAAGTAAGAAGAGGAGGGGGTACATTTTGGAGGGTGACCTTTTGTATATAAACTCTGTAAAATGGTAAGCTCTTTGCCCTTCTCATATCAGACCCTGTCTGTGTGGGAACTACCTTTCTTGCAAGAAATAAACATGTACTTATGACTTTCGAGATCTTCATTGTACTTTAATTATTATTTAAGATCTAGGTACAAAAATTTCCACAACAATATATATATATATATATATATATATGAAGAGTTCAGATGCAAAAGCCTCTAAATGCCATTTGAAATTTTCTTCTTTAATGATGATTTTTATCAAACTTGTATATTTAAGTTCAGTAATTTCACTTAAATAACAATTAATAGGTAATTATCATTGCCATTTAAGTGAAATTACTGAACTTAAATATACAAGTTTGATAAAAATCATCATTAAAGAAGAAAATTTCAAATGGCATTTAGAGGCTTTTGCATCTGAACTCTTCATATATATATATAACAATAATAACAATAAAAGTTACTTTTTGTCAAAGTTTAGGCATTTTTTGTACTGGAAAAAAAACTGTTTTTCAATAGTGTTATATTATGATTAGAATTAAATTATTTTTGTCAATGGACAAAATTCATCCTCAAAATCAGAAAGAACCCACATAGAAAGAAATGAAGTGTCACACTTCACACAATTTTTTTTTAGAATTATATGAAAAACAGATGTTTGAAATAAATGATAAACTCTAAAGAATCCAACTTTTCTCTTTGTAACATCCTGTTCAGGTTTGATTCTAATCATAATGTAACTGTAACGGTTACCAGCTGGAGTGCCCTCTTGAGCCACCAGAGGGCACTCCAGATAAGACTATGTTTCACACAAACTACATTTCCCAGAACTCACTGCCCGGACTCATAATCACTGATCACATTCACCTGTACCTCATTCACTGATTGCATTCACCTGTGTCTCATCCTGTTAGTGTGTCTATATATACCTTGTGTTCACGTTCAGTGTTTGCGAAGTCTTGTTTAAGTGTTACACTGCATTTCTGAGCGTTTTCCGTGTTTGTTTTCTGGTTTTTGACGTTGGATTGTTCTTGGATTTTGATTACTGCTGCCTGCCCTGACCTCTGCCTGTTTCCCGGATTCCCACTGTGTATTCTCCATTGTCCTGTCTGCTAATTCTCGACCCTGCCTGTACGACTAATCTTAAATAAAGCTGCATTTGGATCTTCATCTCCAAGTCTCGGAGCAGTTCGTAACAGAAGACTTCGCCACACCGAGATCCAGCAGCCATGCCAACAAGAAGCCCAGACGTCCAGATCTTGCGTCTCCGTCAGGAGAATCGGTCCGTCGAGGACTATGTTTCTGAGTTCATTGAACTGGCCCATTTCGCCTCAATGAGCACAGAGTGTTTAATGATCTTTTTCCGAGGAGGACTCTCTGAACCACTCAGTTCACTCATGCCCTTACACAATCGTCACGGGACATTAGAGGACTATATTAACCAGGCCCTTTTGCTAAGCGGTTCCTTGTTTACTGTGGGCGTTGTAGAGAAGGAGCTCCATGAACCCGTGGTATCTACTCAACCAGAGCTTCACGTTATGCCAGAGCTTCATGCCGAGCCCGCGCTCACCGTCAGCCCTGCCGAGCCCGCGCTCACCGTCAGCTCTGCCGAGCCCGCGCTCACCGTCAGCCCTGCCGAGCCCGCGCTCACCGTCAGCCCTGCCGAGCCCACGCTCACCGTCAGCCCTGCCGAGCCCGCGCTCACCGTCAGCCCTGCCGAGCCTGCGCTCACCTTCCAGCCAGAGTCTCGTCCCGCCGAGACAGCCCAGCCAGAGTCTCGTTCCACCGAGACAGCCCAGCCAGAGTCTCGTTCCACCGAGACAGCCCAGCCAGAGTCTCGTTCCGCCGAGACAGCCCAGCCAGAGTCTCGTCCCGCCGAGACAGCCCAGCCAGAGTCTCGTTCCGCCGAGACAGCCCAGCCAGAGTCTCGTCCCACCGAGACAGCCCAGCCAGAGTCTCGTCCCGCCGAGGCAGCCCAGCCAGAGTCTCGTCCCGCCGAGGCAGCCCAGCCAGAGTCTCGTCCCACCGAGGCAGCCCAGCCAGAGTCTCGTCCCGCCGAGACAGCCCAGCCAGAGTCTCGGCCTGCCGAGACAGCCCAGCCAGAGTCTCGTTCCACCGAGACAGCCCAGCCAGAGTCTCGTTCCGCCGAGACAGCCCAGCCAGAGTCTCGTCCTGCCGAGACAGCCCAGCCAGAGTCTCGTTCCACCGAGACAGCCCAGCCAGAGTCTCGTTCCGCCGAGACAGCCCAGCCAGAGTCTCGTTCCGCCGAGACAGCCCAGCCAGAGTCTCGTCCTGCCGAGACAGCCCAGCCAGAGTCTCGTTCCACCGAGACAGCCCAGCCAGAGTCTCGTCCTGCCGAGAGAGCCCAGCCAGAGTCTCGTTCCACCGAGACAGCCCAGCCAGAGTCTCGTTCCGCCGAGACAGCCCAGCCAGAGTCTCGTTCCGCCGAGACAGCCCAGCCAGAGTCTCGTCCTGCCGAGACAGCCCAGCCAGAGTTCCATGTCAGCCCTGCCGAGACAGAGACGCTTCACGTCACTTCTGCCGAGCCCGAGACGCTCCACGTCACTTCTGCCGAGCCCGAGACGCTCCACGTCACTTCTGCCGAGCCCGAGACGCTCCACGTCACTTCTGCCGAGCCCGAGACACTCCACGTCACTTCTGCCGAGCCCGAGACGCTCCACGTCACTTCTGCCGAGCCAGAGACGCTCCACGTCACTTCTGCCGAGCCAGAGACGCTCCACGTCACTTCTGCCGAGCCAGAGACGCTCCACGTCACTTCTGCCGAGCCAGAGATGCTTCACGTCATTTCTTCCAAGCCAGTGTCTAAAGACAAGATGGCTGATTCAGAGACTGTTCAAATCACTTCTGCTGATCCAGATTCTGTTCACGTCACCGCCTTCGAGCCAGTGTCTCCGGACAAGATGGCCGCCTCCGAGCCAGTGTCTCCGGACAAGATGGCCGCCTCCGAGCCAGTGTCTCCGGACAAGATGGCCGCCTCCGAGCCAGTGTCTCCGGACAAGATGGCCGCCTCCGAGCCAGTGTCTCCGGACAAGATGGCCGCCTCCGAGCCAGTGTCTCCGGACAAGATGGCCTCCTCCGAGCCAGTGTCTCCGGACAAGATGGCCTCCTCCAAGCTAGTGTCTCCGGACAAGATGGCCGCCTCCAAGCTAGTGTCTCCGGACAAGATGGCCGATCCAGTGTCTCCGGACAAGATGGCCGATCCAGTGTCTCCGGACAAGATGGCCGATCCAGTTTCTCCGGACAAGATGGCCGATCCAGTGTTTCCGGACAAGATGGCCGATCCAGTGTCTCCGGACAAGATGGCCGATCCAGTGTCTGCTCCCGATCCAGTGTTTGTTTCTGTGTCTGTCCTTGTGACCATTTCTGTTGTAGTGTCTGTTCCTGAGCCGGTGCCTGGTCCTGAGAGGGCATCACCGCCGTGGCCGCCCGAGGGGTCTTCGCCGCCGTGGCCGCCCGAGGGGTCTTCGCCGCCGTGGCCGCCCGAGGGGTCCTTGCCGCCGTGGCCTCCCGAGGGGTCTTCGCCGCCGTGGCCTCCCGAGGGGTCTTCGCCGGCGTGGCCGCCCGAGGGGTCTCCGCCGCCTTGGCCTCCCTTACAACCTGCTCCGCCCTGGCCGCCTGCACAGCCTGCTCCGACCTGGTCGCCTCCACAGCCAGCTCCGCCGCAGTCTCCAGGTCTTCTTCCACTCCACGGGCCTGGCCCTCCATCCCGCCCCCAGGTCCGCCTCCCTCCTGGACATTTTGAGGAGCGTCTGGAATCCGCTCCTTAAAGGGGGGGCTATGTAACGGTTACCAGCTGGAGTGCCCTCTTGAGCCACCAGAGGGCACTCCAGATAAGACTATGTTTCACACAAACTACATTTCCCAGAACTCACTGCCCGGACTCATAATCACTGATCACATTCACCTGTACCTCATTCACTGATTGCATTCACCTGTGTCTCATCCTGTTAGTGTGTCTATATATACCTTGTGTTCACGTTCAGTGTTTGCGAAGTCTTGTTTAAGTGTTACACTGCATTTCTGAGCGTTTTCCGTGTTTGTTTTCTGGTTTTTGACGTTGGATTGTTCTTGGATTTTGATTACTGCTGCCTGCCCTGACCTCTGCCTGTTTCCCGGATTCCCACTGTGTATTCTCCATTGTCCTGTCTGCTAATTCTCGACCCTGCCTGTACGACTAATCTTAAATAAAGCTGCATTTGGATCTTCATCTCCAAGTCTCGGAGCAGTTCGTAACAGTAACATTATTGAAAAACTGATTTTTTTCACTAAACTGCTAAACTTTGACAAAAAGTAACTTTTATTGTTATAATTATGATTTCATAATATGAAGATATGCATATATCAAAAATGTAATTTGTTAAAAAAAATCTAACAAATTACATTTGTACAAAATTTGTTTTAAAATTACATTTGTTGCCTGGGGTCTCTGAGACCACAAACAGTCCGACTGTAAACGCAAATGAACACCGCACAAGGGTTAAAGTGGTAAAGTGCAGAACGAAGTGCTGCCATAACAGGGCATTGTGTACCAAAAAGTCATATACAAAATAAATACAAATAAATAGAATGAAGAAAATATTATACATACATATATATATATATATATATATATATATATATATAACAAATGACAAAATGGCAAAAAACTAAAATAACAGTGCATACAGACAGTACTTATGAACAGTAGAAATGTAATTTAAAGGGTAAAGTTATGTTTATGCACTAAACAAGTCCAATAACCATTATCAACCTATTAACACAGTATATCCCATTTCCCCATGATATATGTACTTACAAGGCATTTGCCCACCGGCAACTATAGTTGCCACTTGGACTTTTGATTAAGTATACAAAAAACTATAGATCTATTGTAAGACTTGTTTTGTTTGGAGGATAGAGACCTTCATGATTATGTAGATATATATATATATATATATATATATGTGTCAACAAAAAAATACTTATTAGTAATATGAAAAGGAGCTTTATTTGGGAGTGTTTGCCTTCGTCATGCTTCATGGAAGTAGGGGTAGGAAGTTGACAGCATCATGTGACAGGAAGGAAGTGAATAACTTTTTTTTTTTTTGAAATCCTTTTTTTGGTTGTTTCCTTGCATGCCATTGAGACATACAACATGGATAACATCTAGAAAAATACTTACAAAAGGAAAATGACAACTATACACTGCGGCAACTATAGTTGACGGTGGGCTTAAATGTGCTCAGGTGGGTTTTTGAGTAAAATCAAATGTGCCTTTTACATGCCATACTTGAGCAAAACATCATTCATAGATATAATTACAGATTACTAATATGAGATTATAATTCAGTTGTGGTCATTGTGGGTCAATGGGAGTTTTGGTTAAACACTGCTAGTTTATCAACACACACACACACACACACACACACACACACACACACACACACACACACAGGACACTGACATTTACAGTCAAGAGCAGTTCTAGTATGGCATGATAAAATAACATCTTCTCTAGCTTGTTCTGCGATGCTGCTCCAGTCATGTGGAAATTACACATGATGAAAGCGAAGGTTTAGAAATTCAGATAAGCTGGATGTGAACATATGCATGTGCCGGAGAGAAACTGCTTTTTTTCTCAGAATAACTGGGTCTACGGCAGGGGGTTGTGCTGTAAGACTGGAAAACTGGTTAAAGAGAAAATATCTGACCAGTGGTTTCTGAAGACAAAGGACCTTGCTTGCAAATTAACATTTGAACTCTCACCCCCACTCTTACAGAGATCACCCAAACTCACATAAGAATATATGATTTTAATTTGAATGATTATCATTAAGGATTGCCATTATCTCCAGGTGGTTTATGTGCCAGCTCGACATATGAGTTGCCCATAACCCAAAGGCTATTCTGCCATTGCACAGGGTACCCCGCCTGTCTTTGAGGTCTGTCACGACCACTTTCCTCCTGCAAACTGTTCTGGTAAAAGCAGGGTGATTTTCAAGGGACCAAGGCTCTGACTCACCCATGTGTCACCTTGAGAGAGTGTCGGCCTGTATGTGCCATGCATGGGGTGGGACAAGGCCTTTCAACCAGAGCTGGAGTGGTCACATATGGAGCAGGCCCAGCAGAATGACAGAGGAAGCTGCCGCCATGAGGCCCAGCAGATTTTGTTCCTACTTTGAAAAAGGCAACTAAGGTGCTCTTGTGAAAGCCAAGCCATCATTTGGGCTGAGTCGAAGACTTCCCCCAAGAACGAAATTATTTGGCTTGGGAGCAGTGAGCTTCTGCCAAACTTGACCCTAAAGCCCAGGTTCTCATGATGGCCGAGAAGCTGGGACCTGTGGGTGCAAAGCTCCCATTCCGACTGGAAGAAGTAGCGGCTGTAGAAGCCTGTATTCCGAGGCTACTTTCTCCATAGCGTCTTTTTTCAGCAGAGACTGAACTTCAACTGGGACATGTCATCTGAGACCGATGTTTGAATCACGGCCCTGAATCGGCAAGGTCTTCGAGCTAATGGAGTTAGTAATCTCGTTCTGTTATCCCCATATTCCTTATGATGGCTTGCCATGCCAGGAGTTGATACCTCGAGTTGTCATAGACATGGCACAGTGCTGTACTGCGCTTCTCGTCCGGTGTGCAACCCCCTTTAGATTATTGGCAGCATAAAAAATGAAATGATGTGAGAGCCATGGGCTGAACGATACAAGTTACCGGTAATATCCATTGAGCCTATGAACTTGTTTCCTGAAACACATCAACAAGAAAGATTGAAGTCTACCCTGTAAAACAACTGCAATCATGTGATACAAAATGACCCTATTCATCACTATCATCATCATTGCAATCCTCAACTACAAGTGAATAGGCTTGTTTGAGATGCGCCTCGCCTGCAATGTAGTCGAGAGTAGGCGGCTGCAGTTAGAGGAGGAGTGAAAAAAGCGCATTCAAGCCGGACAAATCTCGGTTCTCGCCGTGAATCAGACACCTGTGAGATCAAAGTCTGATATCGCGGGATTCACGGGATTCACGCTCGTGCACGTGTTGCTAATAAACTGGATGTTATTTAAGTTCTGTTGCTTTTGTATGAAAATAAATATAATGAACAAGACACCCAAAGTACTTGCTATTTAATTAGGCTACATTCCAAATATGTGTTTATCAATCATTTTTTTATTTAATACAGACGTGTTTTTATATTTTTTTAATAAAAATGACATCACATAATAACCCATATGGCACTGTCAGAGAGTTTATTCACCCATATGTATACATACAAAACATGATATCAGTTTTAAAATCAAACATTTTAAAAGGGAACAATTCATCACTGTTGTTTTTTTAATTATTTATTCAAATGCAAGTTACAAACATACAAGCACCACAATTCGTGAAACAAATATTATACAGCGACAAATAAATAAACATCAGAATAAAATTAATAATAAAAAAATAAAAATAAATAAAAATAAGCTTAGTTTAAATAGACTTACAAACTTCATCATCTATAAAATGAGAGATATTTTCCTAATTTTCACTTGAACATTTTAGAGTATATTTGAGTTACTGACATAGCTTTCTTATTTTTAACCCGTTTAAGAGACTCACAGTATACAGTATATCAGTTTCAATTTGGAAAAAATTAAAACATGGCCTTGATTTGGAGAATTTAGCTTTATGAATATGGAATTTACCTACATCACTTTTGTTTAAACCAATGAGCATGAAGCTGTGTCGTCAGCAAGTCATTTCCCATCATGCTTTTGATCAGCGCAGTCGGTGGAGAGCAAATGCGCGCGACTGCAGAATCCGACCATTCCGCCTTGCGCTCGCGAGAGTTTTTTGACATACGTCGGCATGACATCAGAGCCAGGCAGACCGTTCTCGGACACATTTCTAACCGGCATGCATCTCGCGCTGATCACCGGTGATCGATTCTGCGCAGATTTTCCTCACCTCAAACAAGCCTAATTCTTCATCCTCCTCGCTCTCCTCCACTTCCCCCTTTCTAGCCACTGCTAAGTCTGCCTGCTTTTCTTGCGCTAACAGCTCCCGCCCATGGGCTCTTGAGCGTGCGCATTCTGCACCATAGAACTGGCTTAAACAGATGATCTGACAGGTTTTAGAAGATTAAATACACCCTGAAACTAAAAAAAAAACATGCTCTTGTACAGTAAAATATTCTCTATGAGTCTCGCTGTTCTCAGCTGCAGAGCTGTTAGCACCATTCTCGCTCTTGCAGTGAGAGCAGCTGGTCTCAATGAGTGTAGTAGTGAGTGCAGGGGTGCCCTAAGCCGCATTCGTGGGGCGAAATTTGAAGCAATGGCGCTGGAAATTTGTTCAGAAATTGTTCAGAAATTGATGGCTGCAGGGGAACTACTGTGTCAGTGTGTGTGTGTGTGTGTGTGTGTGTGCTGCAAGGCCCATTCAACGGCAAGAGGAATAAGAAAGAGTCTTCTACAGAGCAGCGAGATCATCTTCGCACTGAAGGAAAAAGATTCTGACAAGACAGGCATTTCTGCATTACTTATATAGGCAGCCAACCCCACCCTTTTTGGCAAGCTGAAATGCCATTTGTCTGTACACTTGCACAGACAAATGGCATTTCTAGGTTCACTTTCGCAGCACTAGATTTGCTGCAATAGTCTGTGTTGCCGGTGTTACCAGTGTTCAGCAGCAATACCGATTAAATCACTTTCCTCTCTGTCAACTGGCACTGAGCGAGCAGAGTAAGTGTTTTCAGTTCTTTCCCTATGGAAGCTCAACTTCCAAACTTCCAAGACTTTGTTAATTGTACCCTCTATTTGTACCTTGTTATTTGTACCGTGACGAATACTAAATAACACTGTTCGTTACAATGAAAAACACAAACAATTATTTCGATTCAGAAATTAAAACTTGTTAATTCGTGAGCTTAGAATTATAAGGTTCTATCTCCGTTTAGGGTAGTTCTGAGATATTGAGCATCAAAGTTTTTACATCCCAGCTGGCAAAACTGTTATGTAGTTTAATCTTCTATTATAGCTCAACAAGACCATCACCCTACAGGTACTTTGAGAATAAAATATCAAAATCCTGGCACATTTTGGAAATGGGATTTTTTAAGATGACCCAAATGGAGATAGAAGTCTGAGAGCTCTGATTCTGTTTGGTATTATAAGGTTCTACCTCTACTTTTACAAATAAAACCCCACATTTCAAAGAATAATGTATATAACCATTGATTTTAATCAATTGATATATTTATAATACAAGCACACAGCTTGTAGTATATACTATAATATAATAGTATAGTATCAAAGCCAAGCAAGTTTGTAAGAAAAAAAATATTTTTATTTTCAAAGAACGTGGACATGGAATAATTACACAATACTACACCCCACTCCTCTGTACTGTAAAAAAACATTTAGGAAGCATCTTACATTAAAAACGTTTAATTTAGTAGACTAACACACAAAATAGGGTTTTCATCCCTCTCCACCGGCCCATAAAAAAATAGCTTATAAATCACTCATTATACCATATTTTCACCCAATCTTGGATTCAATCTTTTTGTCAACTGGTTTTATATTTCTGTTTGTATATGATTAATCGTGGGCCTCATTTATCTGAGAGTAGGCATCTCATTTTTTGAGTAAAAAACAAATGAGTAAATTTGGAAATCTGAAAAAAAAAAAAAATTAAAAAATGGCTACTGTTGATCACACTATTCTACTCTAATGTTTCACCAGGAATTTTGTTTTGAAACTTTTGTTTTGTAAAAAATATGGCACATATTCGTGGTGTTCCCGGTCAAAAATTACCGGCCTATAAAAAATTGCTCATAACTCACTCATTATAACATATTTTCACCCAATCTTGGATTCAATCTTTTTGTCAACTTGTTCTCTTTCAATTAGGACTGATTTTATATTGCATCAATAATATGTCCATTTCAGGAGCTAATATGTCAATTTCAGGAGCTAATATGTCAATTTTAGGTCCTAATATATACATTTTAGGTGTTAATATGTACATTTTAGGTGCTAATATGTACCACTATGTACCAATATGCAGCCTTTGGGTACAAAAGTGTACCTTTTGAAAAGGTACAGCCCCAGTGACAGCTTTTATACCTTTTTTTCTGAGAGTGTACAACCTTATAATCCCAACTCAGTTTATGTTTTGTGTGATTGAACCTTTTTATTTTATTAATAACTACTAACAAAATCGGTAACACTTTATTTTACGACCCGCAAACAACTGTGTAAGTACACTGAAATTACTGTGTACGTTTCTGTAATTATAAAGTACGTCCGTGTAGGTATAAGGGAACAATATGTTAAGTTTGGGGTAATAAAGGGGTAAAAAACAGATATACAACCTGCAAATAACTTTGTAAGTACACTGAAATTACAGTGTACGTTTCTGTAATTTTAGTGTACTTCCGTGTAGTTATAAGGGAACAATATGTTAAGTTTGGGGTAATAAAGGGGTAACAAGCAGATATACAAGCAAATTATTTAATTAGTTAAAAAATAACAGGTACCTATTCTGTTAGTATATTCCAGGCAAAAATTGTACGTCTGTTGTTTATAAAACATATCACATTTCTGGCAAAATATGTTCTTATATATATATATATATAATACTATGATGAAAATTACATTTATTGGCATTTCTTACTAGATTACTTAATGTTAAGTCAAAATAATTTGTTTTTGCTATGATTTTAATTTAGACCTTACCGTGTGGTAATTAGTACTTACCTTATCCCATTGAATTGCAATGACACTTAAATGTCAGGGCAAATATACTGTGTAATTAAAACGTTTTTTTTTTGTTTTTGTTTTTTTTGATAACAGTACCTTTCTCTATAATTATTACAGTGCAAATAGTGTTGTTTCGTATTGCTACATAGTAAGTAGCGTTTGTTTGTTACCCCCTTGTTCTGTGTAGTTACTGGGTAAGTGTAACTCCTGCGGGCTGTAAATTAAAGTGGTGCTTGATACACCCTTGTTCTGTGTAGTTACAGGGTAACTGTAACTCATGCGGGCTGTAAATTAAAGTGGTGCTTGATACCCCTTTATTACCCAAAACTTAACATATTAAACTTAACATTTTTTTTAAATAATCCCTTCAACCATGAGTTTGAAAAATGTAGAAATACATTTTCCATACACATTAGATCCATCGGCATGACAAGTTCCATCATTACACTTATTCATTGCTTCATAAACCTACGCCTTTGTTATTGTAAGAGGTTAGCGACCCCTAGCGGCAGAGAAAAATACATAATGTAGCTTTAATGGGGTGAACAGAGAATTCAAATTTTCCTTGATATTTTGACAGTTAAGAGGTTGTTATACTATAAAAAATACCCTGTAAGTTTTAAAACTCAAACTAAAATGTAGAAATTGATAGGGGAAAAATGAAACGTCACAACCCAGAAAAAGATTATTTACAATTTATTGAACATTTTTTCTTAATGGCAAAGGCCACACCCAATCTGTGAGCACTTTCTGGGCTTTTCAGATGTGTGTGAGTGAGAGTGATACTATTTTATGTTTTTGTAAGAAGCCTTATGCTCATCTAGCCTGCATTTATTTAATCAAAAATACAGAAAAAAACAGTAGCCTAATATTGTGAAATACTATTACATGATGTTATTTTTTAATAATAAAAAAATCTTTAAAGAAGAGCAGATATCATCATATTAGAATGTAGGGCTGGGTATTGACACAAATTTCACAATTCGATTCGATTTCGATTCATAAGCTTGCAATTCGATTCGATTTCGATTCAATATTGATTATTTTGGATATCAGTTACAATAAATGGCAAATTTTCTCAAGGAAATCAAATCTCTTAACTAATGCTGTAAACTATGGGAGTCTAGTTTTAGTAGCCTGCTAGGCTTCATTAGCCTAATAAGGTAATAATGAACTGTTTTGTAGCTATACAAATACTTAAATTACATTTTTTTTAATTTTTATAATAAGAAGATTACATAAACATGACTGTCATAAAAACTTGCCAGATTTGTTCAAATATGCATTAAATATTGAAGAACATTAAGATTATAATGCATATGTAATATAGTGTATATATTTAACAAAATACTCCTCTCTAGAGTTATTTTTCTAGCTGACTAACGAGTTGATGTGGGTTTTCTGAGGTAAGTTAAATATTACGATACATGACATTGATTACAAGCTGTTTATCAGCAGCCCATTCTCACTCCCAAGGCGTCACCTAACTGACGCCTTGGGAAGCATTTGGACATGCTTCAATATCTGACGCTTTAGGCGCCCTTTAGCGTCAGTTAGATGACGCCCTAGGATCGCGTGTACCCTACCCCCACCCCACACCTAAACCTAACCGCGTCCTCTAACAGACGCTTTCCTTTAGCGTCAGTTAGATGACGCCGTAGTATCGCGTCATGTAAGTGACGCTAAAGGGCGCCTAAAACGTCAAATATTGAAGCATGGTCAAAGGTGACGCCTTGGGGTGAGAATGCGTTGTTATCTGACGTCTTTCCACGGTTGAAACGCTGATTGAGCGAATCAATGTGACATGATACGGATTTCGATAAGTTGTACTCTATCTTTTAACACACTTTCAGATGCTCATTCATGTTTATTTCGCGCTGTGACTGGTATTATTAAGCCGGAAGAGAGATCAGCGCTGCTGCTCTCTTGAGCTGCGCCAGAGCGATCTCACGCCACAGCGCCAAAACGTAATTTATGTTTTTGAATTTCTAAAGGAAATGGACGTAATTTGAAAATTTAGACTTTGTTTCATATCAATAGTAACAAAGGACAAAGATTATTGCGATTTTTTTGGATGCGCGCAGCCGCGATACAATGATCCATTCATTCAAATGAAACAGGATGACTAATCGAGACTAATTGAGATTTAAGAATCGATATCAGTTCGTAAAAACGAGAATCGATTAATATCGAGAAATCGAAATTTATTACCCAGCCCTATTAGAATGATTTCTGAAGGTTTGTGTGACACTGAAGTCCCGCAAAGTGACAAAGCCCCCCCTCCCCCCTGCACGCGCCTGCTAACCTCAGCTCCTTCATGGTCCCCATCTGCCTTTCTCTTCACCAACCAGTTAAGTAGACTCATTTGAAAAATTAAATAATATTTAACTATCAGGACTATGAGCAGTAGGTGATACTTCTTCGTCCTCATGGAAACAGTTCGTACCGCTTTCTCCTTTCCACAAGTGCTCGCTGTCCCGTGGAGTCTCTCGTTGCTATGCAACCTTGAACAGAGGTGCGATTGGATAAACGAGCGCGCTGCCGCCACGTCACTTCTATTCTGAGTGGAGCGCGTATGCCTTATTTAAATTAACGAATGGCCCCTTATGGCAACGTGACATTAGCCTAATCGAAAATATTTTCATATATGGCTCTTTCCTCCGTTCTTGTCAACAAGTGCATTCAGAGCCAAATTAGCAGCGCTGTCGGTCGCCATGTCTGTGTTTTTAGGTGTATAAGTGAATGAAGTGAATGTCATGATATTGCTGATCATGAAAAGATTTTGCAGCGGCGCTGAAAATCCAGCGGTGGCGCTGCACCGCTGCTGAATACATTGTAGGGGAAACACTGAATATAATAATAAAATATAATATCAATAATAATATATAATATCCAAATAAAAAACATATCCAACATTTTTTTGAAATTTTGCTTTCTTTTTTGTAACACTCCCAAACTCCAAACTAGGAATGTTTTCACACTTAACCGGTGTGAAAGACTGTATAACTGTTGCCCCTGAACCCACCATGGGCATGGGCTTTATTTGTGCCCGGGAGAGGTGTGCCATGACTGGGATGCTCATTTCTGAAAAATCAGCCTTTTCCTGGAGGTTTTATGATTTTCAGAACTTCCCAATGGTGGAGACCAGACAAATTGTACTCTCTCATACTTGGGTCAATGCCTTGAAGGCCCTCAAGCTTCACCACAACTTTTTGGACTTTGTCATTTTTAAAAGCTTGACTCCATAGCTGCCATGGGTATTTGAGCTTGATTCGTTCCCAGGAAGGCTGCTCCACCTCCTTTACAAAATCCCGAAGGTCCGTTTTAGGACCGTCTTTGCTCCAGATGGAGCAAATCTGACTCTGCCCAGTACGGGTCACCCTCCCAGGCTGGCCAGGGAGATCTGAGTAGCATGGAGCTCTGAATAGAGTGAGCAAGTGTGTGTGTGCGATCGCGAACAAGTGAATAAGAAGAGAGAGAGATAGTGTGTGTGTGTGTGTGTGTGTGTGTGTGTGTGAGAGAGAGAGAGAGATATTTCATGTTTTTCAGAGATCCACCACAGTGGAGATTGAACTCACTCCCTAGCCAGAGTGCACTCTTTCGTGTGCATGTACGTCACTAAGCTCAATGCAACTACAAATTTTCATTTTTTTTTTTTTTTTTGCTAACATCTTATACAGTTTCAACATTGTTAAGTCCCATTGTCCACATATGTGGACATCAAATTTAGCGGCATAGAAAATCTTTATTTTTACAAAAGTTCATCAGAAAAATGCATGCTATTTTAATCATACAACACTATTATGCATGACTTAACAAGAATAAAAAATGAAATGTTGTTAGATTTTTTTACCTTGTGAACGTTTTGGTAAGGAGTGGCTATGTGACATACGGTTTTCTCCACCGCCTTTAAATTATTAGGGCCCAAGCCCTGAAAGGGCGAAGGCCCTATTGTTTTCCTTAGGATTATTCTTTTCTATTATTATTATTAGGGCCCAAGCCCTGAAAGGGCGAAGGCCCTATTGTTTTCCTTAGGATTATTATTATTATTATTATTATTATTATTATTTATACGACTATTCAGGCACTTTTGGGGCCCTTAACATGCTCAAAAACTCTTGAAACTTTGCACACGGGTCAGAACCCGCGGCCATCAGGGCCGGGCTGAAGATGGTACCCGGGCGTGGCAGGGGGGCTAGACAGCGCCCCCTGGAACGGGGTCCGAAAACTTGGTCCATAAATCAAACACGCTTGTATGTAATAATATGAAACTCGGTACACATGTTGATCTCATCGTTCATATATACCTCAAACTATTACTTTTTACACCAGCCCAACAGGAAGTCGGTTATTTAGGGTTGTTCATAAAACACTCGCAATGGAATTTGAAGTACTCCTCCTAGAGAATTCAAACACACGGCATGAAACTCGGTCAGCATGAAGTCAAGGCATTGAGGATGAAAGTTTGCGAGGGGATTTTTGATATCTCGAACGGTTTGGCCGTGGCGAGGAAACGAACTTATGGCGATAATCGTGAAACAGGAAGTGTGTCAGAACTTCAGCATACATTAACTGATCTTGATGAAACTTCAGCAGTTTGTTTGCTGTAAGAGGACGATCATATGGATGTGAATATTGTGAGTCAAAGTTATAGCGCCACCAACTGGCAGCAGGAAGTGTGTCACTTTCAAAATGCTTTGAAATCACCCTCTTATTTTTACCCGATTTGCTTCAAACTTAATCTGTATAATGTAAATACATAGCAGATGAAGACCTGTGAATGGATTCTTGATATCTTTGATACTGTTGCCGTGGCAACGCATCAAACTTTAAAATTCTTTTTTTTGATGATTTTGAGACTCTTAGCGGCTTTTGGGGCCCTTAACGGGTTTGAAAACTCTTGAAACTTTGCACACAGGTCAGATCCCACAGCCATCAGAGCCGGGCTGAAGATGGTACCTGGGTGTGGCAGGGAGGCTAGACAGCGCCCCCTGGAACGGGGTCCAAACACTTGGTCCATAAATCAAACACGCTTGAATGTAATAATATGAAACTCGGTACACATGTTGATCTCATCGTTTCATCTATACCTCACACTCTTACTTTTTACCCCAGCCCAACAGGAAGTCGGCTATTGAGGTTTGTTTGTAAAACGCTCGCAATGGAATGTGCAATACTCCTCCTAGAGAATTCAAACACACGGCACGAAACTCGGTCAGCATGAAGTCAAGGCATTGAGGATGAAAGTTTGCGAGGGGATTTTTGATATCTCGAACGGTTTGGCCGTGGCAAGGAAATGAAATTATGGCGAGAAACGTGAAACAGGAAGTGTGTTATAACTTCAGCATACATTAACTGATCTTGATGAAACTTCAGCAGTGTGTTCGCTGTAAGAGGACGATCACATGGATGTGACTATTGTGAGTCAAAGTTATAGCGCCACCAACTGGCAGCAGGAAGTGTGTCACTTTCAAAATGCTTTGAAATCACCCTTTAATTTTTACCCGATTTGCTTCAAACTTCATCTGTATAATGTAAACATACGGCAGATGTAGACTTGTGAATGGATTCTTGATATCTTTTAAACTGTTGCCGTGGCAACGCATCAAACTTTACCATTCTTTTAGGATGCTTTTGAGACCCTTAGCATGTTTCAAATCGCATGAAACTCGACAGACACATCACATTTATTAGCCAGTAGACATGTGCAAAGTTTCAGAAACGGGCGTGGTGAGGGCTCAGTAGCGCCACCTTTTGACAAAAGTGGGGTTGTTAGTTTTAACTAGAGTTACAAAAATCTGTATGTATATTGTACTCCTCGAGCCGGACAACTTTCTAATTGACACTCATTAGCTAGGACCCACAGAAAGTCAGATATCTTTGTTTGAATGTAGAGAAAATCTTAGAATTTTGCCAGTCTCTCAGTGTCTCTCTGTGTGAGTGAGAGGAGGGGCGCCTGTCAGGTTAATTTTAACCCTTTATTTGCTGTGTGCGACTTCTCTGGCATTTTCGGGGGCCTTAACATCCTCTAAAACTCTTGAAACTTTGCACACGGGTCAGAACCCATGGCCATCAGGGCCGGGCTGAAGCTGGTAACCGGGCGTGGCAGGGCGGCTCGACAGCGCCCCCTGGACTGGGATTCGAACATTTGTCCATAAATCAAACACACTTGCATGAATTAATATGAAACTCGGTACAATTATAGATCACATCAGGCCAAACAACTTTCGTGCTCTAAGTTTTACGACAATTAAAATGGAAGTTGAGAATTATGGGTTGTTTGAATAGTTGTCCTAGGAGAAATACATCAAATTACAACGCATGTGTTTACCAATCACAACCAAACTCGGTGTGCAAGAAGTCAAGACATTGAGGATGAAAGTTTGTGAGTGGATTTTTGATATCTCAAACGGTTTGGCCGTGGTGAGGAAACGAAATTACGGCGAGAAACGTGAAACAGGAAGTGTGTTATAACTTCAGCATACATTAACATATCTTGATGAAACTTCATCAGTGTGTTCACTGTAAGAGGAAGATCACATGGATGTGACTATTTCGAGTCAAAGTTATAGCGCCACCAACTGGCAGCAGGAAGTGTGTCACTTTCAAAATGCTTTGAAATCAACCTCTTATTTTTACCCGATTTGCTTCAAACTTCATCTGTATAATGTAAATACATGGCAGATGAAGACCTGTGAATGGATTCTTGATATCTTTGATACTGTTGCCGTGGCAACGCATCAAACTTTAAAATTCTTTTTTTTGATGATTTTGAGACTCTTAATGGCTTTTGAGGCCCTTAACGGGTTTGAAAACTCTTGAAACTTTGCACACAGGTCATATCCCACAGCCATCAGGCCCGGGCTGAAGATGGTACCTAGGCGTGGCAGGGGGGCTAGACAGCGCCCCCTGGAACGGGGTCCGAAAACTTGGTCCATAAATCAAATACGCTTGCATGTAATAATATGAATGAAAAACTTCATCTGTATAATGTAAACAGATGAAAAACTTCATCTGTATAATGATGAAAAACAGATGAAAAACTTCATCTGTATAATGTAAACATACGGTAGATGTAGACCTGTGAATGGATTCTTGATATCTTTTAAACTGTTGCCGTGGCAAAGCTTCAAACTTTGAAATTATTTTAGGATGCTTTTGAGACTCTTAGCATGCTTGAAATTACATGAAACTCAACAGACACATCACATTTATTAGCCAGTAGACATGTGCAAAGTTTCAGAAACGGGCATGGTGCAGGGACTAAATAGCGCCACCTTTTGACAAAAGTGGGGTTGTTATTTTTATCTACAGTTACAAAAATCGTTATATACATTGTACTCCTCAAGCCAGACAACTTTCTAATTCATAGTCATTAGCTCAGACCAAGAGGAAGTCAGATATTTTGGTTTGAATATGGTGAGACTCTCTCTGAGCCTACATCCGTGTATGGCAAGCCCTTTTAACATTTAAAAGCTAAGTTTGCCTATCCGGAAATTAACATTGTAGATATCAACAATGTCTTTCTGTCTAGTCGTAATTACATTTTGGATAGTTTGTATTATCATTTAAGATATCTGTAACATAATTGTGACTAGTCAAAATGACAGAGTATGGCAAGCCGTTTTAACATTTAATCATGAAAGGGCCAAAGCCTTCGGCACCGCCACCCCGGTGCGTTTAGGTAACTAAAGGAGCCGGGGTTGCGGTGCCACCGGCTTGGGCCCGCCATCGCTGCTCGCAGCTATATTTATTAGGGCCCAAGCCCTGAAAGGGCGAAGGCCCTATTGTTTTCCTAACGATTATTAGGGCCCAAGCCCTGAAAGGGCGAAGGCCCTATTGTTTTCCTTCCGATTATTTTTTTTTTTTCTTTTATTTTTCTAACGACTATTCGGGCACTTTTGGGGCCCTTAACATGCTCGAAAACTCTTGAAACTTTGCACACGGGTCAGAACCCGCGGCCATCAGGGCCGGGCTGAAGCTGGTACCCGGGCGTGGCAGGGGGGCTCGACAGCGCCCCCTGGAACGGGGTCCGAACACTTGGTCCATAAATCAAACACGCTTGCATGTAATAATATGAAACTCGGTGCACATGTTGATCTCATTGTTTCATCTATACCTCGCGCTTTTACTTTTTACCCCAGCCCAACAGGAAGTCGGCTATTTAGGGTTGTTCGTAAAACACTCGCAATGGAATTTTTAATACTCCTCCTAGAGCTTTGATCCAAATTCGACGAAAACTCGGTCAGCGTGAAGTCAAGACATTGAGGATGAAAGTTTGCGAGGGGATTTTTGATATCTCGAACGGTTTGGCCGTGGCGAGGAAACAAAATTATGGCGAGAAACGTAATACAGGAAGTGTATCATAACTTCAGCACACATCAACCGATCTTGATGAAACTTCAGCAGTGTGTTCGCTGTAAGAGGACGATCACATGGATGTGACTATTGTGAGTCAAAGTTATAGCGCCACCAACTGGCAGCAGGAAGTGTGTCATTTTCAAAATGCTTTGAAATCACCCTCTAATTTTAACTCGATTTGCTTCAAACTTCATCTGTATAATGCAAATACATGGCAGATGAAGACCTGTAAATTGATTCTTGATATCTTTGAAACTGTTGCCGTGGCAACGCATCAAACTTTACCATTCTTTTAGGATGCTTTTGAGACTCTTAGCATGCTTCAAATTGCATGAAACTCGACAGACACATCACATTTATTAGCCATTAGACATGTGCAACGTTTCAGAAACGGGTGTGGTGAGGGCTCAGTAGCGCCACCTTTTGACAAAAGTGGGGTTGTTAGTTTTATCTACAGTTACAAAAATCGGTATGTATATTGTACTCCTCGAGCCGGACAACTTTCTAATTGACACTCATTAGCTAGGACCCACAGAAAGTCAGATATCTTTGTTTGAATGTAGAGAAAATCTCAGAATTTTGCCAGTCTCTCAGTGTCTCTCTGTGTGAGTGAGAGGAGGGGCGCCTGTCAGGTTAATTTTAACCCTTTATTTGCTGTGTGCAACTTCTCTGGCATTTTCGGGGGCCTTAACATCCTCTAAAACTCTTGAAACTTTGCACACGGGTCAGAACCCATGGCCATCAGGGCCGGGCTGAAGCTGGTAACCGGGCGTGGCAGGGCGGCTCGACAGCGCCCCCTGGACTGGGATTCGAAAATTTGTCCATAAATCAAACACACTTGCATGAATTAATATGAAACTCGGTACAATTAAAGATCACATCAGGCCAAACAACTTTCGTGCTCTTAGTTTTAAGAAGGAAGTTGGGAATTATGGGTTGTTTGAATAATTCTCCTAGGAGAAATACATCAAATTACAACGCATGTGTTTACCAATCACAACCAAACTCGGTGTGCATGAAGTCAAGACATTGAGGATGCTCAATTCCGGACGGATTTTTGATATCTCGAACGGTCTGGCCGTGACGAGGAAATGAATTTTATGACTAAAAAAGGACACATAAAGTGTGTTATAACTTTGCTCATTTTACCTACAGTTACAAAACTTTCCACGTATATTGTTCTCGTCAAGTCGATCAACTTTCCAATTTAAAGTCATTCGCTCTGAGCAACAGAAAGTCAGATATTGTAGTTTGAATCGATTTATTTCCCCTGCGATTCACTCTCTCTCTCTCTCTCTCTCTCTCTCTCTCTCTCTCTCTCTCTCTCTCTCTCTGTGTGGGTGTGTGTGTCTGTGTGGGGAGGGGAGGGCTGTTGTCTGTGTTTGTGTGTGTGTGTGTGTGTGTGTGCATGTGTGTGTGTGTGGGGGGGGAGGGGAGGGCTGTTGTCTGTGTTTATGTATGTTTGAACCACACAGTGTGGCTGGCTGCGATTTTTCCTATAAGTCCTTGTCTCTAAGTCCTTGTCTTTTTGCATAACAATTTTGTATTTTTTTAAATGACAAAATAGGCATATAACCCCCATCTTTTAAATGTATAGTTTGCTTTAAATAAAAGTAAGATTGTATTTGTAATTGAAGCTGAATGAATTTAAAATTCTTGTGCTATATTTCAATATATTTGTTTTCCTTAAGATTTTAAAACACTAACTTCATTCTTATCTGAATTACAAATATTTGTTTCTGTATAAAATAATACTCTGACTAAAAACACATTTGATGTTTCTTTTTCTATTTTTATTTACATGTATTTATGTATGTGTGTGTGTGTGTGTGTGTGTGTGTGTGTGTGTGTGTGTGTGTGTGTGTGTGTGTGTGTGTGTGTGTGTGTGTGTGTGTGTATAAAGATTAGGTTTTTTTTAGATAAAGTAGAATTTCTATAACTATGTGTTGAACTGATAAATCACTGTGTGTTAAACACAATCTACTTAATACAGACAACTTCATTATAAAGATAAATAACAAATCCAAAAAAATATATGATTATAATCTATGACAAAAAAAGCCATTACAAACTATATTAGTGGTAAATACACATTGCTCTTTGTATTGTTGTAAAATACATTCATGAAAAACAAGATAACAAAAATCAAAAAGATAAATTATTTTAGATAATTATTTTAAATGTATAGCAGAGATGTTAAATGAGGCAGCAACATACAAACTTTCTAGAACAACATGGACCTGAATAGCTGGTTTTTATGGAGGACAGTGAAGAGGAAGAGGGTGCAAATCAAACAGCTCATTCTCAGACTACACAGCAAACAGCTTAAGTTTTTAGTGCTTTGTTTGAGGTTTTTAGTGCTCTGTCCTATCTTTTATCAACACATAATAGATAGAACAGAACAAGAAAGGCAATTAATAATCTGTCATTGCATTATGATATGAAAGGCTCAGTACAGTGTGGCACAAAACGCTTATGCGCATCCCGAGTGGAGAATGATGCGCTTAAAGCCACATGGAGTTACAGCGCATCGAGTCCGCATTGATGCAAGCTCTACAATACACTTCTTTTCGACAGTCAAAGTGGGGGTTACGTTTTTGCACGTCATACAGAATAACCCTAAAGGCACCAAGGTGGCGGTGCCACCGGCTTTATATTAAATATAAATATAGCTGTGAGCAGCGATAAAGGGCCAAAGCCGGCGGTACCACCATCCCGGTGCCTTTGGGTAACTAAAGGCATCGGGGTTGCGGTGCCACCGGCTTGGGCCCGCAATCGCTGCTCGCAGCTATATTTATTATTATTATTATTTATACGACTATTCGGGCACTTTTGGGGCCCTTAACATGCTCAAAAACTCTTGAAACTTTGCACACGGGTCAGAACCCGCGGCCATCAGGGCCGGGCTGAAGATGGTACCCGGGCGTGGCAGGGGGGCTAGACAGCGCCCCCTGGAACGGGGTCCGAACACTTGGTCCATAAATCAAACACGCTTGCATGTAATAATATGAAACTCGGTACACATGTTGATCTCATCGTTTCATCTATACCTCGTGCTTTTACTTTTTACCCCAGCCCAACAGGAAGTCGGCTATTTAGGGTTGTTCGTAAAACACTCGCAATGGAATTTTTAATACTCCTCCTAGAGCTTTGATCCAAATTCGACGAAACTCGGTCAGCGTGAAGTCAAGACATTGAGGATGAAAGTTTGCGAGGGGATTTTTGATATCTCGAACGGTTTGGCCGAGGCGAGGAAACAAAATCATGGCGAGAAACGTGAAACAGGAAGTGTATCATAACTTCAGCACACATCAACCGATCTTGATGAAACTTCAGCAGTGTGTTCGCTGAAAGAGGACGATCACATGGATGTGACTATTGTGAGTCAAAGTTATAGCGCCACCAACTGGCAGCAGGAAGTGTGTCACTTTCAAAATGCTTTGATATCACCCTTTTATTTTTACCCGATTTGCTTCAAACTTCATATGTATAATGTAAACATACGGCAGATGTAGACCTGTGAATGGATTCTTGATATCTTTGAAACTGTTGCCGTGGCGACCCATCAAACTTTACCCTTCTTTTAGGATGCTTTTAGGATGCTTTTGAGACCCTTAGCATGCTTCAAAATGCATGAAACTCGACAGACACATCACATTTATTAGCCAGTAGACACGTGCAAAGTTTCAGAAACGGGCGTGGTGAGGGCTCAGTAGCGCCACCTTTTGACAAAAGTGGGGTTGTTAGTTTTAACTAGAGTTACAAAAATTGGTATGTATATTGTACTCCTCGAGCCGGACAACTTTCTAATTTACACTTATTAGCTAGGACCCACAGAAACTCAGATATTTTTGTTTGAATATGGTCACTCTGAGCCTACATGTCTCTGTGTCTTTGGCTGTCTTTGGCTGTCTTTGGCTGTCTGTGTGTGTGTGTGTGTGTGCCTGTGTGTGTGTGTGTGCAGGGGGAGGGGGCTTAACCATTTCACTGCTGTGTGTATGACCTGCATAAAGAAAATACATTTCTCAAGCCTGGTATTTTTTAAATAAGTTTTTATTTTTGTTTTTTATAAGTAAAGACATATAACTAGTTTAATTGTAGTGCATTGACAATAGTTTTATATAATTAGTTTATTAATCAGATTAACTTGGTCAATAAACTTGGTCTGAAAATTTGGTCCATAAATCAAACACACTTGCATGTAATAATATGAAACTTGGTACACATATAGATCTCATCGTTTCATATATAGCCTACTTCACACTCTTACTTTTTACCCCAGCCCAACAGGAAGACGGCTATTTAGGGTTGTGTTTAAAACACATGCAATGGAATTTAAAGTATTGCTCCTAGAGCACTGAACCAAATTCGACAAAACTCGATCAGCGTGAAGTCAAGACATTAAGGATGAAAAGGTGCCAAGGGATTTTTTATATCTCGAACGGTTTGGCCGTGGCGAGGAAACAAAATTATGGCGAAAAACATGAAACAGGATGTGTGTTATAACTTCAGCATACATTAACTGATCTTGATGAAACTTCAGCAGTGTTTTCGCTGTAAGAGACCGATCACATGGATGTGACTATTGTGAGTCAAAATTATAGCGCCACCAACTGGCAGCAGGAAGTGTGTCACTTTCAAAATGCTTTGAAACCACTCTCTTATTTTTAACCGATTTGCTTCAAACTTCATCTGTATAATGTAAATACACGGCAGATGTAGACCTGTGAATGAATTTTTGATATCTTTGATACTGTTGCCGTGGCAACGAATCAAACTTTAACATTATTTTTTGATGCTTTTGGGACTCTTAGCATGCTTGAAATTGCTTGAAACTCAACAGATACATCACATTTATTAGCCAGTAGACATGTGCAACTATGGCAAAAGATTAAAGTAATGTCAAAAAAGTAAACACTAAAAGCCTCATATCTTCTAAAAATGTAATTATACATCATATGTTTCTAAATTAAATTATACAAATATTATAACTTCCCCAATTTTTCCTTTTTTCATTTAAGAATTATGTTTACGTTCAAAAACAGCCAGAATTGTTGTAAAATTCATAAAAAAATAATAATCTGAGTCATACGTAGTGCTATACTGCCCTCTTGTGTTCAATATCAGGTAGGCCTATTGTGTATATTCCCACCGGTTAATCAACGTGTGACTCCGCTGGGACTTGGGAGCTTTTAAATCGCTTACTTAAAACCGAAAGTCGAAATACGGATGTCCGCACAAGACATTAATGGTGTGGAGTAGAGCGAGCATTTTAAATAAATTCCTATTAAGTAGGATTGAACTAAACAGAAAGAATGTTCACTCTGTTCTGCTGGTTCCTCGCTGGTGGATCATATGATTACTTTGTCATAATCTATGACAAAAATGCTATTATAAACCATATTAATAATAGATAATACACATTGCTCTTATTTTTGAAAAATACATTCATGAAAAACAAGATAACAAAAATCATAAAAAAATATAGCCATGGCTGCTATAAATGTTTGAAATGCATAGGACAGATGTTTAATGACGCAGCAACATATAATTGAAAGGCAATTAATAATCTGTCATTACGTCACTGCATTATGATATTACGGCTCCAATACGGTGCAGCACAAAGCACTTATGTGCATCCCGAGCGGAGAATGATGTGCTTGAAGCCACATGAAGTTACAGCGCAGTGAGTCCGTATTGAAAAGTTCAAAGCACAAAGGAAATACATATTTATGAACAGTGTATTATACATTATCTATCTATGCAATATATTGAGCCTTTTCTTTTAAAGGTTTTAAATTTCAGTTACTGTGTGCGTGAAGAACAATTATAGTGCTCTGACTCTAGTGTTGTGATCTAACCGACAGCGTCCGACACCCGGTAGAAAGTAACACGGTTAAGTTACAGTCCAGCAAGAAAAAGTTTCTTCATTCGAAAATATAGACCTTTAGACCTTTATCTTAAAGATCCAGTATAATAGGATTAACATTCAATCATCTTGAAGATCGTTTCATCATTGACTGTAACCGAATGTGACGTGCTGTTTGAATGCTGAATGGAGAATGACTGACAGGCGCAGAGAGGGAAAAGTTTGTGATCTTGAATTTAATGACTTAAATATTAATTTCTATATCACATAATAGCTTCAGAACACTAATAATACAGTACACAAAATCTTTATGGTACTTTAGAAAGTTTTTGTGCCTTTGTGCCTAACATAGAATAGTATATATGCACAATATAGAATTTGAATCAGCCTCGTCAAAGATGGCAGTGTCAGAGCCGATACCGATCCTGAGTATCTAATCGGCGCACTTCTTTTCAACAGTCAAATTGAAATTGAAATTGAAATTGCTTGAAACTCAACAGATACATCACATTTATTAGCCAGTAGACATGTGCAAAGTTTCAGAAACGGGCATAGTGCAAGGACTAAATAGCGCCACCTTTTGACAAAAGTGGGGTTGTTAGTTTTATCTACAGTTACAAAAATCGCTATATACATTGTACTCCTCAAGCCGGACAACTTTCTAATACATAGTCATTAGCTCGGACCAAGAGGAAGTCAGATATTTTGGTTTGAATATGGTGAGCCTCTCTCTGAGCCTACGTCCCTGTATGGCAAGCCCTTTTAACATTTAAAAGCTAAGTTTGCCTGTCCGGAATTAACATTGTAGATATCAACAACGTCTTTCTGTCTATTCGTAATTACATTTTGGATAGTTTGTATTATCATTTAAGATATCTGTAACATAATTGTGACTAGTCGAAATGACAGAGTATGGCAAGCCGTTTTAACATTTAATCATAAAAGGGCCAAAGCCTTCGGCATCGCCACCCGGGTGCATTTAGGTAACTAAAGGAACCGGGGTTGCGGTGCCACCGGCTTGGGCCCGCCATCGCTGCTCGCAGCTATATTTATTATTATTATTATTAGGGCCCAAGCCCTGAAAGGGCGAAGGCCCTATTGTTTTCCTTAGGATTATTCTTTTCTATTATTATTATTATTATTATTATTAGGGCCCAAGCCCTGAAAGGGCGAAGGCCCTATTGTTTTCCTTGCGATTATTTTTCTTCTCTATTATTATAATAATTATTATTTTACTACCTTTTGGGCACTTTTGGGGCCCTTAACGTGCTCGAAAACTCTTGAAACTTTGCACACGGGTCAGAACCCGCGGCCATCAGAGCCGGGCTGAAGCTGGTACCTGGGCGTGGCAGGGGGGCTCGTCAGCGCCCCCTGGAACGGGGTCCGAACACTCGGTCCATAACTCAAACACGCTTGCATGTAATAATATGAAACTCGGTACACATGTTGATCTCATCGTTTCATCTATACCTCGCGCTCTTACTTTTTACCCCAGCCCAACAGGAAGTCGGCTATTGAGGTTTGTTTGTAAAACGCTCGCAATGGTATTTGAAATACTCCTCCTAGAGCTTTGATCCACATTCGACGAAACTCGGTCAGCGTGAAGTCAAGACATTGAGGATGAAAGTTTGCGAGGGGATTTTTGATATCTCGAACGGTTTGTCCGTGGCGAGGAAACGAAATCATGGCGAGAAACGTGAAACAGGAAGTGTGTTATAACTTCAGCATACATTAACTGATCTTGATGAAACTTCAGCAGTGTGCTCGCTGTAAGAGGACGATCACATGGATGTGACTATTGTGAGTAAAAGTTATAGCGCCACCAACTGGCAGCAGGAAGTGTGTCACTTTCAAAATGCTTTGAAATCACCCTTTTATTTTTACCCGATTTGCTTCAAACTTCATCTGTATAATGTAAACATACGGCAGATGTAGACCTGTGAATGGATTCTTGATATCTTTGAAACTGTTGCCGTGGCGACGCATCAAACTTTGCCCTTCTTTTAGGATGCTTTTAGGATGCTTTTGAGACCCTTAGCATGCTTCAAATTGCATGAAACTCGACAGACACATCACATTTATTAGCCAGTAGACATGTGCAAAGTTGCAGAAACGGGCGTGGTGAGGGCTCAGTAGCGCCACCTTTTGACAAAAGTGGGGTGGTTAGTTTTAACTAGAGTTACAAAAATTGGTATGTATATTGTACTCCTCGAGCCGGACAACTTTCTAATTGACACTTATTAGCTAGGACCCACAGAAACTCAGATATTTTTGTTTGAATATGGCCACTCTGAGCCTTTGGCTGGCTGGCTGGCTGTCTGTGTGTGTGTGTGTGTGCAGGGGGAGGGGGCTTAACCATTTCACTGCTGTGTGTATGACCTGCATAAAGAAAATACATTTCTCAAGCCTGGTATTTTTTAAATAAGTTTTTATTTTTATTTTTTATAAGTAAAGGCATATAACTAGTTTAATTGTAGTGAATTGACAATAGTTTTATATAATTAGTTTATTAATCAGATTAACTTGGTCAATAAACTTGGTCTGAAAATTTGGTCCATAAATCAAACACACTTGCATGTAATAATATGAAACTTGGTACACATATAGATCTCATCGTTTCATATATACTTCACACTCTTACTTTTTACCCCAGCCCAACAGGAAGTTGGCTATTTAGGGTTGTGTTTAAAACACATGCAATGTAATTTAAATTATTGCTCCTAGAGCACTGAACCAAATTCGACGAAACTCGATCAGCGTGAAGTCAAGACATTAAGGATGAAAAAGTGCCACGGGATTTTTGATATCTCGAACGGTTTGGCCGTGGCGAGGAAACGAAATTATGGCGAGAAACATGGAACAGGATGTGTGTTATAACTTCAGCATACATTAACTGATCTTGATGAAACTTCAGCAGTGTTTTCGCTGTAAGAGACCGATCACATGGATGTGACTATTGTGAGTCAAAGTTATAGCGCCACCAACTGGCAGCAGGAAGTGTGTCACTTTCAAAATGCCGTGGCAACGAAACAAACTTTAACATTATTTTTTGATGCTTTTGGGACTCTTAGCTTGCTTGAAATTGCTTGAAACTCAACAGATACATCACATTTATTAGCCAATAGACATGTGCAACTATGGCAAAAGATTAAAGTAATGTCAAAAAAGTAAACACTAAAAGCCTCATATCTTCTAAAAATGTAATTATACATCATTTGTTTCTAAATTAAATTATACAAATATTATAACTTCCCCAATTTTTCCTTTTTTTTCATTTAAGAATTGTGTTTACGTTCAAAAACAGCCAGAATTGTTGTAAAATTCATAAAAAAATAATAATCTGAGTCATACGTAGTGCTATACTGCCCTCTTGTGTTCAATATCAGGTAGGCCTATTGTGTATATTCCCACCGGTTAATCAACGTGTGACTCCGCTGGGACTTGGGAGCTTTTAAATCGCTTACTTAAAACCGAAAGTCAAAATACGGATGTCCGCACAAGACATTAATGGTGTGGAGTAGAGCGAGCATTTTAAATAAATTCCTATTAAGTAGGATTGAACTAAACAGAAAGAATGTTCACTCTGTTCTGCTGGTTCCTCGCTGGTGGATCATATGATTACTTTGTCATAATCTATGACAAAAATGCTATTATAAACCATATTAATAATAGATAATACACATTGCTCTTATTTTTGAAAAATACATTCATGAAAAACAAGATAACAAAAATCATTAAAAAAAAATATAGCCATGGCTGCTATAAAGCAACATATAATTGAAAGGCAATTAATAATCTGTCATTACGTCACTGCATTATGATATTACGGCTCCAATACGGTGCAGCACAAAGCACTTATGTGCATCCCGAGCGGAGAATGATGTGCTTGAAGCCACATGAAGTTACAGCGCATTGAGTCCGTATTGAAAAGTTCAAAGCACAAAGGAAATACATATTTATGAACAGTGTATTATACATTATCTATCTATGCAATAGTTTATTGAGCCTTTTCTTTTAAAGGTTTTAAATTTCAGTTACTGTGTGCGTGAAGAACAATTATAGTGCTCTGACTCTAGTGTTGTGATCTAACCGACAGCGTCCGACACCCGGTAGAAAGTAACACGATTAAGTTACAGCAATAAAGTCCAGCAAGAAAAAGTTTCTTCATTCGAAAATATAGACCTTTAGACCTTTATCTTAAAGATCCAGTATAATAGGATTAACATTGAATCATTGAAGATCGTTTCATCATTGACTGTAACCGAATGTGACGTGCTGTTTGAATGCTGAATGGAGAATGACTGACAGGCGCAGAGAGGGAAAAGTTTGTGTTCTTGAATTTAATGACTTAAATATTAATTTCTATATCACATAATAGCTTCAGAACACTAATAATACAGTACACAAAAACTTTATGGTACTTTAGAAAGTTTTTGTGCCTTTGTGCCTAACAGAATAGTATATGCACAATATAGAATTTGAATCAGCCTCGTCAAAGATGGCAGTGTCAGAGCCGATACCGATCCTGAGTATCTAATCGGCGCACTTCTTTTCAACAGTCAAATTGAAATTGAAATTGCTTGAAACTCAACAGATACATCACATTTATTAGCCAGTAGACGTGCAAAGTTTCAGAAACGGGCAATGTGCAAGGACTAAATAGCGCCACCTTTTGACAAAAGTGGGGTTGTTAGTTTTATCTACAGTTACAAAAATCGGTATATACATTGTACTCCTCAAGCCGGACAACTTTCTAATACATAGTCATTAGCTCGGACCAAGAGGAAGTCAGATATTTTGGTTTGAATATGGTGAGCCTCTCTCTGAGCCTACGTCCCTGTATGGCAAGCCCTTTTAACATTTAAAAGCTAAGTTTGCCTGTCCGGAATTAACATTGTAGATATCAACAACGTCTTTCTGTCTATTCGTAATTACATTTTGGATAGTTTGTATTATCATTTAAGACATCTGTAACATAATTGTGACTAGTCGAAATGACAGAGTATGGCAAGCCGTTTTAACATTTAATCATAAAAGGGCCAAAGCCTTCGGCACCGCTACCCGGGTGCCTTTAGGTAACTAAAGGAACCGGGGTTGCGGTGCCACCGGCTTGGGCCCGCCATCGCTGCTCGCAGCTATATTTATTATTAGGGCCCAAGCCCTGAAAGGGCGAAGGCCCTATTGTTTTCCTTAGGATTATTCTTTTCTATTATTATTATTATTATTATTATTATTTTTCTTACGACTATTCGGGCACTTTTGGGGCCCTTAACATGCTCGAAAACTCTTGAAACTTTGCACACGGGTCAGAACCCGCGGCCATCAGAGCCGGGCTGAAGATGGTACCCGGGCGTGGCAGGGGGGCTCGTCAGCGCCCCCTGGAATGGGGTCCGAACACTTGGTCCATAACTCAAACACGCTTGCATGTAATAATATGAAACTCGGTACGCATGTTGATCTCATCGTTTCATCTATACCTCGCGCTTTTACTTTTTACCCCAGCCCAACAGGAAGTCGGCTATTGAGGTTTGTTTGTAAAACGCTCGCAATGTTATTTGAAATACTCCTCCTAGAGCTTTGATCCAAATTCGACGATACTCGGTCAGCGTGAAGTCAAGACATTGAGGATGAAAGCTTGTGTGGGGATTTTTGATATCTCGAATGGTTTGGCCGTGGCGAGGAAACGAAATCATGGCGAGAAACGTGAAACAGGAAGTTTGTTATAACTTCAGCATACATTAACTGATCTTGATGAAACTTCAGCAGTGTGTTCGCTGTAAGAGGACGATCACATGGATGTGACTATTGTGAGTCAAAGTTATAGCGCCACCAACTGGCAGCAGGAAGTGTGTCACTTTCAAAATGCTTTGATATCACCCTTTTATTTTTACCCGATTTGCTTCAAACTTCATATGTATAATGTAAACATACGGCAGATGTAGACCTGTGAATGGATTCTTGATATCTTTGAAACTGTTGCCGTGGCGACGCATCAAACTTTACCCTTCTTTTAGGATGCTTTTAGGATGCTTTTGAGACCCTTAGCATGCTTCAAAATGCATGAAACTCGACAGACACATCACATTTATTAGCCAGTAGACATGTGCAAAGTTTCAGAAACGGGCGTGGTGAGGGCTCAGTAGCGCCACCTTTTGACAAAAGTGGGGTTGTTAGTTTTAACTAGAGTTACAAAAATTGGTATGTATATTGTACTCCTCGAGCCGGACAACTTTCTAATTGACACTTATTAGCTAGGACCCACAGAAAGTCAGATATTTTTGTTTGAATATGGCCACTCTGAGCCTACATGTCTCTGTGTCTCTGTGTCTTTGGCTGGCTGGCTGGCTGTCTGTGTGTGTGTGTGTGTGTGTGTGTGTGCAGGGGGAGGGGGCTTAACCATTTCACTGCTGTGTGTATGACCTGCATAAAGAAAATACATTTCTCAAGCCTGGTATTTTTTAAATAAGTTTTTATTTTTATTTTTTATAAGTAAAGGCATATAACTAGTTTAATTGTAGTGAATTGACAATAGTTTTATATAATTAGTTTATTAATCAGATTAACTTGGTCAATAAACTTGGTCTGAAAATTTGGTCCATAAATCAAACACACTTGCATGTAATAATATGAAACTTGGTACACATATAGATCTCATCGTTTCATATATACTTCACACTCTTACTTTTTACCCCAGCCCAAAAGGAAGTCGGCTATTTAGGGTTGTGTTTAAAACACATGCAATGGAATTTAAATTATTGCTCCTAGAGCACTGAACCAAATTCGACGAAACTCGATCAGCGTGAAGTCAAGACATTACGGATGAAAAAGTGCCACGGGATTTTTGATATCTCGAACGGTTTGGCCGTGGCGAGGAAACGAAATTATGGCGAGAAACATGAAACAGGATGTGTGTTATAACTTCAGCATACATTAACTGATCTTGATGAAACTTCAGCAGTGTTTTCGCTGTAAGAGACCGATCACATGGATGTGACTATTGTGAGTCAAAGTTATAGCGCCACCAACTGGCAGCAGGAAGTGTGTCACTTTCAAAATGCTTTGAAATCACTCTCTTATTTTTAACCGATTTGCTTTAAACTTCATCTGTATAATGTAAATACTCGGCAGATGTAGACCTGTGAATGAATTTTTGATATCTTTGATACTGTTGCCGTGGCAACGAAACAAACTTTAACATTCTTTTTTGATGCTTTTGGGACTCTTAGCATGCTTAAAATTGCTTGAAACTCAACAGATACATCACATTTATTAGCCAGTAGACATGTGCAACTATGGCAAAAGATTAAAGTAATGTCAAAAAAGTAAACACTAAAAGCCTCATATCTTCTAAAAATGTAATTATACATCATTTGTTTCTAAATTAAATTATACAAATATTATAACTTCCCCAATTTTTCCCTTTTTCATTTAAGAATTATGTTTACGTTCAAAAACAGCCAGAATTGTTGTAAAATTCAGAAAAAAATAATAATCTGAGTCATACGTAGTGCTATACTGCCCTCTTGTGTTCAATATCAGGTAGGCCTATTGTGTATATTCCCACCGGTTAATCAACGTGTGACTCCGCTGGGACTTGGGAGCTTTTAAATCGCTTACTTAAAACCGAAAGTCGAAATACGGATGTCCGCACAAGACATTAATGGTGTGGAGTAGAGCGAGCATTTTAAATAAATTCCTATTAAGTAGGATTGAACTAAACAGAAAGAATGTTCACTCTGTTCTGCTGGTTCCTCGCTGGTGGATCATATGATTACTTTGTCATAATCTATGACAAAAATGCTATTATAAACTATATTAATAATAGATAATACACATTGCTCTTATTTTTAAAAAATACATTCATGAAAAACAAGATAACAAAAATCATAAAAAGATATAGCCATGGCTGCTATAAATGTTTGAAATGCATAGGACAGATGTTTAATGACGCAGCAACATATAATTGAAAGGCAATTAATAATCTGTCATTACGTCACTGCATTATGATATTACGGCTCTAATACGGTGCAGCACAAAGCACTTATGTGCATCCCGAGCGGAGAATGATGTGCTTGAAGCCACATGAAGTTACAGCGTATTGAGTCCGTATTGAAAAGTTCAAAGCACAAAGGAAATACATATTTATGAACAGTGTATTATACATTATCTATCTATGCAATAGTTTATTGAGCCTTTTCTTTTAAAGGTTTTAAATTTCAGTTACTGTGTGCGTGAAGAACAATTATAGTGCTCTGACTCTAGTGTTGTGATCTAACCGACAGCGTCTGACACCCGGTAGAAAGTAACACGATTAAGTTACAGCAATAAAGTCCAGCAAGAAAAAGTTTCTTCATTCGAAAATATAGACCTTTAGACCTTTATCTTAAAGACCCAGTATAATAGGATTAACATTGAATCATCTTGAAGATCGTTTCATCGTTGACTGTAACCGAATGCGACGTGCTGTTTGAATGCTGAATGGAGAATGACTGACAGGCGCAGAGAGGGAAAAGTTTACGTGTTCTTGAATTTAATGACTTAAATATTAATTTCTATATCACATAATAGCTTCAGAACACTTATGATACAGTACACAAAAACTTTATGGTACTTTAGAAAGTTTTTGTGCCTTTGTGCCTTACATAGAATAGTATATGCACAATATAGAATTTGAATCAGCCTCGTCAAAGATGGCAGTGTCAGAGCCGATACCGATCCTGAGTATCTAATCGGCGCACTTCTTTTCAACAGTCAAATTGAAATTGAAATTGCTTGAAACTCAACAGATACATCACATTTATTAGCCAGTAGACGTGCAAAGTTTCAGAAACGGGCATGGTGCAAGGACTAAATAGCGCCACCTTTTGACAAAAGTGGGGTTGTTAGTTTTATCTACAGTTACAAAAATCGGTATATACATTTTACTCCTCAAGCCGGACAACTTTCTATTACATAGTCATTAGCTCGGACCAAGAGGAAGTCCGATATTTTGGTTTGAATATGGTGAGCCTCTCTCTGAGCCTACGTCCCTGTATGGCAAGCCCTTTTAACATTTAAAAGCTAAGTTTGCCTATCCGGAATTAACATTGTAGATATCAACAACGTCTTTCTGTCTAGTCGTAATTACATTTTGGATAGTTTGTATTATCATTTAAGATATCTGTAACATAATTGTGACTAGTCGAAATGACAGAGTATGGCAAGCCGTTTTAACATTTAATCATGAAAGGGCCAAAGCCTTCGGCACCGCCACCCGGGTGCCTTTAGGTAACTGAAGGAACCGGGGTTGCGGTGCCACCGGCTTGGGCCCGCCATCGCTGCTCGCAGCTATATTTATTATTATTTTTCTTACGACTATTCGGGCACTTTTGGGGCCCTTAACATGCTCGAAAACTCTTGAAACTTTGCACACGGGTCAGAACCCGCGGCCATCAGAGCCGGGCTGAAGATGGTACCCGGGCGTGGCAGGGGGGCTCGTCAGCGCCCCCTGGAATGGGGTCCGAACACTTGGTCCATAACTCAAACACGCTTGCATGTAATAATATGAAACTCGGTACGCATGTTGATCTCATCGTTTCATCTATACCTCGCGCTTTTACTTTTTACCCCAGCCCAACAGGAAGTCGGCTATTGAGGTTTGTTTGTAAAACGCTCGCAATGTTATTTGAAATACTCCTCCTAGAGCTTTGATCCAAATTCGACGATACTCGGTCAGCGTAAAGTGAAGACATTGAGGATGAAAGCTTGTGTGGGGATTTTTGATATCTCGAACGGTTTGGCCGTGGCGAGGAAACGAAATCATGGCGAGAAACGTGAAACAGGAAGTTTGTTATAACTTCAGCATACATTAACTGATCTTGATGAAACTTCAGCAGTATGTTCGCTGTAAGAGGACGATCACATGGATGTGACTATTGTGAGTCAAAGTTATAGCGCCACCAACTGGCAGCAGGAAGTGTGTCACTTTCAAAATGCTTTGATATCACCCTTTTATTTTTACCCGATTTGCTTCAAACTTCATATGTATAATGTAAACATACGGCAGATGTAGACCTGTGAATGGATTCTTGATATCTTTGAAACTGTTGCCGTGGCGACGCATCAAACTTTACCCTTCTTTTAGGATGCTTTTAGGATGCTTTTGAGACCCTTAGCATGCTTCAAAATGCATGAAACTCGACAGACACATCACATTTATTAGCCAGTAGACACGTGCAATGTTTCAGAAACGGGCGTGGTGAGGGCTCAGTAGCGCCACCTTTTGACAAAAGTAGGGTTGTTAGTTTTATCTACAGTTACAAAAATCGGTATGTATATTGTACTCCTCGAGCCGGACAACTTTCTAATTGACACTCATTAGCTAGGACCCACAGAAAGTCAGATATGTTTGTTTGAATGTGGTCTTGCTTAATCTGAGCCTACATCTCTGTCTTTGCCTGTCTGTGTATGTGTGTGTGTTTGTAGGGGGAGGGGTCTTAACCATTTCACTCCTGTGTGTATGGCCTGCATAAAAAATAAATGCCTTAAGCCTGGTATTTTTTTTAATAAGTTTTTTATTTTTTATAAGTAAAGGCATATAACCAGTTTAATTGTAGTGCATTAATAGTTTTATAGGTTTATTAATTAAATTAACTTGGTCCATAAACTTGATCTGAAAATTTGGTCCATAAATCAAACACACTTGCATGTAATAATATGACTTGAGTGTTAATCACATCATGTTTTCAGTTTGAATATAAAATATATAAATTATGTAAAAAAAATAAAGTTGATCCAGCTGGAGCGCAGGCTGAGAATAGCGCTGTCATGACTGGATCACGAGATCATCAGTCATGCCCTCTCATACCTTACGCGCACACCACGCCCACTTACATCAGATCACATCAACATGTCAGCCGGAGGGATAACGAGGGTCGTCGTCGCTTTTGGATTCAAGAATTTCTTACAACAAGATGGCAAAAGAACAGCGCTTTGCAAGACATGCAACGTTAAGATCGCGGACAGTCAGATGACAACCTCCAATTTCGTCGGTCATTTGAAGAGCCATTCTGCCCACTGTGCCCAGTAAGTGCTTGTCAATTTGTTAATGTTATCTGGTTAGCTCGTTCGTAGTTAGCTAGCTAATGTAAGTTAAAGGAGAACTCCGGCGCAAAATTACACATTGTTACCTAGTCAACCGTTATCTGAGATTTGTTTTCATGACTGCCGAATGTAAATAGTTTTATCTATAAAAACAGTTTAGCCTATAAGTGACGTCCGACATTCTGCATATTGTGTTATTTTGTTAAGCCCCACTAAAGGCATAAAAAACTGTAAAGCACAATCAAGTTTTCACACTATATTCCAAGACTTCTAAAGTCATTCAATAGCTTAATGTGTGGTAAAATTAATATTTTAGTCTCTAAGTTAAAGTTAACGGAAAGTCATCTCGCCTCAGTCATTCTCCATGCATCAGCATTAGCGCGTCGCGTTCGGTTGCGACAGTAACACGACGACACTCTCTTCAAGATCAATGTTCCCAATATTATACTTTATTTGTAGATAAGGCATAAAGGTCTATGATTTGCATAAAATGACTATCTTGCTGGAGTGGAGTTTATTGCCCTTTAGAATACACTAAGCATTAGTGCTGCACGATTAATTATATCGCAGTCGTAATAGCGATCTCAAACCTATGCAATTATATAACGCAAAATGCCGCGATTTTATATGAAATAAACAAAGTAGGGCTATTAGCGCAGCATCTCTTCTTTTTTGTCATCCTTTGACTAGTGTTACAAGATCCCCCTCTTATTGGTTCAAATGCCTTTTCGCATTTTGCACGACAAGAAGTGAAAAGCTGCCTGTGAGTGCCCTAGATTAGAATAGATGAGACTCGCATAATGCGCATGCACTGACCGTGTGCCAGCCCAGAATAAACAGTTCTCTTTCGAGCTTGAACGAACAATAGCACACACAATTATGCCAAAATGTGATTTTGTCTAGTATCTTCATAACATAAGAAAAGTCTATGGATGAAAAGAGTTGTGCTATGAGGCGCGTGTGAGATCCGCGTCTCGGCAACGGGTGCTCTTAAAGGGCCAGCAGCGAATAAAGCGTTCTTTCAGTAAAGTTAAAAGAACAAAGGGAAATTAGAAAATTACTCACTGATCTTGAGTAAAGAACTTTTGTAGCTTTAATAAGGATTATTATATATATAATTTATGATTCAGGCAGCGCAGACTGTTTGATAACTTTATTCAATTTCTGTACCTGTTAAGACAGGAAGGGCACAGGTAAATATGTTTTTTATTATGGGTTTATGTGGGGATTGTTTGAAGTTCACTTAATTTAAAAGCTGTTATATATTTTTTTTAAGCGTAATAATTTTTTAAAAAGTTGATGGCTTTCAATTGATGGAATCACTGTAATGTTGGTTTGGTTGATGGTTTATTGATCATTATAGGTGTTATCAATCATTTATTGTTGTTGTTGTTTTTAGTTTGAGTTGAGAAATAAACATTAATCTGTGTGTGCATTTTACTTTAGAACCAAGCAAGTTGGACTCATGAAACCATTTTATTATATCGGAGTCGCAAATCGCAATTGCAATATTGGCTCAATAATGGCAATATGACATTTTCCCAAATCGTGCAGCCCTACTAAGCATAGATTATAGATACCATCCCTTCGCTATGTTCTTTTCAATGTGAAGCGTTGCGTGCTGTGACTTGGTGTTGCTTCAAGTGCATCATTCTGCACACGGGATGCGCATGATTGCTTATAATACTTTGGGGAGACAAGGGGGCGTGGCCTAAGGGAATAGCACTCGTGATGTTAAGTGATGTTACCCCGCCATCGCTGATACAACCTTTAGCAGTCATGTTTTTGCTTCTTGAGAGAGAGAGAAAGTGTGTGTGTGTGTGTGTGTGTGAGCAATGGCGGTTCTAGGCGGGGGCCTGGGGGGGCCAGTGCCCCTGCGACAACAAGCTTGGACCCCCTTGTGGCCCCCTAAATGTGGAGTCAGTGTGAAATATTTTTTTATAGTGTGTCACGCATTGAGCATGACAGTCACTCGTTTCAGTCTTTTGTCTCACACTCCCGTCACACATTGTATTTCTCATGCGGAAAAACTATTAATAATATATTTAATATACGCAATTTCTCTGGCCGCGCCGCTCTCACGTGAGAATCAAGCGCGTCTCGCCTGGAGTTCAGCAGTCGACCCTGCTACGCATCAGCCAATCAAAAAAAGAGAAGTGCTACTACATTGGTTGTTAGTTTTATCTACAGTTACAAAAATCGGTATATACATTGTACTCCTCAAGCCGTACAACTTTCTAATACATAGTCATTAGCTCGGACCAAGAGGAAGTCAGATATTTTGGTCTGAATATGGTGAGCCTCTCTCTGAGCCTACGTCCCTGTATGGCAAGCCCTTTTAACATTTAAAAGCTAAGTTTGCCTGTCCGGAATTAACATTGTAGATATCAACAACGTCTTTCTGTCTAGTCGTTACACTTTGGATAGTTTGTATTATCATTTAAGATATCTGTAACATAATTGTGACTAGTCGAAATGACAGAGTATGGCAAGCCGCTTTAACATTTAATCATGAAAGGGCCAAAGCCTTCGGCACCGCCACCCGGGTGCCTTTAGGTAACTAAAGGAACCGGGGTTGCGGTGCCTCCGGCTTGGGCCCGCCATCGCTGCTCGCAGCTATATTTATTAGGGCCCAAGCCCTGAAAGGGCGAAGGCCCTATTGTTTTCCTTAGGATTATTCTTTTCTATTATTATTATTATTATTATTATTAGGGCCCAAGCCCTGAAAGGGCGAAGGCCCTATTGTTTTCCTAACGATTATTATTATTATTATTATTTATACGACTATTCGGGCACTTTTGGGGCCCTTAACATGCTCAAAAACTCTTGAAACTTTGCACACGGGTCAGAACCCGCGGCCATCAGGGCCGGGCTGAAGATGGTACCCGGGCGTGGCAGGGGGGCTAGACAGCGCCCCCTGGAACGGGGTCCGAACACTTGGTCCATAAATCAAACACGCTTGCATGTAATAATATGAAACTCGGTACACATGTTGATCTCATCGTTTCATCTATATCTCGTGCTTTTACTTTTTACCCCAGCCCAACAGGAAGTCGGCTATTTAGGGTTGTTCGTAAAACACTCGCAATGGAATTTTTAATACTCCTCCTAGAGCTTTGATCCAAATTCGACGAAACTCGGTCAGCGTGAAGTCAAGACATTGAGGATGAAAGTTTGCGAGGGGATTTTTGATATCTCGAACGGTTTGGCCGTGGCGAGGAAACAAAATAATGGCGAGAAACGTGAAACAGGAAGTGTATCATAACTTCAGCACACATCAACCGATCTTGATGAAACTTCAGCAGTGTGTTCGCTGTAAGAGGACGATCACATGGATGTGACTATTGTGAGTCAAAGTTATAGCGCCACCAACTGGCAGCAGGAAGTGTGTCACTTTCAAAATGCTTTGATATCACCCTTTTATTTTTACCCGATTTGCTTCAAACTTCATATGTATAATGTAAACATACGGCAGATGTAGACCTGTGAATGGATTCTTGATATCTTTGAAACTGTTGCCGTGGCGACGCATCAAACTTTACCCTTCTTTTAGGATGCTTTTAGGATACTTTTGAGACCCTTAGCATGCTTCAAAATGCATGAAACTCGACAGACACATCACATTTATTAGCCAGTAGACACGTGCAAAGTTTCAGAAACGGGCGTGGTGAGGGCTCAGTAGCGCCACCTTTTGACAAAAGTGGGGTTGTTAGTTTTATCTACAGTTACAAAAATCGGTATGTATATTGTACTCCTCGAGCCGGACAACTTTCTAATTGACACTCATTAGCTAGGACCCACAGAAAGTCAGATATGTTTGTTTGAATGTAGAGAAAATCTCAGAATTTTGCCAGTCTCTCAGTGTCCCTCTGTGTGAGTGAGAGGAGGGGCGCCTGTCAGGTTAATTTTAACCCTTTATTTGCTGTGTGCGACTTCTCTGGCATTTTCGGGGGCCTTAACATCCTCGAAAACTCTTGAAACTTTGCACACGGGTCAGAACCCATGGCAATCAGGGCCGGGCTGAAGCTGGTAACCGGGCGTGGCAGGGCGGCTCGACAGCGCCCCCTGGACTGGGATTTGAACATTTGTCCATAAATCAAACACACTTGCATGAATTAATATGAAACTCGGTACAATTATAGATCACATCAGGCCAAACAACTTTCGTGCTCTAAGTTTTATGACAGTTCAAATGGAAGTTATTTATGAATTATGAATTATGGGTTGTTTGAATAATTGTCCTAGGAGAAATACATCAAATTACATCGCATGTGTTTACCAATCACAACCAAACTCGGTGTGCATGAAGTCAAGACATTGAGGATGCTCAATTCCGGACGGATTTTTGATATCTCGAACGGTCTGGCCGTGGCGAGGAAATGAATTTTATGACTAAAAAAGGACACATAAAGTGTGTTATAACTTTGCTCATTTTACCTACACTTACAAAACTTGCCACGTATATTGTTCTCGTCAAGCCGATCAACTTTCCAATTTAAAGTCATTCGCTCTGAGCAACAGAAAGTCAGATATTGTAGTTTGAATGGATTTAATTCCCCTGCGATTCTCTCTCTCTCTCTCTCTCTCTGTGTGTGTGTGTGTGTGTGTGTGGGTGTGTGTCTGTGTGGGGAGGGGAGGGCTGTTGTCTGTGTTTATGTGTGTGTGTGTGGCTGGCTGCGATTTTTCCTACAAGTCCTTGTCTCTAAGTCCTTGTCTTTTTGCATAACAATTTTGCATAACAATATTTTTAAATTACAAAATAGGCATATAACCCCCATCTTTTAAATGTATAGTTTGCTTTAAATAAAAGTAAGATTGTATTTGTAATTGAAGTTGAATTAATTAAAAATGCATGTGCTATATTTCAATATATTTGTTTTCCTTAAGATTTTAAAACACTAACTTCATTCTTATCTGAATTACAAATATTTGTTTCTGTATAAAATAATACTCTGACTAAAAACACATTTGATGTTTTTTTTTTTGTATTTTTATTTACATGTATTTGTGTGTGTGTGTGTGTGTGTGTGTGTGTGTGTGTGTGTGTGTGTGTGTGTGTGTGTGTGTGTGTGTGCGTGTGTGCGTGTGTGTGTGTGTGTGTGTGTGCGTGTGTGTGTGTATAAAGTGCAGGGTTTTTTTTAGATGAAGTAGAATTTCTATAACTATGTGTTGAACTAATAAAATCACTCTTGTGTGTGTTAAACACAATCTACTTAATACAGACAACTTCATTATAAAGATAAATAACTAATCCAAAAAATATATGATTATAATCTATGACAACAAAAGCCATTACAAACTATATTAATGGAAAATACACATTGCTCTTTGTATTGTTGTAAAATATTCATGAAAAACAAGATAACAAAAATCAAAAAGATAAATTATTTTAGATATAGCCATGTTTTAAATGTATAGAAGAGATGTTAATTGAGGCAGCAACATACCAACTTTCTAGAACAACATGGACCTGGATAGCTGGTTTTTATGGAGGACAGTGAAGAGGAAGAGGGTGCAAATCAAACAGCTCATTCTCAGACTACACAGCAAACAGCTTAAGTTTTTAGTGCTTTGTTTGAGGTTTTTAGTGCTCTGTCCTATCTATTATCAACATATAATAGATGGAACAGAACAAGAAAGGCAATTAATAATCTGTCATTGCGTCACTGCATTATGATATGAAAGGCTCAGTACAGTGTGGCACAAACCGCTTATGCGCATCCCGAGTGGAGAATGATGCGCTTAAAGCCACATGGAGTTACAGCGCACAGCGCATCGAGTCTGCATTGATGCAAACTCTACAATACACTTCTTTTTGATAGTCAAAGCGGGGGTTATGTTTTTACACGTCGTACAGAATAACCCTAAAGGCACCAAGGTGGCAGTGCCACCGGCTTTATATTAAATATAAATATAGCTGTGAGCAGCGATAAAGGGCCAAAACAGGCGGTACCACCATCCCGGTGCCTTTGGGTAACTAAAGGCATCGGGGTTGCGGTGCCACCGGCTTGGGCTCGCAATCGCTGCTCGCAGCTATATTTAGGGCCCAAGCCCTGAAAGGGCGAAGGCCCTATTGTTTTCCTTAGGATTATTATTATTAGGGCCCAAGCCCTGAAGGGGCGAAGGCCCTATTGTTTTCCTTGGGATTATTTATTATTCTTCTTCTTCTTTTTATTTTTCTGCTACCTTTTGGGCATTTTTGGGGCCCTTAACATGCTCGAAAACTCTTGAAACTTTGCACACGGGTCAGAACCCGCGGCCATCAGAGCCGGGCTGAAGATGGTACCCGGGCGTGGCAGGGCGGCTCGTCAGCGCCCCCTGGAACGGGGTCCGAACACTTGGTCCATAACTCAAACACGCTTGTATGTAATAATATGAAACTCGGTACACATGTTGATCTCATCGTTTCATCTATACCTCGCGCTCTTACTTTTTACCCCAGCTCAACAGGAAGTCGGCTATTGAGGTTTGTTTGTAAAACGCTCGCAATGGAATGTCAAATACTCCTCCTAGAGCTTTGATCCAAATTCGACTAAAACTCAGTCAGCGTGAAGTCAAGACATTGAGGATGAAAGTTTGCGAGGGGATTTTTGATATCTCGAACGGTTTGTCCGTGGCGAGGAAACGAAATCATGGCGAGAAACGTGAAACAGGAAGTGTGTTATAACTTCAGCATACATTAACTGATCTTGATGAAACTTCAGCAGTGTGTTCGCTGTAAGAGGACGATCACATGGATGTGACTATTGTGAGTCAAAGTTATAGCGCCACCAACTGGCAGCAGGAAGTGTGTCACTTTCAAAATGCTTTGATATCACCCTTTTATTTTTACCCGATTTGCTTCAAACTTCATCTGTATAATGTAAACATACGATAGATGTAGACCTGTGAATGGATTCTTGATATCTTTGAAACTGTTGCCGTGGCGACGCATCAAACTTTACCCTTCTTTTAGGATGCTTTTAGGATGCTTTTGAGACCCTTAGCATGCTTCAAAATGCATGAAACTCGACAGACACATCACATTTATTAGCCAGTAGACATGTGCAAAGTTTCAGAAACGGGCGTGGTGAGGGCTCAGTAGCGCCACCTTTTGACAAAAGTGGGGTTGTTAGTTTTAACTAGAGTTACAAAAATTGGTATGTATATTGTACTCCTCGAGCCGGACAACTTTCTAATTTACACTTATTAGCTAGGACCCACAGAAACTCAGATATTTTTGTTTGAATATGGTCACTCTGAGCCTACATGTCTCTGTGTCTTTGGCTGGCTGGCTGGCTGTCTGTGTGTGTGTGAGTGTGCAGGGGGAGGGGGCTTAACCATTTCACTGCTGTGTGTATGACCTGCATAAAGAAAATACATTTCTCAAGCCTGGTATTTTTTAAATAAGTTTTTATTTTTATTTTTTATAAGTAAAGACATATAACTAGTTTAATTGTAGTGCATTGACAATAGTTTTATATAATTAGTTTATTAATCAGATTAACTTGGTCAATAAACTTGGTCTGAAAATTTGGTCCATAAATCAAACACACTTGCATGTAATAATATGAAACTTGGTACACATATAGATCTCATCGTTTCATATATAGCCTACTTCACACTCTTACTTTTTACCCCAGCCCAACAGGAAGACGGCTATTTAGGGTTGTGTTTAAAACACATGCAATGGAATTTAAAGTATTGCTCCTAGAGCACTGAACCAAATTCGACAAAACTCGATCAGCGTGAAGTCAAGACATTAAGAATGAAAAGGTGCCAAGGAATTTTTTATATCTCGAACGGTTTGGCCGTGGCGAGGAAACGAAATTATGGCGAGAAACATGAAACAGGATGTGTGTTATAACTTCAGCATACATTAACTGATCTTGATGAAACTTCAGCAGTGTTTTCGCTGTAAGAGACCGATCACATGGATGTGACTATTGTGAGTCAAAATTATAGCGCCACCAACTGGCAGCAGGAAGTGTGTCACTTTCAAAATGCTTTGAAACCAATCTCTTATTTTTAACCGATTTGCTTCAAACTTCATCTGTATAATGTAAATACACGGCAGATGTAGACCTGTGAATGAATTTTTGATATCTTTGATACTGTTGCCGTGGCAACGAATCGAACTTTAACATTCTTTTTTGATGCTTTTGGGACTCTTAGCATGCTTGAAATTGCTTGAAACTCAACAGATACATCACATTTATTAGCCAGTAGACATGTGCAACTATGGCAAAAGATTAAAGTAATGTCAAAAAAGTAAACACTAAAAGCCTCATATCTTCTAAAAATGTAATTATACATCATTTGTTTCTAAATTAAATTATACAAATATTATAACTTCCCCAATTTTTCCTTTTTTTCATTTAAGAATTATGTTTACGTTCAAAAACAGCCATAATTGTTGTAAAATTCATAAAAAAATAATAATCTGAGTCATACGTAGTGCTATACTGCCCTCTTGTGTTCAATATCAGGTAGGCCTATTGTGTATATTCCCACCGGTTAATCAACGTGTGACTCCGCTGGGACTTGGGAGCTTTTAAATCGCTTACTTAAAATCGAAAGTCGAAATACGGATGTCCGCACAAGACATTAATGGTGTGGAGTAGAGCGAGCATTTTAAATAAATTCCTATTAAGTAGGATTGAACTAAACAGAAAGAATGTTCACTCTGTTCTGCTGGTTCCTCGCTGGTGGATCATATGATTACTTTGTCATAATCTATGACAAAAATGCTATTATAAACCATATTAATAATAGATAATACACATTGCTCTTATTTTTGAAAAATACATTCATGAAAAACAAGATAACAAAAATCATAAAAAAAATATAGCCATGGCTGCTATAAATGTTTGAAATGCATAGGACAGATGTTTAATGACGCAGCAACATATAATTGAAAGGCAATTAATAATCTGTCATTACGTCACTGCATTATGATATTACGGCTCCGATACGGTGCAGCACAAAGCACTTATGTGCATCCCGAGCGGAGAATGATGTGCTTGAAGCCACATGAAGTTACAGCGCAGTGAATCCGTATTGAAAAGTTCAAAGCACAAAGGAAATACATATTTATGAACAGTGTATTATACATTATCTATCTATGCAATAGTTTATTGAGCCTTCTCTTTTAAAGGTTTTAAATTTCAGTTACTGTGTGCGTGAAGAACAATTATAGTGCTCTGACTCTAGTGTTGTGATCTAACCGACAGCGTCCGACACCCGGTAGAAAGTAACACGGTTAAGTTACAGCAATAAAGTCCAGCAAGAAAAAGTTTCTTCATTCGAAAATATAGACATTTAGACCTTTATCTTAAAGATCCAGTATAATAGGATTAACATTCAATCATCTTGAAGATCGTTTCATCATTGACTGTAACCGAATGTGACGTGCTGTTTGAATGCTGAATGGAGAATGACTGACAGGCGCAGAGAGGGAAAAGTTTGTGTTCTTGAATTTAATGACTTAAATATTAATTTCTATATCACATAATAGCTTCAGAACACTAATAATACAGTACACAAAAACTTTATGGTACTTTAGAAAGTTTTTGTGCCTTTGTGCCTAACATAGAATAGTATATATGCACAATATAGAATTTGAATCAGCCTCGTCAAAGATGGCAGTGTCAGAGCCGATACCGATCCTGAGTATCTAATCGGCGCACTTCTTTTCAACAGTCAAATTGAAATTGAAATTGAAATTGCTTGAAACTCAACAGATACATCACATTTATTAGCCAGTAGACATGTGCAACGTTTCAGAAACGGGCATAGTGCAAGGACTAAATAGCGCCACCTTTTGACAAAAGTGGGGTTGTTAGTTTTATCTACAGTTACAAAAATCGCTATATACATTGTACTCCTCAAGCCGGACAACTTTCTAATACATAGTCATTAGCTCGGACCAAGAGGAAGTCAGATATTTTGGTTTGAATATGGTGAGCCTCTCTCTGAGCCTACATCCCTGTATGGCAAGCCCTTTTAACATTTAAAAGCTAAGTTTGCCTGTCCGGAATTAACATTGTAGATATCAACAACGTCTTTCTGTCTATTCGTAATTACATTTTGGATAGTTTGTATTATCATTTAAGATATCTGTAACATAATTGTGACTAGTCGAAATGACAGAGTATGGCAAGCCGTTTTAACATTTAATCATAAAAGGGCCAAAGCCTTCGGCACCGCCACCCGGGTGCATTTAGGTAACTAAAGGAACCGGGGTTGCGGTGCCACCGGCTTGGGCCCGCCATCGCTGCTCGCAGCTATATTTATTATTATTATTATTTTTCTTACGACTATTCGGGCACTTTTGGGGCCCTTAACATGCTCGAAAACTCTTGAAACTTTGCACACGGGTCAGAACCCGCGGCCATCAGAGCCGGGCTGAAGATGGTACCTGGGCGTGGCAGGGGGGCTCGTCAGCGCCCCCTGGAATGGGGTCCGAACACTTGGTCCATAACTCAAACACGCTTGCATGTAATAATATGAAACTCGGTACACATGTTGATCTCATCGTTTCATCTATACCTCGCGCTTTTACTTTTTACCCCAGCCCAACAGGAAGTCGGCTATTGAGGTTTGTTTGTAAAACGCTCGCAATGTTATTTGAAATACTCCTCCTAGAGCTTTGATCCAAATTCGACGATACTCGGTCAGCGTAAAGTGAAGACATTGAGGATGAAAGCTTGTGTGGGGATTTTTGATATCTCGAACGGTTTGGCCGTGGCGAGGAAACGAAATCATGGCGAGAAACGTGAAACATGAAGTTTGTTATAACTTCAGCATACATTAACTGATCTTGATGAAACTTCAGCAGTATGTTCGCTGTAAGAGGACGATCACATGGATGTGACTATTGTGAGTCAAAGTTATAGCGCCACCAACTGGCAGCAGGAAGTGTGTCACTTTCAAAATGCTTTGATATCACCCTTTTATTTTTACCCGATTTGCTTCAAACTTCATATGTATAATGTAAACATACGGCAGATGTAGACCTGTGAATGGATTCTTGATATCTTTGAAGATGTTGCCGTGGCGACGCATCAAACTTTACCCTTCTTTTAGGATGCTTTTAGGATGCTTTTGAGACCCTTAGCATGCTTCAAAATGCATGAAACTCGACAGACACATCACATTTATTAGCCAGTAGACACGTGCAATGTTTCAGAAACGGGCGTGGTGAGGGCTCAGTAGCGCCACCTTTTGACAAAAGTAGGGTTGTTAGTTTTATCTACAGTTACAAAAATCGGTATGTATATTGTACTCCTCGAGCCGGACAACTTTCTAATTGACACTCATTAGCTAGGACCCACAGAAAGTCAGATATGTTTGTTTGAATGTGGTCTTGCTTAATCTGAGCCTACATCTCTGTCTTTGCCTGTCTGTGTATGTGTGTGTGTTTGTAGGGGGAGGGGTCTTAACCATTTCACTCCTGTGTGTATGGCCTGCATAAAAAATAAATGCCTTAAGCCTGGTATTTTTTTAAATAAGTTTTTTATTTTTTATAAGTAAAGGCATATAACCAGTTTAATTGTAGTGCATTAATAGTTTTATATAATTAGTTTATTAATTAAATTAACTTGGTCCATAAACTTGATCTGAAAATTTGGTCCATAAATCAAACACACTTGCATGTAATAATATGACTTGAGTGTTAATCACATCATGTTTTCAGTTTGAATTTAAAATATATAAATTATGTAAAAAAAATAAAGTTGATCCAGCTGGAGCGCAGGCTGAGAATAGCGCTGTCATGACTGGATCACGAGATCATCAGTCATGCCCTCTCATACCTTACGCGCACACCACGCCCACTTACATCAGATCACATCAACATGTCAGCCGGAGGGATAACGAGGGTCGTCGTCGCTTTTGGATTCAAGAATTTCTTACAACAAGATGGCAAAAGAACAGCGCTTTGCAAGACATGCAACGTTAAGATCGCGGACAGTCAGATGACAACCTCCAATTTCGTCCGTCATTTGAAGAGCCATTCTGCCCACTGTGCCCAGTAAGTGCTTGTCAATTTGTTAATGTTATCTGGTTAGCTCGTTCGTAGTTAGCTAGCTAATGTAAGTTAAAGGAGAACTCCGGCGCAAAATTACACATTGTTACCTAGTCAACCGTTATCTGAGATTTGTTTTCATGACTGCCGAATGTAAATAGTTTTATCTATAAAAACAGTTTAGCCTATAAGTGACGTCCGACATTCTGCATATTGTGTTATTTTGTTAAGCCCCACTAAAGGCATAAAAAACTGTAAAGCACAATCAAGTTTTCACACTATATTCCAAGACTTCTAAAGTCATTCAATAGCTTAATGTGTGGTAAAATTAATATTTTAGTCTCTAAGTTAAAGTTAACGGAAAGTCATCTCGCCTCAGTCATTCTCCATGCATCAGCATTAGCGCGTCGCGTTCGGTTGCGACAGTAACACGACGACACTCTCTTCAAGATCAGTGTTCCCAATATTATACTTTATTTGTAGATAAGGCATAAAGGTCTATGATTTGCATAAAATGACTATCTTGCTGGAGTGGAGTTTATTGCCCTTTAGAATACACTAAGCATTAGTGCTGCACGATTAATTATATCGCAGTCGTAATAGCGATCTCAAACCTATGCAATTATATAACGCAAAATGCCGCGATTTTATATGAAATAAACAAAGTAGGGCTATTAGCGCAGCATCTCTTCTTTTTTGTCATCCTTTGACTAGTGTTACAATATCCCCCTCTTATTGGTTCAAATGCCTTTTCGCATTTTGCACGACAAGAAGTGAAAAGCTGCCTGTGAGTGCCCTAGATTAGAATAGATGAGACTCGCATAATGCGCATGCACTGACCGTGTGCCAGCCCAGAATAAACAGTTCTCTTTCGAGCTTGAACGAACAATAGCACACACAATTATGCCAAAATGTGATTTTGTCTAGTATCTTCATAACATAAGAAAAGTCTATGGACGAAAAGAGTTGTGCTATGAGGCGCGTGTGAGATCCGCGTCTCGGCAACGGGTGCTCTTAAAGGGCCAGCAGCGAATAAAGCGTTCTTTCAGTAAAGTTAAAAGAACAAAGGGAAATTAGAAAATTACTCACTGATCTTGAGTAAAGAACTTTTGTAGCTTTAATAAGGATTATTATATATATAATTTATGATTCAGGCAGCGCAGACTGTTTGATAACTTTATTCAATTTCTGTACCTGTTAAGACAGGAAGGGCACAGGTAAATATGTTTTTTATTATGGGTTTATGTGGGGATTGTTTGAAGTTCACTTAATTTAAAAGCTGTTATATATTTTTTTTAAGCGTAATAATTTTTTAAAAAGTTGATGGCTTTCAATTGATGGAATCACTGTAATGTTGGTTTGGTTGATGGTTTATTGATCATTATAGGTGTTATCAATCATTTATTGTTGTTGTTGTTTTTAGTTTGAGTTGAGAAATAAACATTAATCTGTGTGTGCATTTTACTTTAGAACCAAGCAAGTTGGACTCATGAAACCATTTTATTATATCGGAGTCGCAAATCGCAATTGCAATATTGGCTCAATAATGGCAATATGACATTTTCCCAAATCGTGCAGCCCTACTAAGCATAGATTATAGATACCATCCCTTCGCTATGTTCTTTTCAATGTGAAGCGTTGCGTGCTGTGACTTGGTGTTGCTTCAAGTGCATCATTCTGCACACGGGATGCGCATGATTGCTTATAATACTTTGGGGAGACAAGGGGGCGTGGCCTAAGGGAATAGCACTCGTGATGTTAAGTGATGTTACCCCGCCATCGCTGATACAACCTTTAGCAGTCATGTTTTTGCTTCTTGAGAGAGAGAGAAAGTGTGTGTGTGTGTGTGAGCAATGGCGGTTCTAGGCGGGGCCTGGGGGGGCCAGTGCCCCTGCGACAACAAGCTTGGACCCCCTTGTGGCCCCCTAAATGTGGAGTCAGTGTGAAATATTTTTTTATAGTGTGTCACGCATTGAGCATGACAGTCACTCGTTTCAGTCTTTTGTCTCACACTCCCGTCACACATTGTATTTCTCATGCGGAAAAACTATTAATAATATATTTAATATACGCAATTTCTCTGGCCGCGCCGCTCTCACGTGAGAATCAAGCGCGTCTCGCCTGGAGTTCAGCAGTCGACCCTGCTACGCATCAGCCAATCAAAAAAAGAGAAGTGCTACTACATTGGTTGTTAGTTTTATCTACAGTTACAAAAATCGGTATATACATTGTACTCCTCAAGCCGTACAACTTTCTAATACATAGTCATTAGCTCGGACCAAGAGGAAGTCAGATATTTTGGTCTGAATATGGTGAGCCTCTCTCTGAGCCTACGTCCCTGTATGGCAAGCCCTTTTAACATTTAAAAGCTAAGTTTGCCTGTCCGGAATTAACATTGTAGATATCAACAACGTCTTTCTGTCTATTCGTAATTACATTTTGGATAGTTTGTATTATCATTTAAGATATCTGTAACATAATTGTGACTAGTCGAAATGACAGAGTATGGCAAGCCGTTTTAACATTTAATCATAAAAGGGCCAAAGCCTTCGGCACCGCCACCCGGGTGCATTTAGGTAACTAAAGGAACCGGGGTTGCGGTGCCACCGGCTTGGGCCCGCCATCGCTGCTCGCAGCTATATTTATTATTATTTTTCTTACGACTATTCGGGCACTTTTGGGGCCCTTAACATGCTCGAAAACTCTTGAAACTTTGCACACGGGTCAGAACCCGCGGCCATCAGAGCCGGGCTGAAGATGGTACCCGGGCGTGGCAGGGGGGCTCGTCAGCGCCCCCTGGAATGGGGTCCGAACACTTGGTCCATAACTCAAACACGCTTGCATGTAATAATATGAAACTCGGTACGCATGTTGATCTCATCGTTTCATCTATACCTCGCGCTTTTACTTTTTACCCCAGCCCAACAGGAAGTCGGCTATTGAGGTTTGTTTGTAAAACGCTCGCAATGTTATTTGAAATACTCCTCCTAGAGCTTTGATCCAAATTCGACGATACTCGGTCAGCGTGAAGTCAAGACATTGAGGATGAAAGCTTGTGTGGGGATTTTTGATATCTCGAACGGTTTGGCCATGGCGAGGAAACGAAATCATGGCGAGAAACGTGAAACAGGAAGTTTGTTATAACTTCAGCATACATTAACTGACCTTGATGAAACTTCAGCAGTGTGTTCGCTGTAAGAGGACGATCACATGGATGTGACTATTGTGAGTCAAAGTTATAGCGCCACCAACTGGCAGCAGGAAGTGTGTCACTTTCAAAATGCTTTGATATCACCCTTTTATTTTTACCCGATTTGCTTCAAACTTCATATGTATAATGTAAACATACGGCAGATGTAGACCTGTGAATGGATTCTTGATATCTTTGAAACTGTTGCCGTGGCGACGCATCAAACTTTACCCTTCTTTTAGGATGCTTTTAGGATGCTTTTGAGACCCTTAGCATGCTTCAAAATGCATGAAACTCGACAGACACATCACATTTATTAGCCAGTAGACACGTGCAAAGTTTCAGAAACGGGCGTGGTGAGGGCTCAGTAGCGCCACCTTTTGACAAAAGTGGGGTTGTTAGTTTTATCTACAGTTACAAAAATCGGTATGTATATTGTACTCCTCGAGCCGGACAACTTTCTAATTGACACTCATTAGCTAGGACCCACAGAAAGTCAGATATGTTTGTTTGAATGTGGTCTTGCTTAATCTGAGCCTACATCTCTGTCTTTGCCTGTCTGTGTATGTGTGTGTGTTTGTAGGGGGAGGGGTCTTAACCATTTCACTCCTGTGTGTATGGCCTGCATAAAAAATAAATGCCTTAAGCCTGGTATTTTTTTAAATAAGTTTTTTATTTTTTATAAGTAAAGGCATATAACCAGTTTAATTGTAGTGCATTAATAGTTTTATATAATTAGTTTATTAATTAAATTAACTTGGTCCATAAACTTGATCTGAAAATTTGGTCCATAAATCAAACACACTTGCATGTAATAATATGACTTGAGTGTTAATCACATCATGTTTTCAGTTTGAATATAAAATATATAAATTATGTAAAAAAAATAAAGTTGATCCAGCTGGAGCGCAGGCTGAGAATAGCGCTGTCATGACTGGATCACGAGATCATCAGTCATGCCCTCTCATACCTTACGCGCACACCACGCCCACTTACATCAGGTCACATCAACATGTCAGCCGGAGGGATAACGAGGGTCGTCGTCGCTTTTGGATTCAAGAATTTCTTACAACAAGATGGCAAAAGAACAGCGCTTTGCAAGACATGCAACGTTAAGATCGCGGACAGTCAGATGACAACCTCCAATTTCGTCCGTCATTGAAGAGCCATTCTGCCCACTGTGCCCAGTAAGTGCTTGTCAATTTGTTAATGTTATCTGGTTAGCTCGTTCGTAGTTAGCTAGCTAATGTAAGTTAAAGGAGAACTCCGGCGCAAAATTACACATTGTTACCTAGTCAACCGTTATCTGAGATTTGTTTTCATGACTGCCGAATGTAAATAGTTTTATCTATAAAAACAGTTTAGCCTATAAGTGACGTCCGACATTCTGCATATTGTGTTATTTTGTTAAGCCCCACTAAAGGCATAAAAAACTGTAAAGCACAATCAAGTTTTCACACTATATTCCAAGACTTCTAAAGTCATTCAATAGCTTAATGTGTGGTGAAATTAATATTTTAGTCTCTAAGTTAAAGTTAACGGAAAGTCATCTCGCCTCAGTCATTCTCCATGCATCAGCATTAGCGCGTCGCGTTCGGTTGCGACAGTAACACGACGACACTCTCTTCAAGATCAATGTTCCCAATATTATACTTTATTTGTAGATAAGGCATAAAGGTCTATGATTTGCATAAAATGACTATCTTGCTGGAGTGGAGTTTATTGCCCTTTAGAATACACTAAGCATTAGTGCTGCACGATTAATTATATCGCAGTCGTAATAGCGATCTCAAACCTATGCAATTATATAACGCAAAATGCCGCGATTTTATATGAAATAAACAAAGTAGGGCTATTAGCGCAGCATCTCTTCTTTTTTGTCATCCTTTGACTAGTGTTACAAGATCCCCCTCTTATTGGTTCAAATGCCTTTTCGCATTTTGCACGACAAGAAGTGAAAAGCTGCTTGTGATTAGAATAGATGAGACTCGCATAATGCGCATGCACTGACCGTGTGCCAGCCCAGAATAAACAGTTCTCTTTCGAGCTTGAACGAACAATAGCACACACAATTATGCCAAAATGTGGTTTTGTCTAGTATCTTCATAACATAAGAAAAGTCTATGGATTAAAGGGTTGTGCTATGAGGCGCGTGTGAGATCCGCGTCTCGGCAACGGGTGCTCTTAAAGGGCCAGCAGCGAATAAAGCGTTCTTTCAGTAAAGTTAAAAGAACAAAGGGAAATTAGAAAATTACTCACTGATCTTGAGTAAAGAACTTTTGTAGCTTTAATAAGGATTATTATATATATATAATTTATGATTCAGGCAGCGCAGACTGTTTGATAACTTTATTCAATTTCTGTACCTGTTAAGACAGGAAGGGCACAGGTTTTTTATTATGGGTTTATGTGGGGATTGTTTGAAGTTCACTTAATTTAAAAGCTGTTATATATATTTTTTAAGCCTAATAATTTTTTAAAAAGTTGATGGCTTTCAATTGATGGAATCACTGTAATGTTGGTTTGGTTGATGGTTTATTGATCATTATAGGTGTTATCAATCATTTATTGTTGTTGTTGTTGTTTTTAGTTTGAGTTGAGAAATAAACATTAATCTGTGTGTGCATTTTACTTTAGAACCAAGCAAGTTGGACTCATGAAACCATTTTATTATATCGGAGTCGCAAATCGCAATTGCAATATTGGCTCAATAATGGCAATATGACATTTTCCCAAATCGTGCAGCCCTACTAAGCATAGATTATAGATACCATCCCTTCGCTATGTTCTTTTCAATGTGAAGCGTTGCGTGCTGTGACTTGGTGTTGCTTCAAGTGCATCATTCTGCACGGGATGCGCATGATTGCTTATAATACTTTGGGGAGACAAGGGGGCGTGGCCTAAGGGAATATCACTCGTGATGTTAAGTGATGTTACCCCGCCATCGCTGATACAACCTTTAGCAGTCATGTTTTTGCTTCTTGAGAGAGAGAGAAAGTGTGTGTGTGTGTGTGTGTGTGTGTGAGCAGTGGCGGTTCTAGGCGGGGGCCTGGGGGGGCCAGTGCCCCTGCGACAACAAGCTTGGACCCCCTTGTGGCCCCCCTAAATGTGGAGTCAGTGTGAAATATTTTTTTTATAGTGTGTCACGCATTGAGCATGACAGTCACTCGTTTCAGTCTTTTGTCTCACACTCCCGTCACACATTGTATTTCTCATGCGGAAAAACTATTAATATATTTAATATACGCAATTTCTCTGGCCGCGCCGCTCTCACGTGAGAATCAAGCGCGTCTCGCCTGGAGTTCAGCAGTCGACCCTGCTACGCATCAGCCAATCAAAAAAAGAGAAGTGCTACTTAATAGCCAATCAGAAAAGGGCACTATTGTATCTGGGTAAAATTTAACGCAACAACCAATGAAAAAAAGCATATCCTGGAATTGTTCATATGATTCTGTTACATCTTCCGAAAGTTTCTTCACCCGTCCCACAGATGAAACTAATCACTAGAGCTCCGAACATCACTTAGAGCACGGAGTAAGTCATGATCTCCTGTTTTAATGTTACAACAAATTCACAACTTGTTTGACAAAAACTATGACAACTTGACTGATGTAAGATGAATCTTTCCCGTAGCGTAAGCTAGCTTACGCAATGCTCGTTCCCTCATCTAGAGAGAACCGAGGTTACGTTAGGTAATCGATTCGTTTCCCATTTAATTAGTATCAGTCTGTAACTTAGACAACAGTTTTACAGCCTGTTCACTGACAACACCTGCTCAGAACAAGTAGTCTAGGCCTAGTCATCTTATTACACGAATCACGATGACTGACATATTGTCACATTATAAACATCTCTCTCTCCAAATAGGCTTAATAATTTTATTAGCACTAGATAAATTAAAGTGTAATGCATAGTCGATTTTAAAACATCTCTCTCTCCAAATAGGCTTAATAATTTTATTAGCACTAGATAAATTAAAGTGTATTGCATAGTCGATATTATAGGTCACTTTTAAAATCATGTCATATTTTATAATTATATCCTGGCCAAGGATGCATTAATTATTGCTTCTGTCTTTCAAAGATGTCAGGAAAAAAACAATTATAAAAAAGCTCATTCACCCTGAGAGGAAAGCCCCCTAAAAAGGCCAGTTTAGAGGATAATTTGCTGATCTTTTTGCAAAAAAAAAAAAAAAAAACCCCACAAAAATCGTAGATTAATTTGTAAAAAATTATATATATATATATATATATATATATATATACATACTGTATATTCAATGTAAAAAAATAAAATGGAAATTCAAATACAGACTGATATATGTAATGCAAATGTAAAAATATAATGGAAATGCAAATTGTTGGATAATTATAAACATGGTATTTTGCTTATTTATGCATTCAGTGCAGTGCAGAAAATGATAAGGTCTAAATGTAACTGGCCCCTCTAACAGTACAACTGGCCCCAGCTTGGCCCCCCCAGTTGAAATGGTCTAGAACCGCCACTGTGTGTGTGTGTGAGAGAGAGAGAGAGAGAGAGAGAGAGAGAGAGAGAGAGAGAGAGAGAGAGAGAGAGGAGAAATGTAACAAAGTTTAATATTGTTTGTAAACTGTGTTTGAGAGAGAGGAAGGTGTTCAGAGAGTCTGTAGGATGTTAAGCTGTTATTTGTTTTATGGACTCAATGTTGAAAATTTAAAACATTTCAAACACACTGTTGGCAGAAGTGAAAAATAAATAATTTTATGAAGTTACAATTTTGTTTGATTCCATGGTGTATTTTACTGAACATGAGTATTTACAATGCAAATTAGTGTAATTTACTGGCAAATACTTATCTTGTCTTTTCATTTTATTAAGATCAGATTCTGCATGTAAAATTAAAATAATAAGGTGACTTGACTTGCACTTGACTTAACCTACTACAAGACTTGACTTGACTTGACATAGCCTGTGACTTGACTTGACTTGCCCCCCCCCCCCCCCAAAAAAATACTTGGGACTTACTTGAGACTTGACGGTTAAGACTTGAGACTTACTTGAGACTTGCGTGACCTGCGCCCATCTCTGCTCTAAGTTTTAAGACAGTTCAAATGGAAGTTGGGAATTATGTGTTGTTTGAATAAATCTCCTGGGAGAAATACATCAAATTACAACACATGTGTTTACCAATCACCACCATACTCGGTGTGCATGAAGTCAAGACATTGAGGATGCTCAATTCCGGACGGATTTTTGATATCTCGAACGGTTTGGCCGTGGCGAGGAAAATAATTTTATGACTAAAAAAGGACACATAAAATGTGTTAACTTTGCTCGTTTTACCTACAGTTACAAAACATGCCACGTATATTGTTCTTGTCAAGCCGATCAACTTTCTAATTAACAGTAAGAAGCTCAGACCAAAAGAAAGTCAGATATTGCAGTTTGGATGTGTATCTTGTCTCTATCAGTGTCTGTATGGGGAAGAGGGAGGGGGGGGGGGTTGCTGGTGTCTGCGTTTATGTGTGTGTGTGTGTGGCTGACTGTAGATTTTTTCTGCAAGTCCTTATCTTTTTGCATAACAATTTTGTATTTTTTTAAAAGACAAAATATGCATATAACCCTAATCTTTTAAATGTATAGTTTGCTTTAAATAAAAGTAAGATAAATTGGTAAACTACAAATTGGTAATTGAAGCTGAATGAATTTAAAATTAATGTGCTATATTTCAATACATTTGCTTTCCTTAATATTGTAAAACACTAACCTCATTTATATGTGTGTGTGTGTGTGTTTGTATGTATATATATTTTGCAAAGCCCTCACTGATGCAAGCTCTTCTGCACACTTCTCTTCGACAGTCAATGCGGAGGTTAAGTTTTTGCACGTCGTGCAGAATAACCCTCTTTATATATATATATATATATATATATATATATATACTTAAAAAAGCGGGGGTTACGTTTTTGCACGTCGTGCAGAATAACACTAAAGGCACCATATATATACTTAAAAGTGGGGTTGTTAGTTTTATCTACAGTTACAAAAATCGGTATATACATTGTACTCCTCAAGCCGTACAACTTTCTAATACATAGTCATTAGCTCGGACCAAGAGGAAGTCAGATATTTTGGTCTGAATATGGTGAGCCTCTCTCTGAGCCTACGTCCCTGTATGGCAAGCCCTTTTAACATTTAAAAGCTAAGTTTGCCTGTCCGGAATTAACATTGTAGATATCAACAAAGTCTTTCTGTCTAGTCGTTACATTTTGGATAGTTTGTATTATCATTTAAGATATCTGTAACATAATTGTGACTAGTCGAAATGACAGAGTATGGCAAGCCGTTTTAACATTTAATCATGAAATGGCCAAAGCCTTCGGCACCGCCACCCGGGTGCCTTTAGGTAACTAAAGGAACCGGGGTTGCGGTGCCTCCGGCTTGGGCCCGCCATCGCTGCTCGCAGCTATATTTTATGTTATTTTTTTTCTCTTCTGATGCCACAGGATGGCAGTGAAAATGTCCTTGTTTGTGAAAAACATGTTCCAGTTACACAGAATTAAGTATTATGCTGCACACAACCAAAAATGCGATGTCCAAGTATGTGGACACCAGGTCGTAGGAAGTTTATCTATCTATCTATCTATCTATCTATCTATCTATCTATCTATCTATCTATCTATCTATCTATCTAGATAGATAGATAGATAGATAGATAGATAGATCTGCGTTATAAATGTAAGCAGAGTGTTTATACATCACCAAAGACCTACAGGGGTCACTAGGTTATTATGGGATGTTTGTGGTGTTATGGGGAAATCTAATGAGCCAGATTTGACACACAAACACACACACATACACACACATAGCGAGAGATTTATTCTGTTATAAAACTTTATGGTGGATCATTGTGAGGGAGTTTGAGCTGCCTGAAGCTCTTCCATGCCTGAAGAAGATGTTTCAGCTCTTGTTACGAGAGAAAACTGTCATTGAGAGCAAATAAAACCAAATGTCCACAATCACTGAGCTGCCGTGGGCCGTTACGCCAGTTCAGTGACCCGTGGGAGACCAGCGCGACCTTCAAGGTCAACAGGTGAGCGTGTGTCCCATTTTGCCATTTTACTATGTTGCTTTGTACATGATGACAAACTAGTCAAGGAATTAAATGACAAGAATAACAAAAAAAAGATGCTAATAAGACCAAACGCACAAACACATATTTCCACAGGGAAACGTGTGCATGTACAAATGAGCAAATATATTCAGAATACTAATAACTCCACAGTATACTGAAAAACACACACACACACACACACACACACACACACACACACACACACACACACACACACACACACACACACACACACAAAACAAGTGCAAAAAATGCTCTCCTACTCTGAACACACACACACAAACCAATGACATCATCTTCAAACATCCATATACAGTAATAATGTTTGTTTGTGTGTGTGTGTGTGTGTGTGTGTGTGTGTGTGAGAGACAATAATTACATAGACAATATGAAATAAGCAACATGAATCACAACTGCTGTTTTGGAGCAAGGTCACAGTTTGAGGCTGTGCATTACTTTGATTCTACCAGGTTGTTTCAGATAGCCCATTACCTGTAGTAAAACACCAAACTGGTTTTATAAAACACTGACGACAGTAACAGACAAAAGACAGCAGAGTTCAATAAATCAATTAATAATAATCACAATACCATTTCTATATATACCAAGTAATGTAGTGTATTAATGTATTGTATTAATTGTAGAGATCCTACAGTTATTTAAGTTAGAGTGCAGATATTTACAGTAGATTTGGCACATTGATATCAATTCAACTAGCCTAACTTTTCCCTCAAGGGTTGAAATTGACCTTTATGGCATTTTTTTTTACCTTTATAAGAGCAACTTTTTTTCCCAACCTTATTAAATTTAAACTGTTCGTGTCATGTTTTATATCATATTCTTAAAATAATATTAAGTTCTTGTTTATTGAAATGTTGAATGAAATCAATTGCAATTGTCCTGATGGTCTGGAAAACCAGCACGCTTGCTGATGGGATATTTCTTCACTATATCATATAATAAGAGAAAAATCCTCATACACAGGAATTTTTGTCCCAAATATACAGAGACATTTTTAATGTGGTATCTTTGTCCCAAGACCCCATTATTATTATTATTATTATTATTATTATTATTATTTATTTTGTAGTGGCTTCATGCATGGATCATCCAATCCAGAGTGGTCTGTTTGCTAATCAGTCATTTGGCTCCAGATTTGTAATATGGATAATCAATTATTTAATGTGTTTCTGGGTGACTATCAAACCATCACTGTGCATCACCATTACATCATCAATGTTCAACCTTTGATGTGTGTGTCATATGACTATAAACGTGTATCTTCTTCAAATCATAGTGATGTTGATATATGTATTGTTAATGTAAATTTCCATAGTGCGTTTATTAGCGTGGATGTCTGCGTTTGACACCTGTGCCGTTACAGTCTGATGTGACAGCACAGATGCTGTATAACGCTTGCGTGATCTCCTGCGCATAATTCCAGAACATCTAACAGTGTTGAGAAATCAATGTGTCACACAGCTGTTTGATCTGCCCACTTCTGTTACGATTAGAACGAGAGAAGAAAGTGGAAGAGCAGACGAAATTGTGCAGGAGGGAATTAGAGCACGAGACACAAAAAAAGACAAGTAACTCCAGGGTCCATCATGTTCTGATGCACCCGTGTGGAAGTTTCCCATACATATTGAGCACAATGAAGCTCTGAAGACACTCAAAGTGCAGTGAAATCAAGTGTTAAGAAACAGCTGAGATCTGAGCAGCATCTGTGGTTATTTATTAGCTCGCCGACCAGCTTTACATTTGCTTAGACTTAATAAAGTACAGCTACAGCTTCTGGCTTGATAAAAAGAGATGCTGAGAGGAGGGGGGGAGGGGTATATTACGAGCGACTGTTAAAACATGACGTGAATGTGAGCAATTACACGCGTTCGCATGAGATGTGGAGCAACCGTATAATTACGTTTACAAGAGTTTGATCGAGTGGAGTGGCTAATAGTAAATTAAAATGTGAAATTAATCTCGCATGGACTCCTGCTTTCTATCAGTCTGTATCTCGCATGTGATGTGCGCATCGATGTGGATTCACTGCAACAGCAGAAGACCAGTGTTTCCATGAGCACAAGGAGCCACATCACACAAACACAAACACGACTGTGCCATCAGCAGCAGTTTTTGGACATTAGCCACCACTACTAGTCAGCCACTACTAACACCTTAAATGATCCCAGAAAATTCTGGAAGGCTATTAAATTACTTTCTCCAAACAAAGATAGTATTAATGTTCCTTCTTCAATTATGAAAGACTCTGTAGTAGTTCATGACAAGCTGGAAATATTGAACCATTTTAATGAGCATTTTATTCAGTCTGGTTCTTTGTTTGACACTGCTTGTCCATATACTGAGACACCTTACCTTGTAGAGATGTACCAGTCAAGTGTCTTCAAACTCACTCCATTTTTAGTGGCCGACGTTCAAAAAGCCCTAAAAGGACTGGCTCCTGAAAAAACCCCAGGTCCTGATCTTATAGAGCCTTATTTCCTAAAAATAGCTGCTGACAGTGTAGCACAGCCTTTAACGCACCTTTTTAACCTTACTTTGGAGAGCAACACTATTCCCAAAATATGGAAATCTGCATTTGTTTGTCCATTATTGAAAGGGGGTGATCCGTCAAATTTAAATAATTACAGGCCAATTTCTAATTTGTCTGTTTTGGCCAAAACGCTTGAATCCCTGGTGAGTGATCAGATGAAAGACTTCTTGCATGCACAGGACATTTTATCCCCAGTTCAGTCAGGTTTTAGAAAAAAACATAGTACCATCACAGCTGCAATGAAGGTGATAAATGACATCTCTGTTGCTCGTGACAAGAAGCAGCACTGTGCATCACTTTTTATTGATTTGTCAAAAGCTTTTGACACGGTTGATCATGATGTTTTAAAGATTGGGCTTCTTAATTCGGGGGTTTCAAAGAAAACGTCTCGGTTACGTATGTAACCCTCGTTCCCTGAGTAGGGAACGGAGACGTTACGTCAGAAGTGACGGAGATTGGGGGTTTCGCATAGAAAGCCAATCCTCTTCGAGTATTTAAACACGAGCCAATGGCATGCAATGCCTTGGGGCTGCGGAAATTTGCATAGCGTACTCCGCCCTACTCCGTGAGTATAAAAGGAGGAAGTGAACGCAACCGCAGTATGTCTTCGCTGAGGAGCCAAGACTGAACTCGGCATCTACCCAGCGATACAGCAGAAGTGGCAGGGAGACGTAACGTCTCCGTTCCCTACTCAGGGAACGAGGGTTACATACGTAACCGAGACGTTCCCTTTCGTAGTCACTTCGAGTTACGTCAGAAGTGACGGAGATTGGGGGTCTGTGCCATCACGCCAACTTCAGGCTGTCTTCCAGTGCCCTGCGAAAGTCTGAACCCCCGAGCCTTACCTGTTTTCCTTAGGGGATCCGACTTAGACACAGGATTACCAAGGTACACTGGGAAACATATCCCGAAGGGGACATGCTACCAGCTGCCTACCGAAGGGAGGACTTACGAATACACATATGGCCACATAGGAACACATATGGAATCACTGGAGCACCAACCGCAGGTGGCTACTAATTTCAGCTCCAGGGGTGGCAGATGGCTTGCCAAGGGAAGACACATGCTCAGAGAGGCTTACAGTGGATAATACACATGAGACGGTTACCAAGGGGAACCGTGCGCATGGAGGCACCTAGCCAGCATCCAGAGCAACAGCAGTGGTGCCCGCATCGTCGGTGCTGGAGGACTCAAGACTTCAATGGAAGAACTGAGGAAATATCGCACTTATCCAGTCCGGGGAGTGGAGTGGCGAGCAAGCGAAGACACCTGAGCGGATCCAGAACTGGCCGAAACGAGTACGTGAGAGGATACCGGCTCAATTCGCAGATTATAGAATCTGGCGAAGGTGTTGGGTGTCGCCCAGCCTGCAGCTCTGCAGATGTCTGTTAGCGAGGCGCCGTGCGCTAAAGCCCAAGAGGAGGCTACACTCCGAGTGGAATGGGCCGTCACACCAAGGGGGCACGGAAGGCCTTGCTGCTGGTAAGACAAAGCAATGGCATCCACAATCCAGTGGGACAGCCGTTGCTTTGAGAGAGCCCTTCCCTTCTGGCTCCCTCCATGACAGACAAAGAGCTGGTCTGAGGTCCTGAAACACTGCGTTCTGTCGACATAGGTGCGGAGAGCACGTACCGGACAGAGCAGTGCCAAGGCTGGGTCTGCCTCCTCCGGGGGCAGCGCTTGCAGGTTCACCACCTGGTCCCGGAAGGGAGTGGTGGGAACCTTGGGCACATATCCAGGCCGGGGTCTCAGGATCACGTGAGAGTAAGCCGGCCCGAACTCCAGGCACGCTTCGTCAACGGAGAATGCGTGCAGGTCCCCCACCCTCTTGATGGAGGCCAATGCAACCAGGAGTGCTGTCTTCATGGACAGAAACTTTAACTCTACCGATTGCAAGGCTCAACGGGATGCCTCTGCAGAGCACTTAAAACTACCGAGAGGTCCCAAGAGGGTACGAGGGGAGGACGAGGCGGATGCAGCCTCCTCGCTCCCCTCAGGAACCTGATGACCAGGTCGTGCTTCCCTAAGGACTTACCTTCCACTGCTTCATGAGAAGCGGCAATGGCCGCGACGTAAACCTTAAGGGTGGAGGGCGACAGCCTGCGCTCCAACCCTTCTTGCAGGCAGGAAAGCACGACACTGATCGAACATCTCCGGGGGTCTTCTCCGCGAGAAGAGCACCAATTGACGAAGAGGTTCCACTTCAACGCATAAAGGTGTCTCGTGGACGACGCTCTTGCGGAAGTGATGGTTGCCGCCACCGCAGGTGGCAGCGAACTCAAACCTGCCTCGTGCCGTCCCGGAGCCACACGTGCAGCCTCCAAAGATCGGGACGAGGGTGCCACAGAGTGCCCCGTCTCTGAGAGAGTAGGTCTTGTCTCAGAGGAATAGGCCAAGGAGGTGCTGTCGCGAGGAGCAAGAGATCGGAGAACCACGTCTTGGTGGGCCAGTAGGGGGCTACCAGCAAGACCTGCTCCTCGTCCTCCTTGATCTTGCACAACACCCGTGCAAGGAGGCTCACTGGGGGAAACGCATACTTGCGTGGGCCCCGTGGCCAGCTGTGCGCCAGCGCATCCGAGCCGAGAGTGCCGCGGGTCAGAGAATAAAACTGGGCGCAGTGGGACGAGTCCCGAGAGGCGAACAGGTCTATCTGTGCCTCCCCGAACTCGTCCCAAATCAGCTGGACCGACTAGGGATGGAGTCGCCATTCGCCGGAGATGGGGCGGACCCGGGACAGCTCGTCGGCTGCCCAGTTCCGGTCTCCAGGAATGTAAACTGCACGAAGGGACCTCAGGTGCTTCTGACTCCATATCAAGAGGTGGCGGGCGAGCTGCGACAACTGGCGTGAGCGTAGACCCCCCTGGTGGTTGATGTACGCTATTGCCGTAGTGTTGTCTGAGCGGACAAGCACATGCTGGCCCTTGAGCAACGCTCGGAAGCGGTGTAGGGCGAGCCGTACTGCCAACAGCTCGAGGCAATTGATGTGCATGAGGCGCTGGGCTCCTGTCCAGGAACCGGCGGCTGCATGCCCATTGCACATGGCACCCCAACCCGTGGTAGATGCATCCGTGGAGACAACGAGATGCCTGGAAACTCGCTGAATAGGGACGCCGGTCCGTAAGAAGCTGAGGTTCGACCACGGGAAGAAGGTTCGGCGGCACGCTGGAGTCACTGGAACTCGGAGCGAGCCGCGATGCCATGCCCACCTCGGGACTCGATCGCGAAGCCACAGCTGAAGCGGTCTCATATGAAGCAAACCGAGCGGCGTTGCCGCGGCCGCGGATGCCATATGCCCCAGGATCCTCTAAAATAGTTTCAGTGGAACCGCACTCTTGCCCTCGAACTGTCGAAGACAAGTCAGCAGTGAGTGCGCGCGCTTGTTCGTGAGCTGCGCGGACATGGCGACCGAGTCTATCTCCATGCCGAGAAAAGAGATCCTCTGCACGGGGCAAAGTTTGCTCTTTTCCCGGTTGACCCGAAGGCCCAAACGGGCTAGGTGCCGGAGCACCAAGTCTCTGTGTTCGCAAAGCTGAGCTCGAGAGTGTGCTAGTATCAGCCAGTCGTCGAGATAATTCAGGATGCGAACCCCGTGTTCGCGAAGGGGAACAAGGGCTGCCTCGACGATCTTCGTGAAGACGCGAGGGGACACAGCTAACCCGAATGGGAGAACGGCGTACTGATATGCCTGGCCCTCGAAGGCAAACCGAAGAAACGGTCTGTGTCGAGGTAAGATCGACAACTGGAAGTACTCGTCCTTCAGGTCAATCGCTGCAAACCAATCCTGATACCGAACACATTCGAAAATGCGTTTGGCCGTGAGCATTTTGAACGGTAGTCGATGGAGAGAACGGTTCAAAATGCGCAGGTCCAGGATCGGTCGTAACCCACCGGTCTTCTTGGGGACAATGAAGTAGGGGCTGTAAAACCCGGACTCCACCTCGGCTGGAGGGACCGTCTCGATTGCACCCTTCGCCAGCAGGGTCGCAATCTCCGCTCTCAGGAGTGGGGCATTGCCACCAACTATCGTGGAGCGAACTCCCCTGAAGCGGGAAGGAGACCGTGCGAACTGAATCGCGTAGCCGAATCTGATCGTTCTGATGACCCAGCGGGATATCCCGGGAAGCACTAGCCAGGCTTCCAGGAAGTGAGCCAACGGGGTCATGTGAACCACAGACGTCCCCCCGGAGGGGCAGCGTGGCGGGTCGACTGGCACGCGTGCAGGGATGACCCCGCTCGGATGCGTCGAAGCCCGCTCCCCGACGGAAGGGACCAGGGAAAGCGGAGCGTTCCACGGGGGTCCGTTCCGCCGGGGGTCTGGCGACAGAGGGGGAAGGGATTGGCGTAGCCCGGGGACGACACTCGCACCCTTCTGCACCCTCAGAGACAGAGAGGAATGTGTGGGCTGACGCACTGGAACGTCGAGCGCACTCATTCCAGTCTGTGGGCTCAGTGATGATGTCAAGTCTTTCTTAACCAACTCAGGGCGCTGCCCACCCGTGGGCGAGCAGCGGGACCTGAAAACGAAAGATTTTCCCCCCGGCCCTCCACCGGGGGCAGGAGGGGGCCTGCTCCCGCCTCCTGGGGAAAAACTCAACTCCATCACTGAGCAGCCCGTATCAGGATCATCGCTTACCTGGCGTTTAGCGGGGTGTGCGGCCTGAGGGGGCTGTGACGCCTGCCGGCGGCCTCCTCCACGCCGTGGCCCGGATGAAGGCTGCTGCTGGGGCGGGGCGGGAGGCAGGGGAGCCGCGGGGGGGCGTCCTCGGCGGCGAGCAGCGGGAGGCATCTGTGCCGACGACTGGGTGGAGGCAGCAGCTGGTCGTCGGGGCAGAACATGTTTGATTGCCTCCGTCTGCTCCTGGGCAGTGGAGACTGCTGGGCAAGAGTTCTCGACTGCACCGCCAAAAAAGGCCAACCTGGGAGAGAAGGGCGTCGAGCAGACGAATCCGCTCAGCGCTCCGAGTGTCTGCCAGGTTGACGCTCCTGGACCACACTAGTGGCCATCACCTGACCAACGGCGCGAGCGGCCACTTTCGTTGCCCTTTTGGAGAGCAAGGTCAGTGGCGGACCGCAAATCTTCGAATGCCGTTGGATCAGTCCCGCCCTCGAGCATATCTCTGAGCATCTGCGCTTGCACAGTGCTCATCGCATGCAAAGCGGAGGCCGCCCGTCCCGCCGCTCTACAGGAACGCGCCGCCATGGCAGACGAGAACCTACAGGCTTTGGATGGGTGCCTAGGAGGACCACGGAGGAGGCGCCCTGTGGACACAGCTGTATCGCAACAGAACGCTCCAGCGGGGGCATCCCGGTGCACCCACGGGCGGCCCCCCCATCGAGGGGGGAAAGGCGGGGGAGAGATCGCGCTCTCGAGTGGACAGAGGAGTCCCCCAAGAGCGCGATAACTCTGCATGCAGCTCGGGGAAAAAAAGGCAATGGAGTTGGCCGTGGCCTCGCGGCGGCAGCTTTGTCCAAAAACCGATTATCCCTCCGTGAGAGATCGGGGGAGAATGGAGGATGCCACTCTAACCCAATACTCCCAGCGGCTTGAGACAGCATGCCGTCAGCTCGGGATCCGACACGGGCAGCGCTGGCTCTCCCGAAGGGGGCAGTGCAGCCGCATCCTCATCTCCCGAGGACTGTAGCCCACCTAGTGATGCTGCGATCGACATCACATCATCATCTGGAGCGCTGCTCGAAGCAGCCGGTACCACTGAAGAGGCAGTCGACTGAATCGAACTAACGCTCGCTGGCTCACGCACTGAGGCGGGAGGTGTGGCCCGAGAAATCGTCGGCTTTATGCCACACCGTCACCGTTAATTCGCCGGGTCCCCGGTCGACGGGCCCCCTTTCGTGAAGGAAGCCGATCGAGTAAGGGGGACCGGGGCTCTCACTCTAGTGAGATTTTTTTTTTTTTTTTTTTTATATATATATAAAAATATATATTCCATATATAAAATATAATTTTTTTATATATATATATATATATATCTTTTTTTTTTTTTTTTTTTTTTTAACCTCAGTGTGGAGATGGTCATGTCCCCATAGCAGGAACATGAGTCATCCACGAACGCTGCTGCTGCATGCTGAATGCCCAGGCATACAGAGCAGCGATCGCGACCATCAGATGACGACAGAAATCGACCGCATCCAGAAGAACACGGGCGAACCGTCTTTAAAAAGACGTGCCGCGTGTAGCTCTTTTACAGAGAGGAGGAAATTCACTCTTTCAGCGCTGAGGCGACCAGGGAGAAGCGCAAGGTCTGGCAGACCACTGCACAGATCGCAGGCAATGCAGAAACTCGCTGGGTACCGCCGTCACACCAACACTGAAGAGGACGCTCGTCTCGAAGAGTCTTGTAATAGCTTTCAGGAGTGAAGAGGTTCTCTTGGCTCCGAAGCGAAAACATACTGCGGTTGCGTTCACTTCCTCCTTTTATACTCACGGAGTAGGGCGGAGTACGCTATGCAAATTTCCGCAGCCCCAAGGCATTGCATGCCATTGGCTCGTGTTTAAATACTCGAAGAGGATTGGCTTTCTATGCGAAACCCCCAATCTCCGTCACTTCTGACGTAACTCGAAGTGACTACGAAAGGGAACTGTCTCTTGGTTCTCAAACTATCTTAGTGACAGAACTCAGTGCATTAAGCATGATGGTGTTCAATCTGATTTTTTACCAATCCTTAAAGGGGTTCCACAAGGCTTTGTATTAGGCCCTATTTTATTTACTATTTATATAAATAATCTTAATCGGCATGTGCCTGATGCAAACTTTCATTTTTATGCAGATGACACAGTTATTTACTGCTGTGCACCCTCTCTTACACAAGCTATTGCACATTTACAGAATGCCTTCAATATGGTCCAACACACCTTGCTACAGTTGAAACTTGTGCTCAATGCAGACAAAACCAAATGTATGCTTTTCACAGGTCATCGGAATAGATCAATGAATATTCCCTCAGTGATTACTCTTGATGGATGTGAAATACAGACTGTTACAACTTATAAGTATCTTGGTATTGTTATTGATGATTGCCTATCATTTAAGCCTCATGTTCACTGTCTATTGAGAAAGTTGAGGCTAAAATTGGGTTTTTACTTTCGAAATAAGTTGTGCTTTTCTTTTAATGTTAAAAAACGTTTAGTGGCATCCACTTTTTTATCTGTGTTGGATTATGGTGATATATTATATATGCATTCATCTGCTCAATGCCTTCACATGATTGACGCAGCCTATCATGCATCGTTGAGATTTATTACTAATTGTAAAGCTCGCACCCATCACTGTGAGCTGTATTCTCGTGTAGGGTGGTCTGGTCTGACAACACGGAGGATTTGTCATTGGTATACATTTATATATAAGGCTATTCTTGGTGTGCTACCATCTTATTTATGTTCACTTCTTATGAAAAAAAGTGTTGGTAATTACTCTCTCCGTTCTCAAGATGTTGTTTTGTTTTCTGTCCCACATGTCAGTACTGTGTTGGGTAAAAAGGCCTTTGTTTATTCTGCTCCCTCTACATGGAATTTGCTGCAGAACAACTTAAAACTTAGTAAATTGATTCCTTTAAGTGTTTTGAAGTTGAGAATGAGAAGTTTTGAGTTGGACTCCCTCACATGTCAATGTTTTCGTTGAGATTTCATTTGTAAGTGCATAATCGGCTTTTATTTGTGTGTCTTTGTACGTATGTAATGATGTGATGTAATTTTGCTGCCTATCTTGGCCAGGTCTCCCTTGCAAAAGAGATTTTTAATCTCAATGGGTTTTTACCTGGTTAAATAAAGGATAAATAAATAAATAAAAAAAATTAACCATTGCCTTCTTTGAGGAATCTCAGAGTATTACAAGTGTATCAGATTGTTTTCTCCTTGACATCATGTGAGAAAGTAGCCTGACGTCATCATACTCAGATTCTAGTCAGAATGTGAGTCTGATACTGCTCCATTGGGCTGTGATTATGGGGCTGTGATATAAACCGAACCAGGAAATAAAATGCCTCTGGACTCAATTGGGTCGGCAGATAAATGCCTTGATCACGGTTTTCTGTATAGCCTGGTTCAACCAGACTCTAGTACATTTCATTTGTACATAGAGTCTGGCCTCTCTCCATTGAGAAACGTTTACTTCCTTGTAGGCGGGTTCACTGTTAAAGTTCAAAACTATTGGATCTGCCCAGAGTCACTCAGGATCTGCCATAACCAATCGCTAACGTGTGGTCGTGACGTATGTCATGCGCCGAAAAGGCTGGAAACAGCAAGTCCGAATGATCAGAGGATTATGTTTACAATAGGATTTCAGTCAACGAGAGCTGCTAGGAACAATAGCAATTAATAGGAACAACTATTAATTCGAAATGTATATTTGACACGAAGGACAGCGATGTATTCATTCAATGGTCGTATTCATTCAGCTGCGTCTAATCATTACAAATATGCGGATGCTGCTGCGGTCTGCCGCAAATGCTGTACAGTGAATGATCTGTCTCTATCTGCAGATGTGTAATAAACAACAATTTTTCTTATTACGTCTTATTGTTTCTTAAAGGTGCCCTAGAAAGTTTTTTTTAATTATTTTATAATGTTTCCTGGGTTTCCCTTATAATGTTAGTATGTTTTTTAGATCAAAAATAGTAATAATTTAGAAATAAAAGGCATTTTTCCTAGCCTGATTTTAGCCTCTGCTTTGAACTCTCTGATTGAAGGGGCGTGTCTGCTGTGTGTAACCGGCCTCTGCTGTGATTGGCTGACATGCTTGCATATGAAATAGCTATGTATTACATGTGAAACTCTCTCGAATAATTTTACTACAGCTATTATAGGTTTTTACTATTACAGCTATCGAGATTAACGAATCGTGAGATGTTTTTGAAATATTTAGATCTATTCCCATCACATAAAGTGTTGTGATGAGCATTGAACAAGCAAAGGACAGTGAGTGTGTCGATCGCGAGAATGAAGATCTTATCATTGTAATGCAGTCTCTCTAACGTTACTCTCTAATGCAGCAGACACGATGATGTATAGTTAGAGCTTCGTTGTGCAGTGTACCGTGCGTCATTGAATTCATAACGAGTTTGGCAAGTGTCCAGATAAACTCACGCTGTGATTGTTCTTTGATTGCTTTCTTTCTGTATATAATTCACAATTTAAATAAGATTTTTTTTTTCATCCTACTAAAAGAAACAATGTGAAGTTGATTTTTAATCACTGGCCTGACTTACTTATGCAAAAACAGTATTGAACGATTTTAAAGTGAAAGATTACCTGTCTGAACTTGAACAACAACACATCAGCTCGATCCGAGGCCAGCTCTTGGCAAGTTGAGGAAACAGTCGTCGGTGAAATGTTTGAAAAGTTACAGAGAAAATAAAATTAATCCATTGTTTCTTCAGAGGCTCGGACGAAGGAACTAAAATATACTTTTGTCCATGTGTCCATGTGTACATGCGAACACTGATCAACTGCCATGCTTCGGCTCCGTCTCAGCTCCGTCTCGTCTGTCACTGAACATGGGCTGGCATATGCAAATGTTAGGGGTCGTACATATTAATGATCCCGACTTTTACGTAACAGTCGGTATAATGTGGAGATTTGCCTGTTTTTCAGGGGTGTTTTTCAAACACGAGTTTTAAGTAAGAAGGAAAAAACAATGGTGTTTGAGAATCACTGTATGTCATGTCCATGTACTTAACTATGCCAACATAAATTCAATTTCACATTATAGGGCACCTTTAATTACCTTAATTATGGTCTTCAAACTATGTTTGTACATTTTTATATGGCATTTAGTTTTTTTTTTTTATTAAAACAAATTAACCATCTAAAACTGAAAATCAAATTATGGTCTTCAAAGTATGGGTTTTCACATTTTTATTTGACATTTATTTTAAAAAAATTACAACCAATTTGTATGATTTACAACGTGTAAAACTGACACACCAACCTCCTGCACGAGTACACAAAGGGGCTCAAAGTGTTCTATTCATCACAAGAATCAGTAAATTTACTGTTGGGAATATACTGACATGACTCCTGAGTGCATATTCAACAACAGTTTAGCAGCCAGGACTCAGGGCTTCCGAACACCAGGCTACAGCGTCCGTCCAAAATGTCACGGTCATCGTGCACACTGAGCACTGCCCAGCACAAACTTACAACCTTTCTGACTCCTTCACTTGGTCGTCCGTTAGTGCAACAAGAGGTGAGACGACAACAATCCGATTTTAAATTCTGTATATTCGGCAGTTTCTTTTCCAACAATGAACCGAATAGCTTTTCTCACGTCTTTCTCCGCGGCCATTACTGAACTCAAACTGACGCGCTACATCAACGTCATCGTTCTCAGCCACTCCCTCTATTCGCTGATTGGTCCTACAAAAAAAATTATCTCTGAAAACCTAAGAATATACAGCAGTCCCAGACGTAGTACTGAAGGAAAATTAAATTGAGCGGAAGTGCGTAGGAGGGCGCAGCCAGGCTAGGTTTTCTGTTCCTCTTTTGAAATAATTGCGCTGTCTACATCTTCTTAATTCTGTGTAAAATGTAAAATCTACACATCTAAATTCTCCAGTGGCAGCCATTCTTTATTGTAAACAAATTCATCCTACACGCTATTTGGTGATGTATGATTACGTTACTGTTGATCATCTGTCCATCATCATATAAAGCCCTCCCTGACAATTTGATTAGTCCGAACAGCTTTGGTTCCAAGCATACAGCTTCACAACGGATCAAGTCCAGACCATCCTCAAATGTTGTGCGTGGGGCTAAGTTCGGCTGGCATCCAGGCTAGAGTTCTCAACGGGCCTGATAATTACGACCCTGCCCGTGGCTTTTAAAGCTGATGTAACCTGACACATCCCCTCCTCCCCTCCCCCCTTAGCATAGAGTTAGGTTCTGTTCTAGGCAAGAACTCCCTGAGCATCCATGCAGCCTAGCATGGATAAGTTCTTTTTAACCTTATGGTAAACAGCACAGAACCAACATGAATGTATTGCAGATACTATTTTTATTCAAGACTTTAAAGTACAACTTAATTTGAGAAAATGTTCTGATTCAAGGGGAATCAGAATGCCACATACTGAGTGGACGAGATGAGGAGCTGGGGATGGAGGAGGGTAATTAGCTCCAGAGAATTATGATATCTGCTTATAAAACTGAAGGAGCTTATATATGTATACAATGATAGGCGTTTTATTCCTATAGGTAGACGTGGATCAGCTGAGAGTCAGCTGAAGCCAGCTTGACTAACGTGACCTGCAAGAACTGATGCTACGCTTTAATTGTATAGTAAAATTTAAGCTGGTGGTTACATTAACTAAAGTTAGAAAAAATTTATTATAATTAGGGCCCTTTTGTTTTCCTTACGATTATTATTATTAGGGCCCAAGCCTTGAAAAGGCGAAGGCCCTATTGTTTTCTTTAGGATTATTTTTTCTATTATTATTATTATTATTATTATTATTTTTCTTACGACTATTCAGGCACTTTTGGGGCCCTTAACGTGCTCGAAAACTCTTGAAACTTTGCACACAGGTCAGAACCTGCGGCCATCAGGGGTCATGGATTCATTCGTTCAAAATGCTGAATCATTCAGTAATGTGAAAACACATTGCTTTGAGATGCGTGATGGTTCGCTGTGATCTTTGTTTAACTATTTTCTCTGCTGAAACAGAAAAAAGTCAATATTGCATCTAAAATGTAAGTGACTTGACTTGTGTGTGTGACTATGTTTGTTGCAGTGATAAGAGTTGCACCCTTGTTAAAGTTTAAGGCCTTATTTTTGTATATATATATATATATATATATATAGTTGTTTTTTTTTTACAAAATATGCAAATAACCCATATATTTTAGATTTATTATTTGCTTTAAATTCAATTAAGATTGTATTTTTGGCAATTGAACCTGAAATGATTTAAAATGAATGTGCTATATTTCCGATCATATATTTGTTTTTCTTAAAATTTGAACTAACATTAACTTTATTCTGAGTGGAATTATAAATAATTTATTTCTGTATAAAATAAAAACACATTTGATTTTTCTTTTTTAATCAATGTAGAATGTGTAACTGAAATATAAACAGATTAGGGCTCTGTTCGAGGACAAGAAACTAAAACCAATGCAACATGATGAATGTCCAAAAGATGGTTTTCCCAAACCATCTCAGTGTAACAACACGCTTTTCTTTATTCTTTCTTACTATAAACTGTGATGTAGAGCTTGCATCAGTCAACGCAGGGTTACGTTTTGAATGTCATGCACAATAACCCTAAAGGCACCAGGGTGGCGGTGCCACCGGCTTTATATATATGATGGCCGCAGGTTCTGACCCGTGTGCAAAGTTTCAAGAGTTTTTGAGACTGTTAAGGGCCTCAAAACTGCCCGAATAGTCGTATAAAAAATAATAATAAATAAAGCTGCGAGCACTCCGGTGCCTTTAGGTAACTAAAGGAACCAGGGTTGCGGTGCCACCGGCTTGGGCCCATAATCACTGCTCGCAGCTATATATATTATTATTTTTTATACGACTATTCGGGCACTTTTGGGGCCCTTAACATTCTCAAAAACTCTTGAAACTTTGCACACGGGTCAGAACCCGCGGCCATCAGGGCCGGGATAAAGATGGTACCCGGGCGTGGCAGCGCCCCCTGGAACGGGGTCCGAACACTTGGTCCATAAATCAAACACGCTTGCATGTAAGAAAATGAAACTCGGTACACATATAGATCTCATCAGTTCATCTATGCTTCATACTATTACTTTTTACCCCAGCCCAACAGGAAGTTGGCTATTTAGGGTTGTTTGTAAAATGCATGCAATGGAATTTAAAGTACTCCTCCTAGAGCTCTTATCCTAATTCAATGAAACTCGGTCAGCGTGAAGTCAAGACATTGGGGATGAAAGTTTGCGAGGGAATGGTTAATGTCTCGAACGGTTTGGCTGTGGCGAGGAAACGAAATTATGGTGAGAAACGTGAAACAGGGAGTGTGTTATAACTTAAGCATACATTAACTGATCTTGATGAAACTTCAGCAGTTTATTCGTTGTAAGAGGCCGATCACATGGATGTGACTATTGTGAGTCAAAGTTATAGCGCCACCAACTGGCAGCAGGAAGTGTCACTTTCTAAATGCTTTGAAATCACCCTCTTATTTTTACCCGATTTGCTTCAAACTTCATCTGTATAATGTAAATACACAGCAGATGAAGACCTGTGAATGGATTTATGATATCTTTGATACTGTTGCCGTGGCAACGCATCAAACTTTACCATTCTTTTAAGATGCTTTTGAGACTCTTAGCATGCTTGAAATTGCATGAAACTCGTCAGACACATCACATTTATTAGCCAGTAGACATGTGCGAAGTTTCAGAAACGGCCGTGGTGAGGGCTGTGGTGATGTATGATCTGTGTGTGTGTGTGTGTGTGTGTGTGTGTGTGTGTGTGTTTGTAAGGGGAGGGGTTTGACCATTTTACTGCTCTGTGTCTGGCCTGCATAAATGAAAATAAATGTCTTAAGCCTTGTTTTTTTAAATAAGTTTTTATTTTCATTTTTTATAAGTAAAGGCATATAACGAGTTTAATTGTAGTGCATTGACAATAGTTTTATATAATTAGTTTATTAATTAAATTAACTTGGTCCATAAACTTGGTCTGAAAATTTGGTCCATAAATCAAACGAACTTGCATGTAATAATATGAAACTCGGTACACATATAGATCTCATCGGGCCAAACAACTTTAAGCCAGCCCAACAGGAAGTCGGCTATTTTGGTCTTAATGCTGATGGGCCCAAGCCGGTGGCACCACAACCCCGGTTATAGAGCCACCAACTGGCTGCAGTAAATGTGTCACTTTCAAAATACTTTTAAATCACCCTCTTATTTTTACATGATTTACTTCAAACGTCACTACTACCAGGGCTGGACTGGCCATCGGGCAATTCAGGCATTTGCCCGATGGGCTGACGTGCTTTCTGGGACGATACATCTCAAAATTTATTTTTTATTTTTTTAACGGCCCATCCAACTCGTGTCAGCGGCTCATTGCGTTTAGTTTAGCGGCCGCGGCGCTGGGATCATGGTGCCGTTGAAACGCATCCGACAAAAAAGTCAGCGTGGGTCCTTTCTTTCTCACAGACCGGCCCATGAAACGGAGATCAGCGGCCCATTGGTTATTTTCTTGATTGACACTGGGCTGGTCCAATCCCATCTTTAATCACCTCCCCCTCTAGGCAGAGCGAGCGTGCAATGTCAGTGAGTATCTGTCAAAATAGTAAGAGCGAAGGAGAAGAAACGCAAGGAATGTGCAGAGAAATTACGTGAAAAAAAAGAAACAGCCTTTAGTGTAGATGAGGAGTGAGGGGGATCACGAGAGACATTAGTGAGTGTAGAGATCTGTGGTAAGCAGAACTAGGCTACTTTCAGAACACAGGACCGGCTGTGCTGTGAGAATAAACCCATTACTCAGTTACACATTATTTCCAAGTCTGCATATTTGACAATTACAATTAAGACACGTTTTTAAACCATGTTTTCCGCCAAAATAAAAGCTGAATGCTGTTTCCATCAATATAATAGATAATGTGTTTATATCTCTTTCAAGTTACAGAAATTAGTTCTAAGCTAATTATGAAAGTTGCTTTTATGTTTATCTTTCACTGAGCATGTGTTTTACAATATATGGCTATAACTGTCATGTGATTAATATTATAACTATGATTAATTATGTAGTATGTAATGTAGACAGACATTATATCCCAACTAAAAGAGTTTTGAGTTTTTCTTTGTTCAATTTGCACACTGAATATGGGTTGGAGCTCTTAATTTTGAACTCTCAAAGTGTACCAGATTGATGAATTTAACATTAAAAAGCACAAAATTTTCTTACGGGGGAGCATGCCCCAAAAAAACCCCTAGAGGGACAGAGGTGCACTGACCAATACTATATAAACATATTGTGAGAAAGACTGGTATTGCCAGTGCAATTGGAGAATTGTATTTTAAAGAAGCAAAACGCAAGTATCTGAGTTTTTGCAGAACTACGCAAAAAACTACGCCCCCTCTGAACTACAGAACTACGCCCCCTCTGGCGACAAGCGAAACTGCGTGCGCTCATGGAACACACACATACACGCACGTTTGCACGAGCTGTTCATAACCAAAGGAGCATCAGCCGCACACTGTGCGGCACACATCTTTTGTTACAGTCATAATGAGGTAAAACAGTTATAAATCTGCTGGTCATTTAAAATATATGAAAGAGAAGGCATTCGAGTACACACTTATGTGTGTGTGAGGGGAAAACAGGGGTAGTAGAAAACATCGGTTTTTGTTTCCATCTATCTCCATATTGAACTGTTTTATGTGCTTACTGTATCCACGTATGATTGTATAATTATGGAAACATGTTCATGAACAATATAAGTTTTTACTTTGTATAGGACCCGTTTGAGCCCAAGAGCAGACCGGAGATCTCTCCGTTTGTTGAAAGCTTCCCGATGTTGACTCTTGTCTTAGTCCGACGCCTGGCACTGGACAGACAGAAGTTGTATTTTCTTTGTCTCATGTGCGGTTTGCGTTAGGGTTTGTAATGAACTACAAGCCGTTCTCTTTGGGGCTGTGTTTACACCTGGCCACTTCATGCGTTTTCTCAGATCGGTTTTATCAAAGATCTGATTTATCAAAACGATTCCATTACACCTGGTCACATAAATGTGTTTTTGCAAAACGGATATAATCTGATCTTCAATTCGCGCGCTACTATATACAGAATTCATGAAGTACACATCACCGAAAGCAACAGATATGAGCTGCATTTTATTAATCATCGGCTAATTTCAAAATCAACAAAGACAGCAATAAGAGAGAGCGGCAACAGCCCTGGTAAAGATCAGTTCATTTCTTTACTTTTAATGAAGATGGTAGTGTTAAGAGTCTGCGACTTAGGCTACTTTAACTTTGATTTGCGATAGATTGCGGCGCGCTGGCTTGATGAATAGGCACTCAGCTGCTCATCTGAGGTGATGTGCGTCGTCAGATATGACTAAAATAACATGATATAACCTATAGCATGCTTTCAACAACCAGATGCATTTACACTTGTCCAGTTTTGTCTGGAATACGGCCCAGACCACGTCCTCAAGTGATTTGAGCGATCGGATTCAAATCCGTCTCGAATGCATTTCGGAGGGCAACCTGGTCTTTTCACGATTGAATAGATATCCGATCACAGAAAACGCATGAAGTGACCAGATGTAGGCTAAACAGCCCCTTTGAATCCATCTTCTACTTTTGTGGAAAGTTGACTAAAGTTGTGTGGCTCGAGTTGTCTTCTCTGATACGGAGAATATACACTACCTGCAAGACATAGGCACATAGCCAGACGAGCGTGAACGCGCATGACGTCACGGCCAGTCTCAGATTTGAGCCCGAATCCCTCTTATTTATTTTACTGTACAGGATTATAGAGGCGATCTCAGTGATCAGAGAAGGGCTCATTCAGCCCATCAGGCGATTGTTTAAGCATGTATGGGTTAGAAAACGGCTATTTTTAACATGAAATGTTGCGCAATGCACCTTTACACTTAGTAGTTATTTCATCTCACTCATTAGATGGTGTTGGTGGTTTTAATAGGAGTTGAGTATACATATTCAAGGGCATACACAGTTCAGTTGTGTTTATGTTCATATGTTGTGGGCCAGTCTGGGCCAAAATGCCCGGGCCGATTTTTTGTCCCAGTCTGACGACTACTACTAGGGATGCATCGATACCATCTTTTTTAGAATCAATCCGATCCAATACCAAAAATTCTGTGTATCGAACGATACCGATACCAGTGCATTTTTTTTTAGATAAAGTAGAATTTCTATAACTCTGTGTATTGAACTAATAATCACTCTTGTGTGTGTTAAACACAATCTACTTAATACAGACAACTTCATTATAAAGATAAACAACAAATCCAAAAAATATATGATCATAATCTATGACAAAAATGCTATTATAAACTATATTAGTGGATAATACACATTGGCCCTCATGTATCATTCTTGCGTAGAAACGGGCGTATATGTTGGCGTAAGATTATGCTTCCACTCCTCTCACCGCCTGATTTCTGAAGCTGTGCGTACCTTTGAAATCCAGGTCTACGCAATGCCTGCCCTTGATAAATCATGCGGCTGAAAACGATCGTTATTAGAATAACATGCCCCTAAATATTCAAGTCGCTTCCCCCACGCCCACATTTTACGCCATGTACACACGGAAGACGGCAAAGAAGAGAAACTTCTCCGATGTGGAGCCGAAATGATCACAATGCAATGTTTTACAGCACGTCTTTTGAATTAGCATTCAATTTCGAATCACGTCACATGTATTGGGGTGTATAATAGTGATGATGATGATGATGGTGATGTGAAGTACCATTCATTCACATTTATAATTGCATGACAATTTGTAATATTCTTATTATTATTATTATGATTTGTATTAATTGTATAAGTTATCATTTAAAAGAAGAAGAATGTATTTTTTATTATTTTGTCATTCTGGGTCATTTTTTGGTCATTGAAAGCCTTTCATTACCGACCCCAGCTCCGTGCGCACCTGCCGGGCCTAACCCTGAAATGCCAGTTAAAGCGCACAGGCTTGCAACTGAAGGAATACATATGGCTAAAAATCAAACGTTTTTGTAAAGTCACACTAATAAAACATTTAAGTCCATGTTGCACAAAAATGAATACTGAATTTTATAATTAAAGCTGCTGTAGGTAAATTTTGTAAAAAAAAAAAATTTTTTTACATATTTGTTAAAACTGTCATTATGTCCTGACCAGTGTTGTGCAAGTTACTTCCAAACTGCAATAAATTAGGTATTACTTGTTACTGTTATTTAAAAGTAATTCATTACCTTACAATATTACTGTCTCAGAATTGTAATGCGTTACATTACTCATGTATTACTTTTTAGTTACTTTCACCAAAATAACTACAGAAGTAGAACTTAACTTTGTGGCTGTAACTACATTCATGCGTGACAAAAAAATAGGAGGCAAAATATATTTTTTGTAATTCTGTTAATTACACTGCGCAAATCGGATGATTAAGGGTTGGCTCTCCAGTCTCCATAGAACTTAAAATATTCATTTCATTTTAGTTTTCGTGTTCGCATTTATGAGGAAAAAACAAATATACAAACACGACCGCTCTGAACTGGCACTAAAAGACTGCTTTAAAACTTTCACATAGTCTGTTGCCTTTAAGAAGTAAAAGCAGACAATAGCCTATTAGATAAGGCGCAGGGGAGTGCTGGTGCGCGTCTCATAAATAGCCAATAGGCTATACCGAAACTCAGCGTATAAGTATAGCCTACTCCACAGACCTGAAAAATAAATCTATACTGAAATGTCTACTTGTAAACAGAACAATTCAAAATTAAAGCTGCAAGCAGCGATGGGCGGGCCCTCGCACCTGTAGCGCGTTGGGGTGTGAGGCGGCTGCGTTGCATATTCTGCGGCTCAGCCGGTGCAGCTGTGAAATTTTTCGCTGCTTCGTTAAAGGTCACTTCCTGTTGCCACTAGGTGGCGCTATGACTGTGGGTGAATGTCGGCATGTAGATTTGTTCAGGGCGGGACTCTTGTCAAATGTGTACAATTTCGTGCAGATCTGGGCATTTACAGCCAAGTTACTACAACTTCCTGTTTCATGGTGAATCTTCGACGCTACAGACACGCCCATGGACGAAACCCGCAGATAGCACAACTTTACATCGTCAATGCCTTTAAAAGGCACAGCAGAAAATTGAAATCGATCTGACTAAATCCCTAGGAGGAGTTAGTTAAAGTACGTAATGAGTAAATCATCCAAAAATGGCGGTAAAATTCGAAATGGCCGACTTCCTGTTGAGTTTAGGGCATTGCTCCAAGAGACTTTTTTGTGCGTCTGGACACGGTAGATGGACCACAGAAATTTCGTACATGTCGCTCAAACATGCGACGGGGGCTGCTTCGTTAAAGGACACTTCCTGTTGCCACTAGGTGGCGCTATGACTGTGGGTGAATGTCGGCATGTAGATTTGTTCAGGGCGGGACTCTTGTCAAATGTGTAAAATTTCGTGTAGATCTGGGCATTTACAGCCAAGTTACTACAACTTCCTGTTCCATGGCGAATCATCGACGCCACGGACACGCCCATCGGCGAAAACACGCAGATAGCACAACTTTACATCGTCAATGCCTTTAGAAGGTACAGCAGAAATTTGAAGTCGATCCGACTAAATCCCTAGGAGGAGTTCGTTAAAGTACGGAGTGTGTAAATCGTCCCAAATTGGTCGCCAAATTCAAAATGGCGGACTTCCTGTCAAGTTTAGGTTATGGGTTCTTGACGCTTTTTGTACGTCTGGTCATGGTAGATGTACCACAGAAATTTTGTACATGTCGGTCAAACAAGCGGCGGGGGCTGCTTCGTTAAAGGACACTTCCTGTTGCCACTAGGTGGCGCTATGACTGTGGGTGAATGTCGGCATGTAGATGTGTTCAGGGCGGAACTCTTGTCAAATGTGTCAAATTTCGTGCAGATCTGGGCATTTACAGCCAAGTTATTACAACTTCCTGTTTCATGGCGAATCATCGACGCCACTGACATGCCCATCGATGAAAACGCGCAGAGAGCACAACTTTACATCGTCATTGCCTTTAGAAGGCACAGCAGAAATTTGAAGTCGATCCGACTAAATCCCTAGGAGGAGTTCGTTAAAGTACGGAGTGTGTAAATCGTCCAAAAATGGCCGCCAAATTCAAAATGGCGGACTTCCTGTCGAGTTTATGGTATGGGTTCTTGAGGCTTTTTTGTGCGTCTTGATATAATACACGTCCCCACCAAATTTTATGCATGTAGGTTGAACGTGGACGAGGGGCTAATTTTTTCCAATTTTCTAGGTGGCGCTAGCGTGCCATTTTGCCACGCCCATCCGCGAAACCCACAAAATACAAAATTTTTCACCAGTCCTGACATGCGTGCCAAATTTGGTGAGTTTTTGAGCATGTTGCGGCCCCGAAAATGGCGCTTACTTTGCAGAAAAAAGAAAAAAAAATTAAAGCTGCAAGCAGCGATGGGCGGGCCCTCGCACATGTAGCGCGTCGGGGTGTGAGGCGGCCGCATTGCATATTCTGGAGCTCAGCCGGTGCGGCTGTGAATTTGCTACGCTTCATTAAAGGTCACTTCCTGTTGCCAGCAGGTGGCGCTATGACTGTTGGTGAATGTCGGCATGTAGATTTGTTCAGGGCGGGACTCTTGTCAAATGTGTTAGATTTCGTTCAGATCAGGGCATTTACATCCAAGTTAATACAACTTCCTGTTTCATAGCGAATCATCAACGCCACGGACACGCCCATCGACGAAAATGCGTAAATAGCACAATTTTACATCATCAATGCCTTTAGAAGGCACAGCAGAAATTTGAAATCGATCCGACTAAATCCCTAGGAGGAGTTAGTTAAAGTACGTAATGAGTAAATCATCCAAAAATGTCGGTAAAATTAGAAATGGCCGATTTCCTGTTGAGTTTAGGGCATCGCTCCAAGAGACTTTTCTGTGCGTCTGGATATGTTAGTTGTACCACAAAAATTTCGTACATGTCGGTCAAACATGCGGCGGGGGCTGATTCGTTAAAGGTCACTTCCTGTTGCCACTAGGTGGCGCTATGACTGTGGGTGAATGTCGGCATGTAGATTTGTTCAGGACGGGACTCTTGTCAAATATGTAAAATTTCGTGCAGATCTGGGCATTTACAGCCAAGTTACAACAACTTCCTGTTTCATGGCGAATCATCGACGCCACGGACACGCCCATGGACGAAAACGCACAGATAGCACAACTTTACATTGTCAATGCCTTTAGAAGGTACAGCAGAATTTTTAAGTTGATCCGACTAAATCCCTAGGAGGAGTTCGTTAAAGTACGGAGTGTGTAAATCGTCCCAAATCGGTCGCAAAATTCAAAATGGCGGACTTCCTGTCGAGTTTAGGGTATGGGTTCTTGAGGCTTTTTTGTGTGTCTGGTCATGGTAGATGGACCACAGAAATTTCGTACTTGTCGGTCAAACAAGCGGCGGGGGCTGCTTCGTTAAAGGCCACTTCCTGTTGCCAGCAGGTGGCGCTATGACTGTGGGTGAATGTCGGCATGTAGATTTGTTCAGGGCCGGACTCTTGTCAAATGTGTAAAATTTCGTGCAGATCTGGGCATTTACAGCCAAGTTACTACAACTTCCTGTTTCATGGCGAATCTTCGACGCCACGGACACGCCCATCGACGAAAACGCGCAGATAGCACAACTTTACATCGTCAATGCCTTTAGAAGGCACAGCAGAAATTTTAAGTCGATCCGACTAAATCCCTAGGAGGAGTTCATTAAAGTACGGAGTCTGTAAATTGTCCTAAAATGGCCGCCAAATTCAAAATGGCGGACCTCCTGTCGAGTTTAGGGTATGGGTTCTTGAGGCTTTTTTGTGCGTCTTGATATGATACACGTCCCCACCAAATTTCGTGCATGTAGGTTGAACGTGGACGAGGGGCTAATTTTTTCCAATTTTCTAGGTGGCGCTAGCGTGCCATTTTGCCCCGCCCATCCGCGAAACCCACAAAATACGAAATTTTTCACCAGTCCTGACATGCGTGCCAAATTTGGTGAGTTTTTGAGCATGTTGAGGCCCCGAAAATGGCACTTACTTTGCAGAAAAAAGAAAAAAAAAAATAATCCTAACAGTTTCAATAGGGTCCTCGCACTGTTAGTGCTCGGGCCCTAATTAAAGCTGCAAGCAGCGATGGGCGGGCCCTCGCACCTGTAACGCGTCGGGGTGTGAGGCGGCCGTGTTGCATTTTCTGCAGCTCAGCCAGTGTGGATGTGCATTTGCTACACTGCTACGTTAAAGGTCACTTCCTGTTGCCAGCAGGTGGCGCTATGACTGTGGGTGAATGTCGGCATGTAGATTTGTTCAGAGCGGGACTCTTGTCAAACGTGTAAAATTTCGTGCAGATCTGGGCATTTACAGCCAAGTTACTACAACTTCCTGTTTCATGGCGAATCATCGACACCACGGACACACCCATCGACGAAAACGCGCAGATAGCACAACTTTACATCGTCAATGCCTTTAGAAGGCACAGCAGAAATTTGAAGTTGATCCGACTAAATCCCTAGGAGGAGTTCGTTAAAGTACGGAGTGTGTAAATCTTCCCAAATCGGTCGCCAAATTCAAAATGGCGGACTTCCTGTCGAGTTTAGGGTATGGGTTCTTGAGGCTTTTTTGTGCGTCTGGTCATGGTAGATGCACCACAGAAATTTCGTACATGTCGGTCAAACAAGCGGCGGGGGCTGCTTCATTAAAGGTCACTTCCTGTTGCCAGCAGGTGGCGCTATGACTGTGGGTGAATGTCGGCATGTAGATTTGTTCAGGGCGGGACTCTTGTTAAATGTGTAAAATTTCGTGCAGATCTGAGCATTTACAGCCAAGTTACTACAACTTCCTGTTTCATGGCGAATCTTCGACGCCACGGACACGCCCATCGACGAAAACGCGCAGATAGCACAACTTTACATCGTCAATGCCTTTAGAAGGCACAGCAGAAATTTGAAGTCGATCTGACTAAATCCCTAGGAGGAGTTCGTTAAAGTACGTAATGAGTAAATCGTCCAAAAATGGCCGCCAAATTCAAAATGGCGGACTTCCTGTCGAGTTTAGGGTATGGGTTCTTGAGGCTTTTTTGTGCGTCTTGATATGATACACGTCCCCACCAAATTTCGTGCATGTAGGTTGAACGTGGACGAGGGGCTAATTATTTCCAATTTTCTAGGTGGCGCTAGCGAGCCATTTTGCCCCGCCCATCCGCGAAACCCACAAAATACGAAATTTTTCACCAGTCCTGACATGCGTGCCAAATTTGGTGAGTTTTTGAGCATGTTGCGGCCCCGAAAATGGCACTTACTTTGCAGAAAAAAGAAAAAAAAAATAATCCTAACAGTTTCAATAGGGTCCTCGCACTGTTAGTGCTCGGGCCCTAATTAAAGCTGCAAGCAGCGATGGGCGGGCCCTCGCACCTGTAGCGCGTCGGGGTGTGAGGCGGCCGCGTTGCATATTTTGCAGCTCAGCCGGTGCGGCTGTGAATTTGCTACGCTGCTTCATTAAAGGTCACTTCCTGTTGCCAGCAGGTGGCGCTATGACTGTGGGTGAATGTCGGCATGTAGATTTGTTCAGGGCGGGACTCTTGTCAAATGTGTTAAATTTTGTGCAGATCTGGGCATTTACAGCCAAGTTACTACAACTTCCTGTTTCATGGCGAATCTTCGACGCCAGGGCCACGCCCATCGACGAAAATGCGCAGATAGCACAACTTTACATCGTCAATGCCTTTAGAAGGCACAGCAGAAATGTGAAGTTGGTCCGACTAAATCCCTACTTGGAGTTCGTTAAAGTACGTAATGAGTAAATCATCCAAAATTCGCAGTAAAATTAGAAATGGCCGACGTCCTGTTGAGTTTAGGGCATCGCTCCAAGAGACTTTTCTGTGCGTCTGGACATGGTAGATGTACGACAGAAATTTCGTACATGTCGGTCAAACATGCGGCGGGGGATGCTTCGTTAAAGGTCACTTCCTGCTGTCACTAGGTGGCGCTATGACTGTTGGTGAATGTAGACATGTGGATTTGTTCAGGGCGGGACTCTTGTCAAATGTGTAAAATCTTGTGCAGATCTGGGCATTTACAGCCAAGTTACTACAACTTCCTGTTTCATGGCGAATCATCGACGCCACGGACACGCCCATCGACGAAAACGCGCAGATAGCACAACTTTACATCGTCAATGCCTTTAGAAGGTACAGCAGAAATTTGAAGTTGATCCGACTAATTCCCTAGGAGGAGTTCGTTAAAGTACGGAGTGTGTAAATCGTCCCAAATCGGTCGCCGAATTCAAAATGGCGGACTTCCTGTCGAGTTTAGGGTATGGGTTCTTGAGGCTTTTTTGTGCGTCTGGTCATGGTAGATGTACCACAGAAATTTCGTACATGTCGGTCAAACAAGCGGCGGGGGCTGCTTCGTTAAAGGTCACTTCCTGTTGCCAGCAGGTGGCGCTATGACTGTGGGTGAATGTCGGCATGTAGATTTGTTCAGGGCGTGACTCTTGTCAAATGTGTAAAATTTCGTGCAGATCTGGGCATTTACAGCCAAGTTAGTACAACTTCCTGTTTCATGGCGAATCTTCGACGCCACGGACACGCCCATCGACGAAAACGCGCAGATAGCACAACTTTACATCGTCAATGCCTTTAGAAGGCACAGCAGAAATTTTAAGTCGATCCGACTAAATCCCTAGGAGGAGTTCGTTAAAGTACGGAGTGTGTAAATCGTCCAAAAATGGCCGCCAAATTCAAAATGGCGGACCTCCTGTCGAGTTTATGGTATGGGTTCTTGAGGCTTTTTTGTGCGTCTTGATATGATACACGTCCCCACCAAATTTCGTGCATGTAGGTTGAACGTGGACGAGGGGCTAATTTTTTCCAATTTTCTAGGTGGCGCTAGCGTGCCATTTTGCCCCGCCCATCTGCGAAACCCACAAAATACGAAATTTTTCACCAGTCCTGACATGCGTGCCAAATTTGGTGAGTTTTTGAGCATGTTGCGGCCCCGAAAATGGCACTTACTTTGCAGAAAAAAGAAAAAAAAAAAAATAACCCTAACAGTTTCAATAGGGTCCTCGCACTGTTAGTGCTCGGGCCCTAATTAAAGCTGCAAGCAGCGATGGGCGGGCCCTCGCACCTGTAGCGCGTCGGAGTGTGAGGCGGCCGCGTTGCATATTTTGCAGCTCAGCCGGTGCGGCTGTGAATTTGCTACGCTGCTTCATTAAAGGTCACTTCCTATTGCCAGCAGGTGGCGCTATGACTGTGGGTGAATCGGCATGTAGATTTGTTCAGGGCGGGACTCTTGTCAAATGTGTAAAATTTTGTGCAGATCTGGGCATTTACAGCCAAGTTACTACAACTTCCTGTTTCATGGCGAATCTTCGACGCCACGGACACGCCCATCGACAAAAACGCGCACATAGCACAACTTTACATCGTCAATGCCTTTAGAAGGCACAGCAGAAATTTGAAGTCGATCCAACTAAATCCCTAGGTGGAGTTTGTTAAAGTACGTAATGAGTAAATCATCCCAAAATGGCGGTAAAATTAGAAATGGCTGACTTCCTGTTGAGTTTAGGGCAACGCTCCAAGAGACTTTTCTGTGTGTCTGGACATGGTAGATGTACCACAGAAATTTCGTACATGTCGGTCAAACATGCGACGGGTACTGCTTCGTTAAAGGTCACTTCCTGCTTTCACTAGGTGGCGCTATGACTGTGGGTGAATGTCGGCATGTAGATTTGTTCAGGGCGGGACTCTTGTCAAATGTGTAAAATTTTGTGCAGATCTGGGCATTTACAGCCAAGTTACTACAACTTCCTGTTTCATGGCGAATCATCGACGCCACGGACACGCCCATTGACGAAAACGCGCAGATAGCACAACTTTACATCGTCAATGCCTTTAGAAGGCACAGCAGAAATGTGAAGTCGATCCGACTAAAGCCCTATGAGAAGTTAGTTAAAGTACGTAATGAGTAAATCATCCAAAAATGGCGGTAAAATTCGAAATGGCTGACTTCCTGTTGAGTTTAGGGCATCGCTCCAAGAGACTTTTCAGTGCGTCTGGACATGGTAGATGTGCCACAGAAATTTCGTACATGTCGGTCAAACATGCGGCGGGGGCTGCTTCGTTAAATTTCACTTCCTGTTGCCAGCAGGTGGCGCTATGACTGTGGGTGAAAGTCGGCATGTAGATTTGTTCAGGGCGGGACTCTTGTCAAATGTGTAAAATTTTGTGTAGATCTGGGCATTTACAGCCAAGTTACTACAACTTCCTGTTTCATGGCGAATCATCGACGCCACGGACACGCCCATCGACGAAAACGCGCAGATAGCACAACTTTACATCGTCAATGCCTTTAGAAGGTACAGCAGAAATTTTAAGTCGATCCGACTAAATCCCTAGGAGGAGTTCGTTAAAGTACGGAGTGTGTAAATCGTCCAAAAATGCCCGCCAAATTCAAAATTGCGTACTTCCTGTCGAGTTTAGGGTATGGGTTCTTGAGGCTTTGTTGTGCGTCTTGATATGATACACGTCCCCACCAAATTTTGTGCATGTAGGTTGAACGTGGACGAGGGGCTAATTTTTTCCAATTTTCTAGGTGGCGCTAGCGTGCCATTTTGCCACGCCCATCCGCGAAACCCACAAAATACGAAATTTTTCACCAGTCCTGACATGCGTGCCAAATTTGGTGAGTTTTTGAGCATGTTGCGGCCCCGAAAATGGCGCTTACTTTGCAGAAAAAAGAAAAAAGAAAAAAAAAATAATCCTAACAGTTTCAATAGGGTCCTCGCACTGTTAGTGCTCGGGCCCTAATTAAAGCTGCAAGCAGCGATGGGCGGGCCCTCGCACCTGTAGCACGTCGGGGTCTGAGGCAGCCGTGTTGCATTTTCTGCAGCTCAGCCAGTGCGGATGTGCATTTGCTACGCTGCTTCGTTAAAGGTCACTTCCTGTTGCCAGGAGGTGGCGCTATGACTGTGGGTGAATGTCGGCATGTAGATTTGTTCAGGGCGGGACTCTTGTCAAACGTGTTAAATTTCGTGCGGATCTGGGCATTTACAGCCAAGTTACTACAACTTCCTGTTTCATGGCGAATCATCGACGCCACGGACACACCCATCGACGAAAACGCGCAGATAGCACAACTTTACATCGTCAATGCCTTTAGAAGGTACAGCAGAAATTTGAAGTTGATCCGCCTAAATCCCTAGGAGGAGTTCGTTAAAGTACGGAGTGTGTAAATCTTCCCAAATGGGTGGCCAAATTCAAAATGGCGGACTTCCTGTCGAGTTTAGGGTATGGGTTCTTGAGGCTTTTTTGTGCGTCTGGTCATGCTAGATGGACCACAGAAATTTCGTACATGTCGGTCAAACAAGCGGCGGGGGCTGCTTCATTAAAGGTCACTTCCTGTTGCCAGCAGATGGCGCTATGACTGTGGGTGAATATCGGCATGTAGATTTGTTCAGGGCGGGACTCTTGTCAAATGTGTAAAATTTAGTGCAGATCTGAGCATTTACAGCCAAGTTACTACAACTTCCTGTTTCATGGCGAATCATCGACGCCACGGACACACCCATCGACGAAAACGCGCAGATAGCACAACTTTACATCGTCAATGCCTTTAGAAGGTACAGCAGAAATTTGAAGTTGATCCGACTAAATCCCTAGGAGGAGTTCGTTAAAGTACGGAGTGTGTAAATCGTCCCAAATCGGTCGCCAAATTCAAAATGGCGGACTTCCTGTCGAGTTTAGGGTATGGGTTCTTGAGGCTTTTTTGTGCGTCTGGTCATGGTAGAAGTACCACAGAAATTTCGTACATGTCGGTCAAACAAGCGGCGGGGGCTGCTTCGTTAAAGGACACTTCCTGTTGCCAGCAGGTGGCGCTATGACTGTGGGTGAATGTCGGCATGTAGATTTGTTCAGGGCGGGACTCTTGTCAAATGTGTAAAATTTCGTGCAGATCTGGGCATTTACAGCCAAGTTACTACAACTTCCTGTTTCATGGCGAATCTTCGACGCCACGGACACGCCCATCGACGAAAACGCGCAGATAGCACAACTTTACATCGTCAATGCCTTTAGAAGGCACAGCAGAAATTTTAAGTCGATCCGACTAAATCCCTAGGAGGAGTTCGTTAAAGTACGGAGTCTGTAAATCGTCCAAAAATGGCCGCCAAATTCAAAATGGCGGACCTCCTGTCGAGTTTAGGGTATGGGTTCTTGAGGCTTTTTTGTGCGTCTTGATATGATACACGTCCCCACCAAATTTCGTGCATGTAGGTTGAACGTGGACGAGGGGCTAATTTTTTCCAATTTTCTAGGTGGCGCTAGCGAGCCATTTTGCCCCGCCCATCCGCGAAACCCACAAAATACGAAATTTTTCACCAGTCCTGACATGCGTGCCAAATTTGGTGAGTTTTTGAGCATGTTGCGGCCCCGAAAATGGCACTTACTTTGCAGAAAAAAGAAAAAAAAAAATAATCCTAACAGTTTCAATAGGGTCCTCGCACTGTTAGTGCTCGGGCCCTAATTAAAGCTGCAAGCAGCGATGGGCGGGCCCTCGCACCTGTAGCGCGTCGGGGTGTGAGGCGGCCGCGTTGCATTTTGTGCAGCTCAGCCAGTGCGGATGTGCATTTGCTACGCTGCTTCGTTAAAGGACACTTCCTGTTGCCAGGAGGTGGCGCTATGACTGTCGGTGAATGTCGGCATGTAGATTTGTTCAGGGTGGGACTCTTGTCAAACGTGTTAAATTTCGTGCAGATCTGGGCATTTACAGCCAAGTTACTACGACTTCCTGTTTCATGGCGAATCATCGACGCCACGGACACGCCCATCGACGAAAACGCGCAGATAGCACAATTTTACATTGTCAATGCCTTTAGAAGGTACAGCAGAAATTTGAAGTTGATCCGACTAAATCCCTAGGAGGAGTTCGTTAAAGTACGGAGTGTGTAAATCGTCCCAAATCGGTCCCCGAATTCAAAATGGCGGACTTCCTGTCGAGTTTAGGGTATGGGTTCTTGAGGCTTTTTTGTGCGTCTGGTCATGGTAGATGTACCACAGAAATTTCGTACATGTCGGTCAAACAAGCGGCGGAGGCTGCTTCGTTAAAGGTCACTTCCTGTTGCCAGCAGGTGGCGCTATGACTGTGGGTGAATGTCGGCATGTAGATTTGTTCAGGGCGTGACTCTTGTCAAATGTGTAAAATTTCGTGCAGATCTGGGCATTTACAGCCAAGTTACTACAACTTCCTGTTTCATGGCGAATCTTCGACGCCACGGACACGCCCATCGACGAAAACGCGCAGATAGCACAACTTTACATCGTCAATGCCTTTAGAAGGCACAGCAGAAATTTTAAGTCGATCCGACTAAATCCCTAGGAGGAGTTCGTTAAAGTACGGAGTCTGTAAATCGTCCAAAAATGGCCGCCAAATTCAAAATGGCGGACCTCCTGTCGAGTTTAGGGTATGGGTTCTTGAGGCTTTTTTGTGCGTCTTGATATGATACACGTCCCCACCAAATTTCGTGCATGTAGGTTGAACGTGGACGAGGGGCTAATTTTTTCCAATTTTCTAGGTGGCGCTAGCGAGCCATTTTGCCCCGCCCATCCGCGAAACCCACAAAATACGAAATTTTTCACCAGTCCTGACATGCGTGCCAAATTTGGTGAGTTTTTGAGCATGTTGCGGCCCCGAAAATGGCACTTACTTTGCAGAAAAAAGAAAAAAAAAAATAATCCTAACAGTTTCAATAGGGTCCTCGCACTGTTAGTGCTCGGGCCCTAATTAAAGCTGCAAGCAGCGATGGGCGGGCCCTCGCACCTGTAGCGCGTCGGGGTGTGAGGCGGCCGCGTTGCATTTTGTGCAGCTCAGCCAGTGCGGATGTGCATTTGCTACGCTGCTTCGTTAAAGGACACTTCCTGTTGCCAGGAGGTGGCGCTATGACTGTCGGTGAATGTCGGCATGTAGATTTGTTCAGGGTGGGACTCTTGTCAAACGTGTTAAATTTCGTGCAGATCTGGGCATTTACAGCCAAGTTACTACGACTTCCTGTTTCATGGCGAATCATCGACGCCACGGACACGCCCATCGACGAAAACGCGCAGATAGCACAATTTTACATTGTCAATGCCTTTAGAAGGTACAGCAGAAATTTGAAGTTGATCCGACTAAATCCCTAGGAGGAGTTCGTTAAAGTACGGAGTGTGTAAATCGTCCCAAATCGGTCCCCGAATTCAAAATGGCGGACTTCCTGTCGAGTTTAGGGTATGGGTTCTTGAGGCTTTTTTGTGCGTCTGGTCATGGTAGATGTACCACAGAAATTTCGTACATGTCGGTCAAACAAGCGGCGGAGGCTGCTTCGTTAAAGGTCACTTCCTGTTGCCAGCAGGTGGCGCTATGACTGTGGGTGAATGTCGGCATGTAGATTTGTTCAGGGCGTGACTCTTGTCAAATGTGTAAAATTTCGTGCAGATCTGGGCATTTACAGCCAAGTTACTACAACTTCCTGTTTCATGGCGAATCTTCGACGCCACGGACACGCCCATCGACGAAAACGCGCAGATAGCACAACTTTACATCGTCAATGCCTTTAGAAGGCACAGCAGAAATTTTAAGTCGATCCGACTAAATCCCTAGGAGGAGTTCGTTAAAGTACGGAGTCTGTAAATCGTCCAAAAATGGCCGCCAAATTCAAAATGGCGGACCTCCTGTCGAGTTTAGGGTATGGGTTCTTGAGGCTTTTTTGTGCGTCTTGATATGATACACGTCCCCACCAAATTTCGTGCATGTAGGTTGAACGTGGACGAGGGGCTAATTTTTTCCAATTTTCTAGGTGGCGCTAGCGTGCCATTTTGCCCCGCCCATCTGCGAAACCCACAAAATACGAAATTTTTCACCAGTCCTGACATGCGTGCCAAATTTGGTGAGTTTTTGAGCATGTTGAGGCCCCGAAAATGGCACTTACTTTGCAGAAAAAAGAAAAAAAAAAATAATCCTAACAGTTTCAATAGGGTCCTCGCACTGTTAGTGCTCGGGCCCTAATAACCCTAACAGTTTCAATAGGGTCCTTGCACTGTTAGTGCTCGGGCCCTAATTAAAGCTGCAAGCAGCGATGGGCGGGCCCTCGCACCTGTAGCGCGTCTGGTTGTGAGGCGGCCGCGTTGCATATTCTGGAGCTCAGCCGGTGCGGCTGTGAATTTGCTACGCTTCATTAAAGGTCACTTCCTGTTGCCAGCAGGTGGCACTATGACTGTTGGTGAATGTCGGCATGTAGATTTGTTCAGGACGGGACTCTTGTCAAATGTGTAAAATGTCTTGCAGATCTGGGCATTTATAGCCAAGTTAATACAACTTCCTGTTTCATGGCGAATCATCGACGCCACGGATACGCCCATCGGCGAAAATACGCAGATAGCACAACTTTACATCGTCAATGCCTTTAGAAGTCACAGGAGAAATGTGAAGTCGATCTGACTAAAGCCCTAGGAGGAGTTCGTTAAAGTACGTAATGAGTAAATCATCCAAAAATGGCGGTAAAATTAGAAATGGCCCACTTCCTGTTGAGTTTAGGGCATCACTCCAAGAGACTTTTCTGTGCGTCTGGACATGGTAGATGTACCACAGAAATTTCGTACATGTCGGTCAAACATGCGACGGGGGCTGCTTCGTTAAAGGTCACTTGCTGTTGCCATTAGGTGGCGCTATGACTGTGGGTGAATGTCGGCATGTAGATTTGTTCAGGGCTGGACTCTTGTGAAATGTGTAAAATTTCATGCAGATCTGGGCATTTACAGCCAAGTTACTACAACTTCCTGTTTCAAGGCGAATCATCGACGCCATGGACACGCCCATCGACGAAAACGCGCAGATAGCACAACTTTACATCGTCAATGCCTTTAGAAGGCACAGCAGAAATTTGAAGTCGATCCAACTAAATCCCTAGGAGGAGTTAGTTAAAGTACGTAATGATTAAATCATCCAAAAATGGCGGTAAAATACGAAATGGCCAACTTCCTGTCGAGTTTAGGGCATTGCTCCAAGAGGCTTTTCTGTGCGTCTGGACATGGTAGATGTACCACAGAAATTTCGTACATGTCGGTCAATCATGCGACGGGGGCAGCTTCGTTAAACGTCACTTCCTGTTGTCACTAGGTGGCGCTATGACTGTGGGTGAATGTCGGCATGTAGATTTGTTCAGGGCGGGACTCTTGTCAAAGGTGTCAAATTTCGTGCAGATCTGGGCATTTACAGCCAAGTTATTACAACTTCCTGTTTCATGGCGAATCTTTGACGCCACGGACACGCCCATCGACGAAAACGCGCAGATAGCACAACTTTACATCGTCAATGCCTTTAGAAGGCACAGCAGAAATTTGAAGTCGATCCGACTAAATCCCTAGGAGGAGTTCGTTAAAGTACGGAGTGTGTAAATCATCCAAAAATGGCCGCCAAATTCAAAATTGCGCACTTCCTGTCGAGTTTAGGGTATGGGTTCTTGAGGCTTTTTTGTGAGTCTGGTCATGGTAGATGTACCACAGAAATTTATATGATATGAAAATTGAAAATTGATATGATACACGTCCCCACCAAATTTCGTGCTTGTAGGTTGAACGTGGACGAGGGGCTAATTTTTTCCAATTTTCTAGGTGGCGCTAGCGTGCCATTTTGCCACGCCCATCCGCGAAACCCACAAAATACGAAATTTTTCACCAGTCCTGACATGCGTGCCAAATTTGGTGAGTTTTTAAGCATGTTGCGGCCCCGAAAATGGCGCTTACTTTGCAGAAAAAAGAAAAAAGAAAAAAAAATATAGCTGCGAGCAGCGATGGCGGGCCCAAGCCGGTGGCACCGCAACCCCGGTTCCTTTAGTTACCTAAATGCACCCGGGTGGCGGTGCCGAAGGCTTTGGCCCTTTTATGATTAAATGTTAAAACGGCTTGCCATACTCTGTCATTTCGACTAGTCACAATTATGTTACAGATATCTTAAATTATAATACAAACTATCCAAAATGTAATTACGAATAGACAGAAAGACGTTGTTGATATCTACAATGTTAATTCCGGACAGGCAAACTTAGCTTTTAAATGTTAAAAGGGCTTGCCATACAGGGACGTAGGCTCAGAGAGAGGCTCACCATATTCAAACCAAAATATCTGACTTCCTCTTGGTCCGAGCTAATGACTATGTATTAGAAAGTTGTCCGGCTTGAGGAGTACAATGTATATAGCGATTTTTGTAACTGTAGATAAAACTAACAACCCCACTTTTGTCAAAAGGTGGCGCTATTTAGTCCTTGCACTATGCCCGTTTCTGAAACTTTGCACATGTCTACTGGCTAATAAATGTGATGTATCTGTTGAGTTTCAAGCAATTTCAATTTCAATTTCAATTTGACTGTTGAAAAGAAGTGCGCCGATTAGATACTCAGGATCGGTATCGGCTCTGACACTGCCATCTTTGACGAGGCTGATTCAAATTCTATATTGTGCATATATACTATTCTATGTTAGGCACAAAGGCACAAAAACTTTCTAAAGTACCATAAAGTTTTTGTGTACTGTATTATTAGTGTTCTGAAGCTATTATGTGATATAGAAATTAATATTTAAGTCATTAAATTCAAGAACACAAACTTTTCCCTCTCTGCGCCTGTCAGTCATTCTCCATTCAGCATTCAAACAGCACGTCACATTCGGTTACAGTCAATGGCGAAACGATCTTCAAGATGATTGAATGTTAATTCTATTATACTGGATCTTTAAGATAAAGGTCTAAAGGTCTATATTTTCGAATGAAGAAACTTTTTCTTGCTGGACTGTAACTTAACCGTGTTACTTTCTACCGGGTGTCGGACGCTGTCGGTTAGATTACAACACTAGAGTCAGAGCACTATAATTGTTCTTCACGCACACAGTAACTGAAATTTAAAACCTTTAAAAGAAAAGGCTCAATAAACTATTGCATAGATAGATAATGTATAATACACTGTTCATAAATATGTATTTCCTTTGTGCTTTGAACTTTTCAATACGGACTCACTGCGCTGTAACTTCATGTGGCTTCAAGCACATCATTCTCCGCTCGGGATGCACATAAGTGCTTTGTGCTGCACCGTATTGGAGCCGTAATATCATAATGCAGTGACGTAATGACAGATTATTAATTGCCTTTCAATTATATGTTGCTGCGTCATTAAACATCTGTCCTATGCATTTCAAACATTTATAGCAGCCATGGCTATATTTTTTTATGATTTTTGTTATCTTGTTTTTCATGAATGTATTTTTCAAAAATAAGAGCAATGTGTATTATCTATTATTAATATGGTTTATAATAGCATTTTTGTCATAGATTATGACAAAGTAATCATATGATCCACCAGCGAGGAACCAGCAGAACAGAGTGAACATTCTTTCTGTTTAGTTCAATCCTACTTAATAGGAATTTGTTTAAAATGCTCGCTCTACTCCACACCATTAATGTCTTGTGCGGACATCCGTTTTTCGACTTTCGGTTTTAAGTAAGCGATTTAAAAGCTTCCAAGTCCCAGCGGAGTCACACGTTGATTAACCGGTGGGAATATACACAATAGGCCTACCTGATATTGAACACAAGAGGGCAGTATAGCACTACGTATGACTCAGATTATTATTTTTTTATGAATTTTACAACAATTCTGGCTGTTTTTGAACGTAAACATAATTCTTAAATGAAAAAAAGGAAAAATTGGGGAAGTTATAATATTTGTATAATTTAATTTAGAAACAAATGATGTATAATTACATTTTTAGAAGATATGAGGCTTTTAGTGTTTACTTTTTTGACATTACTTTAATCTTTTGCCATAGTTGCACATGTCTACTGGCTAATAAATGTGATGTATCTGTTGAGTTTCAAGCAATTTCAAGCATGCTAAGAGTCCCAAAAGCATCAAAAAAGAATGTTAAAGTTTGATTCGTTGCCACGGCAACAGTATCAAAGATATCAAAAATTCATTCACAGGTCTACATCTGCCGTGTATTTACATTATACAGATGAAGTTTGAAGCAAATTGGTTAAAAATAAGAGAGTGGTTTCAAAGCATTTTGAAAGTGACACACTTCCTGCTGCCAGTTGGTGGCGCTATAATTTTGACTCACAATAGTCACATCCATGTGATCGGTCTCTTACAGCGAAAACACTGCTGAAGTTTCATCAAGATCAGTTAATGTATGCTGAAGTTATAACACACATCCTGTTTCATGTTTCTCGCCATAATTTCGTTTCCTCGCCACGGCCAAACCGTTCGAGATATAAAAAATCCCTTGTCACCTTTTCATCCTTAATGTCTTGACTTCACGCTGATCGAGTTTTGTCGAATTTGGTTCAGTGCTCTAGGAGCAATACTTTAAATTCCATTGCATGTGTTTTAAACACAACCCTAAATAGCCGTCTTCCTGTTGGGCTGGGGTAAAAAGTAAGAGTGTGAAGTAGGCTATATATGAAACGATGAGATCTATATGTGTACCAAGTTTCATATTATTACATGCAAGTGTGTTTGATTTATGGACCAAATTTTCAGACCAAGTTTATTTACCAAGTTAATCTGATTAATAAACTAATTATATAAAACTATTGTCAATGCACTACAATTAAACTAGTTATATGTCTTTACTTATAAAAAATAAAAATAAAAACTTATTTAAAAAATACCAGGCTTGAGAAATGTATTTTCTTTATGCAGGTCATACACACAGCAGTGAAATGGTTAAGCCCCCTCCCCCTGCACACACACACTCAGACAGATACACACACACATAGACAGCCAAAGACACAGAGACACAGAGACATGTAGGCTCAGAGTGACCATATTCAAACAAAAATATCTGAGTTTCTGTGGGTCCTAGCTAATAAGTGTAAATTAGAAAGTTGTCCGCTCGAGGAGTACAATATACATACCAATTTTTGTAACTCTAGTTAAAACTAACAACCCCACTTTTGTCAAAAGGTGGCGCTACTGAGCCCTCACCACGCCCGTTTCTGAAACTTTGCACATGTCTACTGGCTAATAAATGTGATGTGTCTGTCGAGTTTCATGCATTTTGAAGCATGCTAAGGGTCTCAAAAGCATCGTAAAAGCATCCTAAAAGAAGGGTAAAGTTTGATGCGTCGCCACGGCAACAGTTTCAAAGATATCAAGAATCCATTCACAGGTCTACATCTGCCGTATGTTTACATTATACATATGAAGTTTGAAGCAAATCGGGTAAAAATAAAAGGGTGATATCAAAGCATTTTGAAAGTGACACACTTCCTGCTGCCAGTTGGTGGCGCTATAACTTTGACTCACAATAGTCACATCCATGTGATCGTCCTCTTACAGCGAACACACTGCTGAAGTTTCATCAAGATCAGTTAATGTATGCTGAAGTTATAACACACTTCCTGTTTCACGTTTCTCGCCATGATTTCGTTTCCTCGCCACGGACAAACCGTTCGAGATATCAAAAATCCCCTCGCAAACTTTCATCCTCAATGTCTTGACTTCACGCTGACCGAGTTTCGTCGAATTTGGATCAAAGCTCTAGGAGGAGTATTTGACATTCCATTGCGAGCGTTTTACAAACAAACCTCAATAGCCGACTTCCTGTTGGGCTGGGGCAAAAAGTATGAGTGTGAGGTATAGATGAAACGATGAGATCAACATGTGCACCGAGTTTCATATTATTACATACAAGCGTGTTTGAGTTATGGACCAAGTGTTCGGACCCCGTTCCAGGGGGCGCTGACGAGCCGCCCTGCCACGCCCGGGTACCATCTTCAGCCCGGCTCTGATGGCCGCGGGTTCTGACCTGTGTGCAAAGTTTCAAGAGTTTTCGAGCACGTTAAGGGCCCCAAAAGTGCCCAAAAGGTAGTAAAATAATAATAATACTAAAGAAAAATAATCGCAAGGAAAACAATAGGGCCTTCGCCCTTTCAGGGCTTGGGCCCTAATAATAATCGTTAGGAAAACAATAGGGCCTTCGCCCTTTCAGGGCTTGGGCCCTAATAATAGTGAAGAAAAATAATCCCAAGGAAAACAATAGGGCCTTCGCCCTTTCAGGGCTTGGGCCCTAATTAAAGCTGCAAGCAGCGATGGGCGGGCCCTCGCACCTGTAGCGCGTTGGGGTGTGAGACGGCCGCGTTGCATATTCTACAGCTCAGCCGGTGCGGCTGTGAATTCGGTTCGCTGCTTCGGTAAAGGTCACTTCCTGTTGCCAGCAGGTGGCACTATGACTTAGGGTGAATGTCGGCATGTAGATTTGTTCAAGGCGGGACTCTTGTCAAATGTGTAAAATTTCGTGCAGATCTGAGCATTAACAGCCAAGTTACTACAACTTCCTGTTTCATGGCGAATCATCGACGCCACGGTCACACCCATCGACGAAAACGCGCAGATAGCACAACTTTACATCGTCAATGCCTTTAGAAGGTACAACAGAAATTTGAAGTTGATCCCACTAAATCCCTAGGAGGAGTTCGTTAAAGTACGGAGTGTGTAAATCATCCCAAATCGGTCGCCAAATTCAAAATGGCGGACTTCCTGTCGAGTTTAGGGTATGGGTTCTTGAGGCTTTTTTGTGAGTCTGGTCATGGTAGATGTACCACAGAAATTTAGTACATATCGGTCAAACAAGCGGCGGGGGCTGCTTCGTTAAAGTTCACTTCCTGTTGCCAGCAGGTGGCGCTATGACTGTGGGTGAATGTCGGCATGTAGATTTGTTCAGGACGGGACTCTTGTCAAATGTGTAAAATTTCGTGCAGATCTGGGCATTTACAGCCAAGTTACTACAACTTCCTGTTTCATGGCGAATCTTCGACGCCACAGACACGCCCATCGACGAAAACGCGCAGATAGCACAACTTTACATCGTCAATGCCTTTAGAAGGCACAGCAGAAATATGAAGTCGATCCGACTAAATCCCTAGGAGGAGTTCGTTAAAGTACGGAGTGTGTAAATCGTCCAAAAATGGCCGCCAAATTCAAAATGGCGGACTTCCTGTCGAGTTTAGGTTATGGGTTCTTGAGGCTTTTTTGTGCAACTTGATATGATACACGTCCCCACCAAATTTCGTGCATGTAGGTTGAACATGGACGAGGGGCTAATTTTTTCCAATTTTCTAGGTGGCGCTAGCGTGCCGTTTTGCCACGCCCATCCGTGAAACCCACAAAATACGAAATTTTTCACCAGTCCTGACATGCGTGCCAAATTTGGTGAGATTTTGAGCATGTTGCGGCCCCGAAAATGGCGCTTACTTTGCAGAAAAAAAAAAAAATTAAAGCTGCAAGCAGCGATGGGCGGGCCCTCGCACCTGTAGCGCGTTGGGGTGTGAGGCGGCCGCGTTGCATATTCTGCGGCTTAGCCGGTGAAGCTGTGAAATTTTTCGCTGCTTCGTTAAAGGTCACTTCCTGTTGCCACTAGGTGGCGCTATGACTGTGGTTGAATGTCGGCATGTAGATTTGTTCAGGGCAGGACTCTTGTCAAATGTGTAAAATTTCGTGCAGATCTGGGCATTTACAGCCAAGTTACTACAACTTCCTGTTTCATGGCGAATCATCGACGCCACGGACACGCCCATCGACAAAAACACGCAGATAGCACAAATTTACATCGTCAATGCCTTTAGAAGGTACAGCAGAAATTTGAAGTTGATCCTACTAAATCCCTAGGAGGAGTTCGTTAAAGTACGGAGTGTGTAAATCGTCCCAAATCGGTCGCCAAATTCAAAATGGCGGACTTCCTGTCGAGTTTAGGGTATGGGTTCTTGAGGCTTTTTTGTATGTCTGGTCATGGTAGATGTACCACAGAAATTTCGTACATGTCGGTCAAACAAGCGGCGGGGGCTGCTTCGTTAAAGGTCACTTCCTGTTGCCAGCAGGTGGCGCTATGACTGTGGGTGAATGTCGGCATGTAGATTTGTTCAGGGCAGGACTCTTGTCAAATGTGTCAAATTTCGTGCAGATCTGGGCATTTACAGCCAAGTTACTACAACTTCCTGTTTCATGGCGAATCATCGACGCCACGGACACGCCCATCGACAAAAACACGCAGATAGCACAACTTTACATCGTCAATGCCTTTAGAAGGTACAGCAGAAATTTGAAGTTGATCCTACTAAATCCCTAGGAGGAGTTCGTTAAAGTACGGAGTGTGTAAATCGTCCCAAATCGGTCGCCAAATTCAAAATGGCGGACTTCCTGTCGAGTTTAGGGTATGGGTTCTTGAGGCTTTTTTGTGCGTCTGGTCACGCCCATCCGCGAAACCCACAAAATACGAAATTTTTCACCAGTCCTGACATGCGTGCCAAATTTGGTGAGTTTTTGAGCATGTTGAGGCCCCGAAAATGGCACTTACTTTGCAGAAAAAAATAAATAAATAAATAAATAAATAAAAAATAAAAAATAATCCTAACAGTTTCAATAGGGTCCTCGCACTGTTAGTGCTCGGGCCCTAAAAATAACCCTTACAGTTTCAATAGGGTCCTCGCACTGTTAGTGCTCGGGCCCTAATAACCCTAACAGTTTCAATAGGGTCCTTGCACTGTTAGTGCTCGGGCCCTAATAACCCTAACAGTTTCAAGAGGGTCCTCGCACTGTTAGTGCTCGGGCCCTAAAAAAAATAACCCTAACAGTTTCAATAGGGTCCTCGCACTGTTAGTGCTCGGGCCCTATTAACCCTAACAGTTTCAATAGGGTCCTCACACTGTTAGTGCTCGGGCCCTAATAATCCTAACAGTTTCAATAGAGTCCTCGCACTGTTAGTGCTCGGGCCCTAATGAAAGAAAACAGACTGCTCTCCGCTTATGAAATGAAATGTGCATTTCGCATTCACTAGCCTACTGCGAAGATCGCGAGTCAGCATCGTCAACTTCATCTTTATTACTAAACAATTCAAGTCTCCTTGCTATAGGCATATTTGACATATTCATAATCTCTGCTTTTTCAGCTTTTAGGTGCTTTATTATCGCCACCCTTACTACATGAACACGTCACCACCGCATCAAAAACATGATTGCGTGAGGAAAACATGACAGATACCACCTATACACAGCCTAACTGTTTAGAAAGAAAACACAGAACGAATAGCCTAATGTGCATACGTCCATCTCACGAATGTGGTCTTCTTCATGCCATGCTCACCCATTAGGCGCTTTTCCACTGGCCAGCCCGAACACAGAGGCCGAAATCATGCCTCACCGCACTCCTGTAGAAAATAAATCGCTATACAGATATATCAGCCTTTATTTACAAACTTGGACACCACACGTGACTATTGACTGACCACGAACAGGTAACTTAGCCTACTTGCATTTTCCATTCTCACAATCTTGCTGTATTTTTTTTTTTTTTTTTTACAATTAAAACTAAAAGTCAAGCCTCACTGTAATACAAATGTAATACAAGCCTCACTGAACATGTAACGAGTAAAATATTACTGAAAATTGATTAGTAATGCCTTACACTACTGCGTTACAGCAAAAAGTAATATGTTACTGTAATCTATTACTTTTGTAATGCGTTACTCCCAACACTGGTCCTGACAGTAGAATATGAGACAGATAATCTGTGAAAAAAACAAGCTCCTCTGGCTCCTCCCAGTGGTCCTATTGCCATTTACAGAAATTAGAGCCAGGAGGAATGTCTTAGCAGTGTCAATCACGCTCGTGTACGCGCTGATCACAACTCTCTCTTGCACAGCGCGAGCGTGTACCGTCGTTCAAACTCAAGATTGCCGGCAAGTTGCAAGTGCTGTGCTTATGACGGAGAAGTACCCTAATCTGCCAATTCTAGGAGGACAGCTGCTCATAAAACAAAGAGATAAAGGCCAAAGGGAAAAAGACCGATGACGATGAACAATCTTGTCTAATTTGTCAGCCCATTGTAGCCGCATAACATGTTGATAAAATGTCACGCACTCTGCTAAGTAACAATTGAAACCTGCTAATTCACTGGCTTGTCATGTTGCTGAAATAATGTACTAGCACACCTTATCTAGCATTACATATCGCTAGAAGAGTTCAGATGCAAAAGCCTATAAGTGCCATTCGAAATTTTCTTCTAGAATGATCATTTTTATCAAGCTTGTATATTTAAGTTCAGTGATTTCACTTAAATGGCAATGATAATGACCTATTAATTGTTGTTTAAGTGAAATTACTGAACTTAAATATACAATTTTGATAAAAATCATCATTAAAGAAGAAAATTTCAAATGGCATTTAGAGGCTTTTGCATCTAAACTCTTCTATTACTTACATACTGTAACGTTAGTTACTGTTATATTAACGTTATCTTACTAGCTATTTATTACTTATAGAAAGAGTGCAACATAAAGTTACATGTATTGGAAAATACATAAGGATTTGAGGACCAAGTTTGTAGTCAAAGTATGGGCAGGCCATCATCAATGTAAAGCATATTGTTGATGTTTAGTCCAGGGCTATTAGTGAATGTGCCATATAACTTTTTATCCGCCGTCATCGGTGGCCCTGTTTACTAGCCTGCGCGTTCATGGCCGGCTCTGCTGTGGGGGACGACCTGTGGAGGGAGGGCTGAGTGCAAGGGGGTGGGACCTGTAAGTTGTGATTGTTCAAATTTTCAGACTAAGTCAACGTTTTCTCGAAACTCCCTACTGCAGCTTTAATATGTTGTTGTTGTTTTTGTTTTTTTTACAGTGGGTCATGATATATATCATATCTTTTAGTTTGTCAGTGTGTTTCGTGGTGTTAGGGATTTTTCTTTGTATTTCCGCACTAACTCAAAATGTCCGTACACCACCTCCTGAGCTGGTGTAGGATTTGAGCGTGCCGTACGTCAACGTCTATATTGATAAATCTCAAAGTCACCATGGTTTTGGGTGCATGCCAGGTGTACGCTGGAAATTTGGTGTACGTACTTTTGATAAATTTATAACCATTGATAACCATTGCTCTTTGTATTGTAGTAAAATACATTCATGAAAAACAAGATAACAAAAATCAAAAAGATAAATTATTTTAGATATAGCCATGGCTACTATAAAATTGAGACAACATGTTTTAAATGTATAGCACAGATGTTTAATGAGGTAGCAACATATGATAGATTGGACAGAACAAGAAAGGCAATTAATAATCTGTCATTGCATCACTGCATTATGATATTAAAGGCTCCAGTACAGTGCAGCACAAAGCACTTATGCGCATCGAGTCCGCATTGAAAAGTTCAAAGCACAAAGGAAATCCATATTGATGGACAGTGTATTATACAGTATCTATCTACTACGCAATAGTTTATTGAGCCTTTTCTTTTAACGGTTTTAAATTTCAGTTACTGTGCGCGTGAAGAATAATTATAGTGCTCTGACTCTAGTGTTGTGATCTAACCGACAGCGTCCAACACCCGGTAGAAAGTAACACGATTAAGTTACAGCAATAAAGTCCAGCAAGTTAAAGTTTCTCCATTTGAAACCATAGACCTTACAGATCAATAATAATAGTATTAACATTGAATCATCTTGATGATAGTTTCATCATTGACGGAACGCGCTGTTCGAACGCTGAATGGAGAATGTACTTTAGAAAGTTTTTGTGCCTTTTGTGGGGCTTAACAATAACATAGAATAGTACATGCACAATATAGGATTTGAATCAGCCTCGTCTGATCGATACCCGATCCGGCAAAGATGGCAGTATCGGAGTCGGTACCGATCCTGAGTATTGGATCGGCGCATCCCTAAATACTATAATGTAAACACACGGCAGATGTAGACCTGGATGTACACCTGACCTTTCAGAAGGTTGCTCACGCTTTGTGGTTGATATGTGCCCTCGATGTGCACTTTTGCAGAGCCCTCAATGATGCAAGCTCTTCAGCACATTTCTTTTCGACAGTCAAAGCAGGGTTATGTTAATGCACATCGTGCAGAATAACCCTAAAGGCACCAAGGTGGTGGTCCCACCAGCTTTATATATATATATATATATATATATATATATATATATATATACACATATATATATATATATATATATATATATGAAGGGCCAAAGCTGGCTGTACCATCACCCCAGCACCTTTAGGTAACTAAAGGCACCAGGCTTGCGGTGCCACCGGCTTGGGCCTGCAATCGCTGCTCGCAGCTATGTATATATATATATATATATATATATATATATATTATTTTATTATTTTTCCCAGTCTGGAATCAGTAGTCTGCCCCTGGAACCTTCCTCAAAGTTCAGCGAGTCACTTTAAAACCTTTTAAATATCCGATTGCTTTCTCTTATCACCCAGTGCTGTAAGGAATGCTGTTTTTCCCCAGTGTGTAGGGGCAACTCTCTGTTGCGGTGCAAGAAGCGCAATATGATGTAATGCACCAAATAACTGTTGAGATCAAATGTGTTGTGTTAACATAAATGATGACTTGGGGGGAAAAACAACCTGGGCCCGGTTCCCCGATAACGCTCACTCTTAGCGCGCTAAAACACTCAGAAAGATATATCTTACCAAAGTTGTTTATGTTCCTAAGTGTGTTCCCCGAAGTTCCCCGATTGCTCAGGAATCAATTTTGCACTTTACGTGAATGTGCATTACAGCGTTGAGAAAGACAACACGTTCTATGTAAATGAAACATTCCTCAAATTATTTCAGTGACATTTATTTTAACATTGTTTAAGTTATCAGTTAAATATAGACTATTAATTAAATTTTCAAATTATGTCAAAATGTTTGAGATGACCAATCAAAGCAGGATTTATGTTCACAGAAGGGCAAACTGCGCGCAAATCCCAATGCGAAGCTTCACGAGAAAAGATGCAAGTGGCAGAACTAAACATCAATCATCACTAAAACATCAGGAAGGGGACATTTACAGGTAAAGATAAAGAGACTGAGAGAAGAACAAGAGAGAAGGAGGCAATAGCCTATTGCATACTGTGCCCAGAATGAGAATAACTTTATTGCAATGGATTCCTGATTAACACAGATATACATAGACTAAGTTCTTTGACAATTACAGTGGAAAAAACAATATGCCCCCCTAACCCCCAAGCAAGATCACTTTTGGGACCTCTGTATTTATAAAACCCTGTGTACGGCTTTTGCACTGAATAGAAAATTATATTGTTGCAAAATACAATGAATTACAAGGCTGTATAGAATAGTGCACTATTGCAGACTTATATACTGAGGTTTTAATTACATTATTTTGGGGAAATAAAGTTATCAGTTGGGAAATAAAGTGGGCATGTGAGTAAAATAAGTCCCACTCCAGCCTTAAAACCCCTCACTCAAAGTGCAAACTTACACTCCAAAACCATAAGCTATTTTTTTAGTCTTTGACTCAGTTTACAATTGCATAAAACACTTTTTTTCAAAACACTACATACAATTCTCTACCTAAAACACAAAACATCTAGCAGGAATTTACCTGCTTTCCTTTTCCAAACACACCAATCAAAATGTTACACTTATTCACCAGATCACACACAAACTCCTCACATAATGGCTTTACTGATTACTAACCAATCACTGCTTTGCTGTACTATAAGCATATACAGTTTTTTTCCAATTGCTTACACACAATTTTGCAAACTAGTCTGGTTTTATCAAAATACTTAACACAATTCACAAAACCACACACCCAAACTGCAAAATGCCTCATACAGTATATCCTGCAAAATGAAGCAATGCAACCGAAACTATACATAGCATTATCAAAATCAAACTTTTGCATGAACTGGCACACACTTCATTCATATTACCAGATTTTTGCCCAAACAACTACACACTGTTGGGCATAATGAAAAGCACTCATATCTTTAGTATGCTTTGCCATAGTACTCAAATATGTATCAGATTGTTCACATGCACAGAAATATTTGCAGACACACACATGCTGTTGAAACTTCATTTTACACTAATGTATTTTTTCGCTACAGTAAACAAGTCAGTGCAACGTATGCACAGCAGAAATATTTACATGGGACTGAAAAAAAAATTACTTACAAAAAACAGTAAACTGAAAAAGAAACTTCCAGAAAATATATTACAGTAAAAAAAAGTGGCAAGAAATATATATATATATATATATATATTAAAAACTATACTATACAACTATATATATATATATATATATATATATATATATATATATATATATATATATATATATATTTATAGTTGTATAGTTTTTATAGTGCTTACATCCTGATTGAAGTGTTAACAATTAACCATTGAGGTGTTTGGCCAGATGGCACATGTAATTGGCCAATTAGCTCATGTAGTGTCATTTTGAATGGTATTGTTTTGAAATGGCAAACGTGACTTTATGTCAGATTGTTGTGTCTTATGCAAAGAACTGTGCTCAGTGCGTATAAAAAGTGGCATTTTGAAATGCAAAATGTGTGTAAAGCAGAAAATGTGTTTAGACTTTTGGAAACTTGAGAAGAAGTTTTGCTCTCTGTGTGTCCGTTTACAGTTTTTTTTCAATTGCTTACACACTAAAATTAAAACTTTCAAACTATTAGCAAAACCTACACTCAAGGACCAAAACACCAGCCTAGATATGCACAATTGTAAGCACATTGTCACCTTCACCCTTTTTGCAAAACATTATACACAGTTATTTGTAAAACTCTACACACATCTTCACACCTTAGACACAGATAAGGATTGTGAGGTTACTTCCTTGTCATTACAAAGCCCCAGTTTGCCATTGACCACACTAATGAATGAATTGGATATGCACATCCACCAGGTGTGGAAGTGTCACAGGTCGAGGGGAGGAACGCTCGGGTGACCAACCACCCCCCCTCTAACCGAGTCACCACCGTGAGGAGCCGACACCACAGGCACACAACAGAGGACCACAGAAACAGAGATAAGTTTCAAAGGAGTAACAATCTTTATTGAACCAAGGGTTTCTCACAGTTTAAGATACTCTCATGGATGCATGATAATGGAGCAGGGGGTTGCAGCTTACTTCTCCCCCAGTGGTGCTGCAGACTTCCGGACTCATACAGTAAGTATGGCAGGTAAGGAGTCTTCACAGTACAGGGTATTCTCGTTGGTGCACGGTGATGAAGCAGTGGATTAAAAGCTTACTTTTCCCCCAGCGGTGCTGCAGACTTCCAGACTATGGCAGGTAAGGATTCTTCACAGTACAGGGTATTCTCGTTGGTGCACGGTAATGAAGCAGTGGATTAAAAGCTTACTTTTCCCCCAGCGGTGCTGCAGACTTCCGGACTCATACAGTAAGTATGGCAGGTAAGGATTCTTCACAGTACAGGGTACTCTCGTTGGTGCACAGTAATGAAGCAGTGGATTAAAAGCTTACTTTTCCCCCAGCGGTGCTGCAGACTTCCAGACTATGGCAGGTAAGGATTCTTCACAGTACAGGGTACTCTCGTTGGTGCACGGTAATGAAGCAGTGGGTTAAAAGCTTACTTTTTCCCCAGCGGTGCTGCAGACTTCCAGACTCATACAATAAGTATGGCAGGTAAGGATTCTTCACAGTACAGAGTACTCTTGTTGGTGCACGATAATAAAGCAGTGGGTTAAAAGCTTACTTTTCCCCCAGCGGTGCTGCAGACTTCCAGACTCAGACGGTAAGTATGGCAGGTAAGGATTCTTCACAGTACAGGGTACTCTCGTGGGTGCACGGTAATGAAGCAGTGGATTAAACGATTACTTTATCAGCGTTGCTGTATACTTCTGGGCTCAAACAGTAAGTAGAACAGGTGAGGACATTCACAGTACACAGTACTCTCTCTTCAGTTCACAATAGGGAGACAGTGAGTCATAATGTTACTTTACCAGCGATGCTGTGTGCTTCTGGGCTCAAACAGCAAGTAGAACAGGTGGGGATCTTCACAGTACAAAGTACTCTCTCCTCAGTTCACAGTAGGGCGACAGTGGGTTAGACAATTACTTTACCAGCGATGCTGTGTGCTTCTGGACTCAAACAGTGAATAGAACAAGTGAGGACATTCACAGTACACAGTACTCTCTCTTCAGTTCACAATAGGGAGACAGTGAGTCATAAGGTTACTTTACCAGTGGTGCTGTATGCTTCTGGACTCAAACAGCAAGTAGAACAGGTGTGGATCTCCACAGTACAAAGTACTCTCTCCTCAGTTCACAGTAGGGAGACAGTGAGTCATAAGGTTACTTTACCAGTGGTGCTGTATGCTTCTGGACTCAAACAGCAAGTAGAACAGGTGAGGATCTCCACAGTACAAAGTACTCTCTCCTCAGTTCACAGTAGGGAGACAGTGAGTCATAAGGTTACTTTACCAGTGGTGCTGTATGCTTCTGGACTCAAACAGCAAGTAGAACAGGTGAGGATCTTCACAGTACAAAGTACTCTCTCTTCAGTTCACTGTATCACTCTGGGCTTCTGACGGGGGCAGATATAATAACCTTCCACGAACGTGTAAGCATTGATGAGGGCCACTTCTCAACAAAGACACAGCACACTTGTGTTCACTTCAATTCCACAGCAATAAATCAATGTGTATCAATAAGGCAAAAGCACTGCAATTCACTCACACGGTAGGGCTGATCAGAGGCCTCGCTCTGTTTGTTGTGCTCACTTTACATGGGGTTTCACTTTCAATTCCTCCTCCACACACTCTGAAACACATAGCTCCTCCAACAGTCAGATCCACACTCACTGTATCCTCTTCAAGCGGTTTAAATGTTCATAAGTTAAAATCAGTTCACTTATCTTTGCTCTTTCCTTTCCCAGCACAGATCCAGTCGATAGCTCAGACCAGCAGGCTTCCTATAAACAATCACTCTGATCCAGCAAGCTTAAATGGGCGTCTCTCCCTTTCCTCTGTCCCTTCCCTGTCAGTGGGTCCTCCATCTGAGCCTCCTCCATCTGAGCCTCCTCCATCTGAGCCTCCTCCATCTGAGCCTCCTCCATCTGTGTCCTCCTCCATCTGTGTCCTCCTCCATCTGTGTCCTCCTCCATCTGTGTCCTCCTCCATCTGTGTCCTCCCCGTCTGTGTCTCCCCCGTCTGAGCCTCCTTTTCCCTTCTGTCTGTCTCCTTTTATCTTGTTTATCTTGACTCGTCAAACAGGAAACCTGTGTGAGTGCCGCTCCTCTCTCTCTCGCACCTGCAGGGCATTAGCGCTAATCAGTGCGGGCATGATTCCATCACGCCCGGAACTGCAGTGGTGTGTTGCACACAATCCGTTCCCCTAGGGAACTTGTGACTCTGAGGAGGGTTCCGATCGCCAAGCGATTTTGTCACCCGTGACAGAAGCACACATGTGCTAATTTGAAAATGCAGCACTCAGGTGTGCTATAAAAGGCAGCAGGTAAGTTCACCTGTCAACACAAATGGAAGGATCTAGAAGAAGAAGAGTGAGAATACGTAAGAGGGGGAGCTCAAAGAGGAGATGAAGGAGGTAAGAGGAAGAGGAGAAGGAGGTAGAGGAGGAGGCCCAGGTTGAAGAAGAGGAGGAGATAGAGGAGGAGGAGAAGGAGGTAGAGGAGGAGGCCCAGGTAGAAGAAGAGGATAAGGAGATAGAGAAGGACCTGAAGGGTTGATAGAACCTGAACACAGAAGATGAGGACCAAACTCGACTCAAGAAATCCGTGCAACACTTATTGACAATGTTATCAACTATGGACTGACACTGATGGAAGCAGGACAAAGAGATCAACCAAATCTCAGGAAAAAATCACAAATCACACTCTTAGAAGAAAAGGTTCTATAAAGAAACCTTACAGTAAAAGGGTCTATCAGTGCTACGTATTTGTAACCCCTAAAAGGTTCTACACACTCTTAAAAAGGGTTCCTATGGGTTCTATATAGAACCCTGGGGTTCCATACTTGGCCAATAGAACCTTTTACCAAAAAAAGGGTTCTATATAGAGCCATTTTGGAGTTCCATATATGAAGCGGGGGAGGGAACCATTTCTGGTTCTAAATGGGCTATATGCACGCATAAGTTCCGCATTTGACGCAAGGATGCTCGTCCATTTCCGGTTGTGGAGATTAAAGCGGAGGAAAACCGAGGAAAACGGGATTATGATTTACTGTCTTCAAAATGTACTGTCCTCCTGTCTTTGAAACGAAACGTACATACGTTTAGATGTAATTTTATATATAGTTATGTTTATTTAATATAATTTTAAAAAGAGGCATAAACACAACGAGGGGTGTCTGTTTTATCTGTTTTTGTGACTAACGTTTCTTTAGTATAACCATGGAGTATAAAATTCAATATGAATTATCAGTATTGCATTGGACTCTACGATCGGCGGAAGTTATCAAGCATCCTTACACCTTCACCGGAAATACCGCCGTTCATAGAGCCCATAGAACCATTTCTTCTAAGAGTATTCTTGTTGCTTTTACAGTAGTTTTTCTTCAGAGTCAAACTATGTACTTCATGCAGTAATTTTTATTTGTCTACAGATTTTATTTTTGTCATTGATTTCATTGTTGGCTGATTACTGTAACAGATTATGGTAAGAGATACTGTAAATAAATACTTGAAATATAAGTCTGCAGAAATCACTTTTTTTTTCAATCTAAATTATCCCTTACATAACAATGTCTGGTCAAAAATCTAGCACATAATATTTCCTAAAAATAGCTTTTATACAAATGTGTTTTTTATTTATCACAGCAGTGTGAAACTGGCTGCAATAGTGTCTGATTATTGAGGACTGTGTTGGTTAAATGAAAACTAATAGCATTTTTACATATATGTGTATATCTTTTGACTGAAGTGTGTATGTTTTGACAGAGGTGTGTCATTTTGCAAACAATCTAGGCATTATGCCAATTGAGTGTGGTGTTTGGATAATTTAGATTATATTTTGAAAAAAAGAACCCGGTTTTCAAAATTGTGTGTAAACAATTGAAAAAAACTGTAAAGAATTGTGCTGTGCATGTCATTTTAGTGTGTTAGCAATTGGAAAAAACTGTAATAGGTCAAAGGTCAGATGACCTGTTTTGAACAATGGATGCCAACAATGGACAGAGACCCCCCACAATCAATTGTGTCCTTTACTGTATTATAATAATATACTTTTGGTTTACATATGTTTATGGTTTTGTTGTATACTGTACACAACAGTAATGTTTGGCCTAATAAATATTTTCTGTTTCTATACTGCATTGGTGATTACAGTGTACTTGTTACCCCTCACAGAAGATTACTTTCACAGTAGAACATTGTATTGAAATGTAGATATAAGCCTTTAAAAGACCAAAGCGCTTTAGATTTAGAAAAAAACTGTTTACATGGTATATCAAAAAATGCACTATTATGAAAGAAGTGTTTGCCGTTTGATGCAAATTCTTCATTCTGACATGTGTTTATGGCATTTTGAATGCAGTGTTACATTTTTGAAGGAGATTTTTGGGAATTGTGTGTAGAGTTTTGAAAAAAGGTGACATATTTTGAAAACTGATTTCTAAAGACTGCTGCACAGTGGCGGTGACTAGCATCTTGAGATCAAACAATACTAAGAGAGAGCTTACGAATGGTCCAGACCAACCTTACAAATGTGTGATTTACAGAAGATATACTTAGCGAACGAACGTGTCAGGAACCTTGTCATAAGGTTAAGAGATTAAGGTTAAGGAATAGGTTAAGAACTACTTAACGATAAGAACTTTTTGGGGAACCGGTCCCTGGATGTTTTACTTGGCACATTCAAGACTTTATCCTTTTATTCAAATGTATAGTCTGAGTAGCCTAATTTATTTGAGCTGATTAAACTGCTAACGAGAATTGTTTTCATGTTTGTTTGTTTGTTTGTTTTTGTTTGTGTTGTGTTTGTTTTGTATGCAAAAGTTAAATTTTGCATACAAAGTGTCTGCTGCAGACACAAGTGCTCCCCTTTTTAATTGTACAGTTTGGTACTTCATCTTGCCCGATAGCCTGAATCCATTTTTGTCAAACTTCACCATCAACAGAGAAGGAATAAAGTGACAGATATGACTGCTTTTGGGAATAACAAGAACAGCCCGGTACCCTACAATAACTCTTCCTCGTTGCTTGAGCCATATTTTTTACACGTTGCCCTGACCGGTGAGAAAGAAGATTAGGTAACGCTTTACAATACGGGTGCACTAATAAACATTAATTCATGCTTAAATAATGCACAGATAATACTGAATGGGCTTTATGCCCAGCTGCACTACTTCCTGAACTTCAGCCAGCTCCTTGTTTCCTGTCTGCAATTATTGGCCAAATTGATTAATCCAGGTGTGCCTGACCTCAGTTGTCATGGCAACAATAATCAGACACACCTGAATTAATCAATTTGGCCAATAATGGCAGACAGGAAACAAGAAGCTGGCTGAAGTTCAGGAAGTAGTGCAGCTGGGCATAAAGCCCATTAATGTGTAACTAATGATTATTTAAGCTATCCATTAATGATTACCACATTAGGAACTAATTAAGAGTATGTAAGGTTAATGTATTAGTTCATACATGAATTGTTATTAATTAAATATGTAATTGTGGATTAATTCCATAATAACTCATTTTTTTAACTAATAGTGTAAATTAATATGTTAATTACCAGAATGAGCCAAAGCCTTGTATTTCAACTTCCAGATAATATGACAGGTACACTAATATGCATTAATGCATGATTAATTACTTCATTGTTATTGCAAATTCATGTGTAAATTACTACAATTACTAAATGACTAGTTAATAAAAATGTGCCCCAACAAGTAAAGTCATAACATAATGATACCTTTGCAAATCATTAGCTAACGATTAATTAAAGCATACAACCTCAAGTTGAAGTGCATAGCTTTGATTAATTGTGGTAATTAAGACATTAATTTACACTATTAGTTCATAAAATATGTTAAGGAATTAATACAAAATGACACATTGAATTAATAGCAATTCATGTATTACTTAATCTATTAATCATATAGACTCTTTATTAGTTGCTGATGCAGTAATCTTTAATTAATGGTTTAGTTCTTCATGAGTTAACTCATGATTATCTGTGCATTAGTTAAGCATGAATTAATGCATATTAGTGCACCCGTATTGTAAAGCGTTACCGAAGATTACAATGATGATTGCGTATTTCCGGTAACAAAAACGTAAGTTAGGTGAAAGGTCTAGTGTCACAGTTCATGAATTCATTGACTCATTCTCTCTCCCTGTGTGTGTGCATGTGTCCCTGTGGGTGTGTCTGCTGATTGTGCTGATCAGCTCATTAGCGCCAGATATGGTTCATCAGCTCAGCTATTCTAATGTCTGTGTATTCTGTCTTGTGTTGTCAGATTGTTTGGCATCTCTCTTGTCTTGGCATCTGTTCCCTGGTCCTGGTCTTCATTTCCTGTTTTTAGTTCTGCCCCTGGCTGCCTGGTCGTTCCTGTGGTGACCCACGGAGGATCGGTTTTGCCCATTGCGTCACTGCGCTACTTTGTACCTCTTTTACCTGCCATTTCCTCAGATTTTGACCCATTCTATCACCACTGTTGTTATTGTTCTGAATTTGTGATGTGATTTGTACTTTTGTGATGTGAAGTACTTTTTATATGTAACTAAGTCATAGTTACTATGACTTGCAGATTTATAAGTAAATTACCTCATTATGACTGTAACAAAAGATGTGTGCGGCTGATGCTCCTTTCGTTATGAACAGCTCATGCAAATGTGCGTGTGTGTGTGTGTGTGTGTGTGTGTGTGATCCATGAGCGCGCACACCTCTGGTTGCAGTTTCGCTTGTCGCCAGAGGGGACGTAGTTCTGAAAAAGGCAGAGACTTGCGTTTTGCACCTTTAAATTAATGAACTTGAATCACGTAAACTGAAATGGCCCATTCCCTTGTTCTATTGAAGGGGTGGTTGATTATGATTTCACTTTTCTAACTTTAGTTAGTGTGTTGCTGTTTGAGCATAAAAAAAACATCTGAAAAGTTGCAACGCTCAAAGTTCAAACCAAAGGGCGATATTTTCTTTTAAAGAAATAGCTTTTTAAGGACAACAACAAATGGCTGGTAGGGCCTACACACGATTCTTCCCAGGTTAATGACATCACAAACCCTAAAATTTACATAAACCCCGGCCCCAGGAATGTGATTTATATATTATCATGACAGAATATGCTAATCAAGGACTAGAAGATAACTACACATAAGCTATATAAATTCATTAACTAACCATTCGGAAACGTCCTTTTGCATTCTACATTTTGCTAAAGCTAAAACTTCACATACACACTCTGGGGACATCAGAGACAAAATGTTTTATTAAGCTCTAAGTTTTTTTGTATTTTTTTTTTTTTTTTTACTCATTTTAAAAAAAGTAACTCATAAAAGTAATAATATGTAATTAATATTTCAATTCAATTTGATGGAATTTTACAACATAACTAAAATTCTTAAATCTTAAAAAAAAAAAAATTAAGTGTAGCATGGTGCAAGCAACGGCATTGTCATGGGATGGATTTCCAGAAAACGCACGAGCCAATAAACCTAATAACTTGTAGAGAGTTCTCTTCAATAAAAGTGTCTGCCTGTGTAAATGTCAAAAGCATCAATGGAGAAATTGTGTTTATCTAACACATTTATTATATAAACATTACTATTTCAGCAACTGATTCCAGGTAAAATAGGGGGATATTTTTTGTCCTGTGTCTGAAGAAGCGGTCAATAGCTCTGCTTCTGTCGTGGGCTGATCTATGTGCTGAATGCCACACGGTTCTCCAACCAAACAACCTCCCACTCACACACTCCGCTCCAGAGGGGGGCCGGCCGACGCGTGCTTAAAAATGTGAAATTTATTCATGAAATTAAAGAGGGTGCAATTAACTGAGCTTGACGAGGCAGGTGATTGCCTTCATTTGCATAGAGTGCAGGACCTGTTAAGATTATTCACATTATTATTATTGTTTTTATTTCTTCTCTGCATCAGATTTGAGATATTTTGTTGCTCATTGTTCTCATGGCAAAGACAGACAAACGGCTTCGTGGATATAAATTACACAGGCGAAACACGTTTAAACTGGTTTGAGGAACATGGCTGCAGTGATTATTTTTTTTAAAGATACTGTATTGAGTTCTTTAGTTTGGAGCGAATCTTGTGTGTTAGACAGTCAGCATGGAAACAGACGGGTGTTTGTGAGCGTATCCAGTATGTGTGTTTGCATCACTTACACAGCTGTCAAAAGCAGATGCAATTTTTCCTCTTAAGTGAACACAACACACACACACACACACACACACACACACACACTACAGTTCTGTATGGTTAATGATAATAATGTGGCAAAAAATTGTGCAAGTTAGTAAGTAGCTTTACTTTTATCACCTATAACTAACACACCAAGACACAGAGTTTTCAAAATATTGTAGCTTTTACAATAACAAGCTACAAAAATGCTGTTAGGTTTATATATATATATATATATATATATATATATATATATATTAACCTAACAGCATTTGTTGTAGCTTGTTATTGTAAAAACTACAATATTAAACATTACCTGGTCTTAGGGGGAAGAAAAAAATATATATACCCTATATATATATATATTGGGTATATATATTTTTTTCTTCCCCCTAAGACCAGGTTATGTTTCTAAGGTTCCATAGTACTGCAGGCCTTCTGTCCTCCTCCGAGTGGCAGACAAAGAGAAACTTTATCTGCTCTGCCCAGTTATGGCCTTAGATGCTTATGTCCACAGAACAGTGGAGTAAGTCTGAACAACTGTTTGTTTGCTTTGGGACCCCAGAAAGGAGTACCCAGCATCCAAGCAGAGAATGAGCAAGTGGGTGGTTCCAAAGCATTACTGTCAAGAGTTTCCCTCCAAGATGTTAGTGATGCAGCAGGCTAGTCCTCACTGCATACATTCGTGATACTTTACTACCTTGACCTCGGCTCCACTCCTGCGGCGCAGGTGCTTTCACCCTGATGTGCACATTGATTTCACACAGAAGAACACTTGCTCTTATGGCGGCTTGGGTATTAGCATTCCCACACAATTTTGACACAGCTTGAATGTCATGATTCTGCCATCTTGTTCCTGATATTCTCTTGTCTTGAGGCTGATTCATGACAGACCCATGTTTTCATGTGCAGCACATGGCCATTTGTTTGGGCCATGTGCTTGCGTTGTGTTGTTTCTAACCCCACCCCCTTGTTATCCTCGTTTTGTAATTATTACAGTGTTAGTTTCACCTGTTGTTCATTTTTAGCCTCCCTTTATAACCCCCTTGTGTTTCTTTGTCCTTTGTTGGTTTGTTGTAGAACTCTGACTATGACTGATTGTCATGTGTCAATCTTTATAGTACACTTCTGTGAGTACTTTGTCTAGAATCCACTTTAATGTATTGTGATTTTTTTGTTATTGGTTCCTGCCTAGTGAAGTTCTAGTCAAGCTCCTAGAACTTTGGGCAAGCTCCCAATTCTCCCTCAGGGTGAGCTGCTGTTGAAAGAGTACGCTCAAGTCGCAGAAGAAAGGAGGTTTTTCTTACCTGACATCCTCCTAAATTGCTACTTCATCGCTGGCCTCAAGGTTCCCCCACCTCTGGGTGAACAAGAGAGGCTGGTTCACTGCCCATTCCGGGACATGGTGGACTGTCTGTGTCGAAAGGAGCTGCCGGGTCCTTCCGTGTTGTTGCCACCAGCCAAGCTGCCCGTGATTCCAACAAGGGGAGCAGACCCACTCCTCTTCTCCCGAGGTCTCATCCACACCCATTGATCTTTATGGCAAACGAGGGAGACAGACTTCGTGGGATTCTCCGTCAGAGTCATCCTCGACCGAGTCTGTGCTGCCTGAGACCGCCCTTCCTATTCAGTATTACAGACCCCGTTGAGCTTCTTCGACTGGTCACTAGTCCATCTACGACTTCCGCACCGCAATCTAGGAAGAGGAGGAAGGGAGCCTCTCGTCCTTCATGTCTGCCTGTCCCAGAGCACGCTCCCACTGCAAGCGCTGTCCAAGAGCACGCTCCCACTGCTAGCGCTGTCCCAGAGCACGCTAGCGTTGTCCCAGAGCATGTTCCCACTGCAAGTGTTGTCCCTGAGCTAGTTTCGACTCGGGGTACTGTTACTGAACCAGCTGCTGAAGATGCGGTTCCCGAGCCTGCTGTCGAGCGCCGCGGCTGATTTGGCTGCTGAGGCCATTTTGCGGTCGTGTCCGCTAATCGGGAGTTGCCTATCGTCGTTGCTGCAAGAACATTGTCTGAGTATCTTTCGAGTTTAGCCAAGATCCTGAAAGTTCCAACCAGAACTGGCATGTCTTGTCCCGAGTCCACTGCGCTATTCTGAAGTCAGCTGCCGTGAGTGCCGTACCCCAGTCAGCTGCAATGAGCATCATACCCCAGCTGCAGATGACGATCTCCCCGATTCAGAGATGTGGAGCGTTAGTACAAAGCCGTCTTTGGGGAGCTCCGTTCTTAGTTCTGCTACACAGTTCGTTTTGTTTTGTTAAATGGCGGCGCTGATTTGCTTCCAAGTATATAGCTTACTAGCTAATTTGTACGAAACTAATTAGTAAAGTTTCCTTTATTTTTCAGCATTTGTTTTACAATAGCCTATGCCAATTATTTAGTAGTAGTTTGAATTATTTAGTAGACGTTTGAATTTTTATGTTCAATTTGGACACTGAATTGCACCAGATTGATGAATTTAAACATTAATTAAACATTAAAATACACAAAAAATGGACTTTAAAATCAATCTCGTCTAGAGTCGGCCCTGCATTCACCTGTGTCTCAATACCCTGTTTGTCATGGTATATTTATACAATATTCACTCACTGCAAAGTTGTGTATGTTGTTTCACTGCATTTTCCCTGGTTTCATGTCTCTTGGATTTTTTGGGGGAGATTTCTTGCCTGTTCTGTGGATTACTCTTTTGCTTACGACCCCTGCCAGTTTATTTATTTTTGTTTGTTTGTTTGGCCTACCTACCTGTGTTTTTGACCTATTGCCTGTTTATTGGATTGTGTCTGGTTTGCCCCTAATTAAAGCTGCATTTGGATCTCAACCTTCGTCTCTCGGAGCAGTTTGTAAAAATAAAAAAGGTACAAATGAAATAAGTAGTGCTTTTCAGTTGTTTTTTTTTTCAGGAAGGTCTAACAAGTTTACAGGTACAAAAATTTAATAAAGTAAGCAAATGTAAAATGAAACTGCATAGTCGTCACTGTTAATTTTTATATCTTTGTAAATTAATCCTTCAAGTCAAGAAAAGTGAGAGATTTTTCTTTGTTTTTTGTTTCCTTTATTGGTTATTAAAACTAAAATCAGCTGCAGGATTAATAGGCTGCTGTCATTTTAAGAGTGAATACTGATAATGTACATGTGTTTATTTCTCAACTGTTTATGATCATATATGTATAAGACCAGGAACATTTATTATTAAGTAAACAGTTATATTGGCTGATGACAGTCTGTGATGCCATGAGCAGAGTGCCTGCGGTATTAGAATGTGTGTGCAAAATACATCATCAGCTTTTTTGTCTTCAGGAGCAGTTGGTTTTGAATACATGAGAGCAAAATTTCAGTGTGTTCATCCATTTTAGGTGCTTCCTTACACCAGAGGACACACAAACTGCGTTATCTGTCTCGGCTTGGAGCATACATATGCAGCTCTCGAGGGAGTGTCCATTGTGACAAGTTCACGTTAAGCTCTGATCGCGTCTCTTCTTGAGATTTTAAAGTAGCAGACAACAAATTTCAGAGTGCATTTATAACAAACAATGTTATCCGCCAGTGTGCACGCTAACATAGTTATCGTTATAGTCACCTTTATAGTTATCACTCTTTTGTGCAATCGGGCCTTTACTCTTGTTTCCCCTAGGCTACCTCTTGTAGGGCAGCAGTGGTAATTGTAGCATGCAGGCTAGTTAACAGGCTCCCTTTCTTACCCCTTAGGGTAGAGCAGGAAGAAGCTAGGAAGGGTACCTACTCCCGCTGTTTCATTTACCTCCCTCGTCATTAGTTGAAATGGATGAAATGAAAATTCACCCTATATTTTGAAAATGCCTTTTTGTTTTAAATAATTCATCCATATTTCTTTTTCTTTCTACTTCGTATTTCTCATATTTTTTTTTTTTTTTTATCAAAATGTCATACTTAGCTAACAGGTAGCCCTAAAAATCAGACATGATTCTCTCAAAGTTATGAGCAAACTTTATTCTACAACTGTTATAGGACATTTGTTTAAATGTTGTTTTCAAACATTATAACAAAATGTTGAAACATTAATGGGATGGTTTTTTTTGTTTTTTTTATTCTGAAACATTTTAATTTGACATTAATCTAATGTTTTTTTGTTTTGTTTTTAAACAGGACTACTTACTACTGTTCAGATGGTTCAGACAACATTCAAAAGTAACGCTATAGGTAAGTAATGCATTCCCTAAATGTTTTTAAAAACCTCTTTAAAATATTTAAAATCAACCCAGATGTTTTGAATGTTCTGATGAACATACAGATATACAGGTGTCCCAAATTCTAATGTTTAAACTTATTGTGGGTGATGTACAGTATGCTTGACTTTTAAGTCAGTTAGTCAACTTGAACCCCATCTCTTTCTTACAATCGACTACAAGCTCACATTCAGATCTACCTCCATCCGATCAACAATCGACACCAAGTGACAATTTTTTTTCTTATTGATAATCTGTTTCATTCGAATTTACAGCCAAATACAGAATAAAACATCTGTCGCTACTTCCATTTTATCGCAACTTCAACAATGAATAAACAAGCTGCAGTTTCAAAGTAACTTCAGCACCTGAATTACTCAAACGGTTCCTTCTGAAAATATCGATTTAAATTATTTTTTTCTCAAACATCACACAACTGACGTTTCATAATTTTAATAGTATCTGTCATTATTCATAATCAACCTCCTGTGTAAAGCCCTTCATGCTGACCTCATTTAGCCCTGATACAGGTACCTCATTATGATGATGACCTGAAATGTTTCATAAATCAGATTTGGCGATGAGAGAGTCTGACTGGTAGCCTGCTCCTGTCAGAAACAATAGAACAGAAAATATTAACAGAGAGAATGCAAAGGAGTTTGTGACAGAATTTTTCACCATTTCCTGTTACTCTTTGCTGTCTTTAGAAGATTCAGATATTTATCATTATGCCTTAATTAACACTAGAACTGACCTGAGCCAGACGAGAGACTGGAAACATAGTGAGACAGAAAGATGCCAAACAGAGGGGAAAAAAGGTAAGGTAAGGCAGGGCAGGAAGATAGAGCAAAAAGTAAACAGGAGAAACTAAGATAGTGAGAAAGTAAACTAGGTAAAAGAAAGAGGAATTGGAGAGATATATGAAACTGAGAAATACAGATAATGATATACATTTTTTAAGACTGTGACGTGAAAGCCAACTATGGTAACCCCTACTCGGAATTTGTCCCCTACGTTTAGGAGCATTTAGGTGTCCTTTACACATATTAGGAGCAGTGAGTAATGAACACACACAGTGCAAACCATGGACACACACACAGAGAAGTGGGCAGCGATTTGCTATGGCACCCAGGGAGCAATTAGGGGTTTGGTGCCTTGTTCAAGGACACCACAGTCGTGAGTATTGAGGGTGGAATAAAGCACCGTTTCTGAAAACATTTGAAAATTGAAAGTCTAACTCTCTAACCATTAGACCACGCCGGCCTTCCTAAAAATGGATATATACAGAAAAAAAACACAGGAAGTTGAGAATGATAACAAACTGATAGTCTGGGTTTCCCCATACTGCCTTACCGCAGCGCGATTCAATTCACGCTGAAATGCAGTCTGGATACCATGGCCAGATTTTTCGCCTCATTTAGGGAACCAATCACAGAACGGGGAGGGAGCAGCAAGACGATGACGACATCTATCCCTCACACCGACGCAGTTTGTTTATATGGATTCAACATGGTAGCAGACGCGAAGCTACCTTTTGATGCAGCATTAGATATTTTTTTAAGTAGTTTAGAATGCAAGATTATTTTGAAAAAAGAGCCATTTTTGGCGTCAGTGTTGGGGAGTAGTTAACTACAAGTAGCGGCGCTACTAACTTAACTACATTTTTCAGTAGCTTGGCAGTAGCTCAGTTGCTTTTTAAACAGTGTAGCTTTTCCAGTAGCTAACTACTTTTTGCATCAAGTAGCGGTGTAGCACGACCAAAAGCTACATTGCGTTTCTCGAGCCTGCGCAAATCAGCGCAATACAAGGATATTCTTCTTCTTGTTAGATTACAAACTCATTTTTTGCCATTACCACCACCTGTTGTTTAATCACGCGTCTTGCGGCTAACGGTTCACTGACGTACAGAAGTGGGTTGACACACCCATATTATGATTATCCATGATGGAGCAAGATGTGACGGCAGATTTGGAGGATGGAGAAACAACTAACGTTAATTACCCATGGCCTTATTTGTCCAAGTTCAATCGGTATTTTTGAGAAAATATTCTACATGCAATTTACGTTGGATGTATATTTTGTTCTTGCAATGTTGTAGGCTATTTGTTGCAATTTAGCACTTTTGACAAACAGTCCGAGATATTTGAGTTTTGTGTGTAATAAAACAAAACTCTTTGAAATCATAATTGTATTGCATTATTTTAAACACTAAATATTTTACTTAAAACATTCCTCAGACACTTAGTTATTTATAATATACGTTGTTCAAAAAGCAAAAGTAGTTTCAATGTAGCTAGCTACTTTTTGATAGAAACTTGTAGTGTAGCTAACTACTTTTCCAAAAGGGTAGTTTAACTACTTTAACTTAAGAGTAGCTTGTAGCTTGTCAAACTACAGTTTTAGAGTAGCTTCCCCAACACTGTTTGGCGTTAAACTTTGCGAGACCCCAGTCATTATTGTTGTCTAGCCTAATGGAGGACCAGGTTAAAAACGAGCCAATGGCATGCAATGCCTTGGGGCTGCGGAAATTTGCATAGCGTACTCCGCCCTACTCCGTGAGTATAAAAGAAGGAAGTGAACGCAACCGCAGTATGTTTTCGCTTCGGAGCCAAAAGAACTCTTCACTCCTGAAAGCCATTCTCACTGTTTCAAGACTCTTCGAGACGAGCGTCCTCTTCAGTGTTGGTGTGACGGCGGTACCCAGCGAGTTTCTGCATTGCCTGCGATCTGAGCAGTGGTCTGCCAGACTTTGCGCTTCTCCCTGGTCGCCTCAGCATTAAAGAGTGAATTTCCTCCTCTCATTGAAAGAGCTGCACGCGGCACGTCTTTTTAAAGATGGCTCGCCCGTGCTCTTCTGGGTGTGGTCGATTCATATCGTCATCTGATGGTCACGATCGCTGCTCTGTATGCCTAGGCATTCAGCATGCAGCAGCAGCGTTCGTGGATGACTCATGTTCCTTCTGTGGGAACATGACCATCTCTACACTGAGGTCGAGACTCAATGATCTGACAAAAGTGAGAGTCCTGGTCCCCGCCACTCGATCAGCTTCTTCCACGAGAGGCTCGTCGACTCGGGGGCCCGGTGATTTGACGGTGACGGTGTGGAATAAAGCCCCGACGATTCCTCGGGCCACACCTCCCGCCTCAGTGGCAGAGCCAGCGAGCGCCAGTTCGATTCAGTCGGCTGTCTCTCCGGCAGTTTCGTGCGGCGCTCCAGATGATGATGCGATGTCAATCACAGCATCACAAGGCGGGCTTGATTCCTCGGGAGATGAGGATGCGGCTGCATTGCCTCCCTCGGGAGTGCCAGCGTTGCCCGTGTCTGATCCCGAGCTGACGGCCATGCTGTCTCGAGCCGCTGGGAGTATCGAGTTAGAGTGGAACCCTCCGCCCTGCCCCGATCTCTCGCGGATGGATGATTGGTTTCTGGACAAAGCTGCCGCCGCAAGGCCACGGCCGACTCGCGATCTAGTCTCCCCCGCCTTTCCTCCCCTCGATGGTGGGGCCGCCCGCGGGTACACTGGGTTGCCCCCGGTGGAGCGCTCTGTTGCGATGCAACTGTGTCCACAGAGCGCCTCCTCCCGTGGTCCTCCTAAGCACTCATCCAAAGCCTGTAGGTTCTTGTCTGCTATGGCGGCGCGTTCCTATAGAGCGGCGGGACAGGCGGCCTCCGCTTTGCATGCGATGAGCACTTTGCAGGTTTTTCAAGCGAAGCTGCTCAGAGATATGCACGAGGGCGGGACTGACCAAACGGCATTTAAGGATCTGCGAGCCGCCACTGACCTTGCTCTCCGGGCGACGAAGGTGGCCGCTCGCTCCGTTGGTCAGGTGATGGCCACCAGTGTGGTCCAGGAACGTCATCTCTGGCTCAACCTGGCAGACACTCGGGACGCCGAACGGACTCATCTGCTCGACGCCCCACTCTCCCAGGTTGGCCTTTTCGGCGGTGCGGCCTAAGACTTTGCCCAGCAGTTCTCGACTGCCCAGAAGCAGACAGAGGCGATTAAATATATTCTGCCCCGACGGCCAGCTGCTGCCTCCACCCAGCCGTCGGTACAGACGCCTCCCTCTGCTCGCCGCCGAGGACGTCCCCCTGCGGCTCCCCTCCCTCCCACGCGGCCCCAGCAGCAGCCTTCATCCGGGCCGCGGCGTGGAGGAGGCCGCAGGCAGGCGTCACAGCCCCCTCAGGCCGCACGCCCCGCTAAACGCCAGGCAAAGCGACGTCCCTGAGACGGGCTGCTCAGTGATGAAGTCGAGTTTTTCCCAGGAGGCGGTAGCAGGCCCCCTCCTTCCCCCGGTGAAGGGCCGGGGGAGAATCTTTTGTTCTCAGCTCCCCGCTGCTCACCCACGGGTGGGCAGCACCCTGAGTTGGTTAAAGAAAGACTTGACATCATCACTGAGCACACAGACCGGCATGGGTGAGCTCGACGTCCCAGTGCGTCAGCCCACTCATTCCTCTCTGTCTCTGAGGGTGCGGAAGGGAGCGTGTGTCGTCCCTCGACTACGCCACTCCCTTCCCCCTCTGTCGCCAGACCCCCGAGGAAAGCTCTCCCTTCCCTGGTCTCTTCTGTCAGGGAGCAGGCTTCGACGGTGCATCCGGGCGGGGTAACTCCTGCGCGCATGCCGGTCGACCCGCCTCGCTGCCCCTCCGGGGGGACGTCTGTGGTTCGGATGACCCCGCTGGTACACTTCCTGGAGGCTTGGCTAGAGCTTCCCGGGCTGTCCCGCTGGGTCATCAGAAAGATCAGATTCGGCTACGCGATTCAGTTCGCACGGTCTCCTCCCCGTTTCAGGGGAGTTTGCTCCACGATGGTCGGTGGCAATGCCCCGGTCATGAGAGCGGAGATTGCGACCCTGCTGGCGAAGGGTGCAATCGAGACGGTCCTTCCAGCCGAGATGAGGTCCGGGTTTTACAGCCCCTACTTCATTGTCCCCAAGAAGACCGGTGGGTTACGACTGATCCTGGACCTGCGCATTTTGAACCGTTCTCTCCATCGACTACCGTTCAAAATGCTCACAGCCAAACGCATTTTCGAATGCGTTCGGCTTCAGGATTGGTTTGCAGCGATCGACCTGAAGGACGCGTACTTTCATGTCTCCATTTTGCCTCGACACAGACCGTTTCTTCGGTTTGCTTTCGAGGGCCAGGCATATCAGTACACGGTTCTCCCATTCGGGTTAGCTCTGTCCCCTCGCGTCTTCACTAAGATCGTCGAGGCAGCCCTTGTTCCCCTTCGCGAACACGGGGTTCGCATCCTGAACTATCTTGACGACTGGCTGATACTGGCTCACTCTCGAGGACAGGTTTGCGAACACAGAGACCTGGTGCTCCGGCACCTAGCCCGTCTGGGCCTTCGGGTCAACCGGGAAAAGAGCAAACTTTGCCCCGTGCAGAGGATCTCTTTTCTCGGCATGGAGATAGACTCGGTCGCCATGTCCGCGCAGCTCACGAGCGAGCGCGCGCACTCACTGCTGACTTGTCTTCGACAATTCGAGGGCAAGAGTGCGGTTCCACTGAAACTATTTCAGAGGCTCCTGGGGCATATGGCATCCGCGGCCGCGGCAACGCCGCTCGGTTTGCTTCATATGAGACCGCTTCAGCTGTGGCTTTGCGATCGAGTCCCGAGGTGAGCATGGCATCGCGGCTCGCTCCGAGTTCCAATGACTCCAGCGTGCCGCCGAACCTTCTTCCCGTGGTCGAACCTCAGTTTTTTACGGACCGGCGTCCCTATTCAGCAGGTTTCCAGGCATCTCGTTGTCTCCACGGATGCATCTACCACGGGTTGGGGTGCCATGTGCAATGGGCATGCAGCCGCGGGTTCCTGGACAGGACCCCAGCGCCTCATGCACATCAATTGCCTCGAGCTGCTGGCAGTACGCCTGGCCCTGCACCGCTTTTGAGCGTTGCTCAGGGGTCAACATGTGCTTGTCCAGTCAGACAACACCACGGCAGTAGCGTACATCAACCACCAGGGGGGTCTACGCTCACGCCGGTTGTCGCAGCTCGCCCGCCACCTCTTGTTATGGAGTCAGAAGCACCTGAGGTCCCTTTGTGCAGTTTACATACCAGGAGACCGGAACCTGGCAGCCGACGAGCTGTCTCGGGTCCGCCCTATCTCCGGCGAATGGCGACTCCATCCCCAGATGGTCCAGCTGATTTGGGACCTGTTCGGGGAGGCACAGATAGATCTGTTCGCCTCCCGGGACTCATCCCACTGCGCCCAGTTTTATTCCCTGACCGAGGGTACGCTCGGCTCAGATGCACTGGCGCACAGCTGGCCGCGGGGCCCACGCAAGTATGCGTTTCCCCCAGTGAGCCTTCTTGCACTGGTGTTGTGCAAGATCAAGGAGGACGAGGAGCAGGTCTTGCTTTTAGCCCCCTATTGGCCCACCAAGACGTGGTTCTCCGAACTCGTGCTCCTCGCGACAGCACCTCCTTGGCCTATTCCTCTGAGACAAGATCCTCGTCCCGATCTCTGGAGGCTGCACGTGTGGCTCCTGGACGGGACGAGGCAGGTTTGAGTTCGCTGCCACCTGCGGTGGAGGCGACCATCACTTCCGCTAGAGCGTCGTCTACGAGACACCTTTATGCGTTGAAGTGGAACCTCTTCGTCAACTGGTGCTCTTCTCGCGGAGAAGACCCCCGGAGATGTTCGATCGGGGTCGTGCTTTCCTTCCTGCAAGAAGGGTTGGAGCGCAGGCTGTCGCCCTCCACCCTTAAGGTTTACGTCGCGACCATTGCCGCTTCTCATGAAGCAGTGGAAGGTAAGTCCTTAGGGAAGCACGACCTGGTCATCAGGTTCCTGAGGGGAGCGAGGAGGCTACATCTGCCTCGTCCTCCCCTCGTACCCTCTTGGGACCTCTCGGTAGTTCTAAGTGCTCTGCAGAGGCATCCCTTTGAGCCTTTGCAATCAGTAGAGTTAAAGTTTCTGTCCATGAAGACAGCACTCCTGATTGCATTGGCCTCCATCAAGAGGGTGGGACCGACGATGCGGGCACCACTGCTGTTGCTCTGGATGCTGGCTAGGTGCCTCCATGTGCACGGTTCCCCGCGGTAACCGTCTCATGTGTATTATCCACTGTAAGCCTCTCTGAGCATGTGTCTTCCCTTGGCAAGCCATCTGCCACCCCTGGAGTTAAATTTTAGTAGCCACCTGCGGTTGGTGCTCCAGTGATTCCATATGCGTTCCTATGTGGCCATATGCGTATTCGTAAGTCCTCCCCTTGGTCGGCAGCTGGTAGCATGTCCCTCCTGGGATATGTTTCCCAGTGTACCTTGGTAATCCTGTGTCAAAGTGGGATCCCTAAAAAAAAAAAGGTAAGGCTCAGGGGTCCAGACTTTCGCAGGGCACTGGTAGACAGCTTGAAGATGGCGTGATGGCACAGACCCCCAATCTCCATCACTTCTGACGTAACTCGAAGTGACTACGAAAGGGAACGCCTCGGTTACGGATTTAACCCTCGTTCCCTGAGTAGGGAACGGAGACGTTACGTCTCCCTGCCACTTCTGCTGTATCGCTGGGTAGACGCCGAGTTCAGTCTTGGCTCCTCAGCGAAGACATACTGCGGTTGCGTTCACTTCCTCCTTTTATACTCACGGAGTAGGGCGGAGTACGCTATGCAAATTTCCGCAGCCCCAAGGCATTTCATGCCATTGGCTCGTTTTTAAATACTCGAAGAGGATTGGCTTTCTATGCGAACCCCCCAATCTCCGACACTTCTGACGTAACGTCTCCGTTCCCTACTCAGGGAACGAGGGTTACATCCGTAACCGAGACGTTTTGCTTGGTGACAACATATGTTTTTGACGAAAATAAGTCAAAGAATCAGGAAATATTTTGGTGTTCTGTGAGTTTACGAAATATGAAATGGTTAAAATGGCCATCTCGAATTTTTGCTAATCGCATGATTATGTGGTCGCGTAGTTCAAAAACGACAAAACTTATAATCGTGTCTAGATCGCGTTTAACATTAATACAATTGTAGAACCCCGCCAGTCTCTGGACATTGGAAGCGGGGTCACTGCTAACGTTAGCCCCTCAGACATAGCTCCAGCCGAGCCAAAGTTTAGGCGGGATGAGAGTAAGTGAATGTTAACGGTATTTTTTGGGGGGGAGGGGGATGAGAGTAACGTTAAGATGCTCCAGAGACATACTTTACGCGTGATTTTCACCAATAGCCTAATGTTACGTTAAACTATATTGACTCCGTAACGTTACTCGTGAGCTTTTTGAGACGGGTGATGGAGTACGCACTTTTGAACCCGATCTGTGAACGCCACGGGTCGGATGTGCAGCCCTTTTTAAAGCTCTAAAACCGCTAAAAATGGTGTCAACCACTTGATCTATATCTGTGCTGTTTTGTGCAGTAAAGATTTCTGTTTGTGCTGGTTCGGCTTTTAAGCTATTACAAACTTTAGAGCCTGAGGCATCTAATGTTACACTCGGCCTCATCTGAGGCGCGCGCACGTGTCTGTGGTGCACGGCAACACACTGCAAAAAAAGATTAATATCTCAAAAACGAACACAGCAAACATTTTTATACCACAAACGTAGATCAAACGATTGACACATGTATTATACATTTATGTTTAAGGGAGGGGAGGAGAGGAGGGACATCTTCACACAGCTGCGTGCAGTTTATGGTCTGGGTTGGGATCAGACAGAACATTGAACGACCGTTTGGGTAAGGTCTTGTTGGATTGTTTCTGGGCCCATTGTAAACTCATGCACCCTGTGAACCTTCTCAGATTAGAGATATAAGAGGATGACAGTATTGCCATACACATTTATACATTCAGTGTCCGTTTTGCCACAATGGCTATATTTTCTCTTAACCTTTCTAATGTTAACTTACTATTTACTACTTTTATGTATTTGTTTATTACATATTTGATTTGTTGCAATGGTGAGAACAATGACTGATTAAAGAGAAACACTAAGTTACATAAGTTATAGTTCAAAGTTAAATAATAATCACTGTCCCCAATAAATTCATGGCATTTCCTTTGTATTTACAGGTGCCCTATTTGTGGAAACATTAACCGCTTAGGAATTTGGTAGGTTATCCACACATGCACACCAGGCAGTGAACATTATTTGTATGAATATGATAATAGGCTTTATGCCGAGCGTCATGTGACCAAAACCGGAAAACAGGTTTCATTGCATCCGCTTTTCAGAGAAAGTGTTAACGGCTGTAAGAACTGACTATGATATCTATAGGTTTTTAAGGTAATCAGCTAACCTACTTAGTTCACTTTGTTATTGGCATTTTATTCCATTTAAATATCTGTGGCAATTGAATGAACTGCGTTCTTTAATACAGATCTCTCATAACACACACAAAAAAAATGACTACACCACCCCAGCCTTCAACCAGCTGGGGAAATACCCATAAAAAGGGAACACAAGTTCGTTCCCCCTCCCCTGATCACAAAACACTGAGACGTGAATACGTACAAAAAGAAAAGAAAAAAAAACTTGATTTAATGATCACAATTTTAAAATACCACTAGGGTCAGTGGAAAAATAAATATGGAAAACAAGACCACCGATTTATGTTTGCACTAATGGTTATATGAGTAGCAAGGTCCAACAATGAAGCCAATGCAGGCTCTCGTCATGGAGCTGGGGTGCACCAGCAGCTGGGCAGGGGAAGCAGGGAGCTTCGAGTTAGCTCACCATAAGTACACCGTGCTACAGACTTCCACAGCATATACACTCCAGTGAAATCCACTGCAAAAACCTAAACCACACTCTTAAACAGAACTTCCCCGTCACCAGACACCAGATGGCTAGCCTGCCCGCTTTTGGGTCACCCCTGCTCCTAAAAAAAGAAAGAAAAATAAATTAATACAAAACTTACGGAAAGAAACATATACCAACAGCATTAATTGTTAAGATTGCCAGCCACAAACAATTAACACAAGATGAACACAAAAAACAGTACTGTCACATAACAAAAATAAAGACAATTAAAGCTGCAAGCAGCGATGGGCGGGCCCTCGCACCTGTAGCACGTCGGGGTCTGAGGCGGCCGTGTTGCATTTTCTGCAGCTCAGCCAGTGCGGATGTGCATTTGCTACGCTGCTTCGTTAAAGGTCACTTCCTGTTGCCAGAAGGTGGCGCTATGACTGTGGGTGAATGTCGGCATGTAGATTTGTTCAGGGCGGGACTCTTGTCAAACGTGTTAAATTTCGTGCAGATCTGGGCATTTACAGCCAAGTTACTACAACTTCCTGTTTCATGGCGAATCATCGAAGCCACGGACACACCCATCGACGAAAACACGCAGATAGCACAACTTTACATCGTCAATGCCTTTAGAAGGTACAGCAGAAATTTGAAGTTGATCCGACGAAAAAACCCTAGGAGGAGTTCGTTAAAGTACGGAGTGTGTATCCCAAATCGGTCGCCAAATTCAACATGGCGGACTTCCTGTCGAGTTTAGGGTATGGGTTCTTGAGGCTTTTTTGTGCGTCTGGTCATGGTAGATGCACCACAGAAATTTCGTACATGTCGGTCAAACAAGCGGCGGGGGCTGCTTCATTAAAGGTCACTTCCTGTTGCCAGCAGATGGCGCTATGACTGTGGGTGAATATCGGCATGGAGATTTGTTCAGGGCGGGACTCTTGTCAAATGTGTAAAATTTCGTGCAGATCTGAGCATTTACAGCCAAGTTACTACAACTTCCTGTTTTATGGCGAATCTTCGACGCCACGGACACGCCCATCGACGAAAACGCGCAGATAGCACAACTTTACATCGTCAATGCCTTTAGAAGGCACAGCAGAAATTTGAAGTCGATCTGACTAAATCCCTAGGAGGAGTTCGTTAAAGTACGGAGTGTGTAAATCGTCCAAAAATGGCCGCCAAATTCAAAATGGCGGACTTCCTGTCGATTTTAGGGTATGGGTTCTTGAGGCTTTTTTGTGCGTCTTGATATGATACACGTCCCCACCAAATTTCGTGCATGTAGGTTGAACATGGACGAGGGGCTAATTATTTCCAATTTTCTAGGTGGCGCTAGCGAGCCATTTTGCCCCACCCATCCGCGAAACCCACAAAATACGAAATTTTTCACCAGTCCTGACATGAGTGCCAAATTTGGTGAGTTTTTGAGCATGTTGCGGCCCCGAAAATGGCGCCTACTTTGCAGAAAAAAGAAAAAAAAAAATTAAAGCTGCAAGCAGCGATGGGCGGGCCCTCGCACCTGTAGCACGTCGGGGTCTGAGGCGGCCGTGTTGCATTTTTTTGCAGCTCAGCCAGTGCGGATGTGCATTTGCTACGCTGCTTCGTTAAAGGTCACTTCCTGTTGCCAGGAGGTGGCGCTATGACTGTGGGTGAATGTCGGCATGTAGATTTGTTCAGGGCGGGACTCTTGTCAAACGTGTTAAATTTCGTGCAGATCTGGGCATTTACAGCCAAGTTACTACAACTTCCTGTTTAATGGCGAATCATCGACGCCACGGACACGCCCATCGACGAAAACGCGCAGATAGCACAACTTTACATCGTCAATGCTTTTAGAAGGTACAGCAGAAATTTGAAGTTGATCCGACTAAATCCCTAGGAGGAGTTCGTTAAAGTACGGAGTGTGTAAATCTTCCCAAATCGGTCGCCAAATTCAAAATGGTGGACTTCCTTTTGAGTTTAGGGTATGGGTTATTGAGGCTTTTTTGTGCGTCTGGTCATGGTAGATGCACCACAGAAATTTCGTACATGTCGGTCAAACAAGCGGCAGGGGCTGCTTCATTAAAGGTCACTTCCTGTTGCCAGCAGATGGCGCTATGACTGTGGGTGAATATCGGCATGTAGATTTGTTCAGGGTGGGACTCTTGTCAAATGTATAAAATTTCGTGCAGATCTGAGCATTTACAGCCAAGTTACTACAACTTCCTGTTTTATGGCGAATCTTCGACGCCACAGACACGCCCATCGACGAAAACGTGCAGATAGCACAACTTTACATCGTCAATGCCTTTAGAAGGCACAGCAGAAATTTGAAGTCGATCTGACTAAATCCCTAGGAGGAGTTCGTCAAAGTACGGAGTGTGTAAATCTTCCCAAATGGGTGGCCAAATTCAAAATGGTGGACTTCCTTTTGAGTTTAGGGTATGGGTTATTGAGGCTTTTTTGTGCGTCTGGTCATGGTAGATGCACCACAGAAATTTCGTACATGTCGGTCAAACAAGCGGCGGGGGCTGCTTCATTAAAGGTCACTTCCTGTTGCCAGCAGATGGCGCTATGACTGTGGGTGAATATCGGCATGTAGATTTGTTCAGGGTGGGACTCTTGTCAAATGTGTAAAATTTCGTGCAGATCTGAGCATTTACAGCCAAGTTACTACAACTTCCTCTTTTATGGCGAATCTTCGACGCCACGGACACGCCCATCAACGAAAACGTGCAGATAGCACAACTTTACATCGTCAATGCCTTTAGAAGGCACAGCAGAAATTTGAAGTCGATCTGACTAAATCCCTAGGAGGAGTTCGTTAAAGTACGGAGTGTGTAAATCTTCCCAAATGGGTGGCCAAATTCAAAATGGCAGACTTCCTGTCGAGTTTAGGGTATGGGTTCTTGAGGCTTTTTTGTGCGTCTGGTCATGGTAGATGCACCACAGAAATTTCGTACATGTCGGTCAAACAAGCGGCGGGGGCTGCTTCATTAAAGGTCACTTCCTGTTGCCAGCAGATGGCGCTATGACTGTGGGTGAATATCGGCATGTAGATTTGTTCAGGGTGGGACTCTTGTCAAATGTGTAAAATTTCGTGCAGATCTGAGCATTTACAGCCAAGTTACTACAACTTCCTGTTTTATGGCGAATCTTCGACGCCACGGACACGCCCATCGACGAAAACGTGCAGATAGCACAACTTTACATCGTCAATGCCTTTAGAAGGCACAGCAGAAATTTGAAGTCGATCTGACTAAATCCCTAGGAGGAGTTTGTTAAAGTACGGAGTGTGTAAATCTTCCCAAATGGGTGGCCAAATTCAAAATGGCAGACTTCCTGTCGAGTTTAGGGTATGGGTTCTTGAGGCTTTTTTGTGCGTCTGGTCATGGTAGATGCACCACAGAAATTTCGTACATGTCGGTCAAACATGCGACGGGGGCTGCTTCGTTAAAGGTCACTTCCTGTTGCCAGCAGGTGGCGCTATTACTGTGGGTGAATGTCAGCATGTAGATTTCTTCAGGGCGGGACTCTTGTCAAATGTGTAAAATTTGGTGCAGATCTGGGCATTTACAGCCAAGTTACTACAACTTCCTGTTTCATGGCGAATCATCGACGCCACGGACACGCCCATTGACGAAAACGAGCAGATAGCACAACTTTACTTTGTCAATCCATTTAGAAGGCACAGCCAAAATTTGAAGTCGATCCGACTAAGTCCCTAGGAGGAGTTCGTTAAAGTACGTAATGAGTAAATCATCCAAAAATGGCGGTAAAATTAAAAATGGCCGACTTCCTGTTGAGTTCAGGGCATCGCTCCAAGAGACTTTTCTGTGCGTCTGGGCATGGTAGATGTACCACAGAAATTTCGTACATGTCGGTCAAACATGCGACGGGGGCTGCTTCGTTAAAGGTCACTTCCTGTTGCCACTAGGTGGCGCTATGACTGTGGGTGAATGTGGACATGTAGATTTGTTCAGGGCGGGACTCTTGTCAAAAGTGTAAAATTTCGTGCAGATCTGGGCATTTACAGCCAAGTTACTACAACTTCCTGTTTCATGGCGAATCATCGACGCCACGGACACGCCCATTGAGGAAAACGCGCAGATAGCACAACTTTTCATCGTCAATGCCTTTAGAAGGCACAGTAGAAATTTGAAGTCGATCCGACAAAATCCCTAGGAGGAGTTCGTTAAAGTACGGAGTGTGTAAATCGTCCGAAATCGGTCGCCAAATTCAAAATGGCGGACTTCCTGTCGAGTTTAGGGTATGGGTTCTTGAGGCTTTTTTGTGCATCTTGATATGATACACATCCCCACCAAATTTCGTGCACGTAGGTTGAACGTGGACGAGGGGCTAATTTTTTCCAATTTTGTAGGTGGCGCTAGCGAGCCATTTTGGCCCGCCCATCCGCGAAACCCACAAAATACGAAATTTTTCACCAGTCCTGACATGCATGCCAAATTTGGTGACTTTTTGAGCATGTTGCGGCCCCGAAAATGGCGCTTACTTTGCAGAAAAAAGAAAAAAAAAAGAAAAAAAAATAATCCTAACAGTTTTAATAGGGTCCTCGCACTGTTAGTGCTCGGGCCCTAATAACCCTAACAGTTTCAATAGGGTCCTCGCACTGTTAGTGCTCGGGCCCTAAAAATCCACAAAACGACTATACTAATGTCCCAATATAGTATACGCCAACTATGGCACTAAGAAAAACTAACAACCAGCACGACAGAAACAAACACAGCAAAAACAAAACAAAACAAAACAAAAACCAAACAGAAGCAAAGGCGGAATGAAGAACAAAGCCAAAAGCAAAAACAAAACAAAAATTAAAGCTGCAAGCAGCGATGGGCGGGCCCTCGCACCTGTAGCACGTCGGGGTGTGAGGCGGCCGCGTTTCATTTTCTGCAGCTCAGCCAGTGCGGCTGTGCATTTGCCACACTGCTTCGTTAAAGGCCACTTCCTGTTGCCAGCAGGTGGCGCTATGACTGTGGGTGAATGTCGGCATGTAGATTTGATCAGGGCGGGACTCTTGTCAAATGTGTTAAATTTCGTGCAGATCTGGGCATTTACAGCCAAGTTACTACAACTTCCTGTTTCATGGCGAATCATCGACGCCACGGACACGCCCATCGACGAAAACGCGCAGATAGCACAACTTTTCATCGTCAATGCCTTTAGAAGGCACAGCAGAAATTTGAAGGCGATCCGACTAAAGCCCTAGGAGGAGTTAGTTAAAGTACGTAATGAGTAAATCATCCAAAAATGGCGGTAAAATTAGAAATGGCTGACTTCCTGTTGAGTTTAGGGCATCGCTCCAAGAGACTTTTCTGTGCGTCTGGACATGGTAGATGTACCACAGAAATTTCGTACATGTCGGTCAAACATGCGACGGGGGCTGCTTCGTTAAATGTCACTTCCTCTTGCCACTAGGTGGCGCTATGAATGTGGGTGAATGTCGGCATGTAGATTTGTTCAGGACGGGACTCTTGTCAAATGTGTAAAATTTCGTGTAGATCTGGGCATTTACAGCCAAGTTACTACAACTTCCTGTTTCATGGCGAATCATCGACGCCACGGACACGCCCATCGACGAAAACGCGCAGATAGCACAACTTTACATCGTCAATGCCTTTAGAAGGTACAGCAGAAATTTGAAGTTGATCCGACTAAATCCCTAGGAGGAGTTCGTTAAAGTACGGAGTGTGTAAATCGTCCCAAATCGGTCGCCGAATTCAAAATGGCGGACTTCCTGTCGAGTTTAGGGTATGGGTTCTTGAGGCTTTTTTGTGCGTCTTGATATGATACACGTCCCCACCAAATTTCGTGCATGTAGGTTGAACGTGGACGAGGGGCTAATTTTTTCCAATTTTCTAGGTGGCGCTAGCGTGCCATTTTGCCCCGCCCATCTGCGAAACCCACAAAATACGAAATTTTTCACCAGTCCTGACATGCGTGCCAAATTTGGTGAGTTTTTGAGCATGTTGCGGCCCCGAAAATGGCACTTACTTTGCAGAAAAAAAAAATAAATAAAATAAAATAAAATTAAAGCTGCAAGCAGCGATGGGCGGGCCCTCGCACCTGTAGCGCGTCGGGGTGTGAGGCGGCTGCGTTGCATATTCTGCAGCTCAGCCAGTGCGGCTGTGCATTTGCTACGCTGCTTCGTTAAAGGTCACTTCCTGTTGCCAGCAGGTGGCACTATGACTGTGGGTGAATGTCGGCATGTAGATTTGTTCAACGCGGGACTCTTGTCAAATGTGTTAAATTTCGTGCAGATCTGGGCATTTACAGCCAAGTTACTACAACTTCCTGTTTCATGGCGAATCTTTGACGCCACGGACACGCCCATCGACGAAAACGCACAGATAGCACAACTTTACATCGTCAATGCCTTTAGAAGGCACATCAGAAATGTGACGTCGATCCGACTAAAGCCCTAGGAGGAGTTCGTTAAAGTACGGAGTGAGTAAATCATCCAAAAATGGCGGTAAAATTAGAAATGGCTGACTTCCTGTTGAGTTTAGGGCATCGCTCCAAGAGACTTTTCTGTGCGTCTGGACATGGTAGATGTACCACAGAAATTTCGTACATGTCGGTCAAACATGCGACGGGGGCTGCTTCGTTAAATGTCACTTCTTCTTGCCACTAGGTGGCGCTATGAATGTGGGTGAATGTCGGCATGTAGATTTGATCAGGGCGGGACTCTTGTCAAATGTGTAAAATTTCGTGCAGATCTGGGCATTTACAGCCAAGTTACTACAACTTCCTGTTTCATGGCGAATCTTCGACGCCACGGACACGCCCATCGACGAAAACGCGCAGATAGCACAACTTTACATCGTCAATGCCTTTAGAAGGTACAACAGAAATTTGAAGTTGATCCGACTAAATCCCTAGGAGGAGTTCGTTAAAGTACGGAGTGTGTAAATCGTCCCAAATCGGTCGCCGAATTCAAAATGGCGGACTTCCTGTCGAGTTTAGGGTATGGGTTCTTGAGGCTTTTTTGTGCGTCTGGTCATGGTAGATGTACCACAGAAATTTTGTACATGTCGGTCAAACAAGCGGCGGGGGCAGCTTCGTTAAAGGTCACTTCCTGTTGCCAGCAGGTGGCGCTATGACTGTGGGTGAATGTCGGCATGTAGATTTGTTCAGGGCGGGACTCTTGTCAAATGTGTAAAATTTCGTGCAGATCTGGGCATTTACAGCCAAGTTACTACAACTTCCTGTTTCATGGCGAATCTTCGACGCCACGGACACGCCCATCGACGAAAACGCGCAGATAGCACAACTTTACATCGTCAATGCCTTTAGAAGGCACAGCAGAAATTTTAAGTCGATCTGACTAAATCCCTAGGAGGAGTTCGTTAAAGTACGGAGTCTGTAAATCGTCCAAAAATGGCCGCCAAATTCAAAATGGCGGACCTCCTGTCGAGTTTAGGGTATGGGTTCTTGAGGCTTTTTTGTGCGTCTTGACATGATACACGTCCCCACCAAATTTCGTGCATGTAGGTTGAACGTGGACGAGGGGCTAATTTTTTCCAATTTTCTAGGTGGCGCTAGCGTGCCATTTTGCCCCGCCCATCTGCGAAACCCACAAAATACGAAATTTTTCACCAGTCCTGACATGCGTGCCAAATTTGGTGAGTTTTTGAGCATGTTGCGGCCCCGAAAATGGCACTTACTTTGCAGAAAAAAGAAAAAAAAAAATAATTAAAGCTGCAAGCAGCGATGGGCGGGCCCTCGCACCTGTAGCACGTCGGGGTGTGAGGCCGCTGCGTTGCATATTCTGGAGCTCAGCCGGTGTGGCTGTGAATGTGCTACGCTGCTTCATTAAAGGTCACTTCCTGTTGCCAGCAGGTGGCGCTATGACTGTGGGTGAATGTCAGCATTTAGATATGTTCAGGGTGGTACTCTTGTCAAATGTGTAAAGTTTTGTGCAGATCTGGGCATTTACAGCCATGTTACTACAACTTCCTGTTTCATGGCGAATCATCGACGCCACGGACACGCCCATCGATGAAAACGCGCAGAGAGCACAACTTTACATCGTCAATGCCTTTAGAAGGCACAGCAGAAATTTGAAGTTGATCCGACTAAAGCCCTAGGAGGAGTTAGTTAAAGTACGTAATGAGTAAATCATCCAAAAATGGCGGTAAAATTAGAAATGGCTGACTTCCTGTTGAGTTTAGGGCATCGCTCCAAGAGACTTTTCTGTGCGTCTGGACAGGGTAGATGTACCACAGAAATTTCGTACATGTCGGTCAAACATGCGGCGGGGGCTGCTTCGTTAAATGTCACTTCCTCTTGCCACTAGGTGGCGCTATGAATGTGGGTGAATGTCGGCATGTAGATTTGTTCAGGGCGGGACTCTTGTCAAATGTGTAAAATTTCGTGTAGATCTGGGCATTTACAGCCAAGTTACTACAACTTCCTGTTTCATGGCGAATCATCGACGCCACGGACACGCCCATCGACGAAAACGCGCAGATAGCACAACTTTACATCGTCAATGCCTTTAGAAGGTACAGCAGAAATTTGAAGTTGATCCGACTAAATCCCTAGGAGGAGTTCGTTAAAGTACGGAGTGTGTAAATCGTCCCAAATCGGTCGCCGAATTCAAAATGGCGGACTTCCTGTCGAGTTTAGGGTATGGGTTCTTGAGGCTTTTTTGTGCGTCTGGTCATGGTAGATGTACCACAGAAATTTCGTACATGTCGGTCAAACAAGCGGCGGGGGCTGCTTCGTTAAAGGTCACTTCCTGTTGCCAGTAGGTGGCGCTATGACTGTGGGTGAATGTCGGCATGTAGATTTGTTCAGGGCGTGACTCTTGTCAAATGTGTAAAATTTCGTGCAGATCTGGGCATTTACAGCCAAGTTAGTACAACTTCCTGTTTCATGGCGAATCTTCGACGCCACGGACACGCCCATCGACGAAAACGCGCAGATAGCACAACTTTACATCGTCAATGCCTTTAGAAGGCACAGCAGAAATTTTAAGTCGATCCGACTAAATCCCTAGGAGGAGTTCGTTAAAGTACGGAGTCTGTAAATCGTCCAAAAATGGCCGCCAAATTCAAAATGGCGGACCTCCTGTCGAGTTTAGGGTATGGGTTCTTGAGGCTTTTTTGTGCGTCTTGATATGATACACGTCCCCACCAAATTTCGTGCATGTAGGTTGAACGTGGACGAGGGGCTAATTTTTTCCAATTTTCTAGGTGGCGCTAGCGTGCCATTTTGCCCCGCCCATCTGCGAAACCCACAAAATACAAAATTTTTCACCAGTCCTGACATGCGTGCCAAATTTGGTGAGTTTTTGAGCATGTTGCGGCCCCGAAAATGGCACTTACTTTGCAGAAAAAAGAAAAAAAAAAAAAAAAAAAATAACCCTAACAGTTTCAATAGGGTCCTCGCACTGTTAGTGCTCGGGCCCTAATTAAAGCTGCAAGCAGCGATGGGCGGGCCCTCGCACCTGTAGCACGTCGGGGTCTGAGGCAGCCGTGTTGCATTTTCTGCAGCTCAGCCAGTGCGGATGTGCATTTGCTACGCTGCTTCGTTAAAGGTCACTTCCTGTTGCCAGGAGGTGGCGCTATGACTGTGGGTGAATGTCGGCATGTAGATTTGTTCAGGGCGGGACTCTTGTCAAACGTGTTAAATTTCGTGCGGATCTGGGCATTTACAGCCAAGTTACTACAACTTCCTGTTTCATGGCGAATCATCGACGCCACGGACACACCCATCGACGAAAACGCGCAGATAGCACAACTTTACATCGTCAATGCCTTTAGAAGGTACAGCAGAAATTTGAAGTTGATCCGCCTAAATCCCTAGGAGGAGTTCGTTAAAGTACGGAGTGTGTAAATCTTCCCAAATGGGTGGCCAAATTCAAAATGGCGGACTTCCTGTCGAGTTTAGGGTATGGGTTCTTGAGGCTTTTTTGTGCGTCTGGTCATGCTAGATGGACCACAGAAATTTCGTACATGTCGGTCAAACAAGCGGCGGGGGCTGCTTCATTAAAGGTCACTTCCTGTTGCCAGCAGATGGCGCTATGACTGTGGGTGAATATCGGCATGTAGATTTGTTCAGGGCGGGACTCTTGTCAAATGTGTAAAATTTAGTGCAGATCTGAGCATTTACAGCCAAGTTACTACAACTTCCTGTTTCATGGCGAATCATCGACGCCACGGACACACCCATCGACGAAAACGCGCAGATAGCACAACTTTACATCGTCAATGCCTTTAGAAGGTACAGCAGAAATTTGAAGTTGATCCGACTAAATCCCTAGGAGGAGTTCGTTAAAGTACGGAGTGTGTAAATCTTCCCAAATCGGTCGCCAAATTCAAAATGGCGGACTTCCTGTCGAGTTTAGGGTATGGGTTCTTGAGGCTTTTTTGTGCGTCTGGTCATGGTAGATGCACCACAGAAATTTTGTACATGTCGGTCAAACAAGCGGCGGGGGCTGCTTCATTAAAGGTCACTTCCTGTTGCCAGCAGATGGCGCTATGACTGTGGGTGAATATCGGCATGTAGATTTGTTCAGGGCGGGACTCTTGTCAAATGTGTAAAATTTCGTGCAGATCTGAGAATTTACAGCCAATTTTACTACAACTTCCTGTTTCATGGCGAATCATCGACGCCACGGTCACACCCATCGACGAAAACGCGCAGATAGCACAACTTTACATCGTCAATGCCTTTAGAAGGTACAGCAGAAATTTGAAGTTGATCCTACTAAATCCCTAGAAGGAGTTTGTTAAAGTACGGAGTGTGTAAATCATCCCAAATCGGTCGCCAAATTCAAAATAGCGGACTTCCTGTCGAGTTTAGGGTATGGGTTCTTGAAGGCTTTTTTGTGCGTCTGGTCATGGTAGATGTACCACAGAAATTTCGTATATATCGGTCAAACAAGCGGCGGGGGCTGCTTCGTTAAAGTTCACTTCCTGTTGCCAGCAGGTGGCGCTATGACTGTGGGTGAATGTCGGCATGTAGATTTGTTCAGGACGGAACTCTTGTCAAATGTGTAAAATTTCGTGCAGATCTGGGCATTTACAGCCAAGTTACTACAACTTCCTGTTTCATGGCGAATCATCGATGCCACGGACACGGCCATCGACGAAAACGCGCAGATAGCACAACTTTACATCGTCAATGCCTTTAGAAGGCACAGCAGAAATATGAAGTCGATCCGACTAAATCCCTAGGAGGAGTTCGTTAAAGTACTGAGTGTGTAAATCGTCCCAAAATGGGTGCCAAATTCAAAATGGCGGACTTCCTGTCGAGTTTAGGGTATGGGTTCTTGATGCTTTTTTGTGCGACTTGATATGATACACGTCCCCACCAAATTTCGTGTTTGTAGGTTGAACGTGGACGAGGGGCTAATTTTTTCCAATTTTCTAGGTGGCGCTAGGGAGCCATTTTGCCACGCCGATCCGTGAAACCCACAAAATACGAAATTTTTCACCAGTCCTGACATGCGTGCCAAATTTGGTGAGTTTTTGAGCATGTTGAGGCCCCGAAAATGGCGCTTACTTTGCAGAAAAAAGAAAAAAAAAATTAAAGCTGCAAGCAGCGATGGGCGGGCCCTCGCACCTGTAGCACGTCGGGGTGTGAGGCGGCCGCGTTTCATTTTCTGCAGCTCAGCCAGTGCGGCTGTGCATTTGCCACACTGCTTCGTTAAAGGCCACTTCCTGTTGCCAGCAGGTGGCGCTATGACTGTGGGTGAATGTCGGCATGTAGATTTGATCAGGGCGGGACTCTTGTCAAATGTGTTAAATTTCGTGCAGATCTGGGCATTTACAGCCAAGTTACTACAACTTCCTGTTTCATGGCGAATCATCGACGCCACGGACACGCCCATCGACGAAAACGCGCAGATAGCACAACTTTTCATCGTCAATGCCTTTAGAAGGCACAGCAGAAATTTGAAGGCGATCCGACTAAAGCCCTAGGAGGAGTTAGTTAAAGTACGTAATGAGTAAATCATCCAAAAATGGCGGTAAAATTAGAAATGGCTAACTTCCTGTTGAGTTTAGGGCATCGCTCCAAGAGACTTTTCTGTGCGTCTGGACATGGTAGATGTACCACAGAAATTTCGTACATGTCGGTCAAACATGCGACGGGGGCTGCTTCGTTAAAAGTCACTTCCTCTTGCCACTAGGTGGCGCTATGAATGTGGGTGAATGTCGGCATGTAGATTTGTTCAGGGCGGGACTCTTGTCAAATGTGTAAAATTTCGTGTGGATCTGGGCATTTCCAGCCAAGTTACTACAACTTCCTGTTTCATTGCGAATCATCGACGCCACGGACACGCCCATCGACGAAAACGCGCAGATAGCACAACTTTACATCGTCAATGCCTTTAGAAGGTACAGCAGAAATTTTAAGTTGATCCGACTAAATCCCTAGGAGGAGTTCGTTAAAGTACGGAGTGTGTAAATCGTCCCAAATCGGTCGCCAAATTCAAAATGGCGGACTTCCTGTCGAGTTTAGGGTATGGGTTCTTGAGGCTTTTTTGTGCGTCTGGTCATGGTAGAAGTACCACAGAAATTTCGTACATGTCGGTCAAACAAGCGGCGGGGGCTGCTTCGTTAAAGGACACTTCCTGTTGCCAGCAGGTGGCGCTATGACTGTGGGTGAATGTCGGCATGTAGATTTGTTCAGGGCGGGACTCTTGTCAAATGTGTAAAATTTCGTGCAGATCTGGGCATTTACAGCCAAGTTACTACAACTTCCTGTTTCATGGCGAATCTTCGACGCCACGGACACGCCCATCGACGAAAACGCGCAGATAGCACAACTTTACATCGTCAATGCCTTTAGAAGGCACAGCAGAAATTTTAAGTCGATCCGACTAAATCCCTAGGAGGAGTTCGTTAAAGTACGGAGTCTGTAAATCGTCCAAAAATGGCCGCCAAATTCAAAATGGCGGACCTCCTGTCGAGTTTAGGGTATGGGTTCTTGAGGCTTTTTTGTGCGTCTTGATATGATACACGTCCCCACCAAATTTCGTGCATGTAGGTTGAACGTGGACGAGGGGCTAATTTTTTCCAATTTTCTAGGTGGCGCTAGCGTGCCATTTTGCCCCGCCCATCTGCGAAACCCACAAAATACGAAATTTTTCACCAGTCCTGACATGCGTGCCAAATTTGGTGAGTTTTTGAGCATGTTGAGGCCCCGAAAATGGCACTTACTTTGCAGAAAAAAGAAAAAAAAAAATAATCCTAACAGTTTCAATAGGGTCCTCGCACTGTTAGTGCTCGGGCCCTAATTAAAGCTGCAAGCAGCGATGGGCGGGCCCTCGCACCTGTAGCACGTCGGGGTCTGAGGCAGCCGTGTTGCATTTTCTGCAGCTCAGCCAGTGCGGATGTGCATTTGCTACGCTGCTTCGTTAAAGGTCACTTCCTGTTGCCAGGAGGTGGCGCTATGACTGTGGGTGAATGTCGGCATGTAGATTTGTTCAGGGCGGGACTCTTGTCAAACGTGTTAAATTTCGTGCGGATCTGGGCATTTACAGCCAAGTTACTACAACTTCCTGTTTCATGGCGAATCATCGACGCCACGGACACACCCATCGACGAAAACGCGCAGATAGCACAACTTTACATCGTCAATGCCTTTAGAAGGTACAGCAGAAATTTGAAGTTGATCCGCCTAAATCCCTAGGAGGAGTTCGTTAAAGTACGGAGTGTGTAAATCTTCCCAAATGGGTGGCCAAATTCAAAATGGCGGACTTCCTGTCGAGTTTAGGGTATGGGTTCTTGAGGCTTTTTTGTGCGTCTGGTCATGCTAGATGGACCACAGAAATTTCGTACATGTCGGTCAAACAAGCGGCGGGGGCTGCTTCATTAAAGGTCACTTCCTGTTGCCAGCAGATGGCGCTATGACTGTGGGTGAATATCGGCATGTAGATTTGTTCAGGGCGGGACTCTTGTCAAATGTGTAAAATTTAGTGCAGATCTGAGCATTTACAGCCAAGTTACTACAACTTCCTGTTTCATGGCGAATCATCGACGCCACGGACACACCCATCGACGAAAACGCGCAGATAGCACAACTTTACATCGTCAATGCCTTTAGAAGGTACAGCAGAAATTTGAAGTTGATCCGACTAAATCCCTAGGAGGAGTTCGTTAAAGTACGGAGTGTGTAAATCTTCCCAAATCGGTCGCCAAATTCAAAATGGCGGACTTCCTGTCGAGTTTAGGGTATGGGTTCTTGAGGCTTTTTTGTGCGTCTGGTCATGGTAGATGCACCACAGAAATTTTGTACATGTCGGTCAAACAAGCGGCGGGGGCTGCTTCATTAAAGGTCACTTCCTGTTGCCAGCAGATGGCGCTATGACTGTGGGTGAATATCGGCATGTAGATTTGTTCAGGGCGGGACTCTTGTCAAATGTGTAAAATTTCGTGCAGATCTGAGAATTTACAGCCAATTTTACTACAACTTCCTGTTTCATGGCGAATCATCGACGCCACGGTCACACCCATCGACGAAAACGCGCAGATAGCACAACTTTACATCGTCAATGCCTTTAGAAGGTACAGCAGAAATTTGAAGTTGATCCTACTAAATCCCTAGAAGGAGTTTGTTAAAGTACGGAGTGTGTAAATCATCCCAAATCGGTCGCCAAATTCAAAATAGCGGACTTCCTGTCGAGTTTAGGGTATGGGTTCTTGAAGGCTTTTTTGTGCGTCTGGTCATGGTAGATGTACCACAGAAATTTCGTATATATCGGTCAAACAAGCGGCGGGGGCTGCTTCGTTAAAGTTCACTTCCTGTTGCCAGCAGGTGGCGCTATGACTGTGGGTGAATGTCGGCATGTAGATTTGTTCAGGACGGAACTCTTGTCAAATGTGTAAAATTTCGTGCAGATCTGGGCATTTACAGCCAAGTTACTACAACTTCCTGTTTCATGGCGAATCATCGATGCCACGGACACGGCCATCGACGAAAACGCGCAGATAGCACAACTTTACATCGTCAATGCCTTTAGAAGGCACAGCAGAAATATGAAGTCGATCCGACTAAATCCCTAGGAGGAGTTCGTTAAAGTACTGAGTGTGTAAATCGTCCCAAAATGGGTGCCAAATTCAAAATGGCGGACTTCCTGTCGAGTTTAGGGTATGGGTTCTTGATGCTTTTTTGTGCGACTTGATATGATACACGTCCCCACCAAATTTCGTGTTTGTAGGTTGAACGTGGACGAGGGGCTAATTTTTTCCAATTTTCTAGGTGGCGCTAGGGAGCCATTTTGCCACGCCGATCCGTGAAACCCACAAAATACGAAATTTTTCACCAGTCCTGACATGCGTGCCAAATTTGGTGAGTTTTTGAGCATGTTGAGGCCCCGAAAATGGCGCTTACTTTGCAGAAAAAAGAAAAAAAAAATTAAAGCTGCAAGCAGCGATGGGCGGGCCCTCGCACCTGTAGCACGTCGGGGTGTGAGGCGGCCGCGTTTCATTTTCTGCAGCTCAGCCAGTGCGGCTGTGCATTTGCCACACTGCTTCGTTAAAGGCCACTTCCTGTTGCCAGCAGGTGGCGCTATGACTGTGGGTGAATGTCGGCATGTAGATTTGATCAGGGCGGGACTCTTGTCAAATGTGTTAAATTTCGTGCAGATCTGGGCATTTACAGCCAAGTTACTACAACTTCCTGTTTCATGGCGAATCATCGACGCCACGGACACGCCCATCGACGAAAACGCGCAGATAGCACAACTTTTCATCGTCAATGCCTTTAGAAGGCACAGCAGAAATTTGAAGGCGATCCGACTAAAGCCCTAGGAGGAGTTAGTTAAAGTACGTAATGAGTAAATCATCCAAAAATGGCGGTAAAATTAGAAATGGCTAACTTCCTGTTGAGTTTAGGGCATCGCTCCAAGAGACTTTTCTGTGCGTCTGGACATGGTAGATGTACCACAGAAATTTCGTACATGTCGGTCAAACATGCGACGGGGGCTGCTTCGTTAAAAGTCACTTCCTCTTGCCACTAGGTGGCGCTATGAATGTGGGTGAATGTCGGCATGTAGATTTGTTCAGGGCGGGACTCTTGTCAAATGTGTAAAATTTCGTGTGGATCTGGGCATTTCCAGCCAAGTTACTACAACTTCCTGTTTCATTGCGAATCATCGACGCCACGGACACGCCCATCGACGAAAACGCGCAGATAGCACAACTTTACATCGTCAATGCCTTTAGAAGGTACAGCAGAAATTTTAAGTTGATCCGACTAAATCCCTAGGAGGAGTTCGTTAAAGTACGGAGTGTGTAAATCGTCCCAAATCGGTCGCCAAATTCAAAATGGCGGACTTCCTGTCGAGTTTAGGGTATGGGTTCTTGAGGCTTTTTTGTGCGTCTGGTCATGGTAGAAGTACCACAGAAATTTCGTACATGTCGGTCAAACAAGCGGCGGGGGCTGCTTCGTTAAAGGACACTTCCTGTTGCCAGCAGGTGGCGCTATGACTGTGGGTGAATGTCGGCATGTAGATTTGTTCAGGGCGGGACTCTTGTCAAATGTGTAAAATTTCGTGCAGATCTGGGCATTTACAGCCAAGTTACTACAACTTCCTGTTTCATGGCGAATCTTCGACGCCACGGACACGCCCATCGACGAAAACGCGCAGATAGCACAACTTTACATCGTCAATGCCTTTAGAAGGCACAGCAGAAATTTTAAGTCGATCCGACTAAATCCCTAGGAGGAGTTCGTTAAAGTACGGAGTCTGTAAATCGTCCAAAAATGGCCGCCAAATTCAAAATGGCGGACCTCCTGTCGAGTTTAGGGTATGGGTTCTTGAGGCTTTTTTGTGCGTCTTGATATGATACACGTCCCCACCAAATTTCGTGCATGTAGGTTGAACGTGGACGAGGGGCTAATTTTTTCCAATTTTCTAGGTGGCGCTAGCGAGCCATTTTGCCCCGCCCATCCGCGAAACCCACAAAATACGAAATTTTTCACCAGTCCTGACATGCGTGCCAAATTTGGTGAGTTTTTGAGCATGTTGCGGCCCCGAAAATGGCACTTACTTTGCAGAAAAAAGAAAAAAAAAAATAATCCTAACAGTTTCAATAGGGTCCTCGCACTGTTAGTGCTCGGGCCCTAAAAAATAATCCTAACAGTTTCAATAGGGTCCTCGCACTGTTAGTGCTCGGGCCCTAATTAAAGCTGCAAGCAGCGATGGGCGGGCCCTCGCACCTGTAGCGCGTCGGGGTGTGAGGCGGCCGCGTTGCATTTTGTGCAGCTCAGCCAGTGCGGATGTGCATTTGCTACGCTGCTTCGTTAAAGGACACTTCCTGTTGCCAGGAGGTGGCGCTATGACTGTCGGTGAATGTCGGCATGTAGATTTGTTCAGGGTGGGACTCTTGTCAAACGTGTTAAATTTCGTGCAGATCTGGGCATTTACAGCCAAGTTACTACGACTTCCTGTTTCATGGCGAATCATCGACGCCACGGACACGCCCATCGACGAAAACGCGCAGATAGCACAATTTTACATTGTCAATGCCTTTAGAAGGTACAGCAGAAATTTGAAGTTGATCCGACTAAATCCCTAGGAGGAGTTCGTTAAAGTACGGAGTGTGTAAATCGTCCCAAATCGGTCCCCGAATTCAAAATGGCGGACTTCCTGTCGAGTTTAGGGTATGGGTTCTTGAGGCTTTTTTGTGCGTCTGGTCATGGTAGATGTACCACAGAAATTTCGTACATGTCGGTCAAACAAGCGGCGGAGGCTGCTTCGTTAAAGGTCACTTCCTGTTGCCAGCAGGTGGCGCTATGACTGTGGGTGAATGTCGGCATGTAGATTTGTTCAGGGCGTGACTCTTGTCAAATGTGTAAAATTTCGTGCAGATCTGGGCATTTACAGCCAAGTTACTACAACTTCCTGTTTCATGGCGAATCTTCGACGCCACGGACACGCCCATCGACGAAAACGCGCAGATAGCACAACTTTACATCGTCAATGCCTTTAGAAGGCACAGCAGAAATTTTAAGTCGATCCGACTAAATCCCTAGGAGGAGTTCGTTAAAGTACGGAGTCTGTAAATCGTCCAAAAATGGCCGCCAAATTCAAAATGGCGGACCTCCTGTCGAGTTTAGGGTATGGGTTCTTGAGGCTTTTTTGTGCGTCTTGATATGATACACGTCCCCACCAAATTTCGTGCATGTAGGTTGAACGTGGACGAGGGGCTAATTTTTTCCAATTTTCTAGGTGGCGCTAGCGTGCCATTTTGCCCCGCCCATCTGCGAAACCCACAAAATACGAAATTTTTCACCAGTCCTGACATGCGTGCCAAATTTGGTGAGTTTTTGAGCATGTTGAGGCCCCGAAAATGGCACTTACTTTGCAGAAAAAAGAAAAAAAAAAATAATCCTAACAGTTTCAATAGGGTCCTCGCACTGTTAGTGCTCGGGCCCTAAATAACCCTAACAGTTTCAATAGGGTCCTCGCACTGTTAGTGCTCGGGCCCTTACAAGGGCAAAACAAAGCAAAAGCAAAACAGCAGCGTCAAGGCTTATCGGTGTTACAATCAAACGTCCATTAGTCCGAAAGTTAAAAACACACTTTCAACGCTACTTTAAAGTGGGCATAGAGACATGAGTGGGTTTACATACCAATCAGCGGGACTTCCGTTCACATATCCGGCAGACAATTGGCTTTATGCCCAGCTGCACTACTTCCTGAACTTGAGCCAGCTCCTTGTTTCCTGTCTGCCATTATTGGCCAAATTGATTAATTCAGGTGTGTCTGATTATTGTTGCCATGACTACTGAGGTTAGGTACACCTGAATTAATCAATTTGGCCAATAATGGCAGACAGGAAACAAGGAGCTGGCTGAAGTTCAGGAAGTAGTGCAGCTGGGCATAAAGCCCATTCTCGCATACCATTTACTACAGAGAAAAATCATGCGTCACACATATGCAAAATAAACGCCATCCCGCACTTGAAACAATACAACAGCAGTAGAGCAGCAGTCACTCACAGCACGCCACGTATCCTACGTGAGATCGATTCTAAACTGGAACTACAGCAGTGACGTATAGGGAACACCTTCTCGAGCGGTACAATCAGTACCTCCAATCAAACACCAGCTAAGCAGAAAAGTCAGTAAACACACACATTCTTGTCACCAACACATACTATGGCAAACAAACACCCACCTCACACACAGAGCTGTCGAGCACCAGCAACCATGACGTCCATTGGACACAATGATGATGCAATCTCCTGCCACTCGGGGATACCCTTTATATACTCTAAATAAGGCCCTGTAAATAGACCCGGGGCGGAGTCATATTTAAAGCTCCATTTCACCACATATCTAAACGTTACTGTGAAGAAGAAAAAAATTAAAACGTTTAAATATCAATCTGCACATGTGAGGCACATTGGATATGCTAATCTTTGCTCGCTCCTTTTAAGTTATCTTGAGTAAAACCGCAAAAAAATTCATGAAGCACTGGACCGGAAGCGATGCGACGCTGGACCGGAAGCGATTCCGATAATGCGGAAGTAAGTTGTGCATAGAGCCTATTGTGCCTTACACTTGCATTTCGCTTTACAAACCAGTCTCACAAGCTTCTCAAAGCACTACAGTGTAGTCATTATTCTTTCAGTTCGGTGATGGTAGGCGATTATTGTAGCCACAATTGCTCAGGGGTAGACCGACTGAAGCAAGGCTGCCATTCTGCGCAATCGGTCCCTTCGGCCATCACCAACCACTCGTAAAGGACAAAATGGCCAAAACCTTTTCACTGCGAAGACAAGAAATTGTGGAAAAGGAATTGGGAGTTGAAGAGTTGATCGAAAGATGGCCTGCATTGTTCAAAGAGGATGAGGCATGTAATGTTTTGAACCATAAGTAATGGCCTGTAAAGTAGAGGATATTATTTGCCTATTATAAAAAATCTGCTATGAAATATTACTATTTTGTTCAAAATAACATGCATAAAAAAATGTAATCATGTAATCATTCTTCTGTATTTTATTTTATTTCATATTTTTAAGATCAACGCTGAATTTCTCAGGATTACAACTGTTCCACTTCAGACAAGATTCCTGGCTTCTTTGGACAAGCAGCACAGCAAAGCTGATTGAGCTCATTAGAAGGAAGGGAGGAGTTAACAGAGAGAAGACCCAGAAGATACTTGAAGTTATTGATCTGGTATGTAACTCGGGAATGTTGTGTACATATAGATAGACCCAGATACATTTGTATGCCTATCCTTTCTTCCTTTGTTTGCCTTGTAACTTGTATTCTGAATTAGAACATTACAATTGCGGGTTGAAATTAGTTTTAAAATTTAAGTGCCATTATACTGTATTTACCTAAGAGCCATGGATGGCTCTTATGGTTTTATTTCCCTCGTAAAAGTTATATGTTGGGTTATGTGTCCAATTGTGTCACTTAAAGGAGCTCTATCACGCAAAAAAAAAAAAAATGTATAACTTGATTCATGCATGTTTGAAAATGTGCTTGATCTAGGTGGGGCTTAAGAGGTTTAATTTAGGATTTGACGCTGGGTCAAAATGCAAGGCTATTAATAAAATGTTTAATGTCAAGTTTGCTTGATACAAACTTCCTGAAATGGGCAGCACATCCATGAAGTTATAGCACCAGAAATCAAGTAATATTTCAGTGCAAATGCAAACTATGTTGTGCCAAAGATAACATTTTATCATTTGTATATGTACCTATAGTTGACTGTGAAAGACTTAAAAAAGCAGGATAAAGCTCCTTTTATATTGTTCCTGCAAAACATTACAGTTATGTCTTTTCATGCTACCTTAATAATTTAAGACCTCAGGTAAAGACCTAAATGTGATCACAATTACTGCAACTCTGTCTTCAAATTAGTCTTGTGGTGTTTTCATTTTTTTTAAATGTTAAAAAATGTTTATTATATCCATGTTTCCATTTTAAAATGTATGTGTGTACTCATCTAGAGCCTTGAAGTCAATATTAAAAGAGAGTGTCTGCTGAAGTGTCTAATTCTCTACTTCGGAGAAGACCTGGACCAACTCATTAGGAGTATCTGGTAGTAGTTTTGCATGAATCAATAAGCTTTTATAAAGAAAAAGCACATACGCACAGATAAACTTTAAACTTGCTTGCCACGTGCTGCTGCTCTTTTTCTGCCACTTGGTAGCAGGATAGATGCTTAGCAGTGTTTTATTCCAATTGTTAAATCACTTACTCGGCTAGCCCACGTAAACTCATGGACAATTTTGATTTGACACCTTGTGTACTGGTTGGTACAAAATGTATCTATTACTGTATATCTACTGTATCAGAGCAGCAGCAGTGAGGCACTGAAAGCCTAGATGTAGCACCAACAATATTACACCAACATATTATGAAACTTGTGTTAGTCATGTTCAAATTATGCAGTATATAAAAAAGTTGTCGTCATTTGATGTGGGAAGTAAATAATTTTACTATTGTAGAATTGTCAGTCCACAAAACATGTTGCTCCTATTTTGAAATAACATGCTCAGTGCCTTGTCATCACCAGTCAGGTAAACAAAAACAAAAAACAATTATAAACATTATCTGATTTTGCAGCAGATAATTGTTGTAATAAAAAGCAATTATGTTGGTATGGGAACTGGTTTCATCAGATTAACTTGAAGCTCGTCTTTTATCAGGTTGTCCAGAGGGATGAAGCTGAAACGGAGCTTGCAGGTTCCACAATGGCTGTGTTCGTCATCAGGGAAGAGGGTGATTCTCTCCAACCACCACATGACATTGGTATAGTCATTGAAGGTGTGGAAGTCCTGAACAGGTTTCCATCAGTTGCACATGCATGTGCCATGTTATTTGGCCTAATTTATGTGCTGAACTTGAGCTATCCAGGTGAGCTGAAACACACCTTTGATGCACTACAAAAGTTATTTATGGAGATTGAACCAAAGAAAATGACGTGCAAAGTTCTCAGCCTCAGTGTTAAGCTGAAAAAGTAAAGTTGCCAAGAGAAATACATTTGGATGTTTGTTCTGTTTTAGAGTTTTTACTCTCATGCATTGCAGGTTAACAAATCACTGTTCAATTGAAAACCCTTTAAAGGAACACAGCGACTTTTTTAGGACTTCATCTTATTCAGCGTATCCCTCAGAAATAGATAAGTCCATACATACCCTTTTCATCTCTGTGCATACAGTAACTCTGTCTGAGGCACCCACCGCTAGCCTAGCTTAGCACAAAGACTGGAAGTAAATGGCTCCAGCTAGCATACTGTACTCAATAAGTTATTTGTACACACTGTGACTATACAAATCACAACATATTTATAGGAAAATGTTGATGTTATGTTGTCACTTATTGAGTACAGTATGCTAGCTGGAGCCATTTACTTCCAGTCTTTGTGCTAAGCTAGGCTAGTGGTGGGTGCGTCAGAGAGAGTTACTGTACGCACAGAGATGAAAAGGGTATGTATGGACTTATCTAACTCTGTGGGATATGCTGAATAAGCTAAAGTCGCAAAAAGTTGGCATGTTCCTTTAAGCTGATGGTAAACTCAATTTATTGTGAAGTTAACATCGTTAACATATATTAAAACGTTTAAACAGTTTTACAGTTATTAAATGCTATTCCATCACATTTCTCAAGTTTTACATGTTTTAATGCTTCATTGATTAGTAATGTGTTCATTAGTGATGTGGGATTCTTAAGCACTTTTTTATTTGTTTTTTTAAGTTTGTACGGTGTAGAAACTGAGAAACTTCTCAGGTTACGTATGTAACCCTGGTTCCCTGAGAGGGAACGAGAGCTGCGTTTGGAACGCAGTGGGAACGCTCTGCGTGATTGCGTCATGAAGCACGTGTATAATCTGTCCAATGGAAGAACTAGACGTCATGGGCGATGACGTCATGACCAGGAAAACTATAAAGCACCCCAGAAAATAGACCGCATCAGCTTCTGAAAAGGCCTGAAGCAAGTCGATCACAGGCATGCAGGAAGTATGGCAGGCGAACGCAGCTCTCGTTCCCTCTCAGGGAACCAGGGTTACATACGTAACCTGAGACGTTCCCTTTTAAGGGAACTCAAGCTGCGTTTGGAACGCGGTGGGAACTCCATACCCACGACGCCATATGACAAATGCCTGTACTGTATGAAATAGAATAGCACACTAAGACACAAGCACCCTAGACCCTGGAGTGGAGCCTAGGTCCAAGTCATAAAAACGAACAAATGTATGCGGTGAGGACCAACCTGCCGCACTTCAAATATCGTGCAACGAAACCCCAGATATTAAGGCTTTAGAGGCCGCCATACTCCTAGTCGAGTGGGCGCGGACAGCTAAAGGTGAAGGCTGACCGGCCGCTCTGTAAGCAAGTGTAATAGCCTCAACTACCCACTTGCTCATAACCTGCTTGGAGGCAGGGCAACCTCTCTTAGTTGACCCGAAACAGACAAACAATTGATCTGATTTACACAGGGAAGATCTGTGGACGTAAGCATCCAAAGCCCGAACAGGGCACAGCAGATTAAGCTTTTCCTGATCAGGAGAGAGAAAAGGTGGAGGACAAAAGGCCTGCAGAACTATAGGACCCGACACACTAGTGGGTACTTTAGGAATATAACCCGGCCTTGGGTGAAGAAAAGCTTTAACCATGCCAGGAGCAAATTCCAAGCACGAAGGGGCAACTGAAAGGGCTTGTAAATCACCTATCCTCTTAATAGAAGAAATAGCAATGAGAAACAAAGTCTTAAATGTAAGGAACCTTTCCGAAATCTCCTCAATGGGCTCAAAGGGAGCCAAAGCCAAGCCTTCCAGTACCACGGCCAAATCCCAGGCCGGTGTTCTCATGCGCTGAGCAGGCCTAAGCCTCAAAGTGCCACGGAGAAACCGAACAATGAGGGGATCTCTCCCCAAAGATGAACCACAAAAAGGAGAGTGGTAGGCAGAAATAGCTGCCACATACACCTTCAAAGTGGATGGGGATAATCCAGCAGAAAACCGTTCTTGCAAGAAATCAAGTACTGTACCAATCGGGCAGCTAACAGGATTACAATTGCGTTCTACACACCAAGTAGAGAACAGTTTCCATTTCAAAGCGTACAGTCTTCTCGTGGAGGGAGCTCTAGATTGGAGTATGGTCTCCACGACCTCAGTGGAGAGACCTGACTCTTTGAGCTCGGCCCCCTCAGGGGCCAAGCCCACAGTTTCCACAACTCCGGGCGAGGGTGATAAATTGAGCCCCCTGCTTGGGACAGCAGGTCCCTCCTGATCGGAATCTCCCATGGAGAGCCGTCTAGAAGAGACACTAGGTCCGAGAACCAGACTCGGGCCGGCCAGTACGGGGCTACTAACAAAAGACTGACCCCTTCCTGGCGAACCCTCTCCAGAACTCCCGGAATCAGAGATATCGGGGGGAAAGCGTACAGGCGCAGCCTCGGCCAAACCTGACCCATCGCATCCAGTCCGAGAGGAGCTGGGTGCGTGAGGGAAAACCACATTGGACAATGAGTTGAATCTAAAGATGCGAAAAGGTCTACCTGAGCACGACCAAATTTCTCCCACAGGAGTTCCACCACCTCGGGGTGAAGTCTCCACTCCCCGGGCCTCAGCCCCTGCCTTGACAGGATATCTGCTCCCTGATTCAGATGCCCTGGAATAAAAACTGCCCTGAGAGACAGCAATTTCCCTTGGGCCCACAGAAGGATCTGATGAGCCAATTTGCAGAGGTGACGTGACCTCAGACCCCCCTGATGGTTTATGTACGAGACCACCGATGTATTGTCTGCGCGGACAAGCACATGGTGGCCTCTCAGGTTTATGTGCCAGGAAACCTGATGGTCCTGCCAAAGACCTCTCACCGAGCGACCACTCATGATCGCCCCCCCACCCTGTGAGGGAAGCATCCGTCGAAAGCAAAACGCGTCGACAAGAAGCCCCCGACACTGGGCCCTGGGCGAGGAACCAAGGTTTGCTCCACATGACCAAGGCACGAAGGCAGCGCCGCGTGACCTTGATCAAGCGAAACGGATTTCCCCTCGGGGAAAACCCCTTGGTCCTGAGCCACCACTGCAGGGGTCTCATGTACAGAAGGCCAAAAGTGATAACGTTGGACGCAGCTGCCATGAGACCCAACAGTTTTTGAAACTGTTTCACAGTGAGTGACCGGCCTAGTTTCACCCCTTTTACGGCTGAGAGAATCGATGAAATACGTGCTGGAGACAACTGTGCCCGCATCGTTGTCGAATCCCATACCACACCCAGAAAGTTCGTCCTCTGAGATGGGAGGAGAACACTCTTCTTAGCGTTGAGCCTCAGCCTTAGCCGTTTCAAATGGGACAGAACAGCATCTCGATGCCGAACTGCCATCTGCTCTGAGTGAGCTAAAATCAGCCAATCGTCGATGTAATTTAACACACGGATGCCCTGGAGTCTGAGAGGAGCCAGGGCTGCATCCATGCATTTCGTGAAAGTGCGGGGTGATAACCCTAGGCCGAATGGAAGAACCCGATATTGGTACGCTTAGCCCCCGAAAGCGAACCTCAGGAACTTCCTGTGATGAGGATGGATGGAAATATGAAAATAAGCGTCCTTCAAGTCTATCGTCACAAACCAGTCCTCGGACTGAATCTGTGACACTATCTGTTTGAGTGTAAGCATCTAGAACTTGAGTTTCTGAACTGTGTGGTTTAATAGACGCAGGTCTAGAATAGGACGTAACCCCCAATCCTTTTTTGGAACAATAAAGTAGCGGCTGTAAAACCCTGACTCTCTGCTGTGAGGAGGAACCCTCTCTATAGCTCCTTTTTGCAGAAGTGTCAGTACTTCCTGCTCCATGACCAGAGCCTGCTCGGAGTTCACCACGGTGGGAAGAACCCCTATAAACCTGGGCGGACGAGAACCGAACTGAATTCTGTAACCCGATTGTATAATCTGCAGGACGCAATGAGATACATTTGGCAGAAGTTTCCACGCTGCCAAAAAATGTACTAAGGGTACCAGTCTCTCGAGACTGGCCTCTGGATTTAATTGAAGAGCCACTTCGGTGCCCTGAAGCGGATAACCGGCAGGCAGCAACCGAACTGACGGCGCTGCGACTCCCCTCAGAGATTCGCCCCCCGGAGGGCGCAGAGGAGAAACTATTCCTCGAAACCGTTTCTCCCCGGAGGGGACCACCCTCAGAAGCCTGACAGCCTTGGCGTCAGGACTTCTTCTTAGCCGAAGCTTTCTTAGAGACAATGACAGTCCTCAGATCTGGCCTGTCTCTAATAGGCTTCGACTGCGAACGCCAGCCCCCCCCCCCCCCCCCCCTTGCCTGAGGAGGAGCCCGAGAAGCGACGCTTTCTTTTTGCTGTACTGTGTACTGCGAGGAGCTCGTAGTCGGCCAATGACTGATCAGAACGCCCAGCAGTCTCAGGGATATTAGATCGGCGAGGAAGAAACTTCTGGAATGCTGCATTTTGTTTCTTAGATTCTTGAAATCTTTCAATAACTGTGTTTATAGAATCACCAAATAAACCAGAAGGTGATAGTGGAGCATCCAGAAGGACAGATCTATCTAAATCAGCTAAATTAAGCCACAGATGGCGCTCAGTAGCCACCAAAGCTGACATACTGTAGATCGACCCACAGATTTAGCCGTCTCTTTGGTGGCACGGAGAGATAGATCCGTCACGCGACGTAATTCGCGAATCACGTCAGCACTGACTTCCTCACAATCATCCAAATTCCTAAGCAGGTCGGCTTGGTACGCTTGCAAAATAGACATGGTATGCAAGCATGCTGCAGCCTGACCCGCCGCTGAATACGCTTTACCCACCAGCGCTGAAGTTGATTTTAATGGCTTGGTGGGTAACGCCGGGGCTTTGAGAGATGACTCAGGAGATAGCTCGCGAGCGTCTCTTCAGCCTGAGGCATCGTCACATAACCCGCGTCCTTCATCCCCATAACGTTACTATAATTATGTGTCTGGGGATTAAAGACACGGAAAGACACCGGCTTTTTCCACGACCTCGACACCTCAGTGTGGAGATCGGGAAAAAACGGGAGTCCCCGGCGTGGAGGCTGCACTCTGGATGGCAAAAATCTCTCGTCTAACAAACTATTTTTATTTCTGCAAACATCCTGTTCTCCTGTTTCTGGCCACTCAATATTTAGTCTAGAAACAGCACGAGTTAAAACCTCCATGAGCTCCTCATCTACAAGTGACTTGTGATATGGTTTCATGTGTTCATGTTCACTTGCATCAATACTGACGACATCCAATTCCTCAGAACTGGATAGTCGCAGACTTTGTGCCTCATCCCGGGGAAAAGAAACCGCAGCGCGTGCTTCTCCCTGAGATAAGGCACTAGATCCAACAGGTAAGGGCTGAGAAAGGGCAGAGCCCGTCTCAAACCCCGCTGTTAGATCCATTTGCGATCCCCAAGACGAGCGCCGACACTGTGCCTCGGCAGCAGCGGGACCCGCGCCTCGGGGAGCGCGCACCGAACCGTCCTCCTCAAAGAACGCCCGGCGAGAGCGGAGCGTCTTCACAGACAGCTTATCGCAATGCTCACAGTCAGCTCCCTCGAGAACTGACTGGGCATGCTCCACTCCCAAACAAAAAACACAGAGCTGATGTGTGGCCCCGCCCGTGATGAAACGAGGGCAGGGAACAACACAACGCTTGTATTCTTGTTTAGCCATTACACGATGTATTGTGAACAGACAGACAACAATAAATCAGACACGGACAATTTCATACAGAGAGCGCTTGTGAAGGCACAGAAGCTTATGCGGTCTATTTTCTGGGGTGCTTTATAGTTTTCCTGGTCATGACGTCATCGCCCATGACGTCTAGTTCTTCCATTGGACAGATTATACACATGCTTCACGACGCAATCACGCAGAGCGTTCCCACCACGTTCCAAACGCAGCTTGAGTTCCCTTGAAAGGGAACTGTATTGCACTTAAATTCTGTTACAAAAAAAGGTTGAGCCATATTTACTGTCAAAGCTATGGATGTTACATGCTGCGAACATGTTTTAAAAGACATGGAATACTTGCATAATTTGTCCTTTTGAAGTAAGTTATTGTGTCTTTATTTAAGGAAAGTAAGCTACAGACCAAACAAGGTATTTTCAGTTTTATCTGAAGTACAACAAAACTTGTTTTGTTTTTATTTGACGCATTTATTTTATTTATTTAATCAGTTTAAAGTTACAGGGACCATGCACATTAATAAACGCTTGCGTAAATGTGCCAGTTTAGCCATCTTGGCTATTTTCAACTAGTCACTGGGCAGATGTAATAACCGATAAAATACATTCAGACTATCAACAATACTTATACATACATTAAAACAATTTACATAGAAGCTCATAAAATACATTCAACAAGAACAACAAATCAAAACATGATTAAGATGATTTAAAACTACAGAATATGGGTACACACTTGATTGTCCTTTAACCATGATTTTAATTTAATCTTAAACAGCCCATATGAAGCAGTGTCCTTAATAGATGTAGGTAAACTGTTCCAAGTGTGAGCTGCTCTCACAGAAAAAGCTGACTGACCAAAGGCAGTTCTTCTCATTTGTATTACACAATCCCCTCTTGTTACAGACCTTGTATGTCTAATAACAGTAGTTTTTTGTTTTATAAAAGCAGTTAATGGTGGTGGAGCTAAGCCATGTAAAATTTTAAAAACAAGACAAGAGTCTGTGAATTTAATAAGATTATCCCAAGTCATTAGATTGTGTTTTTTTTAGACAGTGGCAGTGATGATGGGTATTAGGCTTCCTATCGAGTACCTTAGAAGCTTGATGGTACAGTAACTGCACATGTTTAAGGGTTGTGCTGGAGGCTTGTGCCCAGCTAGTCAAACGATACAAAAAATATGGCATCATCATAGCATTAAAATATATTGTCGCTGCCTTTGTAGTCAGACAATTTCTTATATGACGGAAATTTGACATGTTAAATTTTACTATATTTATAACTTTTTTAATTTGTTTTTTAAATGTTAAATTCGAATCAATTATTATACCTAAATATTTGAAATCAGATACCATTGACAGTTGTTCCCCTGCAATATAAATATTTGCTACTGAATTGTCTGTTGACTTCTTTGTGAAGTACATACATGCAGTTTTCTTTATATTTAAATAAAGACAGGAATCACTAAGCCATTGCATAACACTTTCCATCACTGCCATGAGCTTATAGGCTGCTTGCTGTTTGTCCAGCGCATGTACATAAATGACAGTGTCATCTGCATACATTTGAATCTCAGACTCAGTGCATACAGTCGGGAGATCATTTATGTACAGGCTAAACAACAACGGCCCCAAAATTGATCCCTGAGGTACACCAATGTTGCAATTAATGGCCGATGATACCTCATCGTTTATCCTAACCCTTTGTTCTCTGTGTTCCAGATAAGACTGCATCCATTTTATTACATTAGGAGAGACATTAAACATTGACAGTTTTTTTAATAGGACACCATGGTCCACAGTGTCAAACGCTTTTTTTAGGTCTAGGAATATAGCCCCAACAACTCCTCCTTTGTCTAACTTTGATTTCACATTCCCTAAAAAAAAGCAGTTTGCAGTTTCCGTTGAATGATTCGATCTAAAACCAAACTGCATAGGATGGAGTGTAAATGGGCTGTTACTAAGGTGGCTAGTGAGTTGTTCTACTACATATCTCTCAATTACCTTTGACACAATAGGTAATATACTAATTGGTCTGTAGTTACAGACCTTTGAAGTATCACCCGTTTTGTGGATCGGTGTTATTATAGCTGTCTTCCACGCTTTGGGATAAATTCCTTCATTAATGGATCTATTAATAATATGTGTTAATGGACTAGACAGACATTCATTAAACTCTTTTAAGAACATTGTGTCCAGTCCATACACGTCTTTAGCTTTGGAATTTTTTGGGGAACTTATTATTCTTGTCACTTTAGCTTCGGATATTTCGTGAATCTCAAATACAGGTTTATCTTAATTTACAGGCACCATGGGTAATGGATTGGTAGATTGATTATGTATCAGTGATGATACTGATTCTACAAAGTATGAATTAAAAGCTGATACTATTTGAGCCTCATCCTGTGTAATACTATTATTTATATAGATTTCAAAGCGCTGTTTATTACCAGTATGATGTTTTCCTGTCAGCCTCTTTATGTTCTCCCATATTAGTTTGGTATTTCCCTTTGCTTGATCAATAACATTAAAATAAAAATTTGCTTTTGCTTTCCTAATCTCCTTTGTTACCTTATTTCGTAGTCCTACAAACTTTAGTCTGTCAGTTGCTAATTTTGATTTTAAGGCAGCTTTCAATGCTGAGTCTCGTTCTTTCATCAGGTTATGCATGTCACTAGTTAACCATGGAAGATCTTTTTTTTTTCTATTGTCGGGTTTAGTTCTCCTTAAGAAGTTATTCATTGTCCGTTGAATTGTGGAGAAAAAGATCTGACAGTCAGAATCGACATCAGAGTAAGAAAGTAGGCTATTCCATTCTATTCCTTTTATTGCATTTTCAAAGTCATTTTGTTGTCCCTTGGGTATTCTGAGGTGACTAGGCTTATTTACACCACAATTAGAACGCATATTTGACAGTTTCCTAACTCCTAGTGTCAAGTTATGATCCGATAGCCCGGTAACCAAATTGAATGTTTTAACCATTCTCTCTGGTTTATTACTAAATATCAGGTCTATCAATGTTTTTGAACTCTGTGTTATTCGTGTTGGTCCCTTAATTAATTGCGTCATGTCAGAAGTATCTATAATTCGTTTTAGAGCATTTCTTTTATTTTTATCTTCCCAGTTTATGTTAAAATCCCCCATTAAAATAACCTCTTTCCCAGAATTACATTCTTTTAAAATACTCTTTAGTTAGTCTAAAAACAAAACCAATGAGGAAGAGGGTGGTCTATATAGACCAATGAGGTTAAAGGACATTTGGGGAGACAATGTAACATTAAGCCCGATGCATTCAAGCCCATCGTCATGCTTCCACTGGATTTGGCGGCAGTTGATGTTATGTCTAACATAAAACATCAAGCCCCCACCTCTTCCGTTAGGCCTGTCTCTCCTAAATATATTGTAGCCTGGGACACTTAATGCTGCACTTGGAGAGTGCATTATAATATTGACCTAAATATATTGACTTTGTTATAATTAAAATTACTAGTTTGTTCTGAGTATAAAAATTCAACTTGAAAAAACCTAATTGAATCACTTTTTTATTAGTTTTTTCCAAAGTAAAATTTCAATTTATTGTATTGAAACTGAAAATATTAGTTTCAGCCAAATTAAAAAAATAATTTGAGAGAAATTAATTACATCTATTTGATTAGTTTATTTCAAAGTAAAAACTTCACTTGGATGTATTTGTAAATGTTAAGTTGTATCAAAGCAAAAAAAAATACACGAGTTATTTGTAACAAACGATATTATTACTTTGGGTTAAGGTAAAACGTTGCGTTGGAAAAATTAAAATTTTTTGTTTCACATTAAATCAAAATTTCCGGTTTTAACTAAATCATAAATACAATTTGAGAAAATCAAAAAAAAATTAGTTGTAACAAATTACATCAATTTTTTTTAAGTTAAGCCAAAGTATAATTTTTTTCAGTGTACCTACTGTGGTTGTCACAGTGCCACTAAGTTGTGTTGCTTTTAATATCAACAGCTTCCGCTTTAGTAGCATAACTTTCAGCTGTGCACACGTACCCGATTAAAGTTGTTGACTTTAATCATTAAATTACATTTTTTTTTAACTTGTGAAGTACAAGCGCAAACAATTTCCAATGCAAATAACAACTTCAACTTCTATGTTAAACTGTACTTAATAATACGTGTGTTTTTCTAATTGAAATGATTGGCTATGAGCTACGTACAGGCACATTTGATAAACATTCTTAGCACCCAATAAACGGCGCCGGGCATTCGTAAACCATGCCTCAAACACGAAAAAATTGTGCATGTGGTTCCCAGACCCAAGTCTCAACGAGAATTGGTGTGGCGTTAGCCAGGCTAGCAAACTGAGAGAAACAGGTTGAAACTCTTGTCTTATGGGGAGAAAGGAGGTCTAGATTAGTTTAGCCACATGAAAGGCTATTCATTATAATAGCGTCACGCACAGTCAGGGTGAAGAGAAAAACTTCGGCCTGTACTGAGTGATAGTATGGGCATTATTTTTCCTTGGGAAAAAACTCACAGCCCGTTGAGCAGTACTCAAGCGAGTGCAGTACTTTGCGCCGAAACGACAGGGCAGGCGGTACTTTACTTTTAAACCGACAGCAATTTGGCTTGTAAGGGGGAATTTTTAGGTTATAAAACCTTATAAATGTAGACGGGGTGGTAGCCCTAAAAATCAAACATGATTCTCTCAAAGTTATGAGCAAACTTTATTCTACAACTGTTAATAGAACATTTGTTTAAAGTTATCTGGTCTTTAGTAATGTTATCAAACATTATCACAAAAATGTTGAAACATTAATGGGATGTTTTTTTTTTTTTTTATTCTGAAACATTTTAATTTGACATTAATCTAATGTTTTTTGTTTTGTTTTTAAACAGGACTACTTACTACTGTTAGTAATACATTCCCTAAATGTTTTTAAAAAAAAAATTTTCTTGTGGCTAAACTTATAAATGTAGACGGGGAGGCACAGCCTGCCGCCAAACTGGTATCTTGTAAAGAGATCCTTGTAAAGGCCATGCCTCTGGTGGAGTGTGCTCTAACACCTAAATGACACTCAAGTCCCTTTGTAGTGTATGCCATTGCTATGGTATCAACTATCCATCTGGACAGGGTCTGTTTCGAAGCGGCTAGGCCCTCAGCGCAACCGCTGAACAAAACGAAAAGCTGCTCAGTCTGTCTGAAAACAGACTAGCGAGATACATAGGCCTTTAACGCCCTTACTGGGCAAAGTTGGCCTGTGCTTTCCTCCTCATCATGAACTGGTAGGGCAGACAGGGAGATAACCTGGGCCCTAAACGGTGTGTTGAGGGATTTAGGCACGTATCCGTGTATTGGTTTGAGTATAACTTTTGAGTCGTTAGGCCCAAATTCCAGACACGTTGCGCTTATTGAGAGCGCTTGCAGATCCCCTATGCGTTTTACTGACGCAAGAGCCATGAGAAACACTGGTTTGAAAGACAAGCGTTTCATATCCAATGTCCGGATTGGCTCGAATGGGGCTCCTTTCAGGGCTTCTAGCACCATGGAAAGGTCCCACATGGGGATAGATGGGGGTCTGGGAGGATTCATTATCTTAGCTTCTTTTAGGAAACGAATGACCAGATCATTTTTTCACAGTGACGGGCCAGACGCAGGTTTAAACGTTGCTATGGCCGCCACATAGACTTTGAGCATGGATGGGGCGCTGCCCTTATCCAGTAGCTCTTGTAGGAAGTAAAGTACCTCCGTTACCCCGCTGCTTGTGGGTGGAAAATCTTGGGTTTTGCACCAGTTAACAAACACTGACCACTTAGTGGCACAGAGACGTCTGATAGACGGTGCTCTGGCCTGCGTGATGGTGTTTAGCACTCCCTCTGGGAGGTTTGTGGGTACTGGTTGATGGCCCATGCGTGCAGGGCCCACCTTTCCGGATGAGGATGCCAAATTGAGCCGATGGCCTGAGAGAAGGAGGTCTTTCCTCATCAGAATCGGCCATGGGGCAGTGTTCGTCAGCTGCATTAGGACTGGGAACCATTCCTGGTTCATCCAGAGCAGAGCCACAAGGAGCACAAAGCATCTGGTTTCCCTGATTCGTTCCAACACTCGATGCAGGATCGAAACTGGGGAAAAAGCATAGAGTGGGCAGCTGGGCCAGACAAGGGCCAGTGCATCCTTGCTCTATGAGAAGAATTTTGGGCAGTGAGTGTTCTCCTGGGATGCGAAGAGGTCCACCTGTGCTCTGCCGAACTTCTCCCACAGCAGGAGGATTGTCTGCAGGTGCAGAGACCATTCCCCAGCTGGTATATTATTTCTGGACAGTCTGGCTGGCCCCAAATTCAGGAGGCCAGGCATGTGTGCTGCTCTCAGTGAGCGCAGATTGTGCTGAGCCCAGACCAGAATGCGTTCAGCCCAGACCTGTCAGTCTGAAAATGTTTTAAGACCTGACGCCGCCGTGGTGATTTATGTAGGATACCACCGACATGTTGTCTGAACGGACTAAGACGTGGTAGCCCTTTATTCAGGACAGAAGTGTCCCAGCATGTTGTCGACTGCCAACTGCCAACATATCCAGACAGTTTATGTGAAGGAGCTTTTCTCATTCTGACCATAGGCCAAAGAACGGTCTGCCCTCATGCAGCGCTCCCCATCCCGAGGAGGAGGCGTCGTGGACACCACCTGTACACTCAGGGAGGTCCCCAGGTTTACACCATACTGGTACCAATCGGTCGCTCTCCAAGGTTTCAGGGCTGTGACACATTCCTGATTGACCTTGAGGTGAAGCAGACCAGAAGCCCAAGCTCGAGATGGTACTTGTGTTTTGAGCCAAAACTGCAGCGGGTGCATGTGAAGCAGGTCTAGCTAAAGTACTGAAGATGCTGAGGCCATCAAGCCCAACATTCTCTGAAACCTCCTGAGCAGGACTACACTGTGTGCAGAATTATTAGGCAAGTGAGTATTTTGACCATATCATCATGTTTATGCATTTTTTCCAACTCCAAGCTGTATAAACTTGAATGCTTATTGGATTTAAGCATTTCAGGTGATGTGTTTTTGTGTAATGAGGGAGGGTGTGGCCTAATGAGAAAAAACACCCTATATCAGGTGTGCATAATTATTAGGCAGCTTCTTTTCCTCAGGAAAAATGGGCCAAAAAAGGGATTTAACTGACTTAGAAAAGTCAAAAATTGTAAAAAGTCTTTCAGAAGGATGCAGTACTCTAGAAATTGCTAAGATATTGGGGCGTGATCACAGAACCATCAAACGTTTTGTAGCAAAACCTCAACAGAGTCGCAAGAAACGTGCTGAGAAAAAAAAACGCAAATTAACTTCCAAAGATTTGAGAAGAATCAAACGTGAAGTGACCAGGAACCCATTATCCTCCAGTGCGGTCATATTCCAGAACTGCAACCTACCTGGAGTGCCCAGAAGTACAAGGTGTTCAGTGCTCAGAGACATGGCCAAGGTAAGGAAGGCTGAAATCCGACCTCCACTGAACAAGAAACATAAGTTGAAACGTCAAGACTGGGCCAGGAAATATCTGAAGACAGATTTTTCAAAGGTTTTATGGACTGATGAGATGAGAGTGACTCTAGACGGACCAGATGGATGGGCCCGTGGCTGGATCAGTAATGGGCACAGAGCTCCACTTCGACTCAAACGACAGCAAGGTGGAGGTGGGGTAATGGTATGGGCTGGTATTATTAAAGATGAGCTAGTTGGACCTTTTCGGGTTGAAAATGGACTCAAAATAAACTCCCAAACCTACTGCCAGTTTTTAGAAGATACTTTCTTCAAGCAGTGGTACAAGAAAAAGTCTGCATCTTTCAAGAAGTCCATGATTTTTATGCAGGACAATGCTCCATCGCATGCATCAAAGTACTCCACTGCGTGGCTAGCCAGTAAAGGCCTTAAAGATGAAAGAATTATGACATGGCCCCCTTCGTCACCTGATTTAAACCCTATTGAGAACTTGTGGGCCCTTCTTAAACGGGAGATTTACCGTGAAGGAAAACAGTACACCTCTCTGAACAGTGTATGGGAGGCTGTGGTGGCTGCTGCACAAAAAGTTGATCATCAACAGATCAAGAAACTGACAGACTCCATGAATGGAAGGCTTGTAACTGTTATTGAAAAGAAGGGTGGCTATATTGGTCACTGATCTTTTTTTAAATGTTAGAAATGTTTATTTGTAAACTGAGTTGTTTGTTTCTGTAATTCTCACTTTAACAGATTAAAATAAACTGTTGTTTATTTTAAAAAAAGTGAGAAGGGAACATTTTCATTTTGCTGCGTAATAATTCTGCACACTAAGAGTTGCCTAATAATTGTGCACACAGATATTCTCCTAAGAAAGCCAAAACCTCACTTTCGCTTTCTTAAATATTCAGGATTGAGGGTTTATTAATGTTTTGGATTGACTGAGAGCACATTATTTGTTCAATAATAAAATTAATCCTCAAAAATACAACTTGCCTAATAATTTTGCACACAGTGTATAGCGCCGCGGCGGAAGGATTTCATAGAGCGCTGAATTTCTATTCTGTGCTCTGGTAACAGCCACGCTGTCATAGACAGCGAGTTCAGCTCTGTGCCCAGGAAAATTATTTTCTGACTGGGGATCAGCGAGCTTTTCGCCTAATTGACTGTGGGACCCAGTTTCTCAAGGTGTTCGAGTAACACGGTCCTGTGTTCTATGAGCTCTGACTGAGATCGAGCTAGAATCAGCCCATGGTCCAAGTAGTTCAAAACTCGCATGCCCTGAAGTTTCAGGGGTGCGAGCGCCACGTTCATGCACATTATGAATGTACGGGGTGCAAGAGACAGGCCAAATGGTAGGACTGTGTATTGATATGCCTGGCCCTCGAAGGCGAATCTCAAAAATCGCCTGTGACGTGAAGCTATTTGTATCTGGAAATAAGCGTCCTTCAGATCTATCAACATAAACCAATCCCCTTGGCAAATCTGCATGAGGATTTTCTTGGTTGTAAGCATTCTGAACTGGCATTTCATGAGCGCTTTGTTCAGTTGTCTTAGATCTAGCTGTACAGGCCCCCTTCGCTCTGAGCTTGAGACAAAGGCTCTATTAGGCTCAATAAGGTCACTATTTAGGCTCAAAGTAGATGTGCTACTTCTGTTTTGACCATAGATTCGATGTGCACCATGCTGCTGACGAGGGCATCGAGCGAACTGCAGCGAATATCCTCTTTTTATAATGTTCAGCACCCAATTCGAAACCCTGGGAAGCTGTGCCCACGCATTTGCATGAATGGCTAGGAGTAGAATGGGTTTTGGGCTCTGATCGTAACATAGTGACGACACGGGAGCTTTCGTGCACTGTAACATGGATACTGTGTTTACAGTGAGTGAGGTGGGGGCACGCCTGAAATGACGGGCAGCCTGGCCTCACTCACTGTCATTATAGCAGTTTGCTGTGTGAGAGTGAGTGGGGTGAGCCCCATAACATGTCTGTGACAGAATGTGGCCGCGGCGAGGCGGGTACATTCACAGCACTCAAAAACACTCTCTGCCTTAGTGCCGGTGACAGCGGTAAGCTTGGCTGCGCTCGCTTTCATTTTAGTAGTTTGCTGAGAGAGAGCAAGCGAGCCGAGCACCGTGGGGCTTAACATGTCTGTGGGTGAATGTGGGCGCGGAGTAGTTGGGAAACATTTACAGCACTGAAAAACACCGTCTGCCTGAGCCAAGGGGGTAATCCATCGGCTGGAAGTTGAAGCCTCTCGGGAGCTGCCATTGAAGCAGAACTTCACCTGCTGTTAGCATCCCATTGACTCCCATTCATTTTGACGTCACTTTGACATCAAATAACTTTACATCTGAGGCTTGTCCATTATTTATTTCTAAAGAAACACGACAATGTATAAAAGGCCCCATTACTTTGTATCTTACGTTACAGCCCTGTAGAAGCCGTTTTTGTGAAAAAATAGGCTAATGATTGCGTCATCATTACGCAACATTCTGTCGCACAATAGACCATTTTGCAAGAAGTAAACAACACTGGTTCAGAAACACTTCCTGTTTCAATTTGTAACTGTATTCTTTATTTCACATGTAAAGAAAACATCTATGTTGTTTAACTTTTTAAATCAGTTTTACATGTTCTGTTGGTTGTATTTTATCCCAGCTATGTAGTATTAAAAAACTGAAACAGAAAGTGCTTCTGGACCAGTGTTGTTTACATCTTGCAAAATGGTCTATAGAGAGTCAATAAAAGCAACTGGACAAAATATTTCAACAATGTTTTGGCTTGGCACAGCTACTAGAAGATTTACAACTGTCAGACTGTTGTCACGCTCAGTTTGAGCCTGTGCAGTCGCTCAAACATCAGTCAGGAAGTGCAAAAATCGGGCTTCAAGTCTTCTCCGTTGAAATCAATGGGGTCTCTCTGTCCATTTCTTTTACTGTCTATGGCCTGAGCTGACTGTATTTGTGTTGGTTTTGGTTTTACAGAAACCCTGTGACATGCAGTGTGTAGTGTCGTGGGCACTTTCACTACATGTAATGCACAATCGACATGAGTCGATTTTACTTGTGCAAGCCCTGTATTGTCACGGGCTGTGTTTGCATGTTGAAATGAGCACTGGTTTGTGGGCATCTTTTATTACACTCATAACATCATCGACCGAGGCCAGGACACCAGAAAAAAACTGGTATTTATCTGGGTTGCCATAAAAACGGCGTTTGTGTGCAGGCAAGCGGGCCGTGATGCCGACTTGTTCACTACAGAATACACTGGAACAGTCACATGTTTTGGTGAAAGTCTGGCCGTGGCTGGGGGGGGGGGGGGGGGGGGTTGACTTTCTTATAGAGTAAAGAAAGCAACAGATATCTCAGCTATCTCTTCATCACAAAATGACCAAAAACGGCAGTCAGTAAGGGACTCGAGTGAAGCTAGTGGGCGAGCCGGCGACCTTTCATGGGCTGGAGAAGGCGGGGGACCCGCTGAGTACGGCGCTTTACGGCGCAGCACTACAGCGAGCCCGAGTGCTGCATGATCCTTACCCAAGCAGGAAACCCAGATAACATGGCTGTTCGGCACGAGCATGGCATCTTCAAAAAGATGCAGCTCTTTTAGTAAGTGAGTCGCAGGGGCGAACATACAGTGAGTGTAAAAAGATATAGCCGGATAGCGTAGCAGGAAGCGGTGACTGAAGGCGGCGAGATGAGGCCAGTGGCTTCAGAAGATGGCTCGTCCTGCAGAATGCTTTTTCAATGGCGCAGCTTCTTCTCTCAGGATCCAGCGATGCGTCCGTTCGCTTCGCTGAAGAGATGAAAAATCAGTAATATCAGCCCATCGAGCTATGTTTACAGGGCTAAGACACTCTTTGCAAGGAGCGTGAGGCACTGGTTGCGAAGCGCCCCCATTGGACCATCACCAGAGGGCCACTCTCGATAGGCTGCTGCAGTTGCTGCAGGACAGCCAATAGGCAAGCAAAGCCGCCTTGCCTATGTTTGCATGCTGCTGCAACACGTTTTGCAATAATTCAAAATTAAGGATAATTTTTTGGCTTCAATATCTCGAGGAAAAGAGGTATTCTCCTAGCGTAAGATATTACGCAGTATGAAAGAATCTCTCATAAGAGAACTGAGGATGTGCTTTCTGGGCACTCCTTTCATAGCCAGGCCAGCACGTCTCTGATATCAGTAATTCTAATTGAGACTGGAGTTTTGCACACATGCTTCAGGCAGCGGTTATGCTGAAGGCGTTTCCCAAAGCGTCATTCACCATGACACAGTGTGAGTTCTACTTTGAAAGGGAACTGAAAGAAACAAGAAGTTGAGAGACAGGAAATTAGAATAACAATTAACTAATTAAAATAACAAACTGTGGTAAACAGGAAGCTGAGAGAGACAGGAAGCTTGGGGGGGGGGGGGGGGGGGGGGCAATGGAATGACACAAAAACAGAAATGGGAAGTTGAGAGAGACCTAACATTGAGACACACCGGAAACTGAATGAGAAGAAACAGACAACTAATTGAGACAGGAAGTGGATGCAATGTGTGAGATGAGAGAGAAGGGATGTGTGCTCTTTCTCTGTAAATGTATTTCTAGCATCACCCACACTGAACTCTAGCCATAAAACCTGCCGCTTAATGACCTGCATTTTCTCATAATACTAATATGCAATATGTTACAGAGAATGGAATGGCTATTACACACACACACACACACACACACACACACACGCACACACACACATTCTAATGGTACTCATAGTGCTGCATACTGTATAATTTAGACAGAGCTATTTAACATAGAAATATGTATTATAAAGGATAGTTCATAACAACTGAATTTCATGACGGAATTGTTTAGTGGAATAAACATTCCCTGCAGCACTTTTCCATTTCTAAACACACACAAACACACGCACACACACACACACACGCACACACACAGGCATATATCCTTGACACTGATTATCACAACATTGATCTGCAATACACCATCATACTCCATTTTAATTTTTTTCACTCAACTAAATCCATATCCAGGACACCATTTCTCTAGCTGTTCCATTACCAACGATTTCATGAAAGCCTGTTAACAGACAATGTGAAAATCAATTTCCTTTGACTTTGTCACAGGGGCCTTTTTGAATGTATCCCTGAGGGGCTCTCCAGTCAAAAGTGGTGTCCCGTTCTGCAGCTCATGGTGTTCTCTGATCTTTAGAAAATTTGAAGGAAATCGGTAGTCATTAAACTGAAGAGGGAATAAAACAAATCAGACCTGCTCTGACGTTTAACAATGAAAATATTTGTCAGCAGATGAACAAATAAAAGATGTCTAATTTATCACTCTGATATGAGAATATTTTAAACATTTCAATTTGAAGAGAATACCCATGTTGGGCCTCTTCTCGCAATTCTTTTTTAGGTTGTTTACATAGAGCTTTTGGTGCGAATCGAGTCCTTAGACAATCAGATTGACAAATACGCTTGTTTTGTATGAAAATATTTTTCTGTACATGTCTGCATGAAAACAGGTGCTAATAATTAGAGGTGCTGCAAAGGATTGGTAGAACTTCAAAATTGTCTTTCTTGTTATTATTGTAAGTTGATAATATAAATGCTCAATCTTACTAGATAGAAGTATGTGTCAAGGGAGTAAATACCCTGACTGTCCGAGGAATACAACTGTTGCTGAGTCTTTTGGTGTTGGCAGGAAAAATAGTCACAAAATCGGACCATTTATTTGCAAAATGCGACCATTTATTTGCAATCTGGAGCCCTGGCTGGTGGATGGAGTTATGCTCCTGAAATTATTTATGTTGTTTTTACAATGTGCTTCATTGACTACTAGAGGTCTAAAGCATTGCAATTTCAAAAGACAGTGATATCCAAACCTCATCAGAGCTCTCTTCCTCTTTTTCAACCTGTGTCATCTTCACAGCTCTATGATATTGTTTCTAATATGAAGCCCTCATTCTGTCCTTCTGATGTTCTGCCTCCTCATATTTTTAAAGAGGTTTTTCCAGAAGTCCAGTTGTTTTTACTAACAGCTCCCTTGCAAATGGATTTGTGCCAGCCACTTTTAAACAGGCGATAGTCCAAATGTTCTTTCTGTTTTTTAATCCTACTTGATTTAAGTGCAGCATTTGACATACTAGATCATGACATCCTTTTACAAAGACTTAATCAGACATATCAAGATGCTGATTAGATAGTATGATTATTGCACAGGTGTGCCTTAGGCTGGCCACATTAAAAGGCCACTCTAAAATGTACAGTTTTACTTTATTGGTAACAAAAAAAAAGAATAAAGATTGTTTAATTTACTTTGTAACTCACGGCAACACCATCAACAAAGCTAGAGAACCAGCATTATGCAGTTGATGGGAAGAGCTGCGTATGCAACCCACCCTGAACGAGGGAACAGAAGACGTAGTCAACAGTCGACTGAATGGGGATCACGTCAGAGAGCCTATGTTCTTCGAGTACTATTGAACGAGCCAATAAAATTGGCATGCGTGATTCGCATCACACACTCCCCTCCCGGGCGTGGGTATGAATGCGGAAGTGGCTGCACACACTAGTTGCTATTTTGCTGAGGAGCCGAGAATATCCCGGAGTCAGCGATAGTCCAGCGATAGTGGCAAGGGGACTATGTCCTTCGTTCCCTCCTTCAGGGAATGGTGGGTTGCATACGCAACCAGGACGTTCTCTTTCAGTTGATAACATTGGACGTAGTCGACGGTTGACTGAATGGGGATAACCTTTGAAAAACGCTACTAAAGCTGCCACCTTCCAGTGCCTAGACAAAAGCCTCCTGATGCCCCCGCAATTTAAAGACGGGGAAGGAGAGGGCTTAGGCCAGGGACGCCACTGCTGTTCCTATAGGACCACTGGGAAAGCGTCCCCAGTACATTGGAAAGAAGGGGCGCTGCGGAAGCCACATCCAACCCGGAGGGAGGTAACGTGGAGAATAGACATATGAACTGGGTGGAAGACCGGGCAGTACGACATATGGAATGTCACTGGGGTGGCTCCAGCGCTCCAGGGAGGGGGGGGGAGACTCACCGGACCATAGACTGTAAAAAAAGATGGACAACGCCCCTTCACTCTTTTCCATCAGAGAGAACTGAAGCCAAACAGTGTCTTGATATGACGCTGACATCTTGGAACTTAAGTCTGCGCACTTGTGTGTTTTGGGACCAGTCATGCGCAGTCATGAGCAGGAAGTAAAGCCGCAAAATCAAGGCCGCGCCCTCCTTCTCGCTGAATCAAACGCAAGCACACGCCCCGCACTTTCATTAAGTGTCCTCTGTCTGCTTCGTTCTTCTCCAATGATGTCTGCTGATTGCAAAACCTCGTTAAAATAAGGTAAATACAACTACTAACCACATAAGCAACATTATTAAAAAAAGTCTGCTGGTGCTTCAGTGACTACCTCGCACAGAGAACCTGTCAATCACAGCTGTCAAACATGATGTCAGAGCACCGTTTTTATCATCACATAACTAACTAAAAACAAACTTATTTTAAAAACGAACACTTGAAATTACATCAACGTGATAGAAACTACAGTAAATGACAGAAACTATCTTTGGAAAAAGGATATGTGAAGTGTAATTTAATTGTTTAGTTGGTCTTGCATCCCATTGAATAACATGTGAGATATTTATCTCAATGTGATTATTTCCCTGGTTAAATAAAGGTTTAATAAAATGGGGAGGCGGGGGTTATGAGCTATACTAGGTCCGGTCACAGGGGGGCGATCTAGATGTTTTGGCTTCACTTTTGAGGGCTTGTGCGGCACACTTGCACCGGACAGTGACGGCAGAGCAGACTCTGCTGAGGGAAGACACAGACTCACCGAAGGGAGCCGTATTGTGGAAGAGAACACATATGTGGTCGTGGCTCCAGCCTATGACAGGGGGGGAGACTCACCGGACAGTGACGGCAGAGCAGACTCTGCCGAGGGAAGACACAGACTCACCAAAGGGAGCCGTATTATGGAAGAGAACACATATGTGGTCACCGTAGGGACTGCAACATATGGACCCAGCCTAGCACAGGTTCCACACTGCTTACAAGTGGTAGGCCTAACACCAGACGTTCTGCACGTCTGATGTCGGAGGAGTGTGAAGGAACTCAACAGGGACGCCACTGCTGTTCCTATAGGACCACTGGGAAAGCGTCCCCAGTACATTGGAAAGAAGGGGCGCTGCGGAAGCCACATCCAACCCGGAGGGAGGTAACGTGGAGAATAGACATATGAACTGGGTGGAAGACCGGGCAGTACGACATATGGAATGTCACTGGGGTGGCTCCAGCGCTCCAGGGAGGGGGGGGGGGAGACTCACCGGACCATAGACTGTAAAAAAAGATGGACAACGCCCCTTCACTCTTTTCCATCAGAGAGAACTGAAGCCAAACAGTGTCTTGATATGACGCTGACATCTTGGAACTTAAGTCTGCGCACTTGTGTGTTTTGGGACCAGTCATGCGCAGTCATGAGCAGGAAGTAAAGCCGCAAAATCAAGGCCGCGCCCTCCTTCTCGCTGAATCAAACGCAAGCACACGCCCCGCACTTTCATTAAGTGTCCTCTGTCTGCTTCGTTCTTCTCCAATGATGTCTGCTGATTGCAAAACCTTGTTAAAATAAGGTAAATACAACTACTAACCACATAAGCAACATTATTAAAAAAAGTCTGCTGGTGCTTCAGTGACTACCTCGCACAGAGAACCTGTCAATCACAGCTGTCAAACATGATGTCAGAGCACCGTTTTTATCATCACATAACTAACTAAAAACAAACTTATTTTAAAAACGAACACTTGAAATTACATCAACGTGATAGAAACTACAGTAAATGACAGAAACTATCTTTGGAAAAAGGATATGTGAAGTGTAATTTAATTGTTTAGTTGGTCTTGCATCCCATTGAATAACATGTGAGATATTTATCTCAATGTGATTATTTCCCTGGTTAAATAAAGGTTTAATAAAATGGGGAGGCGGGGGTTATGAGCTATACTAGGTCCGGTCACAGGGGGGCGATCTAGATGTTTTGGCTTCACTTTTGAGGGCTTGTGCGGCACACTTGCACCGGACAGTGACGGCAGAGCAGACTCTGCTGAGGGAAGACACAGACTCACCGAAGGGAGCCGTATTGTGGAAGAGAACACATATGTGGTCGTGGCTCCAGCCTATGACAGGGGGGGAGACTCACCGGACAGTGACGGCAGAGCAGACTCTGCCGAGGGAAGACACAGACTCACCAAAGGGAGCCGTATTATGGAAGAGAACACATATGTGGTCACCGTAGGGACTGCAACATATGGACCCAGCCTAGCACAGGTTCCACACTGCTTACAAGTGGTAGGCCTAACACCAGACGTTCTGCACGTCTGATGTCGGAGGAGTGTGGAGGAACTCAACAGGAGTAGAAGGCGCACATATCCAGTCCATAGGAAGGGAATGGCGCAGCAAGCCGACACTTGAACCGGGATCATGGTAAAACTGGCTTTAGGAGAAGGGAGCCCACGGAAGCAGCGTTTCAAACTAGGTGTCGCCCAGCCCCCAACTCTAGAATCTGTCAGCAAAGCACCCTGTTAACGCCCAGGCGGAGCACACACTCATTATAGAGGAGCTCTATAACACCTAAGAGGATATGAGCATCTCAGAATTTTTCACAGAGTTGAAGGCAGCCACCATCAGTTGGCCAACTTTGTTTGGAAACAGCCTTCCCTCTCTGCTGATTCTAACAGATAAGAGCTGGTCTGAGGATTAAGGCTTGCATTCTGTACACGTCTAACCACTATGAAACTGACAGATAGAGAAAGTCAGGGCTGGGTCTGCCTCCTCCTGGGCAGGGCTTGCAGGCTCACCACCTGATCCTATTACGAGACATGTAGGAACCTTGGGCAAGTCCCGATTTGATTACCGTCGATTTTCGATTATTAACGATTCTTGATTAGTGATTATTGATTTTCGATTTCACAACAGTAAATGAAAATACACTAGACCAACATATATTAGCAGCAACATTTTGGTATTATTTGCACTTTTTATTTGTTTGATATTCAATGTGAATGTAATGATGGTTAATGTGGACAAGCAAACATGCTTGTTGTCTACTACTTAGGCAACCCATTATCTTTAAATAATTTTTTTTCAAAAGCAATTGTGTTGCATTATAATGCAAAGGCAAGACCTCTAGGCGAGACCCCCTTCGAGCTTTGAGATATTGAATTTTCAGACGATGTTACCTAGGGGGAGCATGTAAAGGCAGGAGCATGTAAATGGCCTGTAGATATTGAAAAATATCTTTGATGGAGGTAGGACTGAAACCAGTTTAAAGCTATACCCTTAATGCCCACTCACTGTTCAAGGTGCTCTAGAAGTGCACCATGGTCTACAGTGTCAAATGCAGCGCTAACATCTAGCAGGACCAGAATGGCATTTTCACCTGAGTCAAGAGTGAGCAAAAGGTTATTTGTCACCTTTAACATGGCTGTGTCAGTATTATGATGGGTTATAAACCCAGATTGTAATGGCTCTAGGATCTCTGTGGAATTAAGATATGAAAGCAGCTGCTTAACACTACCTTCTCCAAAAATCTTTAAATGAACGACAATTTAGATATGGGTCGGAAATTATTATGACATTTTGTGTCTAGGATATGTTTCTTTTAACCTGGCCCTAGCCAGATGAATGTCGTTCTTCTTAGCTCCGCCTAGCTTCACTCACATCCATCTGGAACCTCTTCCATTAAGAGTGATTTCTTCAACCAACTTTATGGCTTAGCCAATCAGGACGAAGGGCGGGAGTTTCATAGATGTGACGTAGTGGAGAAGCGACCGTGAGACTGTTTTGATTCAGACAACAATGGCGGCTCACATCGAGGAAGCAAGCGTTAACATTGATGCTGCTATTTCATCCGTGTTGTCCAATCGACCTAATATTGTTTCATTAAAAGAACATCAGAGAACGGCTCTGAAGGCTTTTGTTGGTGGAAACGATGTTTTCGTCCTTCTCCCGACCGGATTTGGCAAGCGTCGCTTTTTCCTGCGTCGCTCTCATCAGCGTCACGGGTTGGCTTCGGTGTGAGTGGTTGAAATAGCACGTCGATAAAGATGACAGACAAGTGGCTTATCCAATCATATGCAAGGATTTTTGATAAGGCCCAGCCTTCTGAAACGCCATTTCAATGGATCGGTTCCAGATGGATGAGTGGAGCTAGGCGAAGCGAAATTCATCTGGCTAGGGCCAGGTTATGTTTCTTTAGCATAGGCTGGACAACCACATGCTTGAAACAAGAATAACCCTCTTTATTATGTATATATATATATATGAAGAGTTCAGATGCAAAAGCCTCTAAATGCCATTTGAAATTTTCTTCTTTAATGATGATTTTTATCAAACTTGTATATTTAAGTTCATTAATTTCACTTAAATAACAATTAATAGGTAATTATCATTGCCATTTAAGTGAAATAATAACGAAAATAATTACGAAAATTATTCGTCAACACTGTTTTGAATCTGACGGTCAAAATGACCGTTTGTGGCCGTTCTAGTAGTTTTGGAATTCTGGCACTTCTAGTGTTAAAATAGAACAAAGGTACATAATAAATCAACCTACTTGAAAAACTTAAAGCACTGTAAAATAATAATAAATAATTATATTATATTGTATAAGTAATCAAATATACAATACATGGTTTTCACTATAAATTCAACATTCATTCTTGTTAATTTTGCAAAAGTAGTTCAGTCAAGGGCAGTAAATTACTTTCTTTCTGATGTTTGATTAACACTATTGACACACATGGCGACAACAGCTTTATTAGCAGAGTCGGAATTCAAGTGCGCTGTGCAAAACCGCCTCAAGTTCACCATGGTCTCAAATAGAGCCCTGCACGGGCCTCAAATCTAGGCCCTAGCCCGGCCCTGGCCCGAGACGTCCAGGCCCTAGCCCGGCCCGTGTCCGACAGCTCATCAGAATGATCAGCCCGAGTCCGACCCGAGCCCGTTATTTATAAAAAAAAACACCTTACACAGCCTGCCCTGTTGCAGCAGTCATTTAAACAGATATGTTTTGTCCTCAATGGCAAAGTAGTTACCGTTTAGATTATTTTCATTTCTTTATAAAGTTAATTAAGACAAATGTTTCTTTTTATTTAGCTATTTATTTATAACGACCAAGCACCCGACAGCGAGTTAAACATGTTTGATCCATTTATAGCCTCTCAAATCAACACTTTACTTGGCTACAATAAAATCCATAGATATAAAACAACTTAAACATATTCACACAGACAGTTAACGTTAGTTTAAACATTTGTTAAACGTTTATTGTCATTTTTGAAAAGCTGAGGCAAACTGCTCCGCTGCTCGCAACAGCGCTCGTACAATACAATTTACAATACAATACAATACAGAGAATGCAATCTAAATAAATCAAATAAATTACATTAAAAACAAACATGCAGGTTATCTTACCTCAAAAATCAAGTCTTCACTACAGAACACGGCCATTCGTATTTCCAGAAGTTTTCGATAGACTCATGAAACTAAAGTCCAATCAAACAAAAAACAACAAGACAACCTCCTAAACAGTCTCTTACAGAGCATCGTGCAGAAAAAGCACCATCCACCGAGGAAAGTTTTAAAGTCCCCGTGAAATCAAAATTGAACCTATTTACTCTGTTAGCGCATATTACTAATCTTGTGGTGAACAATTAATCCGTGCAAGTGAATATATATTAAAAAAATGTTTCACCTTAGTAATCTTTAATCAAAATCTGAAAAGTTACTTCCGGTCTGGAACGGTTTCTTTTTCTGATGACGTAGGTTTCACAGTTTTGGTGGGGAAACGCTTAACCACTCCCCTCAAACCGTTAGTTTACTATGAGCGACAGATGGAGAGGAGGAGCGCTAGAGTAAAACCCTGCCCTCTGTTCAATATTCCGTTTCACTTGGAAATACGTCACAGCACTGGAGAAAAATCGTTTGCAACTTCCGGTTCACGGGGACTTTAATCCAGTCGTACTTTTTCCAGCTGCGCTGAAGTCACGCTCACTACTTCTGCTGCTGGCGGGACACTAAACAGAGAACGAGCCGGTCGCGCGGATCGCGTTGCCGGGAAACCTGTGTGCGCGTGTGCGTGCCGTGAGCAGACTGTCAGTCATACTCATATATGTCAGTATGATAGGTTATAAAACGTCTTTCTATGTTTGCTTTTCAATAGTCATCTTCTCATATTTTATTTTAAGTAATATCTAAAATAGGCTATAAAAAAGATAAACCTAAAACAGGCCCGAGGCCCGGCCCGCGTGTGAACTATGACGTTAAAATTGGCCCGAAGCCCGGCCCGAGGAGTGTAAATAAGTCGGGGCCCGTCGGGCTCGGGCTGAAATGCAGGCCTCTAGTCAAAACAAGCTTTTACAAAATGAATTCTCTCGCGCTGCATAGCTTCTGTGCCTGAGCAGTTTGAAATAATTTGCATCCAAACCACAATGCTTAGAAACACGTTTAAATGATAAACTTACATCATGATGGCGCAGGAAAATTTAAATATTTCTACAGGATATATTGTCGCCAGCACTTTAGGCGAATAGAGTTTGATCAAATACAAAAAGCAATATCATACATCCAAACGCTGTGTTTCAAAAATAGACTAGATTAGAATGAAGTGAAGAGTTAGGCTATTTATTGGTTGATGCTAATAACTAATAACTTATGCTAATAACTTAAGGCGCAGACAGCCATCATATATAGGCGTGTAGCAGCAGGTCGATCGTTCATTAGTTAAATATAGAATAAATGTATTTGTCATATCAAATTGAAACGTGACGTTTTAATTTACCATGCCCTGCTTCCCATGGGGGTTTGATTGACAGGTAGCCAGGCCAATCATAACGCTGAATATGCAACTTTGTCCGACAACAAAGCTGTCAGTAATCAAAGATTTATTTAGCCATTTCAACAATACAGTTGATAGGAATGTGTCTTGGTATGCCCACATATACCACTTAATTTATATCAACACACTGGCCCCAAAGCCCATGCCACGCATATATGCCACACATAACACAGCAAAATCCCCAGTGTTAAATTAACACTGAGAGTGTTAAATTAACACAGAGAAGTGAGAATTACTATATAAACACTAAGCAGAGTGTTAAATGAACACTGAAGCAATGTAGCAACCTAATTTTTCCATAGCTATAGCTACGTTTGACCAATTCAACGCAGTGTTGAAATGAGCACTGGTTTGTGGGCATCTTTTATTACACTCATAACATCATCGACCGAGGCCAGGACACCAGAAAAAAACTGGTATTTATCTGGGTTGCCATAAAAACGGCGTTTGTGTGCAGGCAAGCGGGCCGTGATGCCGACTTGTTTACTACAGAATACACTCTCTGGGGTCAATTTGACCCCAGTAATTTAAACCTCCACAATATGTTTATTTTTTTTACAAAGGTTTGTCTCAGTTAATTTATGTCTTTGTTGACTACTTAAGTAACATTTTAAGTTGACATCCACCCACCACCACCCTCCCCACCCTACCTAACCCCACCTAACCCCTTATACATCCAGAATAACTGTAAAGACTCTAGTCAGGTCTGATAAAGGGGGAATTTGCATATCATAATTAATAATTGATAATTAATAATTATTCATACAGATTTGGATCAGACCGGTCTTACATATTAATTTATTAATTTTACCCGTGTGCATACATGTGCATCCCCGCAATTAACCACAAATTAATTGTTATTAATTGCAAGGACCACGTTTTACAAGACAGGCAAAATCAATTAGCTCAATCAAGTTATAGAGCTGGTGAAGACAAATTATGTGGCCACAAGAATTTGCCTCCCCTGCTCCATAAACAAATACCCTTTCAGGTATTTTTAGTTACAGCTAGCAGCATTTTAAATCGGCATTTCATTGACTTGTATCATGAGCGAGACAGTGATTCAGTCAGACATGTGCATAAGTATATAATAAAGCAACTACTTAAACATTTACTACGTTACAATGATACATGTATTTACAAACATTAAAACACAAACTAAGACGACGCAGAGCGTTTAGACAATGGATACACTAAGTTAAGTGAGTTGGATAGAGAGAGAGAGAGAGAGAGTGAGATAGAGTGAGTTGTAGAGAAAGTAAGAGAGAGTGTGTTACGTTCACCAAAACAGTCAGTTAACCTTTCTGAACACCACGAAAACACTTTCTTAATGCTTCTTAGAAGCTCTAAAAGAAGGTATACTTGCAGGGCATATTTGGTCTGTGTGAGTCCCGGGCTCGTGTGTGCTGCCTAGCCAAAAGTCCTTACAATAACCATTGCACAACTATGGACACATTTACAATCAACATAAAATCTTACTGATTTGACCTAAAATTGGAAAAGTATAAATACATCTGGTGTTTTATTTGTTTTATAATATTTCTAAGTATAGATTTTTGGGTAACACTTTATTTTACGACCCGCAAACAACTGTGTAAGTACACCAAAATTACGGTGTACGTTTCTGTAATTATAGTGTACTTCCGTGTAGGTATAAGGGAACAATATGTTAAGTTTGGGGTAATAAAGGGGTAACAAGCACCACTTTAATTTACAGCCCGCAGGAGTCACACTTACCCTGTAACTACACAGAACAAGGGGGTAACAAATGCTACTTATTATGTAGCAATACGAAACAACACTATTTGCACTGTAATTACAGAGAAAGGTACTGTTATCAAAAAAAAAAACGTTTTAATTACACAGTATATTTGCCCTGACATTTAAGTGTCATTGCAATTCAATGGGATAAGGTGAGTACTAATTACCACATGGTACGGTCTAAATTAAAATCATAGCAGAAACAAATTATTTTGACTTTTGTAGTAATCTTGTAAGAAAAGCCAATAAATTGAATTTTTTATCATTATATATATATATATATATATATATATATATATATATATATATTATGTGTGTTTAATTTTCTCCCCACAGATGTCAAAATTATCCTGAACATATTTTGCCAGAAATGTGATACATTTTATAAACAACAGACGTACAATCTTTGCCTGGAATATATTAACAACAGAATAGGTACCTGTTATTTTTTAACTAATTAAATAATTTGCTTGTATATCTGCTTGTTACCCCCTTATTACCCCAAACTTTACATATTGTTCCCTTATACCTGCACGGAAGTACACTATAATTACAGAAATGTACACCGTAATTTCAGTGTACTTACAAAGTTATTTGCAGGTTGTATATCTGTTTGTTACCCCTTTATTACCCAATACTTAACATATTGTTCCCTTATACTTAGACGGAAGTACACTATAATTACAGAAATGTACACCGTAATTTCGGTGTACTTACACAGTTGTTTGCGGGTCGTAAAATAAAGTGTTACCGATTTTTGTAATCTATAACATTTGGAAAGAAAAACTTTATTTTATCAAGGATAATAACACGAGTTATGTTTGGGGTCAATCTCACAAAAATTATGTTTTCTCCTCCCCCATGGCACGGGAAACATCAAAGTTCTCACAAAAATGATGTTTTCCCCTCCCAAATGCACAGTAAAGAATTATTAGTTATCTTGAGAATTATATCAAATGTCATGTGAACTACTAGTAGTTCTCGCAATATTACAGATATGGTTATGTTTGGTTAGAGCCCTAAAACAGAGGGACGTTTTTTGAAAATGATATTGAATATGTAAAATTACAATGAACATTATAAATTCAAATTATAACATGTTATAATGACCTCAATATAACAACCAAAACAAATGCGTGTGAAATTTTAATATTTCTTCTGTTTTATTATACAACTAAAAGAGCCTGGGGTCAAATTGACCCCATGGAACATTAACCCATTAACCCTTGTGCATCCTTATGGACATTTTTGTCCTTTTCAGTTTTGTTTTTTTTGATCACTTTGCCTGTGTTAAAGCTAACGTCTCGGTTACGTATGTAACCCTCGTTCCCTGAGTAGGGAACGGAGACGTTACGTCAGAAGTGACGGAGATTGGGGGTTTCGCATAGAAAGCCAATCCTCTTCGAGTATTTAAACACGAGCCAATGGCATGCAATGCCTTGGGGCTGCGGAAATTTGCATAGCGTACTCCGCCCTACTCCGTGAGTATAAAAGGAGGAAGTGAACGCAACCGCAGTATGTCTTCGCTGAGGAGCCAAGACTGAACTCGGCGTCTACCCAGCGATACAGCAGAAGTGGCAGGGAGACGTAACGTCTCCGTTCCCTACTCAGGGAACGAGGGTTACATACGTAACCGAGATGTTCCCTTTCGTAGTCACTTCGAGTTACGTCAGAAGTGACGGAGATTGGGGGTCTGTGCCATCACGCCATCTTCAAGCTGTCTTCCAGTGCCCTGCGAAAGTCTGGACCCCCGAGCCTTACCTCTCTTTTTTTTTTTTTTTTTTTGAGGATCCGACTTTGACACAGGATTACCAAGGTACACTGGGAAACATATCCCGGAAGGGACATGCTACCAGCTGCACCAAGGGAGGACTTACGAATACACATATGGCCACATAGGAACACATATGGAACACTGGAGTACCAACCGCAGGTGGCTACTAATTTCAACTCCAGGGGTGGCAGATGGCTTGCCAAGGGAAGACGCATGCTCAGAGAGGCTTACAGTGGATAATACACATGAGACGGTTACCATGGGGAACCGTGCGCATGGAGGCACCTAGCCAGCATCCAGAGCAACAGCAGTGGTGCCCGCATCGTCGGTGCTGGAGGACTCAAGACTTCAATGGAAGAACTGAGGAAATATCGCACTTATCCAGTCCGGGGAGTGGAGTGACGAGCAAGCGAAGACACCTGAGCGGATCCAGAACTGGCCGAAACGAGTACGTGAGAGGATACCGGCTCAATTCGCAGATTATAGAATCTGGCGAAGGTGTTGGGTGTCGCCCAGCCTGCAGCTCTGCAGATGTCTGTTAGCGAGGCGCCGTGCGCTAAGCCCAAGAGGAGGCTACACTCCGAGTAGAATGGGCCGTCACACCAAGGGGGCACGGAAGGCCTTGCTGCTGGTAAGACAAAGCAATGGCATCCACTATCCAGTGGGACAGCCGTTGCTTTGAGAGAGCCCTTCCCTTCTGGCTCCCCCCATGACAGACAAAGAGCTGGTCTGAGGTCCTGAAACACTGCGTTCTGTCGACATAGGTGCGGAGAGCACGTACCGGACAGAGCAGTGCCAAGGCTGGGTCTGCCTCCTCCAGGGGCAGCGCTTGCAGGTTCACCACCAGGTCCCGGAGGGGAGTGGTAGGAACCTTGGGCATATATCCAGGCCGGGGTCTCAGGAATACGTGAGAGTAAGCCGGCCCGAACTCCAGGCACACTTCGTCAACAGAGAGTGCGTGCAGGTCCCTTACTCTCCTGATGGAGACCAATGCAATCAGGAGTGCTGTCACATAGGACAGGGCAAAAAACTCTACCGACTGCAAAGGCTCCAGGGGAGGCCTCTGCAGAGCACCCAGGTCTACTGAGAGGTCCCCAGAGGGCAGGAGGGGAGGGAGGCGGATTTAGCCCCCTCGCTCCCCTCAGGAACCTGATGACCAGGTCATGCTTCCCATAGACTTACATTTCACTGCATCATGAGACGCGGCAATGGCCGCGACATAAATCCAAAGGGTGGAGGGCGACAGCCTACGCTCCAACCCCTCTTGCAGGAAGGAAGCACGACTCCGATCGAACATCTCCAGGGGTCTTCTCAGCGAGAAGAACACCAATTGACGAAGAGGTTCCACTTCAACGCATAAAGGTGTCTCGTGGACGACGCTCTTGCGGAAGTGATGGTTGCCGTCACCGCAGGTGGCAGTCGAACTCAAACCTGCCTCGTCCCGTCCTGGAGCCACACGTGCAGCCTCCAAGATCGGGACGAGGGTGCCACAGAGTGCCCCGTCTCTGAGAGAGTAGGTCCGGTCTCAGAGGAATAGGCCAAGGAGGTGCTGTCGCGAGGAGCATGAGTTCGGAGAACCACGTCTTGGTGGGCCAGTAGGGGGCTACCAGCAAGACCTGCTCCTCGTCCTCCTTGATCTTGCACAACACCCGTGCAAGGAGGCTCACTGGGGGAACGCACACTTGCGTGGGCCCCGTGGCCAGCTGTGCGCCAGCGCATCCGAGCCGAGAGAGCCGCGGGTCAGAGAATAAACTGGGCGCAGTGGGGCGAGTCCCGAGAGGCGAACAGGTCTATCTGTGCCTCCCCGAACTGGTCCCAAATCAGCTGGACCGACTGGGGATGGAGTCGCCATTCGCCGGAGATGAGACGGGCCCGGGACAGCTCGACGGCTGCCCGGTTCCGGTCTCCAGGAATGTAACTGCACAAAGGGACCTCAGGTGCTTCTGACTCCATATCAAGAGGTGGCGGGCGAGCTGCGACAACCGGCACGAGCGTAGACCCCCCCTGGTGGTTGATGTACGCTACTGCCGTAGTGTTGTCTGAGCAGACAAGCACATGCTGGCCCTTGAGCAACGCTCGGAAGCGGTGCCGGGCGAGCCGTACTGCCAACAGCTCGAGGCAATTGATGTGCATGAGGCGCTGGGCTCCTGTCCAGGAACCGGCGGCTGCATGCCCATTGCACATGGCACCCCAACCCGTGGTAGACGCATCCGTGGAGACAACGAGATGCCTGGAAACTCGCTGAATAGGGACCCCTGTCCGTAAAAAGCTGAGGTTCGACCACGGGAAGAAGGTTCAGCGGCACGTCGGAGTCACTGGAACTCGGAGCGAGCCGCGATGCCATGCCCACCTCGGGACTCGATCGCGAAGCCACAGCTGAAGCGGTCTCATATGAAGCAAACCGAGCGGCGTACCGCGAATGCCATATGCCCCAGGAGCCTCTGAAAAGTTTCAGTGGAACCGCACTCTTGCCCTCGAACTGTCGAAGACAAGCCAGCAGTGAGTGCGCGCGCTCGTCGTGAGCTGCGCGGACATGGCGACCGAGTCTATCTCCATGCCGAGAAAAGAGATCCTCTGCACGGGGCAAAGTTTGCTCTTTTCCCGGTTGACCCGAAGGCCCAGACGGGCTAGGTGCCGTAGCACCAGGTCTCTGTGTTCGCAAACCTGAGCTCGAGAGTGTGCTAGTATCAGCCAGTCGTCGAGATAGTTCAGGATGCGAACCCCGTGTTCGCGAAGGGGAACAAGGGCTGCCTCGACGATCTTCGTGAAGACGCGAGGGGACAGAGCTAACCCGAATGGGAGAACGGCGTACTGGTATGCCTGGCCCTCGAAGGCAAACCGAAGAAACGGTCTGTGTCGAGGGAGAATGGAGACATGGAAGTACGCGTCCTTCAGGTCGATCGCTGCAAACCAATCCTGATACCGAACACATTCGAAAATGCGTTTGGCCGTGAGCATTTTGAACGGTAGTCGATGGAGAGAACGGTTCAAAATGCGCAGGTCCAGGATCGGTCGTAACCCACCGGTCTTTTTTGGGGACAATGAAGTAGGGGCTGTAAGCCCGGACCTCACCTCGGCTGGAGGGACCGTCTCGATTGCACCCTTCGCCAGCAGGGTCGCAATCTCCGCTCTCAAGACTGGGGCATTGCCACCAACCATCGTGGAGCGAACTCCCCTGAAGCGGGGAAGAGACCGTGCGAACTGAATCGCGTAGCCGAATCTGATCGTTCTGATGACCCAGTGGGATACCCGGGAAGCGCTAGCTAGGCTTCCAGGAAGTGAGCCAACGGGGTCATGCGAACCACAGACGTCCCCCCGGAGGGGCAGCGAGGCGGGTCGACCGGCATGCGTGCAGGAGTTACCCCGTCCGGATGCACCGTCGAAACCCGCTCCCCGACAGAAGAGACCAGGGAAGGCAGAGCGTTCCACGGGGGTCTGTTCTGCCGGGGGTCTGGCGACAGAGGGGGAAGGGATTGGCGTAGCCCGGGGGACGACACACGCACCCTTCCGCGCCCTCCGAGACAGAGAGGAATGAACGGGGCGACGCACTGGACGTCGTGCGCGCTCATTCCAGTCTGTGTGCTCAATGACAGTGTCAGCTTTTCCTCAACCAGCTCAGGAGCTAGCTAGAACAAAAGATTCTCCACCGGGGAAGGAGGGGCCCTGCCACCGCCTCCTGATAAAAACCATGACACTATCACTGAGCGGCCCGCCTCAGGAACATCGCTTCGCCTGGCGTTTAGCGGGGCACACGGCCTGAGGGGGGGGGGGGGGGGGGGGCTTACCTGTGGCCTCCTCCGCGACGCGAACCGGCTGAAGGCTGCTGCTGGGGCCGCGTGGGAGGGAAGGGAGCCGCAGGGGGGCGTCCTCGGCAGCGAGCTGGCGGAGGCGTCCGAGCCGACGGCTGGTTGGAGGCAGCAGCTGGCCGTCGGGGCAGAGAAACCGCCTTCGTCTGCTCCTAGGCGGTCGAGAAGTGCTGGGCAAAGTCCTGGACCGCACCGCCGAACATATGATGCTCCTGGACCACAGCGGTGGGCATCACCTGACCAAGGGAGCGAGCGACCGCCTCCGTGACCCGTTTAAGGACAAGGTAGGCGGCAGGCTCGCAGCTCGCTTGGTCCGTCACCTCCTCGTGCACATTCCTGAGCAGCTAGCTTTGTAGGTGCTCATCATATGCAGGGAGGAGGCTGCCTGTCCCGCCGCCATAGACGACGAGAACCCATAGGCTTTGGAGGGGCATCTGAGAGCAACCGCCGGTTGACCGGGGGAGCCCCAGCGTACCCACAGACAGCCGCATTGCCGAGGGGAGGAAGGGCGGGGAACTAAAGCACGCCTTTTTTTTTTTTTTTTTTAATTATTTATTTGTTTAGTGCGTGTCAGTTCCGCATGCAACTCGGGGAAAAAAGGAAATTGGGGTTGGCCGTGGCCGTAAGGCGGCAGCGTTACCCAAAAAACAATTATTCAGCCGCGAGAGATCGGGATGGGGCGGAGTTCCACCCCCCCCCCCCGATGCTCACGGACGCCCGAGATAGCACGGCCATCATCGCGGGATCAGACACGGCGGCGCTGACGCTCCCGAGGGAGGCAACGCGGCCGCATCCTCACTTCCCGAGGAGTCAAGCCCGCCTAGTGATGCTGTGATCGACATCGCATCATCATCTGGAGTGCTGCCCGAAGCAGCCGATGCCACCGAAGAAGCAACCGACTGAATCGAACTAACGCTCGCTGGCTCTCGCACTGAGGCGGGAGGTGTGGCCCGAGGAATCGTCGGGGCTTTGTCCCACACCATCACTGTAAAATCACCAGGTCCCCGGGTCGACGGGCCCCCTATGGAGGAAACCGATCGAGCGGGGGGGACCGGGACTCTCACTCAAATGAGATCATTGAGTCTCGACCTCAGTGTAGAGATGGTTATGTTCCCACAGAAGGAACATGAGTCATCCACGAACGCTGCTGCTGCATGCTGAAATGCCCAGGCATACAAAGCAGCGCTCGTGACCATCAGATGACGACAGAAATCAACCACACCCAGAAGAACACGGGCGAACCGTCTTTAAAAAGACGTGCGCGTGCAGCTCTTTCAATGAGAGGAGGAAATTCACTCTTTCAGCGCTGAAGCGACCAGGGAGAAGCGCAAAGTCTGGCAGACCACTGCTCAGATCGCAGGCGATGCAGAATCTCGCTGGGTATCGCCGTCACACCAACACTGAAGAGGACGCTCGTCTCGAAGAGTCTTGAACAGTGCTTTCAGGAGTGAAGAGGTTCTCTTGGCTCCGAAGCGAAAACATACTGCGGTTGCGTTCACTTCCTCCTTTTATACTCACGGAGTAGAGCGGAGTACGCTATGCAAATTTCCGCAGCCCCAAGGCATTGCATGCCATTGGCTCGTGTTTAAATACTCGAAGAGGATTGGCTTTCTATGCGAAACCCCCAATCTCCGTCACTTCTGACGTAACTCGAAGTGACTACGAAAGGGAACTGCAAAAAACTTGGCACAGGTGTGTATTTTTATTGGAATTTTACTATTTCACCGTCATTTTCTTAAAAAAATATTTTTTTGCATTAGGTTCAAAAAATACTCCCTCTCAGCACCTTTTGGACAAAAATGTCCTCATTGAAACCCATTAAAACTGCCATTTTTAATCCCTGGTTCAGTTAACTATAAAATTATGCTATCTTTGTTAAGAGGCTTTCATTCTGATGGCAAGGCTTCACAATTTTATTTTTTACTATTTTTTATCAGATGGTGTCATTTTTTTTAAAAGTTTGGCCAATAAAACAAATATCGCTTTATTCCTTTTTTTTCTGGTTTGGCATACTACAGAGCCAACTGGATAAATTATGCAACAATATTTGTGTGGGTGTGTTGGTATGGATGTCAGAGTGTGGTTAGTATGTGTGTTATAAAAAAATATGTGTGTGTGTGCGCATGTGTGTGTTTGTAATACTGAGAGAGAAAAACTGCAAATTCAAATCCAATCACTGTGAGCTCCAGTGGGGTTTTACAGAAGCCCTGAACCGCAACCTAAAAAAAAAAAAAAAGAAAAATCAGTAAAAAAAAAAAAAAAAAAATCTGTAAAAAAAAAAAAAAATCTTGCATTTCGAGATTAAAGTCGAAATGTTTCGAGATTAAAGTCGAAATGTTTCGAGATTAAAGTCGAAATGTTTCGAGATTAAAGTCGGAATGTTTCGAGATTAAAGTCGAAATGTTTCGAGATTAAAGTCGGAATGTTTCGAGATTAAAGTCGAAATGTTTCGAGATTAAAGTCGAAACATTGTGCATTCATAACAGTGCGCGTCCACTGGCTCAGAGCGCGCGCGCGTGTGTGTGTGTGTGTGTGTGTGTGAAGTCGAACTGCCAGGGATAAACCCAAAATAGTAGCTTTTTACTTTTATCTGGGCTTTCAACAAAATTCTACACACGTCACACGTGCTAGTGGTAGTGTTTCTGAGGTGTTTTCGTGCTCGTCTAGTCAACACTATCTGGGTCGAGAACACAACAGTAACTGTTCGGTCTCCCTCTTCAACGTAAATACGCTCTGGATACATTTTAAGTGCATCATTCTGTATCCAATCATTTGGCCGGATCCTGTGATTTCCTAAGATTTAATAACCACTTATGGTTGAGGAGAGATTCTCTGATATGATTGTAAAGCACTTTGAGTGTAGGCATATATGAAAGCGCTATATAAATGCCCTATTCATTCATTCATTCATTCATTCATTCATTCATAAAGCTAGATTTCTCCATCCAGTCTGAAAAGTGTTTTCCGTGTTGGTTTTCCTATAGGCTAAAGTCTATTCCGGCACATTATATTTTATAACGATAAAGTAAGATAAGTAATTCAGATAGAAGTAAAAAGCTACTATTTTGTGTTTATCCATGGCAGTTCGACTTCACACGCACACGCGCACGCTCTGAGCCAGTGGACGCGCACTATGAATGCACAATGTTTCGACTTTAATCTCGAAACATTACGACTTTAATCTCGAAACATTTCGACTTTAATCTCGAAACATTCCGACTTTAATCTCGAAACATTTCGACTTTAATCTCGAAATGCTAGATTTTTTTTTTTTTACAGATTTTTTTTTTTTTAGGTTGCAGTTCAGGGCTTCCGTAGGGTTTTGCTGGTATCCTATGGAATTAATTTTGAGCCAATAAAAATGAACGTAACTTTTCAAGAAACTAATGAAAATATAAATTGAAACTGAATAAAATATCTTTGAAACTGAAAAAGAATGAACCGCACGCAATTTTTTTGACTTTGTTTTTAATACACTACATGTTTTGCTAACTATTCCTCATATTTCGTTTACTGATCTACATTAACAAATGCGCTTCCAGAGTTTTCATTTACGCTTCTGAAGTTTTCGTTTACGCTTCTGATGTTTTCGTTTACACTTCCTGAGTTTGCGTTCGCTGTTCTGACACAAATCTCTCTTGGGGGTTGGGCTAGTAGCAGTGTATTCTCATTGGCTACTGAGTTTTTGATTGACAGCTTCTTGACCTGGAAGTGAAGACGTCTGAGTTGTGTTTACACGTGTGGATGTGAGCGTCTAAGCGCAGCTTTCTATTTAATTTTAGTGATATTAAGTTATGTTTGTTTTTTAATTTTATCTGTATTTACCTTCTGCTGCGATTACTTTGTCAACAGAAGCTTTTAGGTTCACAAGAGATCAGTCTATTCAGCTGTAATTGTACATCAAAGTAGGCCCACTGTATATGACTACTTAAAATATTGTGTCCAATGTTTTAGGAGAATATTTGTTTATTCTTGATGATTCGTTTGCATGTTAGGCTCTGAATAGGTTGTGCTATTACAATATAAAGAGACTAGCCTACTAGTATACGTGTGTGATATATTCAGCAGTCAAGAAAGTTTCACTTCAACCAGGTAATCAAGGTTGGCAACCATGTCCATCAAATTTCTCATTGTTACCATATGCATTTACACCATCAAATGATCATGTATGATCACTTAAGTAAGAGGAATTTAAACTATATGAAAATTACAATTGTGGGTTGTTGTCAGATAATACAGACCTCACAGGGCATTTCATTACATATTTCACACAAAGAATATTTTTGTTGCCATTTTTTAATCATGCTGATAATTTTATTTATTTCATTTCATTAATATTATTTTCTAACATTTAAAATGGTAAATATATTTGAACAATCATCAACAGGTTCAATTATGACTTATAAAATCAGTTAAATTAATTTAAATAAAAAATGTATTCATTCTTTATTGTCACTATACAGCATATACACAAGTATCAAAGTGAAAGTCTTGGATGCAGTTATGACAGGAAAGACCAGAATCTACAAAACATTAACTGCATACTATACATGTAATGCATAGTATTCTCATAATATAGATAAAAAAATGTATAATCACAAAGATTTTTAGTGAAATAATACATCTCTGTGAGTCCACATAACACAAGTGGATTGTACCCATGTATGGCAGTTGGTCGGAAGTTATTTTTAATAGTTAAAACAGTTTACATTATTAGTATTTTTTTATCCCATTGTTTCACTTCAGAAGGTATTGATGGTAAAAAGTGTTATCAGATTTGAGGGTAACAGGAGGGTTAATTATTACATATGGCACCTTTAATAACCATTTATCGTCTTAGTTTCAGTTGGAAAAACTTAGTACCTTCCCTTTGAGAAGGGGTGTGGGTGTTCTATGTCATAAGTTATGTGGAGTGGAGATATTCTCCATAATTATTTTGAATTAACATAGTCTTTGCCATTGTTAATGCAGATGATGCATAGGCTACTCCTTTAAACCAATGGTAGACTCCACCTCTTTTTACATGTTCCAGTCAGTACCTTCCAAGCAGTTCGGTAGTCCTGACATTGCACCTTCTGGCCATACTCTTATCCATTTTTGCTCATTTCAGTGGCGGAATGCCTGTATTAGTGCAAGAAAGATGTGGACGGAGAAGCCTAGGGGAGCATGCTGCCCTGTATTCGCCATATGCAAATCGGGGATGTTATTATTCCGCCATGTTTCAATTAAAATAAAGAAACAGCATGTCTTCATCTCCCTCCGAGCTGACTTCTGCAGCATTTGGTGACCCAGTTTATTTACAAAGAATGGTTGCTCAAGAGAATCAATATTAGAGCTGGTCTGTTGGGAATAGTGATTAGCCTAGCTTGGATTCTGGCCCTCTTTCCTTGTTTCCGCTTAATCTAGCGCTACTTGTGGCACCCCCTTGTTGAGGGGTCGGGTTGTATTAAGTGCTGTTGTCACTTTGGGTCATCATATATATAAACATCATATAATATTGAAACATTTGTGACATTTAGTTTTGTTTTTCACGAATCAAGTGAACTGCTAAATCCATGACCTTGGCCTCTATTCATTGTCGCATTTGATGGAGATGGATATCAAATATACGAATAAACTTTTTGAAGTTGATAGAGTCAGCAAAATAAATTTTGAACAAAATCTTCAACTTCAACATAAAAGTTTTCTGATTTTTCCAAAATAAAATCCCTTAGCAACCATATCTTAAAATCCCTTGTAATAACACAAAATTTGTCACACACCAAGTCAAAACTCATCTATAGTGAAAATATATGTTCAATTTAAATGAAAATATTTATTCAAATAATATTTAACTAGTTACCTAACTGATTTTTTTCTGTTACAAGCAACCCTTGTAGCAATCCATGTATAAAAATTGTGCAACGAAATATCACTAACAGCAATAAATAACAAATTGACCATCATTTCATGTTCACAAGTTTATATATATATATATATATATATATATATATATAATACTACATTTTGTGAAATCATTTTCATGATTTTCCTGCATGGATGTGTTGCCGTATTTCAGTTTTTTTCAGTCGCTTACAAGCATTTGTCCCATTTTCAAAGTTGTCAGTTGTTACATTTTCAAAACTCTAAACACAATTAGCACAGCATCGATCTTTTGTGGCCACACCATTCACACATTTCATGTCGTTTTGACACAATATGCAGTCAGTGAACAATTTCCACAATGCTTACATTTTCTTAACAGACAAGCTATACCTCCCAACAAAATTATGGATTGTTTTTGTAGTATTTATAAATGTTCACACACACCATTCCAAAACAGCAAAAACAATATTCCAAACCTTAGATACAGTATAAAAACCTCTGCTTCTGCAATGATATCAGTTCACAAACAATATATCTCAGCTGATAATAAACAAAACAATTGAATAATTGACCCACGGCTTATTGACCCAAGGCAAAGTTCATTTTAAAACAGTCATGACAGTTTCATGTCACAGTTCATGTCCAACCATTGTTCAAAATTTGCTACATTAATGTCCACACTGATCTTGTTATGGTGGTGGCTCATTGTGATAGCCACTTGTTATGGTGGTGGCACATTTTCATGGATTATTAAAACAAAGGAAAGGAACTCCTCTAAAACATACAAATAAAGATTGCTGTTGCATTTTTAGATGTGTAATTGCTAATCGGAGCATTGGGGTCACTAGACGAGGGCTTAATGAACAAATGTTTTGTGAAAACCTCAAATTCTACCAAAACGTACACATTTCACTTGTATGGCCTGTAGTTCGTAATTAGCCTGTGCGCATTCCGACTCATCTTACAGAATTGCCTTAGTTGGATATGCAGAAATTTTTCACATGCTAGCATTAAGCTAGCAGCCACGATATCACAAACAATGCTTGTTGCCTATAGCACACAATGCCTTTGATGCAGTTGCTTGTGAGTCAGAAAAAGAAACACTTTAAGTTCTTAAAAAAAAAGTGTTAGGAAATGAGCTAAATGAAAGTTTGTGCAGTGTGTTTGGATAATTGAATCAGAGCCCAGATGAGGAGGAGGAGTCACCGGCGAGCAGAACGGCCCGACGCGACTCACTGCTCTGGGTAATGGTGTTTTCTTTTGCAGGGAAATGAAATATAAGGCCATTAAAGAAACACACACAGAAGGATGTGTCAACAGATCTGCAGCGGATGTCAGTGCAGAGTGAACGTGGAGCAGTTTTTACTGATCGAGCAACGGAAATCAGACAAGCATCTGTCAAACGCTTGCAGAGGAACACACACACACACACACACATAAACTGCCACAGGCTGTAGATGGGTAGAATCATTTTAGAGCGATATTGCAAAGCAGGACTGCCTTTCAATAGACCATTCATGACCCATTTACGACCTGCATTAGCAAAACCATACAGACAGGCATAGAGAGAGATGTTTTATTGAAAGTGTGTGTTTTGTGTTCACTGCAGCAGTACTGGCCACAAGTTCTGTTCGGTTTGGACCAGAGAATTACAACCTCTACAAATCTTTTTATCTTTCTGACACACACACACACACACGCACACACACACACACACACACACACACACACACACACACACACACTGCAGAAGGTCAATCTAATTAATTTACTGATTTCTGGCCAGCCTGTGTGTTCTCTCTCTCTCTCTCTCTCTCTCTCTCTCTCTCTCTCTCTCTCTCTCTCTCTCTCTCTTTAGCACACACACAGAACACAACCCAAGTACTGAAAGCTTCTATTTATTGACGGCATGGCACACCAGTCATTTAAAAGCACTTAAACTACAGTGTGTGTGTGTTGAGAGGACAGCCCTTGCCATAGGCATCTTGCTCTCATGTCATGACACACTTTTCTCTGTGTTAATTTTGTCTTTATTACTGTTGTCGTTAGATCAAGCATCATATTAAAGGGGGGGTTGACTGCTTTTTTTTCTTTGCATGATTGTGTTTATGGGGTGCAATATAACATGTATTTGTGTTTTTTCTTGTTTAAAAAGTCTTATTTTTCATAAACTTCACCTTTATTGTAAGCCGCACTCTCCTCTGTCCTCGAACGAGTGGTTGACTTCCTGAGTCTATGAAACCACTCCCTCAGAAACAGGCAGTGGGCTCAGATTGGTTAGTTTGGGCCGGTGTGTTGTGATTGGCTAAACTGTCGCTCACATTGTCCGGAAGGTTGTCACGTTGCCCATTACCTTTACGGGCGAAACGTGCATGTCATGAGCTCTGGTCCAGATGTAAATAAGGTAAATAATGGTGTCGAACTGCAGTATTAGTTTGAGGCAGAATCAGACCAAGAAAGCCGTGATGAAGAGAGTCAAGCAGAAACTCACCACACACGGCTCTTACTAAACGTTTCTGAATGATAATTTGCTAAATTTTTTAACTATATACACGTTTGTTTTACACAATAGCAACTGACTGGCTACTAAACAGCGTTGGCATTAGTTAACGTTCTTGATCAAATCGAAAATAACGTCATAAAACATATATACATGAAAAAATTTTTACAACATTAGTACTTATACAAAATTCAGGTCCATAATGTTTGTACACATTTGTTGTAGACACAAAATAGCATAACTAGTAGCCTAGTGGCTATAAAGCCAGCCCTTTAAAAACAATAAAACACAAGGCTACATCTGAAATTATACATGCAAATACATACAGTCTTAGCCTACTTACAAGTTGTGGCCCAACTGCTGCCTCTGGTTTTAAAGTTGGAACTGCTTCATGTTTTAGTAACAGTTTCTTGTTGAATCCGGCATTGAATTCATGGAGATTTTGGAAGCTGTCTTCCGTAAAATGCGCAGCACAAAGAGCTAGATTACGATCGTCATTTTCAGGAACATAATCAAACATAAATTGTATCCATTGTTGATGAAGTACAGCGCCCGTGGGAAGCCCGAACACAGAAGACCTGACAGCTGTGTGAACACAACACACTCGACGAGCCGCAGAAATATGCGCATGCCCTTTTGTGCATATTCCGGAGGGAGGGTTGATGAAAATGTATGGGTTAGTGACGTCTAAAACCCAGCTGTAGTCCCAATCGAGTCGTTTTTGTAAGCAATATACTTCCTGATTTTTAAAAGACGATTTCTCTGCTTACACTAAACTTTCAGCGCTGCAACTTTGCAGATACTGTTTCATTTTCACTATTTAAAATGAAAAAAAGTGAAATCGCAATCAACGATTTAATGTTGCTCATATTTAGTGATGTGCTGGAATCTCTAATACTTTACTCAGCTGAGTTAAGGTGGATCTGTGCCTGTACAAAATTTAATTATTTGCGATCTGGACCACCTCAGACCAAAGTATCAAAGTAAAGTTATTAATGTAATCCCAATTTCTGTGTAAATGCATTTATGCCACCTCTTCAAGCACACTGGCCTGTCAGACAATGTGTGAATACTGAACGTCTCGTTTACGGATGTAACCCTCGTTCCCTGAGTAGGGAACGGAGACGTTACGTCAGAAGTGACGGAGATTGGGGGTTTCGCATAGAAAGCCAATCCTCTTCGAGTATTTAAGCATGAGCCAATGGCATGAAATGCCTTGGGGCTGCGGAAATTTGCATAGCGTACTCCGCCCTACTCCGTGAGTATAAAAGGAGGAAGTAAACGCAACCGCAGTATGTCTTCGCTGAGGAGCCAAGACTGAACTCAGGCGTCTACCCAGCGGTACAGCAGAAGTGGCAGGGAGACGCAACATCTCCGTTCCCTACTCAGGGAACGAGGGTTACATCCGTACCCGAGACGTTCCCTTTCGTAGTCACTTCGAGTTACGTCAGAAGTGACGGAGATTGGGGGTCAATGCCATCACGCCATCTTACAGCTGTCTTCCAGTGCCCTGCGAAAGTCTAGACCCCTGAACCTAGGTACACTGGGAAACATATCCCGGGAGGGACATGCTACCAGATGCCTACCGTAGGGAGGACTTACGAATAGACATATGGCCGCATAGGGACGCATATGGAGATCACTGGAGCACCAACCGCAGGTGGTTACTAGAAATTAACTCCAGGGGTGGCAGATGGCTTGCCAAGGGAAGACACATGCTCAGAGAGGCTTACAGTGGAAAATACACGAGACAGTTACTATAGGGAACCGTGCACATGGAGGCACCTAGTCGGCAACCAGAGCAACAGCAGTGGTGCCCGCATCATGTGTGCTGGAGGACTCAAGGCTTCAACGGAAGACTACTGAGGAATATCGCACTTATCCAGTCCGAGGAGTGGAATGGCGAGCAAGCGAAGACCATCCATTACTGGCGGAAGCGAGTACGTGAGAAGACACCGGTTCGATTCGCAGATTATAGAATCTCGCGAAGGTGTTTGGTGTCGCCCAGCCTGCAGCTCTGCAAATGTCTGTTAGCGAGGCGCCATGCGCTAGAGCCCAAGAGGAGGCCACACTCCGAGTGGAATGGGCCGTCACACCAAGGGGGCACGCCGACCTTGCTGCTGGTAAGACAAAGCAATGGCCTCCACTATCCAGTGAGACAGCCATTGCTTTGAGAGAGCCCTTCCCTTCTGGCTCCCCCCATAACAGACAAAGAGCTAGTCTAAGGTCCTGAAACACCGCGTTCTGTCGACGTAGGCGCGGAGCGCACATACCGGACAGAGCAGTGTCAAGGCTGGGTCTGCCTCCTCCAGGGGCAGCGCTTGCAGGTTCACCACCTGGTCCTAAGGGAGTGGTGGGAACCTTGGGCACGTATCCAGGCCGGGGTCTCAAGATCACGTGAGAGTAAGCCGGCCCGAACCCCAGGCACGATTCGTCACCGAACAATGCGTGCAGGTCCCTTACCCTCTTGATGGAGGCCAATGCAACCAGGAGTGCTGTCTACATAGGAAATACTTAAAAACTCTACTGATTGCAAAGGCTCCAGGGGAGGCCTCTGCAGAGCACTTAGATCTACTGAGAGGTCCCAAAGGGCACGAGGGGAGAGTGAGGCGGATTTAGCCTCCTTGCTCCCCTCAGGAACCTGATGACCAGGTCATGCTTTCCCATAGACTTACCTTTCGCTGCATTATGAGACATAAACCTTAAGGGTGGAGGGCGACAGCCTACGCTCCAACCCCTCTTGCAGGAAGGAAAGCACGACACCGATCAAACATCTCCGGGGGTCTTCTCATGGGAAGAGCACCAGTTGACGAAGAGGTTCCACTTTGATGCGTAGAGGTGTCCCGTGGACGACGCTCTAGCGGAAGTGATGGCTGCCGCCACCGCAGGTGGCAGCGAACTCAAACCTGCCTCATCCCGTCCAGGAGCCACAGGTGTAGGCTCCAGAGCTTGGGACGAGGGTGTTACAGGATGCCCCGTCTCTGAGAGTGTCCTCAGAGGAAAGGCCAAGGAGGTGCTGTCGCGAGGAGCATCAGTTCGGAGAACCACGTCTTGGTGGGCCAGTAAGGGGCTACCAACAAGACCTGCTCCTCGTCCACCTTGACCTTGCACAACATCCGTGCAAGAAGGCTCACTGGGGGAAACGCATACTTGCGTGGGCCCCGCGGCCAGCTGTGCGCCAGTGCATCTGTGCCGAGCGTGCCCTCGGACAGGGAATAAAACCGGGCGCAGTGGGATGAGTCCCGAGAGGCGACAGGTCTATCTGTGCCTCCCCGAACTGGTCCCAAATCAGCTGGACCGTCTGGGGATGGAGTCGCCATTCGTCGGAGATAGGGCGGACCCGTGACAGCTCGTAGGCCGCCAGGTTCCGGTCTTCTGGAATATACACTGCACGAGGGGACCTCAGGTGCTTCTGACTCCATAGCAGGAGGTGGCGGGCGAGCTGCGACAACCGACGTGAGCGTAGACCACCCTGGTGGTAGATGTACGGTACTGTAGCGGTATTGTCTGAACGGACAAGTACGTGTTGACCCCTGATCAGTGCTCGAAAGCGGTGCAGGGCCAGGCGTACTGCCAGCAGCTCGAGGCAATTGATGTGCATGAGGCGCTGGGGTCCTGTCCAGGAACCCGCGGCTGCATGCCTAATGCACATGGCACCCCAACACGTGGTAGATGCATCCGTAGAGACAACGAGATGTCTGGAAACTCGCTGAATAGGGACACCGGCCCGTAAAAGCTGAGGTTCGACCACGGGAAGAAGGTTTGGCGGCATGCTGGAGTCACTGGAACTCGGAGCGAGCCGCGATGCCATGTCCACCTCGGGACTTGATCGCGAAGCCACAGCTGAAGCGGTCTCATATGAAGCAAACCGAGCGGCGTTGCCGCGGCCGCGGATGCCATATGCCCCAGGAGCCTCTGAAAAAGTTTCAGTAGGACCGCACTCTTGCCCTCGAACTGTCGAAGACAAGTCAGCAGTGAGTGCGCGCGCGTTCGTGAGCTGCGCGGACATGGCGACCGAGTCTATCTCCATGCCGAGAAAAGAGATCCTCTGCACGGGGCAAAGTTTGCTCTTCTCCCGGTTGACCCGAAGGCCCAGACGGGCTAGGTGCCGGAGCACCAGGTCTCTGTGTTCGCAAACCTGTTCTCGAGAGTGTGCCAGTATCAGCCAATCGTCGAGATAGTTCAGGATGCGAACCCCGTGTTCGCGAAGGGGAACAAGGGCTGCCTCGACGATCTTCGTAAAGATGCGAGGTGACAGAGCTAACCCGAATGGGAAAACCGTGTACTGATATGCCTGGCCTTCGAAAGCAAACCGAAGAAACGGTCTGTGTCGAGGCAAAATGGAGACATGAAAGTACGCGTCCTTCAGGTCGATCGCTGCAAACCAATCCTGAGGACGGACGCATTCGAAAATGCGTTTGGCTGTGAGCATTTTGAACGGTAGTCGATGGAGAGTATGGTTAAAAATGCGCAGATCCAGGATCGGTCGTAACCCACCGGTCTTCTTGGGGACAATGAAGTAGGGGCTGTAAAACCCGGACCTCATCTCGGCTGGAGGGACCGTCTTGATTGCACCCTTCGCCAGCAGGGTCGCAATCTCCGCTCTTATGACCGGGGCGTTGCCACCGACCATCGTGGAGCGAACTCCCCTGAAACGGGGAGGAGAACGTGCAAACTGAATCGCGTAGCCGAATCTGATCGTTCTGATGACCCAGCGGGACAGGCCGGGGAGCTCTAGCCAAGCTCCCAGGAACTGCACCAGCGGGGTCATACGAACCACAGACGTCCCCCCGGAGGGGCAGCGAGGCGGGGAGACTGGCATGCGCACAGGAGTTACCCCGCACGGATGCACAGTCAAACCCCGTTCCCCGACAGAAGAGACCAGGGAAGGACACACGTTCCACGGGGGTCTGTTCTGCCGGGGGTCTGGCGATAGAGGGGGAGGGGAGTGGCGTGGTCCAGGGACGACACACCTCCCATCCGCACCCTCAGAGACAGAGGAGAATGAGAGTGGCGAAGCACGGGGCCGTTGTGCACTTTCACCTTGCTCTGTGTGCTCAGAGATGGAATGCAGCTCTTTGAGAAAAGATTCTCCCCCAGCCCTCCACCGGGGGAAGGAGTGGGCCTGACCACTGCCTGAAGAACTGCAAACCATACCCGAGTGCTGCTGGGGCTGGACGGGAGGGGGCGGAAGTCGCAGGAGGGCGCATTCGGCGGCAAGCGGACTGATGCATCTGAGCCGGCGGCTAGTAGCAGCAGAAACCGCAGAGTCAGGTAAGCCACAGTCCACTTCTGGGCGGCCGAGAACTGTTGGGCAGCGTTCTCGATCGCGCCGCCGAAGAGGCCAGCCTGGGATATGGGAAAAGTTGAGCAACTGGTTCACTCAACCTCACGCACATCAACCAGGTTAAGCCAAAAGTGTCTGACCACACGCGTGGACATCACCTAACTCAGGGAGCATGCGGTCACCTTCCTCGCTCGTAGAGCGAGGTCGGCGACGGCATGCAGCTCAAGGATGAGCTCTGAATCAGCCCTACCCTCGTGCATGTCACTGAACACCCATGAGAATGACAATAACATACAGTGAGGTGGCAGCCTGCCCCGCAGCTCTATAGGTCCCCGCCACCGGAGTACACAAGAACCTACAGGCATTGGAGGGGTGCCTAGGGCTGCCACACCAGGTGGAGGCACTGTGGGGACACCTAAGTGTTGCCACAGAACACTCCACAGGAACCCCAGTGCACCCTAGACTGCGGCCTCAGGAGGGCAGAGAAGGCGGAAGAGGCTGTTGAGTGATCGTGAAAGTCAAAGGAGACTTCCACAATCTCACGACCTCTTCATGCACATCCGGGTAAAAAGGTTTTGGGTTCGCCACCCCCAAAAATCAGTCATCAGCCTTAAAAGCTCGGGATATGGCAGAATTTTCCACACAAACCCGATACTCGTGGCAGCCCGGGAAGCATAGCTGTGAGCCCTGAATCAAGCTCGCTATGCTAGCACATCCGAGGACAGCAGCACAGACGAGCCATCTCCAAAGACTCCAGCTCACCTTGTGATGCGGCGATAAACATGATTTCATCAGCTGGGGGACCGAATGAGAATGCAGGCTCGCGAATGGCCCCGCCCACTCACTCTGGACCACGTGGGTTGCAACGTGAAAGACAGGGTGTGGACCGAGGAATTTCGTCGGTTTAGTTCCAGGCCTAACGTCTTTTTGGTCACCCTGGCCACCAGCCAAAGCATTATCTCACGTGGAGAAAATGGTTCGGGTTGTGGATGAGGGGACTCTCACTCTACTGAGCTCATTGAGTCTCAACCGTTATATTTTGCGATGATCACGTTCCCACTGAGAGAACGTGAGACACCCACGAGCGCTGTCTAAGCGTGATCAAAGCCCAAACACGTCAAACAGCGCTCACGCCCATCACCTGACTCTATCAGAATACCGCGCTCAGGAATACACGGGCATATCGTCTTCAAAAAGACGCGTCTTTAAAAAGACGTGCCACGTGCACACTCTTTCAGTGAGAGGAGAAAACTCTGCGGATGTTGAAGCGACCAGGGAGAGACACACACACTGGCAGACCAGTGCTCAGATCGCAGGCAATGTGAAACTCGCTGGGTACCGCCGTCACACCAACACCAGAGAGTTCGCTCGTCTCGAAGAGGTGAGTCACCGTAGTAAACTCAGATTGTGTGGCTTGTGGAGTGAAGAAGTTCTCTTGGCTCCGAAGCGAAAACATACGGTGGTTGCGTTCACTTCCTCCTTTTATACTCACGGAGTAGGGCGGAGAACGCTATGCAAATTTCCACAGCCCCAAGGCATTTCATGCCATTGGCTCGTGATTAAATACTCGAAGAGGATTGGCTTTCTATGCGAAACCCCCAATCTCCGTCACTTCTGACCAGTGTTGGTCAAGTTACTTGGAAATAGTAATTAGTTACTGATTACTTCTCCAAGAAATTAATCCAATTACTTTACTGATTACTTATTTTCAAAAGTAATCAGTTACTTTACTAGTTACTTTACTAAGTTACTTTTCAAAAACATGATGCCCGACCTGATTACGCTAAAGCATAGACCTTTCAGCCTAATTCTATTCTTTCTGCATATTCCGTCATCTAAAATGTAATCAAATTAAACATTCTCTTTTTTTAAACTTGTTTTATTTGTTTCAATATTTTAACTTTATGCACATTGCATCAAGCAAAAATTAAATTAAATGCAACAGTCTCAGACTAGAATAAAATTGTTGAACATTTAAACCTATTTTCTGCACATTCCACCATTTTAATGAAATAAAGACAGCCCTTCTTCTGTTAATATACATTTCTACATATTCCAGCATATAAAATAAATATATTTGTAAAATCCTTCATTTGAATAGATGTAAAAAATACAGCAATAAAATCATGAAAGTCGCTCCTGACTACATTACAAAGTATTAACACTTACGTCTTTTAACAGTAAAGTGCAGAGAGGAGTAAAAATTAGTTGATCAAAACAGAAAATGCTGTTGCATGCCGTATTTTGGCTTCAAGTTTTTTTTTTTCTTCTTTCGGAGTTAAACAGTGGTTATGTCCCACCAGCATGTAGCCGCAGCGGTCATGTCAGACGGGGGTTTAGGGGTTTTTTCAGTAAGTTTCACATTCCTGAACCGGCTTGCTGCTTTAGTTAACCGTGTGAGGCTGTCTCGTGACATGCTTGCTCAGATTTGAGGTAGAATTTTGACATTCTCCAACGGGGGTCCAGTTTCTAGATCAGGATGCTCTCTGCATAGTACGAGAGCAAGTCTCTCTTGCTCTCCTCATCGTGCGCGCGATACGAAGTTTGGACTTTGGAACACAGTCTCGCATGTGCGCTCGCTCTAGATTCCGGGAGATTTTAACTAATTTGCGCTATAACTAGTCAATCACAAATGTGGCTCAACGGTTAGATTTATAGATAAACTCATCTTTCAGGCATTTGACCGACAGGATTGACACTTTAGCGCGAGAAATCAGGGGTGAGTCGTGTGAGCGTGTATGAGAGTTGGCAGCTCAGCTGCTCTCTCCCGCGCTTCTAGTCGTCTCTGATGATGTCGTGGCGCTCATACATCATTGTTATTCACGCACGACTCATGTCACGAGACAGTGTGACTAAACAAAATTACGGTTAACTAGCGCAGTAACGCAGGCTGTTTACGGGGAAGTAACGGTAATCTAATTACTGTTTTTTCACTTGTAATCCCTTACTTTACTCGTTACTAGAAAAAAGTAATTGGATTACAGTAACGCGTTACTTCTAACGCGTTACTGCCCAACAGTGCTTCTGACGTAACTCGAAGTGACTACGAAAGGGAACTATGTTCTCTTTTTCGTCTTGTTGTGCTTAAACTGTGAGTCGAATATGCACAAGGATTACATAAACACAGTTATGTCCGTATATTAGATCCATGCATTAGGTCTTGAAGTGACAACAGCCTAAAACATTTGATGCTGTCTGTGTCAAAAATTAGCATGACTACGTCAGACTTCCTACTTCCGCTAATTTCATTTCGCTCCTGTAGTCCATCTGAGATAGCAGCATATCTTTCAGTTTTCCACCGGCCTGAAAACAGCCGGCCAATCAACGAACAGAGGGCAGGCTGAGAGCCGTGACGTAGACGCTAAGCGCCGAGTTTTACATTGTAGGTTAGAGAAATCGAAAACCGAAACGACCGCAGAAATGGGAAACAAGACACAGGATGCAATTCGCTCTGTTATGGAGAACATTCCGGGGTTTTTCAAACTGAAGCAAAAGTCGTTTACAGCCATGTTCACTCCGGTATTTCACTCGCATCATCCAGTGTTTACAGCCAGGACCGGCACGTGCACTTCTGCCGCTCTAGGCGAAAAACTATTTTGTTGCCCCTCTATTTGCAACGTATACCAGCAAAAACCAGCATACTTGGACATTATGTAGCTTGCACAACGCGCATACACTTTTATTATCTCATCAATACAGATGCAGCCGTTTTTATTTTTGCAAATCATTATAAGGAAAAATATTAACACTTCAAGCTTACACATTTAGGCTACCCAATTTTTTCAGGCTAATTGTAGTAATGACGGATCAGACCTGTTTGGCCAGAACTATATGCATAACGTCTCTGGTTACGTATGTAACCTTAGTTCCCTGAAGGGAACGAGACGCTGCGTGTAAACGCCGTGGGGAACGCCTCTGCGTGATGAGTCATGAAGCACGTATGAAATCTGTCCAATGGCGAGACGGAACGTCATAGGCGGGGTGACGTATCGACCAGGAAACTATAAAGCATCCCCGAAACACAAGCGCAACAGCTTCTGATAGGACTGAAGCAAGCGCTCACGGGCATGCTGGGAGTATGGCATGGACACGCAGCGTCTCGTTCCCTTCAGGGAACTAAGGTTACATACGTAACCTGAGACGTTCCCATTCAGGGAACTTCGAGCTGCGTGTAAACGCCGTGGGAACGCTAATACCAACGCCGCCATGCGAGCAGGTGTCCGTTGTATGAAATCAGGCACATATTTAGACGAAAGCACCTGCGCCCCTGGAGCGGAGCTACCATACCCCTGGTTGAGTGAGCCCAGACAGCCAAAGGAGAAGGCTGACCGGCGGACTCATATGCAAGTGAGATGGCCTCGACCACTCACTTACTCAACCTCTGCTCAGATGCGGGACAACCTTTCTTCGGAGGTCCAAAACAAACAGATAACTGTTCAGGCTTTCTCCACAGGGCAGCTCTGTGGACATAAGCATCTAGAGCCCTCACAGGGCAGAGCAGATTAGTTTCTCTTGGTCTGACCTCACAATACCACGAAGAAAAAGAATTACCAATGGGTATCTCCCGTGAAAAGCTCCACTCAAAGGGACGTGGTAAGCAGATAGGCCACCACATACACCTTTAGTGTGGAGTGGGATAACCCTGTGGAGAAATGCTCCTGAAGGAATTCCAGCACCGCCACACCGGGCAGTTAACTGGGTCCAACTGGTGTTCTCCACACCAAGAGGTGAAACATTTCCACCTCAAGGCATATAATCTCCTCGTGGACGGAGCTCTGGATTGGAGGATGGTCTCCACGACCTCAGTCGAGAGACCCGATTCTATGAGCTGGGCCCCCTCAGAGGCCAAGCCACAACCTCCATAGAGCTGGGCGGGGGTGAAGTATCGACCCGCATCCATACTCGGGCCGGCCAACGCGGGGCTACTAACAGTAGAAAGACCCCGTCTCGGTGAACCCTCTCCAGAACTCCTGGGAGCAGAGCAATCGGGGGAAATGCGTACAGGGGTGACCTCGGCCACTCCTGTACCATCGCATCCAACCCCAGAGGGGCTGGTGGATACAGAGAAACCACAGCATGCAGTGTCTCAGTCCCTGGATTCAAATAGGCCTACCTCGGTATGGCCGAAATGACTCCATAGGAGCTCCACCACCTCGGGGTGGAGTCTCCACTCCCCGGGCCTCGGCCCCTGCCTCGACAGGATGTCTGCTCCCCGATTAAATATCCTGGGATATATAATCGCCAAAGAAAGAAGCTTCCCCTGGGCCCACAGAAGGATCTGGCGCTAGCCTGAATAATGGACATGAGCGCAGACCCCCTTGATGGTCTATAAAAAGACCACCGATGTGCTGTCTGACCGGACAAGAACATGGTGACCCCTCAGGTCTGGGAGAAAGTCCACAGACCCCGGGCCGAGCGACCACTCATGATCGCCCCCAGCCCGTGAGGGAGGCGTATATCGTTAGCTTCTTTGGAACAATGAAGTAACGGCTGTAATACCCAAACTCTCTGTCGGGGGGAAGAACTCGTTCTATCGCCCCCTTCAGTAACAGAGCTTTCACCTCTTGTTCCATGACCAGAGCCTGCTCGGGGGATACCACTGTAGGCAAAATCCCCCGAAAACGAGGCGGACGTGACCTGAACTGGATCGCGTACCCGCGTTCGATAGTCTGCAGGACCCATTGAGATATATTTGGAAGACTTTCCCATTCTGCCAGAAATTCCACTAAGGGTACCAGTCTCTCGAGACTGGCCTCTGGAGTAATTATAGAGACAGAAACAGTGCCCTGTGACCGCGCACAGGCAGGGTTTAACGACTGTTCTGTATCGCTCCTCGGAGCAAACGAGCTTCACTCGGGAAACCACTCGCTAGGACCGTCTGCGCCCACCCTCACAGGCAGGTTCAGCAGAACGGGTCCCTGCAGACCCCCCTGGTGGTTTATGTAAGAGACCACAGACATGTTGTCTGACCGGACAAGAACATGATGATCTCTGAGGTCTGGGAGAAAGTGTTTCAGAGCCTGAAACACCGGCATCATCTCTAGACAATTTATATGCCATCGGAGATGATGGTCTTGCCACAGCCCGCGGGCCGAGCGACCACTCATGATCGCTCCCCAGCCCGTGAGAGAGGCATCCGTCGTCACCGTTACCCGGCGACACGGGGCTCCCAGCGCAGGTCCCAGGGACAGGAACCAAGGTTCTTTCCACATAGCCAGGGCACGGAGACCACGTCGCGTGACCTTGATCTTGCGGAGCGGCTTTCCCCTCGGGGAGAACCCCTTGGTCCTGAGCCACCACTGTAGTGGTCTCATGTACAGCAGGCCGCACGGTAACACGTTGGATGCTGCTGCCATCAGACCCAGAATTCTCTGGAATTCCTTTACAGTGAGTGACTGGCCTAGCTTTACTTGCTTGACAGTCGAGATAATCGAGGCTATACAAGCCGGCGACAGACGTGCCTGCATCGTCGTCGAATCCCATACCACGCCTCGAAAAGTGGTCCGCTGAACTGGCGAAAGCACACTCTTCTTGGCGTTGAGTCTCAACCCCAACCTTCTGATGTGGGCGAGGACGGCATCTCGATGCCGAATCGCCTGATGCTCCGATTGAGCCAGAATCAACCAATCGTCGATGTAATTTAAAATGCGAATGCCCTGGAGACGCAGCGGGGCCAAGGCCGCGTCCATGCATTTCGTGAAGGTTCGAGGAGATAACGCTAGGCCGAATGGAAGGACCCGATATTGGTACGCTTCGCCCCCAAAAGCGAACCTCAGGAACTTCTGATGTTGCGGAAGGATGGAGATATGGAAGTACGCGTCTTTTAGGTCTATCGTGACAAACCAGTCCTCGGACCTGATCTGTGACACGATCTGCTTGAGAGTCAGCATTTTGAGCTTCCCTACTGACCGATTTAAGAGGCGCAGGTCTAAAATCGGACGCAGCCCCCCATCCTTCTTTGGAACAATGAAGTACCGGCTGTAATACCCCAGCTCTCTGTCGGGAGAAAGAACTCGTTCTATCGCCCCCTTCAGTAGCAGAGCTTTCACTTCTTGTTCCATAACCAGAGCCTGCTCGGGGGTCACCACTGTGGGCAAAACCCCCCGAAAACGAGGTGGACGCGACCTGAACTGGATCGCGTACCCGCGTTCGATAGTCTGCAGGACCCAACGAGATATATTTGGAAGACTTCCCCATTCTACCAGAAATTCTACTAAGGGTACCAGTCTCTCGAGACTGGCCTCTGGAGTAGTTTTTAAAACAGAAACAGCGCCCTGTGACCGCGCACAGGCAGGGTTTAACGACCGTTCAGTATCGCTCCTCGAAGCAAACGAGCGTCCCTCGGGAAATCGCTCGCTGGGACCGTCTGCACCCCCCATTACAGGCAGGGTTGGCAGAACGAACCCCTGAGGGCACCGAGAGAGAGCGGGTGCCGGATTCAGCGGCGAACACCTCTGTCTCACGGTGGGGACCACCCTCAGTAGCCTGACACCAGTGGCGTCAGGACTTCTTCGACGAAACCTTCCTGGCGACAGTAACTGTCCTCAGATCGGTTCTATCCCGGGAAGACCTCGCCTGAGAACGCCGCGTCTCAGCCCAGTTTTGCTGGGGAGGAGCTTCCACAGAACCACCAAAAAGACCTTCGGTCGACAGCGGCGCATCCAGGAGAAAAGCTTTAACTTTCTCCTTCATATTAGCCAGATTTAGCCACAGATGCCTCTCCGTGGCCACCAGGGCTGCCATAGAGCGGCCGGCTGATCTGGCCGTCTCCTTGGTGGCACGGAGAGAAATATCTGCTGCCTGACGCAGCTCATTAACGCTGAATAAGCTTTGCCCACCAAAACCGAAGTATTTCTGAGTGGCTTGGTTTTTTTTTTTTTTTTTTGGCAACGCCGGTGTTTTAAAAGACGATGCCGTCTCAGGAGAAAGATGGCTAGCCAAAACTTCCTCCATCCTCGGCATCGCCCCATAACCGTGTCTCCTAGACCCAGCAATATTAGCATACATAGAGGTCTGGTGTGTCAAAATTCTAGCTGACACTGGTTTGTTCCACGATCTACACACCTCGGTGTGTAGATCGGGAAAGAAGGGCAAACACCGGCGTGGAGGTAGTGAGTGTGATTTTAAAAATCTCTCATCCATTTTACTCTTCACTCTCGGCTCTTGTTTCTCAACTGGCCATTCAATGCTTAATTTTTCCACAGCCCGAGTCAAACCCTCCATCAGCTCTACATTCGCGGGAGACTGGGATGGCGAGTCCCCGATCTCCACTGAGTCCATAGACTCTGCCTCCACACTTTCAATATCCAGCTCCTCAGAACTGGATAATTGAAGTGATGGCGCCTCAGCCCGGGCAGGAGAAACCGCAACGCGGACCCCCGCAGCGAGATCTGAGGCACTGGATCTACCAGGTAAGGGCAGAGAAAGGGCGGGGCCCGTCTCAATCCCCGCTGATAGATCCATCTGCGATCCCCACGACGCAAGCCTTCGCTGTGCCTCGGCAGCAGCGGGACCCGAGCCGCGGGGAGCGCGCACCGAACCACTCTCCTCGAAGAGTGCTCGGCGGGAGCGGAGTGTCTTCATGGGCAGACACTCGCAATGCTCACAGCCAGCCCCCTCGAGAGCCGACTGAGCATGCTGCACTCCCAAACAAGCAACACACAGATCGTGTGTATCCCCACCCGTGATGAAGCGAGGGCAGGGATGAACACACTTTCTGAAATGCTGTTGTTTGCTCGCCATTTTCACTTATATATATATATATATATATATATACAATATTTTCAGACAGACAAATTCATACATAGAGCGCTTGTGAAGACTCAGAAGCTGTTGCGCTTGTGTTTCGGGGATGCTTTATAGTTTCCTGGTCGATACGTCACCCCGCCTATGACGTTCCGTCTCGCCATTGGACAGATTTCATACGTGCTTCATGACTCATCACGCAGAGGCGTTCCCCACGGCGTTTACACGCAGCTCGAAGTTCCCTGAATGGGAACTATAAAGACATAACTTACTCCCATTCAACGTCAGTTCTCTGTCTTTTACGGAGAGATCAACCCGCTGCAACTGGAGAAAACACATGCAAATAGAAAAACACACGCAAATTAGAGTGAATAGAAAACATCTTCATTAGTTTTAAAACACTCCAAATACTGAAAACACAACCAAATACAGAAACCCACTGCAAAAGTTTACAACACAACCAAATACAGATATGCACCGTAAAAATTCACAACACAACCAAATACAGAATCGCACTGCAAATAGTACAGAACACAACGGAAATGTTTTAAGGGGAAACCAATAAGAGATGAAACCTACTGGGACGTGCTCACTGCTTGTGAGCATCCCTATACCGTACTTCCTTCGAAGGGCAGAGCCCTTGAAGTAGGGACTTTGGAGTAAGGTGGGCACTTTTGTGTCATTATGTAGCCGTTTGGAATGCACTTGGTGAAGGGCTCAATGAAAGACAACATCATTTCTTATTATTTTCACCTGGGATGTTCCCATGACAATCCCATCTCCATCAGCTGAATAGCTGTTTTCACGACAGAAATGTCTTATTATTGCTGTTAACATAACTGTTGCAAATAAATATACATTTTATACAAAAAAGTTGTCTGTGAGTGTCTCTCACTTTCATCTTTGGACCCTGCATAACATTACTTATGACACTTATCTCAACATAACTTGAAAAAAAAAATGTGTAACTGATGAAAAAAATGTGTTCTTCTGGAAGACTATCCCAGTGTTTCAACAGCACGAGTGCAGCAGTGATCGCAAGCTTCTGAGCTCCATCTGAGTTGATGAATGGTTAGAGGGCAAAGAAGTGAGTGCTTTACTGTTTCAGTTCACTGTTCAGTGTTGCCGTGGTCATTCCCCTGTGTGCTATGGCACTAGTGATGGGTTTCATTTTTTGAAAGAGCAAAATGGGTGCGTTTGCATCTTTTTCAAGATGTAATTCCATCCGTGGGTTTCTGGATGCGGTTTTTCCCTGTCCTCCTCTGACAGTCTCAATGATTGCATCCCGTGTTTGTAAAAAAAGAGGGGGGTTCGTAGAAGCCTAAGATGCTTCCTAATCGGTCCAGCTGGCTCCTCCGTACCAGCAGACTCAGCTTTGCAATCAATATCTCTCGCCGTCTGCCCAAGTTCAGTGCTATTCGCTATACCTCAGTGTTAATCAAGTGTTGGAGGGGCCACGTACAAAGGGTATGCAGTAACAGCGGACTGGGCAGCCACCGAATTGCATTGGCATCCATTGCCTTGAATTGCTTTGAGATGCTGCTGCTCAGCGAGCCTTTTCTGGTCTGAAAAGACAAACACAGCGACCGTTGCGGTAAGCTTCCCTCGCATGTCACAACTCACCCGCCACCTCCTCCTATGAGTCAGAGGCTTCTGAGGTCACTTCATTCCACTTATTTTCTTCTGGCCTGCTCAATCGTGCCACTGACGAGCCTCACGACAGCATTTGGTCCAGGGAGAGTGGAGACTCCGTCCCCAGGAGATCCAGCTGGCAGTCAGGATATTCCTTATCCTTGCCCATATTCCCTTGAAGGTATTCAGAAATACCAGGCCCTGATCTCTGTCCATGGCATATGTAGCTTGTTTTGTTTTTTTGCAAGAGGGAATGGCGACGTGCCCTTTTATACTCTGGTCGCACCGGTAATAACATTATAGGCTGTTATTGGCCAATGTTATTGTCATATTTAGACATGCTTCAGACACCAGTCAGTATGGAGGTGTTCCTCATAGCATTCTAGGACACAGTGCCTCATTACTCTTCTCAGGGAACCATGGTTACATTTGTAACCTGATATGTTTTATATAGATCTTTTAAAACACTTAATCACAAGCAATAGCGAGTATATGTATGTATATATATATATATATATATATATATATAAACAGTGTGTATGACGCGCTAGAAGCACTAGTCTATCAGTGAGGTAAGATTTAGAATTCTCCTCTACATCTGAGCTTGTGCGTGTGCCAGACATCCACCTGGCTGCTGTGCTGACGCACCTGAGAATGTGTGTGTGTGTGTGTGTGTGGAGTGAGTGAGAGAGAGTATGTTGGCACAGCACATATTGTGGGAAAGCACCGATCTGAGTTTGTGTGGTGATAACACAGATGTTTGACTCTGGCAAAATATTGAAATTAATAAAGAAACAACATTTTTTTTATGTCTGTCCACACAACGGACATCTGCAGCACAGACAGGGAACACGTAATATTAACAAGATATCATAGAAGGCAACAAACCTGGTGCAAAGAACAGTGTGTGTGTGAGTTTGGCATGGTTGACAAAGCAATCAGGGGACACAAGCAACAAAGTCTGTTCATGGGGATGTTCATGAGTGTGTGTATTCAGTGCACAATATTCTGAATCTGTATTCCAGACTGGACGCATAAAAAAGAAAATCAATTGGAAATGCTCAAATTTAAGTCTGAACAGCGAAAACACATCAAATATAGTTTGTACAAATATATTGTAAATCACATGTGAAGGCAGATTGAACTCAGATTAAGAACTATTTTTCTGGAAATGCATCTCAGTTTGAACATCTCAGTAGTGTCTACAATTTCATTTTTGTTTCTCATTTATATAGGGTCTTTCGTATGCTGAACACTGAATGATTTACTCTCTCTCAAACACACTTTTCATAATTTAGTTTTTTACTAAATACCATGGATACAACAAAGACTTGTAATTTGTAATCTTCAAATGTGTTTGCTGAGTATGGGTCACAAGTTTAGTGCAGGAAAATGCACCCCCCCCCCCCCCCCAAACACACACACACACACACACACACATACACACCCAGACAGCCACAGAAACAGAGACGTAGGCTCAGAGAGAGAATGACCACATTCAAACTAAGATATCTGACTTCCTGTTGGCCATCGCTAATGAATGTAAACTAGAAAGTTGTTTGGCTCGAAGAGGACAATATACATACATTTCTTTCCCTCTGTTGTTGGTTTCTTCCTGTTTTCCCGCTCTCTGCTATTCTTGAGTTTTAGGTGCTGTTATTGGTCGGAGACAACCAATCATCGGCTGTGGGTCTGATAAAAGGCACTCTGGAGAACAGAAGAGGAGGAGCTTGGAGTGTTTGTGGCTTGTGCTATTGTTCATGAGAAATACTGACTTTGTGGTGGTTCGCTTTTTGTTTTTTTCTAAGTGAGTTTGTGTTGTTCATAGAGGACTGTCTGACCCGATCTCAACTGGTACCAGCCCGGAGAGAAGAGAAAAGGGAAGTACGTAACGTGACCTACATTGTACATACACGTAGAGAAATACCACTGTTTAGACACAATAGGAAAGGAGCGTGTGCAACTGTATGTAGTTTGGTTAGTTAGTGTAGTTTTAGTTATGGCGTTTTGGCGCTGAAGACTTCTTTATTTTCTGTTTTGTTATTTAGTGAGTTTAGAGCGTAGGTCGGCAACCCGCGGCTCTAGAGCCACATGCGGCTCTTAAGCGCCGTCCTAGTGGCTCCCTGGAGCTTTTTCAAAAATATGAAAATGAAAAAAAATGTTTTAATAAAATTTCTGTAGGAGGAAAAACATGACAAACATTCTTAAAGTTTTTTAACGTTGTAAAAATGTGTATAATATTTAATTTCAACATATCTGTGGATGAAGAATTCACGTCATAGACTGCGACACGCCTTTCTGTCAGACAGCGGGTGACAAATAAACAAACTGGCGGGTGTCATGGGTCATGGATCCCAAGGGGAAAAAGAGAAAGATAGCTGAGGAGAACAGAGGATTCAACAGTTCTTGGACCGAATCATTTGCTTACATTGCCAATGCAGAGGGATTGCCTGAATGTTTGCTTTGTAATGAGAAGTTGTCAAATAACAAAAAGAGTAACGTGGAAAGACATTTCCAGGGAAGGCACACTACATTTGCAGCTAAGTAGGCCTACCCAGTTGGGAGTGAGAGAAAAAGTGCGATTGCATTACTTCTGGAGAAATTAGAGGAGCGCAAAGATAAATTTAAGAATTGGATTGCAATTGGATTGCAAAAACTCCTCTACTGCTGCTAGTTTTGTTGCTACCCGGGAGATAATAAAGCGTGGGAAACCGTTCACAGACGGTGACTACATGAAGGATTCATTCATTAAAATATCAGAGCATCTATTTTCAGACTTCAAAATCAAAACCGAGATAATACAGAAAATTAAAGACATGCCTCTCTCTGCAAAGACAGTGAAGGAAAGGGCCATTAAAATGGCAGGCAACATCACCAATCAGCAAATCAAGGACATTAATTCAGCTGCAGCATACTCAATTGCCTGTGATGAGTCGTGTGATGTGATCAATATTGAACAGGCAGCGCTGTTATGCAGGTATGTTAACTCTGATGGGCCGCAAGAAGAAATGGTCGAATTAATACCACTGAAAGGCCAAACACGCGGGGAGGACATATGTGAGGCTGTGCTGAAGTGTTTAAATGACAATGGAATAAACACCACCCACCTTATTTCAGTGGCTACAGATGGGGCACCCAGTATGAGGGGATCGCAAAAGGGGTTTGTGACTTTTTGATGTTTTATTAACAAGGTTCAGATAAACTCAGATTTTCAGCCCTTGCGCAGGATGACTAAAGTGCAACTTTACAACATGTATGTTACCTTGCAATCATCAAACATCTCTCCTAGATCCACTCCAGGTTCCAAGGCGGCCAGCAGGCCGGGAAATTCTCGTGAGGCCCTGAACTCGCCTCGCCCGACTCTGCCACCTTCCCGTGCAAGGTCTGGTTTTCCGCGCGCTTCGGCCCGGAGCGCCAGGATTTCTGCGAGCCTGGGTCGCTCTCCAGATTCCACCGCCACGAGACATCACTCGCCCCTCTCGCTTCACCTCAGCTTTTCAGCACGGCACTTCCCGCCGCAGCGCCATTCACAGCTGGGCCCGCCGGCTCACATTCCGCTTCCCAGTTTTTTCCTCCTGCTGTTTCTAACTGCAGTGGCCTCCGGCTCCCGTAGCAAACGCTAGCGTGAGGTTGCCGCTTGCAACACAGGCTCAGGCATCTCATCCATTTTCTCCTTTTCCCTCTGGTGCTTTGCTCAATCTTCCTTCTCAAGCCCCACAGACCGACCTTAGCGTGAGGCTGCCTCTGCCGATAGTCGCAGCCCAGGCTTCTCTCCCTTACAGCTCTCTTCTAAATGCCAAATCACAATATTCTCTTTTCACAGCTTCCCCGATGCCAGTTCCACCAAACGCCATCGCTCTGGAGCCTCCCCCGGTGACTCAAAACATCCGTGCACAGATTCTGGCAGGTGCGGATGTAGATCTCTCACATTCAGGGCCGGCGCTCCGCACACGCACATCACGCACTGCGCGTAGGGCACCAAGTGCTTGGGGGGGCACCAAAAAATCTGGGTCGTGAAAAATCATCACAATAGGCTACTAGTGTATAAATAACAAATAAAATATGTCTAAAGCATGTTAATATACAAAAGCAATACAAAAGTAATATAGGCCTAGACCAAATTAGTGGAGAAAAAGGTGAATCTCCTGTACCAGTCTCCCTCTGGTGCCCCCCCTTCCCTACCTCGCAGTGGTCTGTTCCTCAATCAGTGTCAAATTTGGCAGACACTTGATCGACATCAGACATGGCCTTGAAAAGGCACCAAGAGTCGGGGGCGGAAAAAAGGGAAAAGGAGAGACAGCGGGATGATACTCGTTTGCAGGTAAGACAATGTTTTAATCCCACGAGAGACAATCCCTCATCTCATCTACCCTCACGGACAGTCCAGAGTGTTCCAAACGCGAACTCCTATCCATCTAATTTCCATAACTCCGGCATGCCGCGACGAACTCAGGCTATGGATAACTTTCCTTAAACAGTGGAACGGCCTATCCTTTTTCTACAAGGATCTAATTTCCTCCCCCCTCGACATCCAGCTGTTCACAGATGCAGCCCCCTCTGTTGGCTTTGGAGGGTTCTACCAAGGTCACTGGTTCGCGTCTACGTGGCCCCCCCAAATACAGGACACGCTTCAGTCCTCTGCATTATTCGAGCTCTACCCTCTCGTAGTAGCAGCCTTCCTGTAGGGGAAAGAATGGACTGCTAGCAGCATTGTAGTGCATTGTGACAATGAAGCTACAGTCCAGTGCATTAATAAAGGCCGTTCCCATGCACCCGCACTAATGCCACTTTTAACCCTCTGAGACCAACGGCAGAGTCGACGACGCCACGCGACTCCTCCGATAAATATTGATATTATTTGATGAAAAATTGATCGATTTTCTTACCGTTTTTTGCAGCAGAAAGCTAACGAGCTAGCCGTCACGGGGGTGTCTTTGGTGTCTTTCTAGCCTTTACAGAAGGTTTTCTATCCAGCCTGGAACTTGTGCATCCTTTCAGAGTGTTTCAGCAAGAAATCCATATGTGTATATCCAAGTTTTGATCACTTGAAGTCCATAATTTATAAATTTTCCGTCATATTTGCCGCTAGCTCGATGCTAGCTGCCATTTTGGACATCTCGCGATGCTTTTCGTGAGGTTTTTGACCAATGACAGGCTGATCCGTCGTCCACGTTGGTGTGCGTCATTACGCATGAACCAAGGGTGATATTTTGAAGAGAGAGAGAGACGCACGGCACAGTGTTTTCGAGGAGAGAGAGAGAGAGAGAGAGACGCGAGTTTTGAAGAATACACAGAGAAACACGAAGAATAATGGATCCTCAGAGATTGAGAAACATGGATGTAAATCAAGCACTGGCCTTTTTTGATGCTATGTGTAACGGGAATTTAACCCGTCTTGTAGGGGAAAAATGTATTAGTGCTGCCACGGAAGACTGAATAACGAAAAGATCTTAGTCCCCGCTTTCAGTACTTTTAATCTCACTACACACTAAATGCGTGTATGTTATGTACTACTTTATTGGGATGTACAGACCGACGAGAGTAGGCTTCAGCTTAAGTAAAGTCACTGAAGTAAAAGTAAAATGAGTTTAGACAGTCTAATATACCCCTACCTCCTCTGGTCTAATAAAGTAGCTGAGACGCCCCTACTCCTTGACAGCTGTGAAATGTCCCTGAACTGTGCTCACTCAGTTCACCTTAGATTCTGTGATTCAACAGAACTCTCACAGTTCCTTGGATCAAAAGCAAATGTATATAAAAAAAATTATAGATTGACAAATTGAGGGGAGTGGTCTCGACGTAGCGTGCGTTGAAATTATCTTGAAGTTTCGATGCAATATCACTCAAGCTCAATGAAATGTCCCACACAAAAAAAATGATTGAATCAAAAATGAGTCAAAAAGCGAATGAATCAAACTGAGATGAATCAAAGATGAAATGTATCACAGGAAGGTAACAACTGAGATACCTCACAGAGATGTGTCCAGCTGAAATGTCGTTGGATGGCAGGGTAACACAAAAAACCTCAAATCTCCGAAAATAACTATGTTCAGCGTCAACTGCGAACCGCAATTCCCATCTCACGTGCGGTGACACGTGCAGAACACTTACATGCGCGTGCACGTGACCAATACGGTTGGAACGTCCATTTTAGGAGTGTTTCTCAATCAAAATGAAGTCCAAAAACTTAACAAAAGTGTGAAAAATATCTTAAACCGTCGTCAATCAAGCTAAACTTGTACTTTTAATGCACTCACAGTTCTCATAGCCTTCGCAAAACATTACTGCGTCACTCCAGCAGTCTAATGCGATTCACGGATCAAAATTCACAAAAAAAACTACGAACAGGTGTCACGGTTCACGAAAATCACCTGATGTTGTCCTTTATTCGACCAAAGCCCCGATCAACTTCTCTTCAAGTCACTTTATCGAACGAGCTTCTCGAACACGACACAACACTCCTTTAGTCTCACTCACACTCTCATACTCCGCGCTCCTCTCTACCGCAGCACACACTGCACTCCGAAAACCTGTCCACCTGTCAAAATAAAAGTCCCCCCAAAAATAATTATTTTTAGATAATATATACCCGTTACATTCCCCCCTGCTAAACCCTGCCACTCCATCGACATCATCAGCAGACTCATCTCTGAAACACAAAAAACATATTAGGAAGACATCACATTGTACATGTATAACTCTTGCTCCTAAGACCTTACTTATTTTAGAATGTAATCATTCCTGTATTTCACGGGCATTCTACCCTGGGTTTCCCTCTTTGAACGTCTAAGATTTGGTACCCCAATAGTGTCAGCTTCCGAACTGTCAGAGTCTTCAGATTCCCCAACTTGACCTGTGTCTACTCTCTCACTCCCAGCTACATTACCCTCCTCACATACCACTCCACCCTCAACTTCCCCAGGTAAGCACGTGTTCGGTAAGTGTGTAGTAAATGGAATGTAGACAATGTCTTGCGAATCTGAGTCTGATAATTCTTTTTCTTTTCCCGCATGAGTAACATGCCTTGTGGGTGAGGGAAAAGTACAGTGTTTCAATTGATCCCTGTGAACCACCTTTGTGGGCCCCCCCTGCTCAGGACGTACAGTAAAGACTGGTAAACCTGCGTGATTTTGCTGCACTACCAAATACGGTACAGACTCCCACTTATCTTGGATTTTGTTACGTCCTCTAAACTTGTGGTTACGCAACAATACTCTGTCACCAGGTCTAATGAGCGCTCCTGAAGCCTTGCGGTCATAGACCCTCTTCCTTCTCCTGGAAGCTTCTTGAGCAGTTACCTTCGCCGCCTCCACTGCAGTTCTCAGGCGTTCATGATGATTCTTTACCCACTCATCAAGATCATCCGCCTCATCATCAGATAGGTCTTTTCCTCCAAGGACATCCATGGGCAGTCTTGCATCCCGTCCAAACATTAAATAAAAGGGAGAATAACCGGTCGATGAATGAACGTGACTATTGTAGGCCATCACAAGTTCAGGTAAGTACGCTTTCCAATCCTTCTTCTTCTCCGCAGGTAATGTTCGCAGCATATCGTGCATTGTGCGATTGAACCTCTCGCACTGCGCGTTCCCTTGCGGGTGATAAGGACTGGTGCGGCTCTTGCTGATTCCGTACAATTTACAGAGCTCCTTGATTACACTTGCCTCAAAACATCTGCCTTGATCCGAGTGCAATCGGGCGGGACATCCATAGCAGACAAACCAGTGTCGTACGAGGGCTTTGGCGGTGGTAAGTGCTGTTTGATTTTTCGTCGGGATTGCCACAGTAAATCTTGTAAACATGTCTGTCAGCACTAGAACATTTTCATAACCCCCTGCTGATCTCTCAAGAATGGTATAGTCCATGGCAAGAACTTCTAGAGGTGCAGTTACGTTGGTGCAGGTCATAGGAGATCGAATCTTGGGGAATACATCCTTAGCTAGGGTACATCTTCGACATTGGATCACCCATGTTTGTACATCATTGGCCATTGTGGGCCAATAGTAACTCTGTCGCATCTGTTCTAATGTACTCCTGCTACCAAAATGTCCTCCATGTTCATGGACTCCCTTATACACTTTCTCTTGTAAAGACTCAGGCACTACCAACTGCCATATCTCCTCTCCGTCTCTTGGGTCGGTAATCACTCGGAACAGCACTTCATGTCTCAATTTCAAACGCTCCAACTGTCTAGCTAGCTTCTTTTGCTGTGTTCCCATCTCCCGGAAACTACGTGTCACTAACTTCCTGTTCTCGAGTACAGCGTTGTACACAGGTGCTATACAAGGATCCTTCCTCTGTTGTTCTTTGATAGATGACCAGCTATAACCATCAACACCCTTCCTTATGGCTGCTTGTTTGGCAACTCTGACAACAGACTTGTCAACCCCTTCTTCTTTACCTGGCCACAGGCATGCCCGTACCTCGTCTGATGTCAACCGAATGAAGTCTTTTCCATCGTCATCCTCCTCAGGTTCCATACCCCAGGGAATCCTAGAAAGAACGTCAGCATTGATGTTCTGTCTGCCAGGCTTGTAACACACCTCAAAGTTGAACTCCGCTAACTGTGCAGACCAACGCTGTTCTACTGCTCCGAGGTTGGCTGTCTCCAGGTAGCGAAGAGGGTTGTGGTCAGTAATAACCTGGAATTTTGCAAATATCAGGTATTCCTTAAATTTCTCAGTTACTGCCCACTTAAGGGCAAGTAACTCCAACTTGAAGGCACTGTAATACTTGTCATTTCTTTCGGATCCCTTTAGACCTCTGCTCGCGTAAGCAATAACACGTTCAACACCCCCCTGCTTTTGACTGAGTATTGCTCCAAGTCCGTTGAGGCTCCCATCCGTCGTGAGTATGAATGGACACTGGAAATCGGGGTAAGCCAGAATCGGAGGTGACATGAGACAACTCTTTAACTTGCTGAATGCGGATTGACACTCATCACTCCAGACAAACGCTTCTGCAGACTTGCCTTTGTTACCTTTTCCCACCAGGGCATGTAGGGGCTTTGCCAGCTGTGCGAATCTTGGAACAAATCGACGATAGTAACTCATAAATCCCAGCAGCTGTCTAACCTCCCTAACGTTCTTTGGTGAAGGCCACGCATCCAAGCACTGAACCTTGTCCATATCCACCTGAACTCCCTTTGATGAAATTATGTGTCCCAAGAACCGGACCTCTGGTCTCAGGAGGAAACATTTACTCGGTTTCAGCTTCAGTCCGTGCTGACGCAACCTTGAGAGCACAAGCTCTAACTTCTCACAATGGCTCTTGAAATCCACAGAGAACACAATAATATCATCAAGATAGATCAAAAGAATATCAAAGGCCAGATCACCTAATGCTGCACTCATCAATCGCTGAAAGGTGGCCGGAGCGTTGCATAAACCAAACGGCATCCGTGTCCACTCAAACAGCCCGAACGGTGTTGTGACAGCAGTCTTCTCTCGATCTGATTCCTTCACTGCCACTTGAAAATAACCTGCCATGAGATCCAGAGTGGAGAACAACTGTGCATTTCCCAAAGCATCCAAGGATTCCTCCACACGCGGAAGGGGGTAGGCATCCTTGAATGTGACTTGGTTGAGTCTCCTGTAGTCACAGCAGAAACGAACACCTCCGTCTTTTTTTATCACAATGACTGCAGGTGAGGCCCACGGACTGCGACTCTCGTTCAGTACACCTTGAGTGACAAGATCTTGCACATGTCTCTTAAACTCTTGAAATACGTGAGGTGGGACTCGTCGATGGCGTTGTTTTATTGGCTGTGCATCTCCGGTAGGTATGCTATGTGTCACTGTTGTTGTGTATCCATAGTCTGTGTCACTCTTGGAGAAGACATCACTATAACGTGTCAGCAGAGCATTTAGCTCCTCCCGCTGCATCTCAGACAGTCCATCCTGATTCATATGAACTGGAACTGTCAGTTGTTCAGGCTGGCTCTCACTCTTAATGCTGCACTGTACATGTCGTTTAACACGCAACTCATCATCATCCTCTTCGAATTCCACCATTTGTTTTGGGACTACTTTTTGAGGCTTGGACACAACTGCAATCCTGGATCTCGGCATCAACCTGATGGTTTCTTGACAGAGATTTAACACTCGCACCGGAACTTTCCCTTTTTCTGGACTTGCAAGCACATTGGCTACTAACAATCCTTTTGGAAGGGTAACAGAACCTGTGCACTCCACCAACACTTGATGTTTTACTTGATGAGGTATACTGCAGTGGCCTTCCACAATCTTCTCACTTAAGGGTGGAATTATCACGACTTGCTTCCCAGACACCTTAACAAATCCTATCCTCCCCTCCGGGCCCAAGAGTCCTTCATCTTTTTTCACTTTTGCTATCACTCGCCTGACATTAGCATCTGCACGTTGGCTCACTTTGCTCTCCTTATCCAAATCCTTTCCAGACAGTACAAGGTTTTTCAATTCACTAAGCACATTCATCCCCACGATTCCAGCCAATCCCTTCATCTCCTTCACATCAGGGTTCGAGTCTGTGAGCACGAAAACACACTTCCCTGGGAGCAGCTTTCCCATGCACTCTATGTCTGCCTGTAGACATCCAAGGACAGGAATGTCTAGTCCGTTTGCAGCAGTGAGGCGCACCCAGTTAGCAGATGACAGATGTATTTCTTTTCCTCCGAAATGATGTTTAAAGTGAGACTCTGAGATGGTGGTAACCTCTGAACCTGTGTCCAACAAGCATTTAGTAGGCACCCCTGCTATTTTCACATCCACTGTCAAACAGTCTCCAAAAGCACTATCCCTTAGTGCTTCTGGTGCTATATCTGCATTCCAGTCAGCTGTATGGCTCCGGATTACAGAAGGCCCACTGTTGCCTGCATTGTCACCTGACGAAGCTCCTCTTAACACCTCAGATACTTCGGCCATTGGTGATGACGCCGTGCCTCGGTTACCCAGCTCCTTAAACTGTCTACAACGTCGACTGGTGTGACCTGGTTGACCACATGTGTAACAGATATATTGCCCTTCACTGTTTCTCAGAGGCTGTCTTCTCATAACATCAGGCTGGGGATCAACTCTCCCTTGGCTATGAACAATTCTGTACAATTCTTCCTGCCGTGCAGCTATCTTCTCTATTGCCTCGTGCAATTTTTCTAATGTCAGTGAGGATGGATTGTCACTAGTCGCAACTGTAGTATGAACTGCTACTCTCGCACGCACAGGGGTCTTCAGGTTACCTTCAGGTTGTGCTTCCTCTTCCTCAGACCATGTGATGGCGTCCTGCATCAGCTGTGCAAAAGTCAAGCGTTTCTCTTCCTTGACCCTCCGTTTCATCTCTCTTCTTAAGAAATCATCCCTTAGTCCAAGGACTAACTGCTCTTTCAAAACACTCTCTTCATCTGGAACTCTCCTAGGCTCTCTGCGTTTCACCTTGTGGAGCTTTTCTCGTAAATCGTAAGCATAAGCGCGTATGGTCTCACCAGGTGCTTGTTTTCGATCATAAAAGTCTTTCAACCTTGTGCCAATAGGTACCTTGTCTCCATAGGTTTCCTGGAGCAGCTGAAAGATGGACTCCACACTGTTATCCGCTTCTTCCATCATGAACTTCACAGTATCTTTAGCTTCCCCCTTTAAGTGCTGCTTTATCAGCTCCACCTGATCTTCTTCTGGCACCTTCATAACTCGAAAGGCTGATTTCATGGAGACAATCCACTCCTCCACACTTCCTTCTCCAGGTTTTGTGGTGCCAGCGAAATCAGTAAGTTTATGATCTCTTGGAATATAGATCGTTGCTGGGGTTGCACGAGTGGATGCCTGCTGCTCCATTACTGCTCTGGCCAGTGACAGGGCTTCTCGCTGTTCTGTTCTGGCATGATCCAATGCCCCAGCTTGCTCCGTTAACTTCTTTTGCATTTCCGCAAACTCCTTCTTCAGTTCTTCCAGTTCTGACATTTTTCTTCTTGCTCACAGACCTGGGACAGAATACTACAACAACACAAATTAGGCTAAGTATGATCCTGTTCGTGACGCCACTTAATGTAACGGGAATTTAACCCGTCTTGTAGGGGAAAAATGTATTAGTGCTGCCACGGAAGACTGAATAACGAAAAGATCTTAGTCCCCGCTTTCAGTACTTTTAATCTCACTACACACTAAATGCGTGTATGTTATGTACTACTTTATTGGGATGTACAGACCGACGAGAGTAGGCTTCAGCTTAAGTAAAGTCACTGAAGTAAAAGTAAAATGAGTTTAGACAGTCTAATATACCCCTACCTCCTCTGGTCTAATAAAGTAGCTGAGACGCCCCTACTCCTTGACAGCTGTGAAATGTCCCTGAACTGTGCTCACTCAGTTCACCTTAGGTTCTGTGATTCAACAGAACTCTCACAGTTCCTTGGATCAAAAGAAAATGTATATAAAAAAAATTATAGATTGACAAATTGAGGGGAGTGGTCTCGACGTAGCGTGCGTTGAAATTATCTTGAAGTTTCGATGCAATATCACTCAAGCTCAATGAAATGTCCCACACAAAAAAAATGATTGAATCAAAAATGAGTCAAAAAGCGAATGAATCAAACTGAGATGAATCAAAGATGAAATGTATCACAGGAAGGTAACAACTGAGATACCTCACAGAGATGTGTCCAGCTGAAATGTCGTTGGATGGCAGGGTAACACAAAAAACCTCAAATCTCCGAAAATAACTATGTTCAGCGTCAACTGTGAACCGCAATTCCCATCTCACGTGCGGTGACACGTGCAGAACACTTACATGCGCGTGCACGTGACCAATACGGTTGGAACGTCCATTTTAGGAGTGTTTCTCAATCAAAATGAAGTCCAAAAACTTAACAAAAGTGTGAAAAATATCTTAAACCGTCGTCAATCAAGCTAAACTTGTACTTTTAATGCACTCACAGTTCTCATAGCCTTCGCAAAACATTACTGCGTCACTCCAGCAGTCTAATGCGATTCACGGATCAAAATTCACAAAAAAAACTACGAACAGGTGTCACGGTTCACGAAAATCACCTGATGTTGTCCTTTATTCGACCAAAGCCCCGATCAACTTCTCTTCAAGTCACTTTATCGAACGAGCTTCTCGAACACGACACAACACTCCTTTAGTCTCACTCACACTCTCATACTCCGCGCTCCTCTCTACCGCAGCACACACTGCACTCCGAAAACCTGTCCACCTGTCAAAATAAAAGTCCCCCCAAAAATAATTATTTTTAGATAATATATACCCGTTACATATGGAAGATGATGGATTTTCTGGAGAAGAGAGTTTTTTGACTGATGAGGAACTTGATTACCAGAATCGTTTAGACCCTGCTGAAGAGTAAGTTCCATTTATTGATTTACTGTAAAAGCATAAAAATAAAGAAAAACTAATATGATAAAATATAAATTTTCTAAATATGAAAAAATAAGTTCTGTAAAAGTAGTATTTCGTTTTTCTATGTTTGTTACAGAGTAGTAAGAGTTGTGGATTACACTCTTTGTCTCTCAGCCATTGTTTGTCTGAGTTTATTTACTGTAAAAAGTATATAAAAAGAAAAAGCTAATATGATAAAATATACATTTTCTAAATATGTAAAAAATAAGTTCTGTAAAAGTAGTATTTCATTTTTTCATGTTTGTTACAGAGTTGTGGATTACACTTTGTCTCTCAGCCATTGTTTGTCTGAGTTTACCTAGAGATACAAACAAAGGATGTTGTAGTGGGGGGTTGGTCACACCTTTTACCTGTGGAGAGAATAGTGGGGGGTTGGTCACACCTTTTGGCTGGAGAGAGAATGGTCATATTACAGCTGTGGTGGGTTGGGGGTACAGTAGCTATCTCAGCCATGGTAATCTTATGTGAAATCAAATACAAAAACACTAAATGATCTAATATTTTGCTTTATTTATTTGTTTTACAGTCGTTTAAATGAAGAAGACACCATCCCACCCACCCAAGCCAAACAGGAAAGCTCCTATTCTTCCACTGAGGAGGCCCCTTCCACTTCTGCTGCAGCATCCCAGCCTTCCACTTCTGCTGCAGTATCCCAGCCTTCCACTTCTGCTGCAGCATCCCAGCAGCGGCCAGGAATTGGTCATGGACGGCTGCAGTCACGGTCACGAGGGAGAGCGCGGTCAAGGTCAAGATCGAGATCCAGATCCAGATCTGGCAGCTTGAGGGGTCGACACAGTAGCGGTTCTAGGCACGGGCGAACCGGGCAGTCGCCCGGGGCGGCATTTCTTCATGTCACATGGGGGGCGGCACGAGCAGTTAAAAAATCCTCTGTGCCTCGAAGGTTTTCTATTTTTTTACCATTTCGATTCAATTATTGCCAATGGCGCCCCTAATTGCTGAGAAGGTGCCGTGCACAGAAGCGATGTCAAGGTGGTCTCTTGATTAGTTCGCGTATCGCGTCTTTTGCGCGCTCGAGGTCGTTATTTCAAATAGGCGATTAGGCGCACGGTAAGCGCGCTCATTATGTGATAGCGGGAGGCACGCTCATAAACTTTTCAGTATGGGAGTGCTCGTGCACCCAAACACTTAGGTGTTTTTTCTCTTCTCCATAAAAAAAATCTTTTAGCAGAGCTTCAGCCAGCGTTTTTCTGTGGTGGAAATAAATTAGCTACTAAAACTTGTTTTTCATTGAGGAGAGCGCAGTGCATGGTTGTATAGCAACGACAGCCATGGGCAAATCGGTCCGAATTTTACTATTAATAATAAAAGATAAGCTATTGTGCATTATAAATGTCAGGAATGTATCTTTATTGACTCATTCTTTTTATAGAGATGATTGAATGCTGAGGTATATATTTTTATAAAATCTCTTTTTGTGTTAACCTTTTTTTAAGTTTAGTAGGTAAGATAAAAGACACTCATTTAAAACAAATCTTTAATGTTATTAACTTGGTGAATTGATTGTGTATTAGGCTTTTTGTGTATGTGATCATGTTGGTCACTATATTCATGAAATGAAAATAATTTACATAATGATCAACTTTGTGTTTTTACAGTAGCCTATATGCAAAGTACAATTTTCTATTTTCTAACATTCTAACATTTTAAGAGTGACATAGGGCTACAAAAGCTATTTTAGGTCTATAACATTTTGGATAGTGTTTAATATGAGAGCTGTTCAAAATTATTTAAGAGATAAGAGATAAGTATTGTGTGTGTTACTAAATAAGTATCACTCAGACCCTTTTACTTTTAAAAACTCCCATTTCGTGACAAATATTGTTTAACAAGCCATAACTAAAAGTGTGCCATGCATATAATTTAAGGCAATAACCAATGCGCTAATGGTTACTTTCTCTCTATAAAGTTAGATTAATATAGCAAAATAACTGGATTCTATTAACTGTGTTTTTCAAATGAACGGTATGTGATTTTATTGTTGGGTTGTTGTTGTTGTTTTTTTTTTTTTTGGGGGGGGGGGGGGTTCAAAAGGTTCGTCCCAACAAGAAAGCCAGGACATCAGCTCAGCCCCACATCCATTTACACACCATTGGACCTTTTCAAACTCTATGTCAGTGACAGTGCAGCAACCACTCTGTGTAATAACACAAACACAAACGCTGCAAAAAACATTGCCAGTGGCAAAAAATATTCCTGGAAAAACTTCACCGTTGGAGAATTTTTCAAATATTTAGGACTGACTTTCTTTTTTGCACTGGTGAGACTGACAAATATCCGGGACTACTGGAGGACAAACACCATTTTCAGCCAACAGTTTCCCCACTCAGTGATGACACGTGACAGGTATCAGGTCATTTCCTGGAACATCCACATGAGTGACCCTGATGAAGATGTCCACAACGACCGGAAGAGAGGGACACCAGCTTATGACCGGCTGTTTCGTCTGAAGCCCCTTTTAGATGATATCAAACATGCATGCAGAGCATTTTATCACCCACGGGAGAACCTTTCAGTGGACGAGAGGATGGTGGCAACAAAGGCTCACACTGGCATGACCCAATATATGAAGGCGAAACCAACTAAGTGGGGCTTCAAACTTTTTTTGCTGGCAGACAGCAGCACTGGGTACACTTTAGACTTCGCTGTATACACGGGGAAGTCTGTGTTTGCTTCTGGTGTAGGACTGGCATACGACTCGGTTATGTCCCTCTTGAAGAAATCATCTCTAGGGAGTGGCTACAATGTGTATGTAGACAACTTCTACACAAGTCCAAAGCTATTCATGGATCTGTACAGCATGAACTTTGGAGCATGTGGCACCTACAGGGACAACAGACGAGGATGCCCCCACACAACAACAAATGCCATGAACAAAAAGGATCCCAGGGGCACCATCAGGTGGATCCATGACGGCCCTCTGGTTTTTGTAAAGTGGATGGACACTCGGGAAGTCTCTGTCTGCTCCACAATTCACCCGGCATTCTCTGGCAACACAGTTCAGAGAAAGGTAAGAACTCCGGATGGAGGTTGGAACACCAAATCCATTCCATGCCCAACCCCAATCACTGAATACAACAAGAATATGGGAGGTGTTGATCTTTCTGATCAACTCATCCAATACTACTCAGTTCACCATAAAACAATGAGATGGTACAGGACACTGTTTTTCCAACAGTTTTTTACTTCACAAGGAAGTTTGTGCAGAGAAGCAGCAACAGCCCATGACCCACAGGGCTTTTCTGGAGGAGCTGACAGCCCAACTCTGTGGTGTTACAGTTGCAGTTCCTCCCACCCAGCAACAAAGTAACCATGTACCCGTCCAAACATCAGACCAAACTGAAGCAAGCAAGAAGGCCTCCTATGGTAGAAGGTCATGTGTGAACTGCAAGCAGACAAGGCAGGTCAAACAGGCCACCCCCTGGAAATGCAAAGCCTGTGATGTGGCCCTCTGTGTGATTCCTGATAGGAACTGTTTTGAGGCTTGGCATCAGTAATTTTCATGAGGCCCAAAACGCCTGGACTTCCTTTGGAAAAATGTAAATATTTTTTGTTCTGTTGAAGTTATAATGTTCATTCCTGTGCTCCAGGACTCCAAAGACTTGAACAAACTGTTTTCCAGAGGAAAATAGCTTAGCTTTTATTTATTTGTGTGTGATTTCAATAAATATTTGAGTGATTCAATTTCCGATTTATTTTTTCATTTGTCTTTGTGGTCCCATAACTTATTCTACATTCAGGTGACATCAATGCAACACAAATATAATGAAAGTTCAATTTGTCCTGAAAAAAAAGAGGTGTGTCAATTGTCTGTGCACCAAAGGGTTGATATTTTACAAGCTTTTTTAGTGAACAACTCCAGGCGGAAATTTTTTTGCAAAAATACCCTTAGGTCTCAGAGGGTTAAGACATCTAATCTGGATTTCCGCATGTGACCAATTTATCTTAATTGCCAAACACATCCTCGGGTCAAAAAAAACAAATTGCTGACTCTCTGTCTCGCTTTATGTTTCAGAAATTCAGGATGCTGGCTCCAGAGGCGGACGAGCTCCCAACTCCAGTACCTCATTATTCGGAATTAATATTCCCATAACCCACCCGCAAAACTCCCTCCTCAACATATCGGTCGACACCATTCTCCAAGCTGTTCCAGAACTCTCCCCCAGAACTCTCCAATCCTGTTTGACCACATGGAGATGTTTTAAAGCCTTACACCTTTCTTATAACACGCCATTCCCTGATTTTTCCCTCCTTACAATAACCTCCTTTATCTCTTACCTTAAAGGAACACTCCGACTTTTTGGGACTTTAGCCTATTCACCTTACCCCCCAGAGTTAGATAAGTCCATACATACCTTTTTCATCTCCGTGCGTGCTATAAGTCTGTTTGACGCACCCACCGCTAGCCCTAGCTTAGCACAAAGACTGGATGTGAATGGTTGCAGCTTTCCAAATGAGTGGCAAAATAACGCAAACGTTTTCCTATTTACATGTTGTGATTTGTATAGTCACAGAATGTACAAATAACAAAGTCAAATGAGACACCGACATCTTTTAACCGTATAAAACCTGGGAACTATTCTCTGAAGGCGAAGCACTGCTACTTTGACGGCGTAATAACCGCATCACCTGAGACACGCCGTGGTGAGGAGCGGAGAGTTCGCTCAGTGTTTGGGTAACAGAGTCAGCAATTTATAAATAGTAAAAGCGTAGTTTAGAGTCATGGGTTTTCACTCTATTGTAAATAGCTGCGACAGTAAACAGGGGAGGTAATACCATGTTTCACAGAATTCCAACTAAAAACGCTGACTGGATGAAGAAATGGCTAACTTACTCTGGATATTTATCCAAACACACCTAAATAGATTATCAAGGGACATTATGTTTGCTCGGTACATTTCAATGGACGACTATTTTGAAAAAATGGAACTTGCCACACGGACCATAATGTGCTGAAGGATACGGCTATCCCATCGATAGCACAGACAGGACAAGTGGATCACCTGCGGCTGAGGTAAGTGTTCCGTTATGTTTTTAGATGATGACCTACTGTAACAGTGCCATTAGCCAGAGCTAATGTAACGTTAGTGACACTATTATATGATTAGGGTATGAATATGTTTTATCTTGATGCGGTGCGGACGCGCTTGGGAAAAAAAACGAGCGCGTTCACCGCGTTGAACTTGCACCCTGCGCGCGGCGCGCCTAATAGCCTAAATTTGAAATAACCATGGAAATAACGAACTTGAGCGTGCAAAAGGGTACGATAGGCTGTGAGTTCATTGTGCAAAAACAACTTGTGCTATTACTTTCCCCTTATTCTATCCTATAGTAATGCAATTATACTGTATATACTGTTGAATACATTTGGTTCAGCTAATAAATTGCATTTAAAATATATTGATTCCTGTAATAATAATTATTTATTCATGTGATATTTATAAATCTGGGTGCGTTTTTGGTTGGAAATCTATGAAACATGGTACTGTATTACCTGGTCTCCCCTGTTTATTGTCACAGCTCATACAATAAAGCAAACACCCATGATAAACTATGCTTTTCTATCTAACGTTAGTAATTGCTGACTCTTTACTCCAACACTGAGCGAACACTCTGCTCCTCGTCACGGTGCGTGTCAGGTGATTGTTATCACTCTGCCCAAGTAGCAGTGCTTCGCCTTCAGAAAATATAGTATTTATACGGTTAAAAGATGTCTGTGTCTCATATGGCCTTGATGTTTGCACACTCTGTGACTATACAAACCACAACATGTAAATAGGAAAACGTTTGCGTTATTTTGTCACTCATTTGGATTAGTATGAAAGCTGCAACCATTCACATCCAGTCTTTGTGCTAAGCTAGGCTAGCGGTGGGTGCGTCAAACAGACTTATAGCACGCACGGAGATGAAAAAGGTATGTATGGACTTATCTAACTCTGGGGGGTAAGGTGAATAGGCTAAAGTCCCAAAAAGTCGGAGTGTTCCTTTAACAGCGTTAAAAGCCTCCAAGTCGGGTCCATCAAAAGTTATTTAAGCGGCATCCAATTTTTTCACAAATTGATCCACGGCGCCCCCTCTCCGGAAATAAATAATTCACAAACCTCCCTCTTGATTAAAGGCATCCAACGATCCCAGCCCACCCACCCGGATACCAGACAACCCATAACATTAGATATTCTCACTAAATGCATTCAGACCCTCCGCACAGGCTACCGATCCCTTAATATCTCCCGCACCCTCGACGCCATGTTCATTCTAGCCTTTTTCGGTTTCCTAAGATGCTCTGAACTGGCTATCACTTCCAGATTCGACCCAAAAATCCACCCAAACATCTCAGATCTCTCAGTGCTTGACAGCGAAACAATCTCGTTTCTGATTAAACAGAGCAAAACAGACCAAACCAAAAAAGGCCACTTCATATATATTTTCAACCTCTCGTCACCAATTCAACCGTTCCAAACCATACTAGCCTACCTCCAACTGAGAAACTCTCATGCAAAATCCCCTCTCGAACGCTTGTTCATCGACGATTCTAACAAACCCGTGACACGGTTTTGGTTCCAAAAACACCTAAAATCTGTTCTCCAACTTTCAGGCATCCCAGCAGAGAATTTCTCCAGTCATTCCTTCCGCATTGGAGCAGCAACCTCAGCAGCCCAAAAAGGCCTCTCTCAGCAACAGATCCAAGCGCTTGGAAGATGGTCCTCAGACGTGTTCCAAACCTATATCAGAACTAATCGTTTCCATGACAAAAAAGCCCACCAAATCCTCATTGGTTAAAAAAAAAAAAAACTTTTTCGAGTATCCATGCCTTCTCTTTCTTCAGCCGGCAAATATTGATCTCCCAGCGGACATAGCGAGAGCCTTCCTGGTCGAGCTTCTATGTCTTCTCTCTCTCCGTCCAGCGAGTATTGATCTCCCAGCGGACCCAGAGACAGCCTTCCCAGTCGAGTAATTATATCTCCTCTTTCTCCGTCCAGGGAGTATTGATCTCCTAGCGAACACAGTGAGAGCTTTCCTGGTCGAATATTTATGTCTATTATTTCTCCGTCCAGCGAGTATTGATCTCCCAGCGGACCCAGTGATAGCCTTCCTGGTCGAGTATTTATATCTCCTCTTTCTCCGCCCAGCGAGTATTGATCTCCCAACGGACACAGCGAGACCTTTCCCGGTCAAATATTTATATCTATTCTTTCTCCATCCAGCGAGTATTGATCTCCCAGCGGACCCAGCGAGAGCCTTCCCGGTCAAGCCTCTGTCTTCTCTCCGTCCAGCGAGTATTGATCTCCCAGCGGACCCAGAGACAGCCTTCCCGGTCGAGTATGTGTATCTCCTCTGTCTCCGTCCAGCGAGTATTGATCTCCCAGCGGACCCAGAGGTAGCCTTCCTGGTCGGGTATGCATATCTCCTCTTTCTCCGTCCAGCGAGTATTGATCTCCCAGCGGACTCAGCGAGAGCTCCCTAGGTCGAGCATCTTCATCTCCTCCTCCATCCAGCGAGTATTGATCTCCCAGTGGACATAGCCAAACCCTCCCAGTAAAGCATATATGTTTTTTTCTTTCAGGACTGGTGAGGCTTACCGATGCTGGGACCTTTGCCACAAGAACCCTCCCGTTCGGACACCGCGAGCTCTCCCAGCCAAAACTACCAGGCTCTCCTTGAAATGCCAGCCCGCCAATCTCTGTGCTCTTTTCAGGGGGTCTTTAAGCAGGCGGCTTTATTCTCTGATCATTAGTGAGTGTGAACTCGTGAATTTACAGAAAGCGTTGGGTCGAAATCTGCTCGCATTTCACTGCATCTTGCACCAAGAAGCACTGTGTGCACAAACATTCCCACCGGAGTGTATGGAGGTGATGAACCTTGTCATCGAGATGGTGAACAAGATAATTGCAAAAGCATTAAACCACCGTCAGTTCCGTGCATTGCTAGATGAAGTTGACAGCGAATATTCCGATCTCCTACTACACAACAAAGTCTGATGGCTGTTCAGAGGCAAGGTTTTGCGTCGTTTTGTTGCTTGTTTAGAACATGTGAAAACATTCCTGAAAAGCAAAAACCTGAACTACCCGCAACTGGAAGATATCGAGTGGTTGGAAAAACTGCACTTTATGGTGGATATGACAAGTCACCTATACATGCTGAATAAAAGTCTCAAGGGGCGGGGAAACACTGCACTGCAAATGCTGGAAGCCGTTTTGTCATTCGAGCGCAAGCTGACTGGGTAACACTTTAGAATATGGTTCCTTTGTTAAAGAATACCTACTCAAGAACTAATGAGTAACACAATATTAACAATCTAGTAACTATTATTAACTAACAAGAAACTCTGATTAACGAACTAGTAAGTAATAGCGCACAGACGAAAGTGGTAGTTCACTATTAAGTAATCAATAACTGCTATTTTTTGAATACTTCCCAGAGAACTACTGAAAAAGTCTATTAACAATCTAGTAACTACTATTAACTAAAATAAATTCTTATTAACTAATTAGTAAGTAATAGCTCACAGATGAAAGTGTTACTAGATACTTCTGTGGGAATTACTAATTATTTGGATTCGTATTATAAAGTGAAGATCATTGGAACTAACTAATAATTACTCAAGTGTTACTAAAGACATTTTCTAAAAGTATACTAAAGTTCACCAAAAATCTCAAACGTTTGCACAAATCATGACTAGATCATGTAGTAACACTTGAGTAATTACTACTTAATTCCAACGATCTTCACTTTATAATACGGATCCAAATAATTAGTAAGTAATAGCTCACAGATGAAAGTGTTACTAGATACTTCTGTGGGAATTACTAATTATTTGGATCCGTATCTTGTGTAGTTATTCATTAACGAAGGAACCGTATTCTAAAGTGTTACCGCTGACTGTATTCGCCAGAGATGTACACCGAGGCACGCTCTATCACTTCCACTCCCTGAGAGAGTTCAAAGAAACCTATCACGATCACATTCTCAATGGTGATTTTTTACAAGGTGTGATCGTGGATATGCAAACTGCATTTGGGAGCAGATTCAGTGAGTTCCGAAAGGAAAAAAATGACACTATCTTTCCCTGTCACTCCCCTGGAGATTGACCCGTCCTTGTTGAACACATTGCCAGGAATAATTCTTTTTCCGGAAAAAAGATTTTTGTCAGTATATTTGGAATGACACATAGCCTATGTCTGATATTATTGTGTTTAGTTGGTTCGAGGATGGCTGCATTATTGCGCGTGTCAAAAGGGAAGAGGATACTGCATTTTACCCTTGCACTGACTTGAAAGAGAAGAGGACGGGCATGACTGGGCTGCTTTTATGTTTTTAGTGTCCTTTACACTGTTTTAATGTAGGCTATGTTTTATGCATGTTTTAAAGTCTTTTACAGTTCATGTCAAAAGGCTGCTGTTTTATTGCACTCTTTGTTTTGCAATATGTTGCCCAGATAAGGGGGGAAGAGAAAAGGAATGTATTGTATTGTTGAGGATTTATTTTAAGAGGACTGCATTTTATTTCCATGGGGAGGTCTCAGGAGGCCTATGCACGTTGCACATTTATTTTTATTTTTTTTCGAATCCTAAAGTAAAAATGACATAAAAAAATCTGATTTCTTTGTTGTATTTCTTTAATTTCATCAATGCAACGAAACATAATACATTAAAATTAAAATGGAAGTTAAACTTAAAGCACCATCGTACAGCAAAGTAGTCACAGGGTGCGTCATTCTCTCCAGGATGCGCTGCAGGGAATATAAACATTTAATCATGAATGCTCATTATGTATTTGTTGCCTACTTATCATTTTGATACTAGGGGGCTAATATAACACTTATTGCATGTGTTGTCGTCATCAAGGCTTATATAAGGCTTTTGATTTTTTTTGCGGCTCCAGACAGATTTTTTTATTTTTTTATTTGTCCAATATGGCTCTTTCAACATTTTGGGTTGCCGACCCCTGGTTTAGAGAGTGGGGATTAGTTACGTGTTTTTGCTTTATTATTTTGTTTGTTTAGCACCGCTCATTCTTTTTCTCTTTGTGGCTTATTCTGAATAGTATTTTCTTTCAATTATTTTCTTACGTTGTGTTTATAGTTGTAAAAAAGTTGGTTTGTTAACATTTATTATTTGTTTGTATTGAAAATAAAGCGAACCACCTGTTTGCGGTAACTTGCTGATTTTGATTCATTCAACCTCAATACTCTCCAAAGACCTAAACTGTAGGAAAGTGTTAATTTAACTATGTACGTCTTCCTCATACTCCTATAACATCAGGAGACGTAACATAATTTTGGGGGCTCGCCCGGGATCATTTTCCTCAGTAATGAGGAAGATCCGATAGTTAGCATAATCCCTGGTTTTGCTTTGGGAGTATTTGTGGTGGATGGATTCAAGTGACTAGTAGTGTTGTCAGTATTGTAGCATAAAGCTTTTTGTAATGTTTGTTTGTAAGCTTTGTGATGTCTGGGTATGCACATAGATTTATTGAGAATGCGTCTTTGACTTGTTTGAGAAATGTCATAAAGATGATCTCTTGGCAATAGCTGAACACTTCCAAATCTCAGTTCGTCGGCAGTCATTGAAAAAAGAGATTAAAACTGTCGTTTTAGACGGTCTTTCAGAATTAAATGTTTTGAGTGTGCCGGGGTTGGTTGGAGAAGCAGATCAAATTAGTGAGGGAATGACGACACGTGCAGTGGCGTAGCGTCTGGGCATGCAGGGTATGCTATTCGTTCTGTGTTTTCTTTCGAAGCAGTTAAGCTATTTATGTGGTATAATTTTTCATGTTTTTTTATCAGCAATCATGTTTTTGATGCGGTGGTGACGCTTGTAACAACGGCGATAATTAAATCACCTAGGCTACATAGCTGTCACAAAGAACCGGCAAAAGCAATGATTAAGTAATATGTCGAATATAGCAAGGAGAAATTTTAATAGTTTATTAATAAAGATGAAGTTGACGATGCTGACTCGCAATCTTCGCAGGAGGCTATGAGCCAGAGAGAAATGCACATTTCATTTCATAAGCAGAGAGCAATCTGTTTGGTTTAGTTTTGTTTTGAATTGCTCTGTTTACAAGTTGACATTCAATAGATATACGTTTCAGGTCTATGGATTAGAATATACTTAAACGCTGAGTTTATATTTATGAGACGCGCTACGCACCGGCGCCTGCGTGTTGTGATTATCTATAATAGTTTGCTTTTACTTCTTATGTACTAGGCTAAATCCAGGCAATTGGTTGATGAAACATTGGTTAAAATCAAGATACAATCGAAAGGAAAACGAAATTCACTTTAGATAGGCCTAAAGGCTTTGTGCTTTTCTGTTTGAGGTGTGTGGAAGTTTTAAATCTGTCTTTTAGTGCCTCTTCAGAGCGCCCACGTCCGAATAACGGAGAACTGTCACGTCTGTCTGTAACATTGTTTTTTCCTCATAAATGCGAACACGAAAAATAAAATAAAATGAATATTTTATGTTCTGTGGAGAGCCAACCCTTCCTCATTCGATTTGCGCAGTGTAATTCACAGAATTACAAAAAATATATATATTGCCCCTAAGTTAAAGATTTTTTTGTCACGCATCATGAATGCATGTCTATTTCCTTAATATTAAATATAAAAACGCAGACTGATATTTTTCTTATGTCTGGACTCCTTTAAGGGAGTAGCATGGATAAACAGATGTTTCAATATATGATGGGGGGGTGGGGGTGGGGGGGGGGCTACAATTTTATTTGCATATGGGCCCGGGACTGACTGCCACTGGACACGTGAACGCGCTGAGGCTGGCGATGGGGAAGTTAAGCTTGTGGAGGCAGACGCGGAGGCTGAGGCTAAAACCTGGCTTACCCCCATTTGAGCCATTCTCCCCGTCTGCATCAGGTTCTGGTGGGAGCGTGCACATAAAGGTTTGTCTTGCTCGAATACGCATGGAGGCAGAAGACCGAGCTCGGCGAGCTGAATTTGATCTGCGGCTTGAAATCCGGCGACTCGAGATTCAGGCTGATAAAGAAGTTAAAATGCGCCATTTGGAGTTAGAGGAGGGGAAGCTCTCATCTAGGTCCACTGGCCTGCTTGCTTCTGATTCAGTTGGTAAAGATTCAACGGAGCGTGGTTTACTTACCACTGCTTTTGATGTAAGTAAAAACATTTCATTGGTGCCGTTATTCAGAGAGATGGAAGTGGACAGTTATTTTGGTGCATTTGAGAAGAATTGTTGTTTCGTTACCGACAGCTTACCGACAGAAGTTTCGGAATCATAGGAAGAGTATTAATCAGACTTTTGTCGAATTCGCACGTGAGAAGAGAGTTCTGTTTGACAAGTGGTGCGCTTCGAGTCAGGTTAATAATTTTTCTTCCTTGCGGGAATTAGCGCTTCTTGAAGATTTTAAAAAGTGTTTGCCTTCCGGTGGCGCAAGAGAGCGAGATGGACGTGTAGTGGTTTGCTCCCCACAGTCGTTTTAGTAAATACCTTCTAACACTAGACAAAGCAGTGAAATAAACTAAACTCGAGTATGAGAGGAGGAAGGATGCAAAGAAGTCATAAGATCAAGAAGATGAGCAAAAATCAAGTAAACTCGGATGTGGATATCGGGCCTGACGAAGATGGCGATGAAGGAACAGCCTCAGGTAACGCTACTGAAGCTACTGTTAACCAAAACACGCTGCTCGAAAGTCTGGCGCTTCTATCCAAAGAGCTTAAGGACTTCAAGCAAGTTGTGAGACAGGACCCGAGTGATTTTAAAAATGATGTCATGAAAACTATGAAGGATGACCTTGTTGAATTCAAAACCGAAGTTTTGCGAGAGTTGCAGAGCCAAAACGCCAATATCATAGAGGCTCAAACACGAATAGCGGACCTAGAATTAGCCTGCTTAGAAATGAAAGATACGCTGATAACAGTCGTGAAACGAAACTCGGAGATGCAGGACAAGCTAGTGGATTTGGAGAGTCGCTTTAGAAGAAATAATATTCGAATTTATGGAGTACCGGAAGAAAAGGAAGGCAAATCGGTCACTGACTTTGTAAGTGAACTATTCAAAACTCACCTCGAACTACCAGCTGAAGTTGAGCTCCAAGTCCAACAGGCACATAGAACGCTAGTTCCGAAACCGGCCACAACCGCACCACCGCGATCAATAATAGTGAACTTTTTACAGTTCTGTGTCAAAGAGATGGTTCTTCAGAAAGCATGGCAGCAGAAGGTTGAAATCGTTGGCAAACGAGTTTACTTTGACAACGACTATGCAGCTGATATCATCGAAAAACTTAAAGCATATGGGCCAATCAAAGCTGCCCTAAAGGAGAGGGGGATCCGATTCCAGACACCCTACACGAAGATGTGAGTACACTGGGACTCCGGACTACCGATCTACGGGAGTGCGGACGAAGCTGCTAAGGATCTGATTAAACGTGGATTTCAGATAAAGATTACCACGTCGAAGATGAACGCTGCAAGAGCTGTAGAGGAACGTCTGAATGAACTGTTGCCATGGAAACGCACCAAAACTTCAGACAGAGCAGCTCAATGTGCAAGGGAGAGGCTTACGGAGTTTAGAAGAGACCTGCCACTGCATAGTTAATGAGATAACTATGGCCCAGGAGAATAATAAATGAGGCTACAAGTATTAGTAGCAAAATAACCTACGCATTTAAATTTTTTAATTCACGACAGGTTTTTCAGGCAGGCTTGCATGGGCCTACCTATGGATACTCCCTTCTGTTTATTTTCGACTCTATTTCCATTGTGAACGTCTGCTATAAAAAAATAATAATAAATATAGCTGCAAGCAGCAACACGGGGCCAAACCCAGCAAGGCGCAGCAAGCAGACCATGCGCGGAACAGAGCCAGCACATCAAGTACAGAAGCGCAGCAAGGATTTAAGCACCAAGAGCAGTGCGGAGCCCGAAGAACAAAACATCAGAAATTAAATGTACAGTACATGTAAATGTTCTTCAAGCACATCAAATACAGCAAGTACTTTAAGCACAGCAGAGCATTTAAGGACCAATAGCAGTGCAGAGCTGCAAGAACAAAAACAGCACAAATTGAATGCACATGTAAATGAAGCACAGTGAGCATTTAAGCACCAACAGTGCCTAAAGCCCAATGGGTCAAATTTGGCCCTAATCCTAAATTAGGGAATAAAGGGTTAAAATTGAAAAAGTGGATATTTTGGTGTTCAGTGAACTTATTGCAGTAATTTAATGGATTGTTCATAATTTTCCAAAGAAGAAAAGTGTTCTTGGGTTCTCCAGGGTTAAAGTTGACCCACAGAGGACTCAAACCCACTACCTATAGGTTAGGTGCCTGTCACTCATCACATTGCACCACTTGGCCAACACACATCTAGACAGCTGTTGAAATTCAATAGTTTCAAGAGAGAATTATGTTAAATGAGGAATTTTGAAGAAAATGGGGCACATATTGTATTTAAAAAGTTCTCACAATAAAGGAATTGAAATGAAACTTTATAAATAATTTTAAAGTTGACCTACACAGGACTCGAACCCACTATCTATAGGACAGGTGCCTGTCACTCATCCCGTTGCGCCACTTGGCAGACATGCATCTACACAGCTGCCAAAATTCAATAGTTTCAAGAGAGAATCAGGTCAAAATTAAGTATTTTGAAGAGAATGCAGAGCATATTATATTTTAAAGTTTGATTAAATCATCCAAAATTGATCAGCTTACTACTCATTACCATTACATGTAAGCAAATTTTCCTACTTGTGGTTCATATGGCTGCCACTGACAACCATTCTGGGTGAAGAAGAACAATTAATTTTCCGTAAAAGAATTGCATGTTGTATGTGACAGCTTCAGATGAGATCATTCTTAGACACAATGCCTGGAAGAGACGCAACTTCTGCATCTTTTCCTGCCACAGTACCTCATGCGGTCTGGGCACGGGTCACACTGAGTGGCGAACCCACAACGCTAAGCATCGGGATCCGTGTTGTAACACGTTGAGCTAATTACTCATGTACAACAGGCCTGTTGAGGAGAGGTTTCAGTGTGAGCTAATCACTCAGTACAACAGCCTGTTGAGGAAAGGTTTCAGTGTGAGAATGAGTTCTCAAAAAAGTTCCATGACATGTTATCCAGATTAGCATGCTAAGCTAGCTCAATGCTAATGTATCTTATGACTTGGTACATCCAATCCTGGCAAAATACATATCCTCGGATTCATTAGGATGCAGGGAATCGATAGATACCAATTTTATGATTTTGTGACAAACTGTTCACAAGTTAAAGCTTCTGATCAAACTCTGGGTCAACCTTAATTGTTCAATTTTCGACACCATAACTTTTGAAGAAAGAAGAATAAAAAAAATCGAGAACAGTACTTTTATGCGGCTCAGTCCGAAGATCATTTGAGTGCATGTTTGGAAAAAATTAGACAAAATTTGAAGGAGGAGTAGCAAAAAAACTGTTTCACATTCGCTGCAATATGGTGGCCAGTCAGATTGTTTAAAAGTAACATATGACATATCTTTGAAATCAGCATAACCCAAGGAATATTTTGACATATAGAAATTAAATTTCAAGCAATGTTAGCAAAAGTTATAAGCGTTTTTTCAAAAAACAATGATATCTCTGGAACAATAGGTGGCGCTGTGACCAAACTTCTCAGGTACTTCCGGGCCATGCTAATGGTAATCCATAACAAATTTGGTGAAGAAATTTCAAATGGTTTAAAAGATATTGCAAATTATGACAAAATTCAAAATGGCGGACACAGGGTACATCCCATCATGGAAAAATCGATATCCACGGATTCGGCATGATCCAAGGAATCCATAGATACCACAATTATGATTTTCTGACAAAGTGTTTAAAAGTTATTGGCCAAAATAGCAATTTTGCATATCTCACGACCCGTAGGTGGCGCTGTTCCCAACTTTGGCATGGAACCTCAAAACATGGTTCCGATGAAGTGTACAAATTTTCGTTTCGATTGATCAAACTTTGGCCGAGATACAGCCTCTTAGCCAATTTTGGGTGGACCTTGTTAAGTTTGCGACACCATAACTTTTGAACAAAGATGAATAAAAAAAATCGGGCACAATACTTATTTGCGGCTCAGTCCGAAAATCATTTCAATGCATGTTTGGAGAAAATTGGACAAAATTTGAAGGAGGAGTAGCGAAAAAACTGAGAACTGTACATTTTTTAAAATGGCCACTACTGTGATGGGCAGGGTCTTAATGTACAGTATTGGTTGTAATCAGCACAATGAGAGAAATCAGGTGTACTGAGTTTCATGTCTCTAGAGCAAAGGGTTCAAAAGTTATAACCATTTCAATGTTGAATTTTTGAACTGCTGGTGGCGCTATAGAGTTGGTCCTAGAGGGTAAAAAATTGGACCAATTACTATTCATTAGCATCACTACAAGTCTGCCAAATTTCATCATTTTCCTACTTACGGTTCATAGGGCTGCCATATAGTGCTGTGTTTCAATTCAAATTTCAAGAATCGATTCGATTCCGATTCTCAAGATCTTGAATCGATTATCATTATTCGATTCGATCCGATTCAATCTGATCCGATCTTCGAGATTTAGGTATTTGTTTTTGAAAAAAGCATTTTTTCCCAGCTGTTACCTGAATTACAGGACTGTAGTTATGCAACATATTGATACTAGTATCAATATGTTGCATAACTACAGTCCTGTAATAATTTATTATAGACATTCAATGCAAATTAATGTAGTAGCCTATTGATTGTTGTAAAGAACAATTCCCCTTCCGTGTTGATACACCTGCTTTCACTAACTTGCACTGGTGTAGACGACTGAGGATGCAGAGGTACTGTATATCAGCAGGAGGATTGCAAGTAACCGCAGTAACCGTGATATTAACGATTTTTATAAGGCTATAGGCCTACCCTTCTTGTTTTGAACTTAATGCATGTGTAATGAATGTTAGACAAGTTCATAATGATAACGAGACTGTTTATCGTGGTGATGTGTAGCCTAGGCTTCGCACAGACAGTGAATGAGAGAGATCGCCAGAGCGCGTGCGATTACCTGCGTCTGTCTTTGAAGTCATATCGTGGATGTATCCCAGGATGTCTTTCGAAAGAGTAGGGGTGTAACCCCGGCATCCTGGCCAAATTTGCCCAGTGGCCTCTGTCCATCATGGCCTCCTAATCATCCCCATATACACCAATTAGCTTCATCACTGTCTCCTCTCCACCAGTAAGCTGGTGTGTGGTGAGCGTTCTGGCGCAATATGGCTGCCGTCGCATCATCCAGGTGGATGCTGCACATTGGTGGTGGTTGAGGAGACCCCCCCCCCACCCCCCCCCCACCCCCCCCCCCCCCTCTATGTGAAGCGCTTTGAGTGTCCGGAAAAGCGCTATATAAATGTAACGAATAAATGCATTTTTGCTTTTATTATATTCATCAGCATCCCACAGCACAAGGAAACCGCGGGGAAATAATATCAGTGAGTCACGCATTGAATCAATGCCATTTGCCCATGCGACGCATTGCTGCTCAGCTGAGCCTTAAGTGGAACTCAAAGTTAAAAATAATTAACACCTTGAAATTGTTTCATTACATCTATTTTAATGAATCTGCTTTTTTGAACGTGTTCGTTGAATGAACGGTTTAATGAATCAAAGTCCATTGTCGTAACAATGTGCGCGCTGAGTGAAAGCTTTCAATGCGCACATAGGGATCACTCGCGGCAAGTTAAAGTTCACGGGGAATTTGGGAAAATGTAGGCCTATTAATAAATCGATTCTCTGAGCTACGGATCGATCTTTAGAAATTAATATGAAAATCGATTCACAATTGGTGAATCGATTTTTTCAACACAGCACTACTGCCATAGACTTCCATTTGTGAAAGCTTTCAATGCGCACATAGGGATCACTCGCGGCAAGTTAAAGTTCACGGGGAATTTGGGAAAATGTAGGCCTATTAATAAATCGATTCTCTGAGCTACGGATCGATCTTTAGAAATTAATATGAAAATCGATTCACAATTGGTGAATCGATTTTTTCAACACAGCACTACTGCCATAGACTTCCATTTACGGAATAATAATAATAATAAATATAGCTGCGAGCAGCGATTGCGGGCCCAAGCCGGTGGCCGGGGTTGCGGTGCCACCGGTTTTGGCCCTCATCGCTGCTCACAGCTAAATTTATTTATATATATATATATATATATATATATATATATAAGCCAGTGGCACTGCCACCATGGTGCCTTGAGGGTTATTGTGCACGACATGCAAAACGTAACCCTGCTTTGACTGATGCAAGCTCGACACCACAGTTCTTTTCGACAGTGTGGGTTCAAGGTTCAAGGTTCAAAAGTTTTATTTGTCACATACCCATACAAGATGCACAGTGAAATGCTTTTGTGACGTACTGTACTTCTGTGCTCAGTAGAAGATAAAAATATAATAAATGCAATAAATACAGTAGAATTAAATTACATAAGTTAAAAACTAGACAGACAGATGTACAAATGTTAAAATTCAGTAGCAGGGTTAAAATTTGAAAGTCAATTCAGGTTAAAAATGTTCAGAGTGCAGAATTCAAGGCTCTGATCGCCGCAGGGTAAAAACTGTTCCTCATCCTCTCTGTGCGTGTTTTATGACAGCGCAGGCGTCTGCCTGACCGAAGGGTTACAAACAGTTTATTGCAAGGGTGATGGAGGTCCTTGATAATCCTTCTGGCCCTGGTAGTACAGTGTCTAATGTATAAGTCATGCAGAGAAGGGAGTGTGATGCCCATGATCTGCTCAGCGGTTCTCACCACCCTCTGCAGAGCTCGCTGGTCCCTGCAGGAGCTGTTACCATACCAGACAGATATGGCTCCAGTCAGTATGCTTTGTACAGCAGCATGGTAGAAGGAAATCAGGATCCATTGGGAGACCCTAAATCTCCTAAGCTGTCTGAGGTGATAAAGGCGCTGTCTTGCCTTGCTCACTACAGTGTCCGTGTGTGCAGTCCACGATAAATCCTCAGAAATGTGCACTCCGAGATATTTAAAGCTACTCACCCTCTTCACTGGCGTCCCATCTATCAGTAGAGAGGTGTAGGTCCTGCGACGCTGTGGGCAGAAGTCCACCACCATCTCCTTGGTCTTCACCCCATTAAGCAGTAGGCTGTTGTCCTTGCACTACATTATCAGGTCTGCCACCTCCTGTAGATAGGCCCGTTTGTCGTTGTTAGTGATCAGGCCCACCACAACCGTGTCGTCCGCGAATTTCACGATGCTGGTGGAGTTATGCCTGGCGACACAGTCGTGGGTATACAGGGAATAAAGCAAAGGACTCAGCACACTGAGGGACACCAGTGTTGAGGATGTGGGAGTGTGATGTGTGCCCTCCCGCTCTAACAACCTGAGGCCTGGCAGTTAGAAAATCCAAGATCCAGGCACACATTGATGGATTCAAACGGGTGCAAAAGTGCGCATCGAGGGCATATATAAACCACAAAGTATGCGTGAGTAACATTCTGAAACCTAAAATGAAAAATGAGACGCCCGACAGACGTCATGGATTTAACGGACACATGATATAAGTACACAAGACTGAAAATACATATGAAGTGAGCCATTTGGGACCGGACCTATGATTGTGAACACAGTTCAATTCCCTTTAATTTTTTTACTTGCTGATATTTTTTTATATTTGGCTCACATTTTTCGCCACCTGAGCAAAAATACCTGTACAGCACGTAGAAACACAATCGTTTCAACATTCAGTTTTAACTTTTAACTTGAATATGCCATTTATATTTCATTTGACCCTTGATGTAACTTATTGGTATTAAATCATATTTGTGAAAACAAGCAGTTAGTTAAGAAGTCACTAAATGAAGCACATTTTAGGTTATCTGATATTTTTTTCCAGTGCTGTTAACTGTACAGTCTTTACCAATAAATACTATGAAAAATTATTTACATTATTTAAATCTTTTGAAAATTAAAATTTCACACACATTAAAATTTCACACACATTTGTTTTGGTTGTTATATTGAGGTCATTATAACATGTTATAATTTGAATTTATAATGTTCATTGTATTTTTACATATTCAATATCATTTTCAAAAAACGTCCCTCTGTTTTAGGGCTCTAACCAAACATAACCATATCTGTAGTATTGCGAGAATTAATAGTAGTTCACATGACATGTGACATAATTCTCAAGAGAAATAATAATTCTTTCCTGTGCATTGGGGAGGGGAAAACATCATTTCTTTGAGAAATTTGATGTTTCCTGTGCCATGGGGGAGGAGAAAACATAATTTTTGTGAGATTGACCCCAAACATAACTCGTGTTACTATCCTTGATAAAATAAATAGTTTTTCTTTCCAAATGTCAAAGATTACATAAATCTTTACTTAGAAATATTATAAAACAAATAAAACACCAGATGTATTTATACTTTTCCAATTTTAGGTCAAATCAGTAAGATTTTATGTTGATTTGTAAATTTGTCCATAGTCGTGCAATGGGTATTCTGGATGTATAAGGGGTTCGGTGGGGTTAGGTGGGGTGGGGAGGAGGGTGGTGGGTGGATGTCAACTTAAAACATTACTTAAGTAGTCAACAAAGACATAAATTAACTCAGACAAACCTTTGTAACAAAATAAACATATTGTGGAGGTTTAAATTACTGGGGTCAAATTGACCCCAGAGGGTAAAAAGTGTTATCAGATTTGAGGGTAACAGGAGGGCTAAACAATACCTTTGTTAGATTCTTTATTTAGGCTCATAATATAATACAAAAGAGGCCTAATATAATATAATATAATATAATATGAAACGAATTGAAGTATTTGAAGTGATATAATATATCAGTTTAAATGCTTCAATTTGTGCACATATTATATTATTATAATATGAAAACAAACTGAAGCATTTAAATAGATCTAATACCTACCCAGACAGCAAACTGACATTGAATCAACGTGGAAACGACGTCTCTCATGACATTGAAACAACGTTGATTTTGCTCATCGAATTAACGTTGAACCAACGTCAGACGCAGCATTCTTCAAAGCTAAATGAAAATCGAAAATTGGTTTGCTTTCATAACGTTGAAACAACGCGTTCAACTCTTTAATAGTAATCAACGCGTTCAACTCTTTAATAGTAATCATTCAACTCTTTAATAGTAATCATACCTAAAACTACCCCCCACACAAAAACATATTAAACTAATGATGTATTTTGACTCACGTGGGTGGGTGTGTAATTTTTTACTGTTCTGTGTCCATCAACCTTTATTTCCACCACTTTAATCAAACCACTCTTCTTTAAACATTATGTTGTGATTTAATTTCACGTCTTATTGTTTCTCGTTGCCTCTCATATTGAGCTATTTTGTCCGCACACAGGACTCACTGCCAATCACATGTTCTCACATCATTCTCTTTCTATGAAAGCTGTAAACTGCATTCACCAGTTTTCACTCTACAGCCGTTAACCAGAGCACTGAAATTATTTCTCACTTAAACTACAATCAAATGGATTTCCACACATTTCACGTTGGTCCTCTGCGTGGCATTTTCTTATTTTCTGCGCGGCAGTGGCTTCAGAAGTGCACACGCTCAGAGGGAACTTTAACACACACACACACACACACGCTCAGTTCAATCGTGCCCCCCCCCCCCCCCTCTCTCTCTTTCTCTCTCTCTCTCTCTCTCTCACACACACACACACACACACTTCGACGCGCGCGCCTCTCTTAAGCCGGAGTGTGTGTGTGTGTGTGTGTGAACAGTGGAAACAGGAAACATAATCTGTTATTTTGTTCATACAGGACAACATTCAGACTGCAAACTGTTTACCTATATTTGTGTACACTCGCAATAAAACAACATCCTCTGTCACATACGTAATAAATATAGAAAAATAATGACACAAGAGGGCATTATAGCCCTATTTATGATTTTGAGTAGAGTCTACATCGACTAGACCAAATTCGACCAGCAGACAAAATAACCCATCCAGATCGGGGTTAAAACAGCTCATTCAAGCCATCTAACTCGCCTTATTTTCATTTCTTTCCCTTATTTTCTTTTTCGTAAAAGTCTCGGTTCAAAGCTACGTTTACACGCGGTTTCAACTCCAAAGACATCTCATTCGCCTGCTAATCACATGTGACCGGCAAGCTCAGGATCTTCCATCCAGGCACTTCAAAGACAACCAGCCACGAGGACCCGGGAAACCCCTTCAACGCAACACGACAAAGGGAATTCCCTAAGCCACGCAAGACAAGCAAGTACTCCAGACTCTGACTGAACTGGTGCTTTAATGTACTCGTGACTGCTGTGGAAGTGCATTCTTCACGCATCAATTCAATCCAGATATCAGCGTCTTCCTCTAATATGCTAAGGTACATTTCACATTTCTGCTTAATATGATATTTATGTAGGCTGGCCTGTCTACAAGGCCTAACATTTGGTCTGAGGTTGGGGGTATTGCGTGACGAGTTCATAATGCGGTAAATTCCCATTTAGGCTACTTCACAATCACAAAAGAGACGTGCGTCACGATCTGTGCACTGCCGCGTCTCGCGCTCGCCATGCCACCAGATTCAGAATCAGTGCACCAGGTCGCTAACTTGAACTGCATTTCTTAATAAGAAAGCACAGCTCGTTAACAAACAGCGTTTTTTGATTGATCCATTATACGATCCGTCTTCATTTGGCAAGTGCACTTGCGCAAAAACATTTTTCATGTTGAACTTTTGTTTTTTTGTTTGTGGATGCTGCTGATAAAACAGCTTCGCCGAGACTTCAAAGACAAAGAGACAAAGTGTGCTTGTTTGTTTCTTTTGTAAGTTTCCTGGATATAACTTCCCTATTTAATGCACAATTTTCCTTTCAAATTATATTATCAGCACAATGTGAGTAAATGTAGCCGTGTAAAATAAGGGATGATGCCACCCTTCTAGAACAATGTGCATTTACGTTTAAATTTTAACATATTTAATAGCATGGAATTAAAGTGTGTAATTATTGTTACGTAGCTCACTATCTTAGCCTTTTTCAGTGCATTAGTTGAGGTAATCTGATAATAGGTGATTCTCATTTCTCAAAACACTAACATTGGTACCGTTTAAATTGGGTATTTTTTAATCTCTCTTTTTAACCCATCTCTTGGTGTGTGTGATGCTGAACTATCATATGAGTTTCTAAAAGTTTTTGAATTCTTTGCACAGTTATGAATATTGATATTTTATGTGCAACAACAGCATGCTCAGGCCCAGTGGCTTTTCGCCTAATTTTAAATGCTTTTTTCCCCCTAATAATATGATTTAAATGGTGATGAGTGTACTGATTTGATGCATTTTAAAAAGATGGATGATAGATATTCTTCAATATTTCTTACAAAGAACAAAATATAATGTGAATTACAGTTTGTGCAATTTTTTTTTAATTTATAAATTGTAGTGCACAGTGTTTATTATAAGGGGTAGAATCCGCACCTCAGTACTCACTACTCACTACTCATGAGTACTTTTAAATAAGCTACATTTTTACTCTTACTCAAGTAGTTTTTTGGACAAGTACTTTTTACTCTACTCACACTACATTTTTTGGAATGTAATGGTACTTTTACTTGAGTATGTTTTTTCAGTACTCTTTCCACCACTGCTGACCCAGACAGCAAACTGACATTGAATCAACGTGGAAATGACGTCTCTCATGACATCGAAACAACGTTGATTTTGCTCATCGAATTAACATTGAACCAACGTCAGACACGGCATTCTTCAAAGCTAAATGAAAATCGAAAATTGGTTTGCTTTCATAACATTGAAACAACGTTGATTTCAAGTTGATTTTCCGTTAGTTTTGAAAGAATGACGCATCTGACGTTGGTTCAACGTTAATTCGATGAGCAAAACAATGTCAGATCAACGTTGTTTTGATGTCATGTTTCCACATTGATTCAATGTCATTTTGCTATCTGGGGAGGGCTGTTTTAGTCTGCCCTTATCAACTTAATGTGATGATATAGTGATATTTTTTAATAGCAGGAGAATCCAGAACATAGGCGCGTCTCACGCTCTCCTGCAGTGCCGCTGCGGGAGGGTGCGCGCCAAATATGACTATGACTTCGCCAGACTTTTGTCAAACAATCATCACACGCACACACGCAACTGGTCGCGTGCACACACACATCAACACAGTCTTCAGTCAGTTCGTGAGTGTGCGTGGCCGATATAAAGAAAAAAATAATCGTCATGATTTATGGACACGGTGTAACTACTAGCAGGGCAGCCCTTATGTCACGTCATATCACAACTATCTTAAAAGAGTTAATTATATGTTTTAATAAAATTAATCATTCCATGAAAGAAAGCAAGAGATGCATTTTTGGGAATAATCTGGTAAATAAAGACCTGTAGGCCTATACTTGTTTCAGATGGACATATCTCCAGTTACTCAGAGCTTCATGTTGATAATTATTAAGTCAGAGCTCTGAGGAAATGCTGATGTAGAGACTAAGGGGCCAAATCAAACACAAATTAATCTCTCACGGGATTCATGTAAACGTGATTCAGCACTCCAGATCCCCCCCCACCCCCCAAAAAAATACATGAGTTTATGTGTTTCTTCAATTCATATGTTGATGTATTCTGCTTATATCACATATTAATCATATGTAATTGTTGTTAAATATTAACTATTGTGATTGTTTATAACTCTAGAGTGTGAATGCCTCGTTTCCAATCAAAAGAATCGTATTCTCTTAATTCAAAAGATGGCTTGATTGAAATCTGTGTAAAATGCTTAGTTTTATGATTATAATATTCCTTAAACTGTGGTCTCTTGTTTCTCTGCTAAGTGCGGGAGAACCAGGCAGATCACAAGATAATGATCAGCAGAAACTGGATCCACCTCCTAAAATTATGCCATTGTCTCATTGGTCAGAATTCTCCAAAAGAGGTGGGACTAAAGTTTAAGTTAAAGATCCGAACAAAGAAACAGGATCTCAGGATTTGTTTTTGTTCAGTGTCTTGTTCGTTCAGTTCGTTCAGTTTGTAACTGTTAAGTTCGTGCCTCTCTCTAAAACAACAAGAGAGTGTTCCTGTTCGCGCTCCTCTCTGAAAACAACAAAGAGCGTGTTCGCACGCTTCTACATCGACTAGACCAAATTCGTCCAGCAGACAAAATAACCCATCCAGATCGGGGTTAAAACAGCTCATTCAAGCCATCTAACTCGCCTTATTTTCATTTCTTTCCCTTATTTTCTTTTTCGTAAAAGTCTCGGTTCAAAGCTACGTTTACACACGCTTTCAACTCCAAAGGCATCTCATTCGCCTGCTAATCACATGTGACCGGCAAGCTCAGGATCTTCCATCCAGGCACTTCAAAGACAACCAGCAACGAGGACCCGGGAAACCCCTTCGACGCAACACGACAAAGGGAATTCCCTAAGCCACGCAAGACAAGCAAGTACTCCAGACTCTGACTGAACTGGTGCTTTAATGCAAATTGAATAACCTCTCTAAGAAACGAAGGTTTAAATTAATGATTGGTGGTCCATTCCAGGTTACGTCTTGTAAACTGCATAGAGAGTCTTTCTCTCTCATTCCCGTTCCAACTCACACTTTTTCGCTCTTTTTTCCTCTGCGCCTTGTATGAATGTGTGTGTGTGTGTGTGTGTGTGTGTGTGATTATGTTTAGACCTTAGTTTTGTGTTTAGAATAGCTAATAAAGTCTTCAATATATGTGAAAAGATAATTGCCTTTTGCCGTGCTTGCATATTTAATGTCTTGTACTGTTCGATCTAAAGTTACCTTGCTAAGACAGTGTTTCACTATAGATTGGGTATTTATATCTTTGCAAAGGTTATAATTACGGCCCGTTCAAATGAACTCTAAACGCGTCAGTTGCTCGGTTCCATAGTGATTCGTCAAGATTCATTGTAAATCAATGAATCATCCGCTTTGAGCTAAATTGGCCTTTCCGGCCCCCTTAAATACATTTTATGCATATTATTAAATGTTGCATTTGCTACACTGATGCAAAACAAACAATCCAAAGTCCCCAAAACTATGTAGGCCTATATAAAGTTGTAATCATTTTGCCTTAATTGTGGATTTTTTCTTAGAAAAAATAATGTATTTTTTGCTCATTGTTTCTAATGCAGATAATTGTTCCACTCTGTATTACAGTATTTACTGTAAAAAAAATGCAGCACTTTTATTATATACAATAAGAAGCTGTTTATCTTAATAGATGACATGGTTTCAAAAAAGGAGCTTTACAACCTTATCAGAGCTAATGAAAATATTATAAAATTTCAGCACGTTTTAAGCCCTATTTAAAATGTGGCTAGTAAAAGTGCTGTGTGGCCAGTAATTTTGGAAAACCACTAGCCACATTGTCTAGTGAGCAAAAAAGTTAATGTCAAGCGCTGGTTGGTACACTAAAGGTCATAATCTTGAAACTGATCTGATTTTCTCTGATGAAATCATTCCATTTGGGCCACTGTTGTTCATTTAAATGAGTTCTGATTGCAGTCAGATGTAATTACACCTAACAGCATCTTTAACGATCGACTTACGGCTACAGAGCCGGACCCCTGTTGCTCACCGACCCTCACCCATAAGAAGACACAGTGTGAATGTGTAAATGACACAGTGTAAATGTTTGTTTGCTGTGTCTGTGCAGAGTGTGGAGGAATATTTTTTCCAGTCACAAATAACTTGATCTTTGAGAAATGAATAAATATAAGTTAGGGAAGAAAACCAACAGACTGAAATATATATATATATATATATATATATATATATATGTGTGTGTGTGTGTGTGTGTGTGTGTGTGTGTGTGTGTGTGTGTGTGTGTGTGTGTGTGTAAAAAGGCTGAGACACTGAGGTCAGTGCAGGGACACAATATTAGACACTTTCCATAAATACAGTGTATTTGGTGTCCTGCGTTTTGAGAAGTAGAAAACACAAATCACATGTTGCTAAAACTACCTTGACTTAGATGACCTGTTATAAATATAAATATATAACTAATCTTGCATGAAGTGTAGGTACATTTAAACAGATCAAATATCTGTTGCACTCACCCTAAAAATGGCAACTGAGACCTAATTACACATTGGTGTATAGTCAACCGTTCTCTGAGATTTATTTTCATGATTATCGAAAGAGTTTTATTTCTAAAAACGGTTTAGCTTATAACGCTAGTATGTGGGGCATAGAGTAATGAAAATAAAAATCGCTAGTTAATACCACTAACAAGGCTCAAAATAGCCCAACACTAACACAGTAGCATAATCAGGGTCCCTACATGCAAACCGTAGCATTGAGAATGATGTAAGTGTACAGACCATTTAATAAGAAAATATTTTCTAAAGACAGTCCACTTCACGAATACAGGCTGCTCAAGACTCAAGACTGTTTTCACGAAGTGATCTGTCTTTCATAAATATATTCTTATTAAAGGGACACAAGGCAAGAATGCTGTTTTTGTCAAACAGCAACCCCTAGAGTAACTGTGGAGTACTTGTTTTTAACGTTACTGTCGAAAATACCACTCACGTTACATGTTACATAGTATACAATAGTACATTGTGTTTAATATGTCGTTTAATGAGATCTAATATATGTTGTTAGTGGTGAGAATTTTCACGTGATTAAATACATATCCCCATGAACTTTAATTGTCCAGAGGAAGAACTTTTTCCATGTGTGTCAGAGGTTCTGGATTCTAATCCCTACTAATTGTATAGTTTATTTTCCTCATCAACACTGATTGTTTATTAGTGGCTGTATTTCAAGCAGGGACATGTTTTTTGTGCATTGGGTTTTGTGATTTCACCGTAATGAGTCTCTCAGTCCCCGCAACGGATTGAGCAATGAGCGCGCGTCCGTTTGAAGATCACAACAGAACACTGAATCCACTGAAACTGATCGCAGCGGCAACGAGCACATTGGTCACTTGATTTCAAAAACAACACATTTCAGATTGCCTCTTATTTAACAAACAAAATAAATGAATCTACTAGAGTTACCTGGAGATGTTTTATTTGTTTGTATTGGTACATACGTGCTGCGAGATGTTTCAATGGGGACATATCATACGCAAATTACGGCTATGCTCGTGTCTGACTCCTCGCTCGGTCAGTCTGCTGTTTCCTCTTTCTCTGTTCCTCCGACAATGCTTTCCTAGCTTTCTATATCTTATATGCCGGCTCACCCATGACAATAGTGTGACAAACTCCATCCTTCTCGACCTTGTTCCTGGATATGTGCAGTGTTGCCGCAAAGGAATATGTTACATCGTGAGAGCTGATAGCACGTAATACTTCCTGATGCTGAGGCCAGCGGCTCGCAGCTCCGAAACTGCAAGTGAGATTTTTCCGCTCACAGGCCCCAGGGGGGGTCGAGACGCCCCCCATTCAACCCGAAAGAAGTCATTAAATGAAGCTGTTAAATTAAGCTAAAATAACTGCATAGTGCCTTTAAACGGTCTGTACACTTACAACGTTCTCAATGCTTCAGTTTGCATGTAGGGACCCTGATCATGCTACAGTGTTAGTGTTGGGCTATTTTGAGCCTTGTTAGTGGTATTGACTAGTGATTTTTATTTTCATTACTCTGTAACCCATATACTAGCGTTATACGTTAAACAGTTTTTAGAGATAAAACTCTTTACATTCGATAATCATGAAAACATTAAAAGTGTTCAGTGTTCATTTTGTGCCAGAGTTGTCCTTTATGTTTTTTTAAGTCTCTTTTGCTCACCAAGTCTGCATTCATTTGATCAAAAATACACTAAAAAAGTAATATAGTCAAATATTTTTTTTACAATTTAAAATATAACGAGAATCATGATCATGTATCATGTAAAAAAGAATCATGATTTTAATGGTAAAAAACTGTAAAAATGCTACTGTGCAAAACTGTTTATTGGTTACTAGTAAGTTTCCGTAATACGGTAAATAACTGTGATAGATCTCATGGTACATTTAATATGATTTTACTGTAAAATACCATTAAATTTACAGTTTTTGAAAATAAAAAAGAACAACTCATTATATAATTTACAGTGCCAAACTGTAAATTGACATTCCCACAATTTCCTGTGTGATACTAAACATTTGATGTATTTTTGTTGAAATAACCGTTTCCTCATACTTTTCTTGTTTTTTTTTCTAATCAGTTATGTACATTAGGGTTTTTATGTTACATTTAATGTTGTGCAATTAATGTTTATTGCATTTTTTTATTGTTTTTTGATAAATCATGTGACCCTCATCACTGCTGTGACTGGTTGTCAGCATATTACAATGGTACAAAACAGATATCAATACTTCAATAAGTTGGTAAATTAACATTTTATCAGATAATGAAATACGGTTTATTACTGTAAATTTTAAGTTCAGACTGTAAAACCAATCACATTGCTAGCGTATTTTTGACGGTAAAGTTCTGGCACAGCTGCCGTTTTTTTACCATAAAAATTATGGTTCCCTTTCGTAGTCACTTCGAGTTATGTCAGAAGTGACGGATATTGGGGGTTTCGCATAGAAAGCCAATCCTCTTCGAGTATTTAAAAACGAGCCAATGGCATGCAATGCATTGGGGCTGCGGAAATTTGCATAGCGTACTCCGCCCTACTCCGTGAGTATAAAAGGAGGAAGTGAACGCAACCGCAGTATGTTTTCGCTTCGGAGCCAAGAGAACCTCTTCACTCCCAGTGCTTCACACTGATAACTTTCATGTTATCAGTGTGAAGCTGCTTTGATACAATCTGTATTGTGAAAAGCGCTATATAAATAAATGTGACTTGACTTGACTCCTGAAAGCCATTCTCACTGTTCAAGACTCTTCGAGACGAGCGTCCTCTTCAGTGTTGGTGTGACGGCGGTACCCAGCGAGATTCTGCATCGCCTGCGATCTGAGCAGTGGTCTGCCAGACTTTGCGCTTCTCCCTGGTAGCCTCAGCGCTGAAAGAGTGAATTTCCTCCTCTCATTGAAAGAGCTGCACGTGGCACGTCTTTTTAAAGATGGTTTGCCCGTGTTCTTCTGGGTGTGGTCGATTTCTATCGTCATCTGATGGTCACGAACGCTGCTTTGTATGCCTGGGCATTCAGCATGCAGCAGCAGCGTTCGTGGATGACTCATGTTCCTTCTGTGGGAACATGACCATCTCTACACTGAGGTCGAGGCTCAATGATCTCACTAGAGTGAGAGCCCCGGTCCCCCCTACTCGATCGGCTTCCTTCACGAGGGGCCCGTCGACCCGGGGACCTGGTGATTTAACGGTGATGGTGTGGGATAAAGCCCCGACGATTCCTCGGGCCACACCTCCCGCCTCAGTGCGAGAGCCAGCGAGCGTTAGCTCGATTCAGTCGGCTGCTTCTTCGGGGGCGCCGGCTGCTTCGGGCAGCACTCCAGATGATGATGCGATGTCGATCACAGCATCACTAGGCGGGCTAGAGTCCTCGGGAGATGAGGAATGCGGCTGCGTTGCCTCCTTCGGGAGTACCAGCGTTGTCCGCATCGGATCCCGAGCTGACGGCCATGCTGTCTCGAGCCGCTGGGAGTATCGGGTTAGAATGGAACCCTCCGTCCTGCCCCGATCTCTCACGGATGGATAACTGGTTTTTGGACAAAGCTGCCGCCGCAAGGCCACGGCCAACTCCAATACCTTTTTTCCCCGAGCTGCATGCGGAGTTATCGCGCTCTTGGGGGGCCCCCCTGTCCACTCGAGAGCGCGATCTCTCCCCCGCCTTTCCCCCCCTCGATGGTGGGGCCGCCCGTGGGTACACTGGGATGCCCCCGGTGGAGCGCTCTGTTGCGATGCAGCTGTGTCCACAGAGCGCCTCCTCCCGTGGTCCTCCTAAGCACCCGTCCAAAGCCTGTAGGTTCTCGTCTGCTATGGCGGCGCGTTTTTTATAGAGCGGCAGGACAGGCGGCCTCCGCTTTGCATGCGATGAGCACTTTGCAGGTCTTCCAAGCGAAGATGCTCAGAGATATGCACGAGGGCGGGACTGATCCAACGGCATTCAAAGAATTGCGGTCCGCCACTGACCTTGCTCTCCGGGCAACGAAAGTGGCCGCTCGCGCCGTTGGTCAGGTGATGGCCACCAGTGTGGTCCAGGAGCGCCATCTCTGGCGAACGAGCACGCGCACTCACTGCTGACTTGTCTTCGACAGTTCGAGGGCAAGAGTGCGGTTCCACTGAAACTATTTCAGAGGCTCCTGGGGCATATGGCATCCGCGGCCACGGCAACGCAGCTCGGTTTGCTTCATATGAGACCGCTTCAGCTGTGGCTTCACGATCGAGTCCCGAGGTAGGCATGGCATTGCGATTCGCTCCGAGTTCCAGTGACTCCAGCATGCCGCCAAACCTTCTTCCCGTGGTCGAACCTCAGCTTCTTACGGACTGGCGTCCCTATTCAGCGAGTTTCCAGGCATCTCGTTGTCTCCACGGATGCGTCTACCACGGGTTGGGGTGCCATGTGCAATGGGCATGCAGCCGCCGGTTCCTGGACAGGAATCCAGCGCCTCATGCACATCAATTGCCTCGAGCTGCTGGCAGTACGGCTCGCCGTGTACCGCTTCCGAGCGTTGCTCTCGGGCCAGCACGTGCTTGTCCGCTTAGACAACACTACGGCAGTAGCGTACATCAACCACCAGGGGGGTCTACGCTCACGCTGGTTGTCGCAGCTCGCCCGCCACCTCTTGTTATGGAGTCAGAAGCACCTGAGGTCCCTTCGTGCAGTATACATTCCTGGAGACCGGAACCTGGCAGCCGACGAACTGTCACGGGTCTGTCCTATCTCCGGCGAATGGCGACTCCATACCCAGTCGGTCCAGCTGATTTGGGACCAGCTCGGGGAGGCACAGATAGATCTGTTCGCCTCTCGGGACTCACTGCCCACTGCGCCCAGTTTTATTCCCTGACCGAGGGTACGCTCGGTTCAGATGCGCTGGCGCACAGCTGGCCACGGGGCCCACGCAAGTATGCGTTTCCCCCAGTGAGCCTCCTTGCACGGGTGTTGTGCAAGATCAAGGAGGACGAGGAGCAGGTCTTGCTGGTAGCCCCCTATTGGCCCACCAAGACGTGGTTCTCCGAGCTCATGCTCCTCGCGACAGCACCTAATTGGCCTATTCCTCTGAGACCGGACCTACTCTCTCAGAGACGGGGCACTCTGTGGCACCCTCGTCCCGATCTTTGGAGGCTGCACGTGTGGCTCCTGGACGGGACGAGGCAGGTTTGAGTTCGCTGCCACCTGCGGTGGCGGCAACCATCACTTCCGCAAGAGCGCCGTCCACAAGACACCTCTATGCGTTGAAGTGGAACCTCTTCGTCAATTGGTGTTCTTCTCGCGGAGAAGACCCCCGGAGATGTTCGATCGAGGTCGTGCTTTGCTTTCTGCAAGAAGGGTTGGAGCGCAGGCTGTCGCCCTCCACCCTTAAGGTTTACGTCGCGGCCATTGCCGCTTCTCACGAAGCAGTGGAGGGTAAGTCCTTAGGGAAGCACGACCTGGTCATCAGGTTCCTGAGGGGAGCGAGGAGGCTGCATCCGCCTCGTCCTCCCCTCGTACCCTCTTGGGACCTCTCGGTAGTTTTAAATGCATTGCAGAGGCCTCCCTTTGAGCCCTTGCAATCAGTAGAGTTAAAGTTTCTGTCCATGAAGACAGCACTCCTGGTTGCATTGGCCTCCATCAAGAGGGTGGGGGACCTGCACGCTTTCTCCGTTGACGAAGCGTGCCTGGAGTTCGGGCCGGCTTACTCTCACGTGATCCTGAGACCCCGGCATGGATATGTGCCCAAGGTTCCCAGCACTCCCTTCCGGGACCAGGTGGTGAACCTGCAAGCACTGCCCCTGGAGGAGGCAAACCCAGCCTTGGCACTGCTCTGTCCGGTACGTGCTCTTCGCACCTATGTCGACAGAACGCGGTGTTTCAGGACCTCAGACCAGCTCTTTGTCTGTCATGGGGGGAGCCAGAAGGGAAGGGCTCTCTCAAAGCAACGGCTGTCCCACTGGATAGTGGAAGCCATTGCTTTGTCTTACCAGCAGCAAGGCCGTCCGTGCCCCCTTGGTGTGACGGCCCATTCCACTCGGAGTGTGGCCTCCTCTTGGGCTCTAGCGCACGGCGCCTCGCTGACAGACATCTGCAGAGCTGCAGGCTGGGCGACACCCAACACCTTCGCCAGATTCTATAATCTGCGAATTGAGCCGGTGTCCTCTCACGTACTCGCTTCCGCCAGTACTGGACCCGCTCAGGTGTCTTCGCTTGCTCGCCACTCCACTCCCCGGACTGGATAAGTGCGATATTTCCTCAGTTCTTCCATTGAAGTCTTGAGTCCTCCAGCACCGACGATGCGGGCACCACTGCTGTTGCTCTGGATGCTGGCTAGGTGCCTCCATGTGCACGGTTCCCCATGGTAACCGTCTCATGTGTATTTTCCACTGTAAGCCTCTCTGAGCATGTGTCTTCCCTTGGCAAGCCATCTGCCACCCCTGGAGTTAAATTTTAGTAGCCACCTCGGTTGGTGCTCCAGTGTTCCATATGCGTTCCTATGCGGCCATATGTGTATTTGTAAGTCCTCCCCTTGGTAGGAAGCTGGTAGCATGTCCCTCCCGGGATATGTTTCCCAGTGTACCTTGGTAATCCTGTGTCAAAGTGGGATCCCCCCAAAAAAAAAAAAAAGAGAGGAGGGGTCCAGACTTTCGCAGGGCACTGGTAGACAGCTTGAAGATGGCGTGATGGCACAGACCCCCAATCTCTGTCACTTCTGACGTAACTCGAAGTGACTACGAAAGGGAACGTCTCGGTTACGGATGTAACCCTCGTTCCCTGAGTAGGGAACGGAGACGTTACGTCTTCCTGCCACTTCTGCTGTATCGCTGGGTAGACGCCGAGTTCAATCTTGGCTCCTCAGCGAAGACATACTGCGGTTGCGTTCACTTCCTCCTTTTATACTCACGGAGTAGGGCGGAGTACGCTATGCAAATTTCCGCAGCCCCAATGCATTGCATGCCATTGGCTCGTTTTTAAATACTCGAAGAGGATTGGCTTTCTATGCGAAACCCCCAATCTCCGTCACTTCTGACGTAACATCTCCGTGCCCTACTCAGGGACGAGACGTTTTATTTTTTACTGTTTTCTGATATTTAAAAATGTTATTTAATATTCCCGATGCAAATTTGAATTTTCAGCATCATCTCCAGTCCAGTTTTCAGTGCCCCAAGTCTTCAACATGCCCCAAATTTAGATAACATGAATGTAACAATTACAAACCTAAAATAACATGGAATACAAAGCAACTGAGAAAATATTTTGTATGACCTCCTGAGATTCAAAATTTTCTGCAGCAGCTTCTTTCACTAACCTTGTCTTGATAAAGACTTAACTTTACAGAAGAAGGGCTTCAGCTGTCTGGACCATCTGAATTAAAGCTCAAACCGCTGAAAGACACACTCAATGGTCTTAAGGTCAGAGCAACCTAAAGCAGTCCGCCGTTCTCGCAGGTCAGAGGAGGTTTGCTCTTCATTCCTGCTCTCAGATAAAGCGCTGCTTTACACTGTGGCTTATTTCTGTGTTTTTCTGAATTCTATTCATCTTGTGTCTTATCTCTCGCTCCAGGCTCATGAGAGAGACGCAAACACTGTCTTCGTGGCCAAAAGAGCCTGATAAAAATTGACAGATCAACTCTCCCGATAGTCCGTCAATCTTATAAACCAGCCGGATTAATCTGATAATCCTGGTTTGAGAGATTAGCTGGCGTTGAATTTTATACTGGTGTCGGTCTGGATTAAAAGGCCATGGCACCTGTGTTAGGTTAGAAGTCTCACAGTCCAATCGAAAAAAGGTGGAAATCCAGAAAGGACCTGAATGAAATCTGAAGACATCTGTCGAAAATAAAGTCTACACGATACTGTCCACTACATGAGTTAGTACAATCAAGTCTGAGACTGCCTATTCAACTCCTCAATTTAATAATCATTCTCTCAATCATTCGTTTATAATTGGTTTTATTCATGTATTTATTATATTTTTCATTTGTTCTTCTTTGTCCACAGCTAAACTGCAGCTGCTTTGGCAAAATGAACTGAGTTGTTTGTCATTCGTATGTTAAAAAATAGAAATAAGAGTACCCCAGAGTTTTATAATTGTCACGTTTCTGAACAATTGCTGTAGACAGCCATAATTATACTCATAAAACAACACAATGGGATCGTATTTATGAATGTTTTAATAAGCAGCACTTCTAAAATAAAACTGGATCACTGTTTTGTCCTATGAAACAGAACCAGCCCACACAACATGAAATACACACTAATGAGTCACAATTTAGTTTATGTTGAAAAGCTCCTGTTAGATTTCTAACATGTGTTTGTGAGGTCTAAAAAAAGCATTAGTTTAGACACAGCAGAAATGAATATCAACACTGTCAGGGAGGAATCTTGTATCTCTTGTCATTTTTATTTTATTTTCCATTAAATCAATACTATTGGTCACATTTTTATTTTATTTTCCATTAAATCAATACTATTGGTCACACTTCGTCTTTCTGTGAGTGTTGAAAAAAAAGTGCACCTGCCCAGCTTAACAAAAACGTGTGACTGTAATGTTACTGCAATGTAATCTGATGACCATTCTTTCGTTGTGGCCAGTTAGTAATTTCGACGTTGTTGCACATAATCAGTAGATGTCTGCTTGTAATCAGTTGCCATTTTTTTTTTATTATTTATTTATTATTCAATGGAGGGATGCAGAAGTTTAACCTAATTTATGTCCTCATTGGTCCAAACTAATTTAAAGGCTATTTTAACATCTATGAATATTTTATTTTATTAATAAAAACCGGATATACAGCAAAACATAATGTGTAAGAGATGAGGGGGTGAGGGAGGAGAAAAACCAACAAACCATTTACAGCTGGCATGATGGGGTGAGGGAATAGAGAAATGGGGAACAGAGAAATCTGGAATGAAAGCCTCCTCACATATATCCTTATTCGTATATGCCTTTTTCTCTCTGGCTGATACATGTATACAAATAATAAATAAGAGATCTCTTGGCAAAAGTAACTGATGTAGCTTCTGTGATTCAACAATAATGGGGAAAAGAATGTTTTTTAAATCCACAGCACATCATTTCTGACACTGATAAGGGGCACCACAACAATAAAGTCCATCAAGTCCATCAGACCAAAGGCAACCCTGAGGAAAGAGGACCTGTACAACAAAGGATGTGGTAAATGCACCACACCTTCCCTTTGTGGAGGGCCGGGTGAAGAATCAAATTGCCAGCGGTACCCATATTTTTAAAAGAAAGAGCAACTTCCTCATTCTCTGTCACGTAGTTCGCCGTCCGGGCATGACGAACATGGACTTAACACCTCCTTAAGATTGTACGCGACTCAAGCAAAGCCCGCAAACTTCAGTGTGGCATGATTAGAGGATGTGCAGCTTCCTCAACCGTCACAGGCCAGTTCCAAGTGGGGGCTAAGAGAGCAAGGTAGGTGTTCCACTATACCCACAGTCACAGGATCAGGACACATGGCTACCTACCACCGCAGGTATATCAAAATTATTGGTTCTCTATTTCTGGTTGTGCAGAGTTTGGATGCCTGGTAGGCCTAATCACTTCTCAACCTGTCATACTGGCTCATCAGGACAGCCAGACTCAGCTACGTGATTCAGTTCATGAGTTCAGACTTACATATAATTTGAGTGGAGGTTTAATGTGTATTTGGCGTGCTGTCCGGAGGGAGGGCTCCGAGCTCAGAGTTTGATCCAGACCCAGAGTACTCCCCCCTCTGTAAGTGTTTAGGACTGGAAGTGTGGAGAAGGGGTGGTGGAGGGATGCTCCAACTATCATTGGAGTGAGGTGAGATTGCTGAATGTATATATACCTCTTATTATTGATTGCTGAGTGCACTCCAAACTGTCCTCAGAATTCCAAGCATATATCTCACAATTCTGACTTTATAACACACAGTTGCAACTTTATATCATGCAATTCTGACTTTATAACAGACAATTAAAACTTTATATCATGCAATTCTGACTTTATAACTTGCAAATCCAACTTTATATCATGCAATTCTGATTTAGATAAATAAAATACCTTTTTTTATATTTTATTCTGTTGTGGAAACAAGCTTCAGTTATTCAGTATCACATTTAAAGTTTTTAATGTACTAAACTGTAACTTCATCACAAATATATTTATATACTTGCCATGAAGATTCAATAAAAAATTATTTTAAAGTGTTTTTTAGTTAACTATTAATGCTTGTCAGTATATTTAGCAGTACTTTAACCATATTTAAAAGACAATATATGTAAGAAATGACATAAAAATGTCCCACATAAGCACACTAAAGTTCAGCTAATTGCATTTAAAATAAATGTAAACTATAATGCACATCCATAATTGCAAATAACTTGAAAGTAAAGTGTCTGAAAAGAATACATTCACTTCAGATGCAAAGATTTTTTTTAAATGATACATTTTTATCATAACACATACTCTTATAAATATGTATTTTAACATATACTTCATTTTCACAAGGGGAAAAAAGAAAACAAGAGATCTCAGAGTCATAAAGACTCTCACTAGATCAATAACAACAAGTGGTTGTCTGCAGGCATGAAGACGGCTGTCAAAGATTAGAATAATACACACACACACACACACACACACACACACACACACACACACACACACACACGCACACACACACACACACACACACACAGGGATGAATGGGTCTCCTCAGGACCCGGGGACTCCCTGAGTGCTGGACTGCATTGATTAAGCATTAAGGTAATCAACCCATCGGGCCGGCCATCGATCTGATCTGTAAAATGGACAGATACGGACATCACAAGACCCTGAGGACCAACAACTCGTCCCAACAAATGAATACATGAACCCACAGATGGTGAAAATGTGATTAACATGCATGTGATGTCTTAGATCCAAAAATGGCTTTTTGTAAAATGTAATATCAGGGTTTAGCAAATATAAATAGCATACAATCACAACAATAAATAGGCAAAGAAAAGCCTCAAGCGTGACAGAAAAGTTACTTAAAAGTTTACTTACTCTATTTAACCGTTGTGTATACTGGCAGTATTGACAATATATGCAGCTTTCCTGATTAAATTTGCATGTGAAATGTCGGCAACATTTATATACAATACGTCAAACTCTTCAAATTTATCCTTGTATAAATAGTCACAGATGGAAAGCAGAGATACAACAAAAATACACTCTTTCCATGAAAAAAAAGACAGACGATCGTAGCACACAGGGAAGGACTTGTACATGTGTCAGTTCCAGCTTTAACTTCATTCTCTACGGCAGCACTGCAATGTGTTTATGCATCCAATAATGGGCGTGAACCGCTATAACACGGCCCTGTGCACACAGGTAATTGCGAGGGTCTTTCAGATCAATCAGCATTGATCTTACACTTTCCTGCTATTACTTGAGCTGAATGAGTGAAATGAGCTTTAAAGAAATTGAAAACAAAGCTCTGCTCGTGTGACCTCTGACCTTGCAGCCCCCTGTTTCGCTGATGCACGCATGGTTTCTGCTTCATTCATTAAACAATTCCTCATTAAAACATTTGATTTTGTTTGTGAAATTCTTCTGTTGAATATATTTCATAATTGGTGCTAAACGTCATATTGATCATTGTCTCAGTGATTGCCTAATGTCTCTTGTATAACTACTTCAAGTAAAAAAGTAAAAAATCACTTACACGCAATATTTCATGTCATCATTATGTTTTGAAATTATGTATTAATGAGGATATTACAAATTAAAATCTAAATTTAGTAGATTTGTTTTGTGTGACAGTGACTATCTAACTTTTCACATGGTCTTTAATAAAGAAATGTATTAATGATTAAACAATCATTTATTTTACAAGCCACTTTGATATAATATTTTATCAGTTGATTTTATCAGACCAGCAATTGAGCCATCCAAATCTTAAGCAAATATTTCAAGCAAACCCATTTATTTCTCATGTCTTCCAGCAAAGATCACACTTAATGTTTCGTCTGTCTTTTTCATTCCACAAGCAATGATAAGAGATCCAGAATGTAAAAAAAAGAAAGTAGCAAGAATGTCCTTATTTCTGCACAGATTGTATATCCTATATTGGGAGTTTTGCATTCAGAGTGCACAGTGTTTTACTTTGCCCACCATGAAAATAGATTTTTTTTTAAAATAATTTACAGATTCCACATTGAACATATCTGAAGAAGATCCAGTGGCTGACAGAAGTGTCAAAAGTATTCACATTCATTAAGTAAAAGTATAGATACGGGTTTAAAAATACTTCTGTAGAAGTTGAAGTATCAGCTCAAGCTTTTTACTCAAGTAAAAGTATAAAAGTACTGGTTTACTTAAAGTAAAAAAGTAAAAGTAATGTAAGGAAAAAATTGGGATGACAAGGGATGGTTCACTTTGAAATTCATTTTTGGTATGTTTTAGCTTACCTCAAGGGCATCCAAGATGTAGGTGTCTTTGTTTCCACAGTATTTTCAATTTTGATATTTTTAGATCAACCGGTGTTGTCTGTCAGTCATATAATGGAGATCTATGGTCACCACCTCAAAGAGCATGCATAGAGAAGTCCAAATTAAACATGATTTAATGACTCGTAAATGTAAGTACACACTGAATGGCCTAAGACACGGAACGAGCGGTTTGTGTGAGAAAACCAACAGTATTTATATCGTTTTACCTCGTATAACCACAGCCACGTCCAACTGATCTGAAGGCACGGCCGCTTCGGTCTGCGCATGCACCGGAAGTGATCGCTTGCATGTGTGTACGTCACTCATTGTTTACACCGAGATTTCGGAAGTTTCCTTCAGATCAGTTGGTCTTAAGCCATCAATGTGTACATTTACGAGTTATTAAATCATGTTTAATCTGGACTTCTCTGTGCATGATCTTTGAGGTGGTGACCATAGACCTGCATTATATGACTGACAGACAAGAACGGTTTGACCAAAAAATATCAAAATTGAAAATGCTGTGGAAACAAGACACCTACATCTTGGATGCCCTTGAGGTAAGCTCAAACTTACCAAAAATTAATTTCAAAGTGAACTATCCCTTTCTTTAAGGACAAAAGCTTAGACAGCGCCACAGGGGCCGATCACCTCCTCACAAAAAAAACAAAAAAAAAACGTTTTCTATAGGCCATAATGACTATAATGTTATAATAAAATGTTAGTTAATTTTGGGATGCACTAGTCTAGGCTACCTGTTTCAGCTGCTTATATGCCTATAGAATGTAAATTTCAGTTTTATTTCAATTTTAGTACAATGCAAATACATGCTCAGTAGTAACCATATATGTGTACTACTGAGCATTACCATGTGTTTCATGAAGCACAAAAAACTTTCTGCATTTTTACAATAAAAAAAAAAAAAGAATTCCCCACAAGGACAAGGATTTCGAATATTGCCATCTTTGTGGGGATATGTAAGGTTGCGAACACACACACACACACACACACACTCACACACACACTCTCTCTCTCTCTCTCTCTTATATATCCCACACTAACACACACACACACACACACTCTCTCTTCTCTCGCTCTCTCTCACACACAGATTCTCTCTCTATCTCACAACACACTCTTCTCCTCTCCTCTTCCCTCTCTCTCTCTCTCTCTCACACACACACACACACACACTAATGATTATCTTTGCCACGTACATGTATCCCGCGATTGTCATACAGTATTGTAAAAACGGCTGTCCCTAAATCAATATTTGACGCGATTTGACCCGTATTCTTGAGCAGAAAACTGTTGATTTCTCCGTCACTTACCACATATCTAGGTTTCCTTCTGAGGAGTTTTGTCGCTTCGCACAACCAAATATAACTACAGCCTCTCACAAGTTAGAAAGAAAACACAAAGCCAATCAGTTTAGCGATGTATGTTCAGGGGGCGGGACTCTGATCTGTTCTCCATGTGTGTTATTAGTCATATTTTTTTTTATGATGACAAGACGGAATGACAAAAATGCCAAAATTAAATGGGAGTAACGAGGCTATTTTTAAAATGTAAGGAGTAGAAAGTACAGATAATTGCGTGAAAATGTAAGAAGTAGAAGTAAAAAGTAGGCTGAAAAATAATTACTCCAGTAAAGTATAGATACCCAAAATTTCTACTTAAGTAAGGTAACAAAGTATTTGTACTTCATTACTTGACACCTCCGTGCAAATACATGCTCAGTAGTAACCATATATGTGTACTACTGAGCATTACCATGTGTTCCCTTTCGTAGTCACTTCGAGTTACTTTCGCATAGAAAGCCAATCCTCTTCGAGTATTTAAACACAAGCCAATGGCATGCAATGCCTTGGGGCTGCGGAAATTTGCATAGCGTACTCCGCCCTACTCCGTGAGTATAAAAGGAGGAAGTGAACGCAACCGCAGTATGTTTTCGCTTCGGAGCCAAGAGAACCTCTTCACTCCTAAAAGCTAATTCAAGACTCTTCGAGAACGAGCGTCCTCTTCAGTGTTGGTGTGACGGCGGTACCCAGCGAGATTCTGCATCGCCTGCAATCTGAGCAGTGGTCTGCCAGACTTTGCACTTCTCCCTGGTAGCCTCAGCGCTGAAAGAGTGAATTTCTCCTTTCTCATAAAAAGTGAAAGAGCTGCACGTGGCACGTCTTTTTAAAGATGGTTCGCCCGTGTCCTTCTGGATGTGGTAGATTTCTGTCATCATCTGATGGTCACGAACGCTGCTTTGTATGCCTGGGCATTCAGCATGCAGCAGCAGCGTTCGTGGATGACTCATGTTCCTTCTGTGGGAACATGACCATCTCCACACTGAGGTCGAGGCTCAATGATCTCACTAGAGTGAGAGCCCCGGTCCCCCCTACTCGATCGGCTTCCTTCACGAAAGGGGGCCCGTCGACCCGGGGACCCGGCGATCTAACGGTGACGGTGTGGGATAAAGCCCCGACGATTCCTCGGGCCACACCTCCCGCCTCAGTGCGTGAGCCAGCGAGCGCCAGCTCGATTCGGTCGGCTGTCTCTTCGGCGGCGCCGGCCGCTTCTAGCAGCGCTCCAGATGATGATGTGATGTCTATCACTGCATCACTAGGCGGGCTTGAGTCCTCGGGAGAGGAAGATCCGGCTGCGTTGCCTCCTTCGGGAGAGCCAGTGTTGTCCGCGTCAGATCCCGAGCTGACGGCCATGCTGTCTCGAGCCGCTGGGAGTATCGGGCTAGAATGGAAAACTCCATCCTGCCCCGATCTTTCGCGGAGGGATAATTGGTATCTGGACAAAGCTGCCGCCGCAAGGCCACGGCCAACTCCAATACCTTTTTTCCCCGAGCTGCATGCGGAGTTATCGCGCTCTTGGGGGGCTCCTTTGTCCACTCGAGAGTGTGATCTCTCCCCCGCCTTTCCCCCCCTCGACGGTGGGGCCGCCCGTGGGTACACTGGGATGCCCCCGGTGGAGCGCTCTGTTGCGATGCAGCTGTGTCCACAGAGCGCCTCCACCCGTGGTCCTCCTAAGCACCCATCCAAAGCCTGTGGGTTCTCGTCTGCTATGGCGGCGCGATCCTATAGAGCGGCGGGACAGGCGGCCTCCGCTTTGCATGCTATGAGCACTTTGCAGGTCTTCCAAGCGAAGATGCTCAGAGACATGCACGAGGGCGGGACTGATTCGACGGCATTTAAAGATTTGCGGTCCGCCACTGACCTTGCTCTCCGGGCAACGAAAGTGGCCGCTCGCGCCGTCGGTCAGGTGATGGCCACGTGTGTGGTTCAGGAGCGCCATCTCTGGCTCAACCTGGCTGACACGCGGAGCGCTGAGCGGACTCGTCTGCTCGACGCTCCGCTCTCCCAGGTTGGCCTTTTTGGCGGTGCGGTTGAGGACTTCGCCCAGCAGTTCTCTACCGCCCAGAAGCAGACGGAGGCCATCAAACACATCCTGCCCCGGCAACCAGCTGCTGCCTCCACCCAGTCGCCGGCGCAGGTGCCTCCCTCTGCTCGCCGCCGAGGATGCCCCCCTGCGGCTCCCCTCCCTCCCGCCCGGCCCCAGCAGCAGCCTTCACCCGGGCCCCGGCGTCGAGGAGGCCGCAGGCCGGCGTCACAGCCCCCTCAGGCCGCTCGCCCCGCTAAACGCCAGGCCAAGCGAAGATCCTGACACGGGCCGCTCAGTGACGATCTCGAGTCTTTCACAGGAGGTGGTAGCAGGCCCCCTCCTTCCCCCGGTGGAGGGCCGGGGGAGAATCTTTTGTTCTCAGCTCCCCGCTGCTCACCCACGGGTGGGCAGCACCCTGAACTGGTTAAAGAAAGACTTGACATCCTCACTGAGCTCACAGACTGGAGTGGGTGCGCTCAATGCCCCAGTGCGTCAGCCCACACACTCCTCTCTGTCGCTGAGGGCGCGGAAGGGTGCGTGTGTCGCCCCCGGGCTACGCCAATCCCTTCCCCCTCTATCGCCAGACCCCCGGCAGAACAGACCCCCGTGGAACCCTCTGTCGGGTCCCTTCTGTCGGGGAGCGGGCTTCGACGCATCCGAGCGGGGTAACTCCTGCACGCGTGCCAGTCGACCCGCACCGCTGCCCCTCCGGGGGGACGTCTGTGGTTCGCATGACCCCGCTGGCTCACTTCCTGGAAGCCTGGCTAGCGCTTCCCGGGGTATCCCGCTGGGTCATCAGAACGATCAGATTCGGCTACGCAATTCAGTTCGCACGGTCTCCTCCACGCTTCAGGGGAGTTTGCTCCACGATGGTTGGTGGCAATGCCCCGGTCTTGAGAGCGGAGATTGCGACCCTGCTGGCGAAGGGTGCAATCGAGACGGTCCCTCCAGCCGAGGTGCGGTCCGGGTTTTACAGCCCCTACTTCATTGTCCCCAAAAAGACCGGTGGGTTACGACCGATCCTGGACCTGCGCATTTTGAACCGTTCTCTCCATCGACTACCGTTCAAAATGCTCACGGCCAAACGCATTTTCGAATGTGTTCGGTATCAGGATTGGTTTCCAGCGATCGACCTGAAGGACGCGTACTTCCATGTCTCCATTCTCCCTCGACACAGACCGTTTCTTCGGTTTGCCTTCGAGGGCCAGGCATACCAGTACGCCGTTCTCCCATTCGGGTTAGCTCTGTCCCCTCGCGTCTTCACGAAGATCGTCGAGGCAGCACTTGTTCCCCTTCGCGAACACGGGGTTCGCATCCTGAATTATCTCGACGACTGGCTGATACTGGCACACTCTCGAGCTCAGGTTTGCGAACACAGAGACCTGGTGCTCCGGCACCTAGCCCGTCTGGGCCTTCGGGTCAACCGGGAAAAGAGCAAACTTTGCCCCGTGCAGAGGATCTCTTTTCTCGGCATGGAGATAGACTCGGTCGCCATGTCCGCGCAGCTCACGAACGAGCGCGCGCACTCACTGCTGGCTTGCCTTCGTCAGTTCAAGGGCAAGAGTTCGGTTCCACTGAAACTATTTCAGAGGCTCCTGGGGCATATGGCATCCGCGGCCGCGGCAACGCCGCTCGGTTTGCTTCATATGAGACGGCTTCAGCTGTGGCTTCGCGATCGAGTCCTGAGGTGGGCATGGCATCGCGGTTCGCTCCGAGTTCCAGTGACTCCAGCGTGCCGCCGAACCTTCTTCCCGTGGTCGAACCTCAGCTTTTTACGGACCGGCGTCCCTATTCAGCGAGTTTCCAGGCATCTCGTTGTCTCCACGGATGCGTCTACCACGGGTTGGGGTGCCATGTGCAATGGGCATGCAGCCGCCGGTTCCTGGACAGGAGCCCAGCGCCTCATGCACATCAATTGCCTCGAGCTGTTGGCAGTACGGCTCGCCCTGCACCGCTTCCGAGCGTTGCTCAAGGGCCAGCATGTGCTTGTCCGCTCAGACAACACTACGGCAGTAGCGTACATCAACCACCAGGGGGGTCTACGCTCGCGCCAGTTGTCGCAGCTCGCCCGCCACCTCTTGATATGGAGTCAGAAGCACCTGAGGTCCCTTTGTGCAGTTTACATTCCTGGAGACCGGAACTGGGCAGCCGACGAGCTGTCCCGGGCCCGTCCCATCTCCGGCGAATGGCGACTCCATCCCCAGTCGGTCCAGCTGATTTGGGACCAGTTCGGGGAGGCACAGATAGACCTGTTCGCCTCTCGGGACTCGTCCCACTGCGCCCAGTTTTATTCTCTGACCCGCGGCACTCTCGGCTCGGATGCGCTGGCGCACAGCTGGCCACGGGGCCCACGCAAGTATGCGTTTCCCCCAGTGAGCCTCCTTGCACGGGTGTTGTGCAAAATCAAGGAGGACGAGGAGCAGGTCTTGCTGGTAGCCCCCTATTGGCCCACCAAGACGTGGTTCTCCGAACTCATGCTCCTCGCGACAGCACCTCCTTGGCCTATTCCTCTGAGACCGGACCTACTCTCTCAGAGACGGGGCACTCTGTGGCACCCTCGTCCCGATCTTTGGAGGCTGCACGTGTGGCTCCTGGACGGGACGAGGCAGGTTTGAGTTCGCTGCCACCTGCGGTGGCGGCAACCATCACTTCCGCAAGAGCGTCGTCCACGAGACACCTTTATGCGTTGAAGTGGAACCTCTTCGTCAATTGGTGTTCTTCTCGCGGAGAAGACCCCCGGAGATGTTCGATCAGTGTCGTGCTTTCCTTCCTGCAAGAGGGGTTGGAGCGCAGGCTGTCGCCCTCCACCCTTAAGGTTTACGTCGCGGCCATTGCCGCTTCTCACGAAGCAGTGGAGGGTAAGTCCTTAGGGAAGCACGACCTGGTCATCAGGTTCCTGAGGGGAGCGAGGAGGCTGCATCCGCCTCGTCCTCCCCTCGTACCCTCTTGGGACCTCTCGGTAGTTTTAAGTGCTCTGCAGAGGCATCCCTTTGAGCCTTTGCAATCGGTAGAGTTAAAGTTTCTGTCCATGAAGACAGCACTCCTGGTTGCATTGGCCTCCATCAAGAGGGTGGGGGACCTGCACCCATTCTCCGTTGACGAAGCGTGCCTGGAGTTCAGGCCGGCTTACTCTCACGTGATCCTGAGACCCCGGCCTGGATATGTGCCCAAGGTTCCCACCACTCCCTTCCGGGACCAGGTGGTGAACCTGCAAGCGCTGCCCCCGGAGGAGGCAGACCCAGCCTTGGCACTGCTCTGTCCGGTAGTGCTCTCCGCACCTATGTCGACAGAACGCGGTGTTTCAGGACCTCAGACCAGCTCTTTGTCTGTCATGGAGGGAGCCAGAAGGGAAGGGCTCTCTCAAAGCAACGGCTGTCCCACTGGATAGTGGATGCCATTGCTTTGTCTTACCAGCAGCAAGGCCTTCCGTGCCCCCTTGGTGTGACAGCCCATTCCACTCGGAGTGTTGCCTCCTCTTGGGCTTTAGCGCACGGCGCCTCGCTAACAGACATCTGCAGAGCTGCAGGCTGGGCGACACCCAACACCTTCGCCAGATTCTATAATCTGCGAATTGAGCCGGTATCCTCTCACGTTCTCGTTTCGGCCAATTCTGGATCCGCTCAGGTGTCTTCGCTTGCTCGCCACTCCACTCCCCGGACTGGATAAGTGCGATATTTCCTCAGTTCTTCCATTGAAGTCGTGAGTCCTCCAGCACCGACGATGCGGGCACCACTGCTGTGGCTCTGGATGCTGGCTAGGTGCCTCCATGCGTACGGTTCCCCATGGTAACCGTCTCGTGTATTATCCACTGTAAGCCTCTCTGAGCATGTGTCTTCCCTTGGCAAGCCATCTGCCACCCCTGGAGTTAAAATTAGTAGCCACCTGCGGTTGGTGCTCCAGTGATTCCATATGTGTTCCTATGTGGCCATATGTGTATTCGTAAGTCCTCCCTTCGGTAGCCAGCTGGTAGCATGTCCCTTCCGGGATATGTTTCCCAGTGTACCTTGGTAATCCTGTGTCAAAGTCGGATCCCCAAAAAAAAAAAAAAAAAAAAGAGGTAAGGCTCGGGGGTCCAGACTTTCGAGGGCACTGGAAGACAGCTTGAAGTTGGCGTGATGGCACAGACCCCCAATCTCCGTCACTTCTGACGTAACTCGAAGTGACTACGAAAGGGAACGTCTCGGTTACGTATGTAACCCTCGTTCCCTGAGTAGGGAACGGAGACGTTACGTCTCCCTGCCACTTCTGCTGTATCGCTGGGTAGATGCCGAGTTCAGTCTTGGCTCCTCAGCAAAGACATACTGCGGTTGCGTTCACTTCCTCCTTTTATACTCACGGAGTAGGGCGGAGTACGCTATGCAAATTTCCGCAGCCCCAAGGCATTGCATGCCATTGGCTCGTGTTTAAATACTCGAAGAGGATTGGCTTTCTATGCGAAATCCCCCAATCTCCGTCACTTCTGACGTAACGTCTCCGCTACATACGTAACCGAGACGTTTCATGAAGCACAGAAAACTTTCTGCATTTTTACAATTAAAAAAAAAAAAAGAATTCCCCACAAGGACAAGGATTTCGAATATTGCCATCTTTGTGGGGATATATAAGGTTGCGAACACCAGTGGTGGAAAGTAACTAATTACAAATACTTTCATTACAGTACCCAGCAAACACGTGACATAACGACGACCAAAAGTAACGTCAGTATTGGTCGTTGGTTCGTCGTGTCACCAAAAGACTATGCCACGACTATGTGGCAACGTCATCAGAAGGTAGTCTTGTGACCACATCGCTTGGTCGCTTCCTTACCTTCCCACAACGTTGTCTAAAGACCAGGTGATGACCAATCATTTTCTAACCTCCTCACCACGTCTTAGCCACCTCATTTCTAGACTTAAGCAGTTCGAAATTGTTTTCAGATGTTTTATATTTACAGGTGCTGGTAATATAATTAGAATATCATCAAAAAGTTGATTTATATCACTAATTTCATTCAAATACTGAAACTATATACAAACCCAATTCCATAAAAGTTGGAACACTGTACAAATTGTGAATAAAAACAGAATGCAATGATGTGGAAGTTTCAAATTTCAATATTATATTTAGAATACAACATAGATAACATATCAAATGTTTAAACTGAGAAAATGCATAATTTTAAGGGAAAAATAAGTTGATTTTAAATTTCATGGCATCAACACATCTCAAAAAAGTTGGGACAAGGCCATTTTTACCACTGTGTGGCATCCCCTCTTCTTTTAATAACAGTCTGCAAACGTCTGGGGACTGAGGAGACAAGTTGCTCAAGTTTAGGAATAGCAATGTTGTCCCATTCTTGTCTAATAAAGGCTTCTAGCTGCTCAACTGTCTTAGGTCTTCTTTGTTGCATCTTCCTCTTTATGATGCGCCAAATGTTTTCTATGGGTGAAAGATCTGGACTGCAGGCTGGCCATTTCAGTACCCGGATCCTTCTTCTACGCAGCCATGATGTTGTAATTGATGCAGTATGTGGTTTGGCATCGTCTTGTTGGAAAATACAAGGTCTTCCCTGAAAGAGACGATGTCTGGATGGGAGCATATGTTGTTCTAGAACTTCGATATACCTTTCAGCATTGATGGTGCCTTTCCAGATGTGTAAGCTGCCCATGCCACACGCACTCATGCAACCCCATACCATCAGAGATGCAGGCTTCTGAACTGAGCGCTGATAACAAATTGGGTTGTCCTTGTCCTCTTTAGTCCGGATGACATGGCGTCCCAGTTTTCCAAAAAGAACTTCAAATTTTGATTCGTCTGACCACAGAACAGTTTTCCACTTTGCTAGAGTCCACTTTAAATGAGCCTTGGCCCAGAGAAAACGCCTGCACTTCTGGTTCCCGTTTAGATATGGCTTCTTTTTTGACCTATAGAGCTTTAGCCGGCAACGGTGAATGGCACAGTGGATTGTGTTCACTGACAATGCTTTCTGGAAGTATTCTTGAGCCCATGTTGTGATTTCCATTACAGTAGCATTCCTGTGTGTGATGCAGTGCCGTCTAAGGGCCCGAAGATCACGGGCATTCAGTATGGTTTTCCGGCCTTGACCCTTATGCACAGAGATTGTTCCAGATTCTCTGAATCTTTGGATGATATTATGCACTGTTGATGATGATAACTTCAAACTCTTTGCAATTTTTCTCTGAGAAACTCCTTTCTGATATTGCTCCACTATTTTTTGCCTCAGCATTGGGGGAATTGGTGATCCTCTGCCCATCTTGACTTCTGAGAGACACTGCCACTCTGAGAGGCTCTTTTTATACCCAATCATGTTGCCAATTGACCTAATAAGTTGCAAATTGGTCCTCCAGCTGTTCCTTATATGTACATTTAACTTTTCTGGCCTCTTATTGCTACCTGTCCCAACTTTTTTGGAATTTGTAGCTCTCATGAAATCCAAAAGGAGACAATATTTGGCATGGCAATTCAAAATGTCTCACTTTCAACATTTTGATATGTCATCTATGTTGTATTCTAAATATAATATTGAAATTTGAAACTTCCACATCATTGCATTCTGTTTTTATTCACAATTTGTACAGTGTCCCAACTTTTATGGAATTGGGTTTGTAGTATAATTATATTTAATTATATATATATATATATTATTTATTATTTAAAAATGTTACCCTATTCACCTGTAGTGTCTCATTAAGACTCATTAAAGTCATACAGATTTCAACGATTTCCCTTCAGTACAGTAGGGGGCAGTATATGCAACTATTTCAAATGTAGTTTTTAAATGGCTTTTTAACTAGTTAGGTTTAATTGTTGAGTAGACAGTGTTGCGTCTGTAAACTATTCTGTTTTTAGAACTTGACAATCCCCTAACTTTGTTTTGAACATCTTTTCAGAAACATCAATTGGCTACCATGTCTTTTCACAACAAGTAAAATATATTTATATAACGTTAGCACTTTTCACAATTTAGCATAAATTGTATCAAAGCAGTTTCACAGTATCAATCAAAACAACATAACAATGGTTCTTTCTTAGTGGAAAAACAACATATGGTCTCAAGCGGATAGTTGCTTTTGCTTATTTTATTTCCAAACCATACTTCTTTTTGAAGTGTTATCTGCAATGTGTTATCTTTGCACTTTGTACGTTTCTGACCTTCATTTTAATGTCTTTGAAATATTTTGTGTTTCTGAAACAGAGACACTTAAGACAATGTTGACCCGCCAGGATGTGATGTCAAAAAACATCCAGGAGATACTTCTCCGGTTAAACCAGATTGGAGGGGCCAGCCAGGGTCCGGAGACCCCAATAGAAATCGATGTGGCCCAGTCTTTGGAAGAACTTGCTGTCTTGGAGGCAAAACTGAAAGACCTTCCGGACTACAAGAAGAGATTGGTGGGTAATGGTTTAAACATAAAGTATCTTTTATGTAGAGCTAAATATTTACCGCATTACTGATTTTTAATTTTCTGTATTTCCTCTGTGTAGACACACCATCTCAGTCTGATTGGTGGAGCCAACCCGGGTGAAGTTACAAGGCGTATCATGCGGGCTGTTGCTTCTAGCGGTGTCTGGAAAAACTACAGCCTTCATGGGAAGAAGGGGAAAAAAACGTTGCTGCATACAGCAGTGTACCAGGTTATCAAACGTGAGTTTAATATTTGGTAATAATTGTGTGAATGTTCCACAGCACAAAAAAATAATTTATGCTTGTCTAAACTTTTTAAAGTTGTCTTGTCTAAAATTTTCTGCTTTACAATTGGTTCATGTTTTAAAATATAGCTTGCTGTTTTCAAATCTAAAAGACAATATCAAAATGCCCTTAATATATACTAGATGAGTCCACCACTTGTTTTGTAAAACATTGTAATCACACAAGAAATAAAAAAATTGTAAAAAAAAAAAAAAAATGCATTCTACACAACAGGGGCTATCATGCTGAGTCGATCCGGACTACAGGACAAAGCTGTGGAGGAACTCGTCACAAATGTTTTAAAACATGCCCCAGCCCACAGTAAAATACAGGTACAAATATACACTTCTTGTGAGCATTTCACTTAAAAGACTGTGGCAATTGACTATTACTTGTAGGGATGGACCAATACCACTTTATGGAATGAGTATAGTATTTTATTTTTGCACTTGCCAATAGTGTGTACAGTGTACCAATACAAAATCTTGACATTGAATCTTGAAGGTCTGTTCACTCAATTTATTTAAATTGTTTGTCTAGCTGCAGTCAGTCCCAGAAGTGGCGGTCCAGCTACAGGACAATAACCAGCAATTCACATGAAGACCTTTTTAAAGTGTTTTAAATAGTGTGTTAAACTTTTTTTTTTTTGCTTTAATGTACAGTTGTTCATTTTTTCCCATTTGTTTTTAAAGTGTTTTAAATAGTGACATTTATTTTTTGCTTTAATGTATAGTTGTTCATTTTTTCCCCAATTATAGTGTATATATTTATAGTGTCTATTCAATTATGTTAGATAAAATCTGCAAAAACACTTTTCAGTTTTTTCATTTATTCTACATGTTTTTTTTAACATGTTTAACATTAACAATAGTGAATGTTTAAACATGTTTTTACCAATTGTTTGAGTAAAATGTCACAATTTGAACAGTAAAGCTACTTGAAACAAACAAGTTCTGAACAAGAACCACAATTATAGATGTTGCTGTGGCAGTAGTGGAAGGTAAATGTTTGTCAATAAAACCACTGCAGAATGAATATATATATATATATATATATATATATATATATATATATATATATATATACTGTATATAACACGGTCGCAAAGTGACGTACTGAAGACGTTGTCACGTTGTCGGTTGGCGACGTCGTAGCGACATCTTTTGGTGTTTCACTTTGACAGTTGTGGCGTCGTCATATGCTAACGTAAGTGTGACTAAAAATGACCAGCACGTGACGTCGTCACAACGTAATATTGTTTGCTGGGACTTGAGTAGATTTTTTCATTTTTTCTACTTTCTTGAGTATAATTAAATTTTGGTACTTTTACTCTTACTTGAGTAAAATAAAAATAAAGTATTCAACTTCTCTACATTTATTTTTCATAAAAAGCACAAAGTACTTTGACAAAGGTGCCGACGGAGCAACAGGGCAAGCTGATATTTGACAGACACTTTTCAAACTACTGCGGTGGAGCCCTGCGCTTCAGCCAATAACAGACACATCTGAAGCAGTTCAGCCAATAACAGACAGATCTGAAGCCCTTCAGCCAATAACAGAAAGGTCTGACTCGGGTGCGAAAACAATCAAAACCTCCAGTTCGGCTGGGGGGCGGGGCGTTCAAACCACGCTTTGAGTTTGATGAGTTTGACATTCAATAACTGGCGCTCGTGTTTTGAATCAGTAGCGCTAACGTTTCAATATTTCAGTGAATGTAAGTGAGTATTCTGCTCATATTTAATTATGGCAACTACTGAAATGGGTCATACCATTGATAATACCAGAGCACTGTGCAATTGAAGTAAATAAAAAAGCTCGGCTCATAACATGGACGCAGTTATTGCATGGACGGAGCAAGATCAATGTAAGTGTCTAAAATACATGCACACAGTTCAATTAATGGTAAAGCTTGCCCTGTTTAACAATACAGTTAAACTAAATATACGAAGCAAACTTTGTACAAAGCTGAAAAACAGTGAAATAAGATCGCATGATGATTTATCTGTCAATCAGATGCATGTAAAAGTGTAGTTCGTTCCTATAGCAACAGTGGACTCCCAGCACATTTTCGGTAGGCTACAACCATAGCGAAAAAAAAAAAGATCATTTAATTTAACTCTTGTGCATCCTTATGGACATTTTTGTCCTTTTCAGTTTTGTTTTTTTGATCACTTTGCCTGTGTTAAAGCTAACTGCAAAAAACTTGGCACAGGTGTGTATTTTTATTGGAATTTTACTATTTCACCGTCATTTTCTTAATTTTTTATTTTTTTTTTTGCATTAGGTACAAAAAATACTTCCTCTCAGCACCTTTTGGACTGCCATTTTTAATCCCCGGTTCAGTTAACTATAAAATTATGCAATCTTTGTTAAGAGGCTTTCATTCTGATGGCAAGGCTTCAGAATTTTTTTTTTTTTACTATTTTTTATCAGATGGTGTAATTTTTTGAGTTTGGCTTATGAAACAAATTGTCACAGTCCTCAGTCTGCACCAGTCTGTCTTGTCTTCAGCACTACACTTCCCTGCACACCTGAACTCACTCCCTCATCAGCCTCCCGTTCAGCGTCCTGCTTCACCTGTTTGCACCTCATTATGTTTGATTCCCCTGTGTATTTAGTTCCTCCTCATTCAGTCTGTCATTGTCGGTCGATGTTAATGTTTGGAAGTGTTTTGTGGATTCTCTCCCCGGCTGTACCAGTTCCTTTGAGTTTCAATTATTAAATGTTTGTATTGGAGCCTTCTCTCTTGGATTCAGTCTTCTACCCGCACTACACCGTGACAGATCGACCGACCTTCAAAAGGAAAAGATGGACCCTTTCGTAGGGGTCCAATTGCTCTGTTTAGAGCAGACGGACCGGTCTCTGGAGGATCATCTGGCAGATTTCCTCCACCTCGCTTCTGCCACAACCTTCCCGGACGACAGCCTCTGCAGCTTCCTGTATGCCGGCCTTAACACCGCCACCAGAGAGCAGTTGTCTGGGAGGGGTCCCCAGGGGAGCTTTGCCGCGTATGTTGAGTGGGTGCTGGTGTCCTGTGGGTCACCTCTCACCATCGAGGACGGCACCAGTCCCACTCCAACGCCAGAGCCCTCTTCATCGCTGGTTCCGCCCAGCCCCGTCGAGCCAGAGACCGTCCAGCCTGCGCCAGAAACCGTCCAGCCTGCGCCAGAGACCGTCCAGCCAGCGCCAGAGACCGTTCAGCCAGAGACCGTCCAGCCTGCGCCAGAGACCGTCCAGCCTGCCCCAGAGACTGTCCAGCCTGCCCCAGAGACCGTCCAGCCAGCGCCCGAGACCGTCCAGCCAGCGCCCGAGACCGTCCAGCCAACGCCCGAGACCGTCCAGCCAGCGCCCGAGACCGTCCAGCCAGCGCCAGAGACCGTCCAGCCTGCCCCAGAGACCGTCCAGCCAGCGCCAGAGATCGTCCAGCCTGCCCCAGAGACCAGGATCCCACCCAGCCTCCCTCTCCCACCTCCTCCCATCATGCATCCGTCAGCCCCTCCGTCTGCCAGCTCCCCTGACCCAGCCTGGTCGTTGGATCCCTGGCCTTCGCCTCACACCTCCTCCATCTGGACACTTCCTTGGCCCCCTGTCCCATCTGCTCCCCCGTGGCTCTTACCTCCCTCAGCTCCTCCATGGCCCATCAGTCCACCAGCTCGGCCAGGCTCCCTCGTCCCTCCAGATTCCCTTCGCTCCCTCATCATCCTCCCTTCACCTTTGGACTTCCTTCCTCTGGCTCCGCCCCGTCATGTCACCCCTGTCGGACTTCTCACTCCCTCCAGTCACCCGTCAGCCCTCACTCGCTCTGGCCTCACCGTATCCCTCTGTGCCCCTGTCGTCACTTCTGTCACCTGAGCCTACGGTGTCACCATGGTCCCTCGGTCCCTCTTCAGCACCCGATGTCGTCTGTCCCTCTGCTTCACCCTGGTCTCCTCTCCCATCTTCCATCGGCTCCATCAGGGGTCCTCCCTCCATCTGCATTGCCCTGGTCTCGCCCTCCATCTGCATTGCCCTGGTCTCGCCCTCAGCCTGCTCCGCCCTGGTCTCGCCCTCAGCCTGCTCCGCCCTGGCCACGCCCTCAGCCAGCTCCGCCCTGGCCACACCCTCAGCCTGCTCCGCCCTGGCCACGCCCTGAACCTGCTCCGCCCTGGCCACGACCCGCTCAGCCCTCAGATCGTCCCCCCTCCTTCCTCTGTTCTGCGGCGTGAGGTCACGCCTCCCGGGAGGGGGGAGTTCTGTCACAGTCCTCCGTCTGCACCAGTCTGTCTTGTCTTCAGAACTACACTTCCCATGATCCTCTCGTCTGCACACCTGAACTCACTCCCTCATCAGCCTCCCGTTCAGCGTCCTGTTTCACCTGTTTGCACCTCATTATGTTTGATTCCCCTGTGTATTTAGTTCCTCCTCATTCAGTCTGTCATTGTTGGTCGATGTTAATGTTTGGAAGTGTTTTGTGGATTCTCTCCCTGTCTGTACCAGTTCCTTTGAGTTTCAATTATTAAATGTTTGTATTGGAGCCTTCTCTCTTGGATTCAGTCTTCTACCCGCACTACACCGTGACACAAATATCGCTTTATTCCTGTTTTCTACTTCGGCATACTATAGAGCCAACTGGATAAATTATCCAACAATATTTGTGTGGGTGTGTTGGTATGGATGTCAGAGTGTGGTTAGTATGTGTGTTATAAAAAAAAAATATGTGTGTGTGTGTGTGCGCATGTGTGTTTTTGTAAAACTGAGAGAGAAAAACTGCAAATTCAAATCCAATCACTGTGAGCTCCAGTGGGGTTTTGCTGGCACCCAATGGGGAAAATATGTTACTACACCGAAAAAAACTGTTACCGAAAGCTCATTTTTTGAGATATCATCCTCAAATTTGGAACACAACCTATTTAGATTTATGGCTTTGATTTTATTGCAGTTTTGAGTTCAACCTGATTTAAAAAATATATATTTTATATAAAATATTTTTTATAAATCATTTTCATAAACTTATGTCTATATAACTTTTTTTTTTACTTCAGCAATAATCTGCAAAGGGTCTTCTTTAAAATGATAAATGATAATAAATAAATAAATAAATAAATAAATAAACAAACTTAAGTCTGTGCTCCAAAGCATCACATTTTTCTGACAGTTTTTTGACATGGACATTTTTGTCCTCTTTTTACCTATGTGTAACTTTTTAATTGATGCACAAGGGTTAATACGTTAACCATACCCCACTTCATTTTTTTTTTTAACTGGGAATTTTTTATTCATACTGTTTTATTGTTTTTCATACCTTTTTTTAATCGGACCTACCTTCTTTGCTTTCAATTATAAATGATTCAAATCAAAACATTCAAATGATCTTACCTTTCTTTTCAAAATTAGTAATAAAAAATTGATCTTGATAACAGAGAAAGCTAGTAACGTTAGTCTATATGTGGAGCACTTTTATTATGGATGGATGCACTTTTTTGGGCTTCAAATGTTCTCCAGTCATTCACTGCCATTATAAAGTTTGGAAGAGCCAGACCATTTTTTAATACAACTCTGATTGTATTCGACTAAAAGCAGAAAGTCGTATCTTCTAAGATGACTTGAGGCAGAGTAAATCGTGGGCTAATTTTAATTTTTGGTTGCTATCCCTTTAAAGACATACATCTTTCTTTTGAAAATACCTGATAGTTTGATAAACACAGATATATTATAGCTATAATGTGTTTGTCTTCATGTTTCATTAGTCAAAACATCACTATTTGCATGTTATTACATCCATATAAGGCATTTCCTGAAATGTGTAAGTTTAATACTTCTATGCATCAGCCTTCAGTATGAATGAAACAGATGGCATGAGAGCGTTTAGCGCTCCATTTTGCTATCATCTCCCCATTTTGGGTAAAAATAGAAAAACACTGAAGTACTTTGTAACGTAGTTACTTGAGTAGTTTTTAAGCAAACTACTTATTTACTCTTACTTGAGTCATATTATTTTTCAGTACTTCTACTTGTACTCAAGTAAATTATTACTGACGTAACAATACTTTTACTTAAGTACAATTTGTCAGTACTCTTTCCACCACTGGCGAACACACACACACTCACACACACACACTCTCTATCTCTCACTCTCTCTCTCTCTCTCTCTCTCTCTCTCTCTCTCTCTCTCTCTCTCTATCCCACACTAACACACACACTCTCTCTCTTCTCTTGCTCTCTCTCACACACAGACTCTCTCTCTCTCTATCTCACAACACATTCTTCTCCTCTCCTCTTCCCTCTTTCTCTCTCTCTCTCTCTCTCTCACACACACACACACACGCACACACTAACGATTATCTTTGCCACATACATGTATCCCGCGATTGTCATACAGTATTGTAAAAACGGCTGTCCCTAAATCAATATTTGACGTGATTTGACCCGTATTCTTGACTGTAACCTATGTTCCCTGAGAACAGGGAACGAGACAATACGTCGAATGATGCAATGGGGAACGCCTCAGGCGTAACAGGTGTCTGAAATCAAATATCAACTCACAGAAATCAGGTTGACCGGCGACAGCCTGTGCATCATTAGCTTGAATGATGAGCGCATCAATCTGGATGTATTAGAAGGGCGCCTTGAAACCGTGACAACATCCTATCGTCTGAAGGGACTGTTGCAGGCAGGCCCCGAGGCATGGCAACGAGACGTATTGTCTCGTTCCCTGTTCTCAGGGAACATAGGTTACAGTCGTAACCTGAGACGTTCCCTTTCGAAGGGAATTCAACAATACGTCGAATGACGCAATGACGCAATGGGGAACGAAATACCCACTCTGCCATGCTGAGGGGAGTGCATGCCGAAAAGGCAGTGACAACTGTCAGAACCAGTAATTCTAAGGAACACTGAAACCACTCACCCTATGTTACATCGGGCTGTCAGTGACAGCACTCCCTTTTCGGTCATAGCCCAAGCTAATGAACCAAGAAAAACCAGAACGTAATAACGTGGTTAAATCGGGGCCAGCTCAAAGGCTTTAGGACCACAACTTCAAAATAGAAGGGGTCCCTTCTAGTGAGTGTGGCTAGGGGGCCAAAGGGACCCCCAGCCAGTCACTATTCAGGAGAACACTCCTCCTGAAATGCCCCCAGGCTGGCCTGGTGATCTGTACTAAGACACACAGTCTGGCCATAGCCTGTCCGTCCAAGACAGAGCCTCTGGAAATTGCCTAGGAAAGGCATCCAAAAACTGAAGGCCCGCGAAGCTGGCAGAAACCATCGAGTTTCGGATCACAGAGACGGGATCCTCCGGAGAGTGTGACTCAACCTCAAAACAACAGGAATCGTACACTCAATCCACAAGTTTCCACCCAGTGCTCGCTTTTGAGCACTGAGGAAGTAAGAGAGGGATGAAAATCAGGAGGGTCAATGAGACCTAAGACCTGATGACCCCCTGTGTGGGGAGCTCTGAAACATGAGGGCTCATGTCAGGAAGGCCGTACATTGTGCGGCCTGAAACTCAATGACCACAGCATGTGGAAGCTCATCCTTCAGGAAAGCCAGAGGCTAGAAACCTGACGGACCCACAATGTGGGGCTACCCTGAAAAAGGTCTAATGAGACCTAAAACCACCAGTTGTGGGAGATAGCTTGAACAAGGGAAGTGCCTGTCGTAATGTATTGCGACAAAGACACATCTAGAGTGGGACCCAAAGTGAAGAACCGGAGTCTGAACCACACAAGAAGGGACCGAAGCATACCGCACGTGACCCTCACCATAAGAAATGGATTTTAAAAATTGCACAAGACATCTCGTCGGGTGACTTACCACAATAATAGGTGAAGTATGGGTTTGTGTACTTCACTCTGAATTCAGGAAGGCCTGTTGAGGCCTGTAACCTGGCGCCCACAGTGTGTGGGAGCTCATAACCAGGAAGGCCTAGTGAGGCCTGTAACCTGGCGACCACAGTGTGTGGGAGCTCATGACCAGGAAGGCCTGGAAAGGCCTGTAACCTGGCGACCACATCCGGTGGGAGCTCGTACTCAGGAAGATCAGTGAGACCCAGCCTGGTGTACCTGAAAAACCACACCAAGTGGGAGCTACTTCCAGAAGTTAGCTCTTAAGAACTCTTAAAGTGGGACCCGAGGAAAGACCGGGGTCTGAGCCACATAAGAAGGGACCGAAGCATACCGCGCGTGACCCTCACCATAAGAAATGGATTTTAAAAAGTGCACAAGACATCTCGTTGGGTGACTTACCACAATAATAGGTGAAGTATGGGTTTGTGTACTTCACTCTGAATTCAGGAAGGCCTGGTGAGGCCTGTAACCCAGCAACCACAATATGTGGGAGCTCATAACCAGGAAGGCCTGTTGAGGCCTGTAACCTGGCGACCACAGTGTGTGGGAGTTCATGACCAGGAAGGCCTGGTAAGGCCTGTAACCTGGCGACCACATTGGGTGGGAGCTCGTAGTCAGGAAGGTCAGTGAGACCCAGCCTGGTGACCACAACCTGTGGGAGCTTACTCCACCAAGTGGAAGCTATTTCTTCCAGAAGTTAGCCAGAGAAGGGCGTCCCTGTAGCCTACTTAAGTGACAGGACGCCTCTTAAAGTGGGACCCAAGGGAAGACTGGGGTCTGAGCCACATAAGAAGGGACCGAAGCATACCGCGCGTGACCCTTACCATACAAAATGGATTTTAGAAAGTACACAAGACATCCCGTCATGTGATTTACCACAATAATAGGTGAAGTATGGGTTCGTGTACTTCACTCTGAATTCAAGAAGGCCGAACTTGAGGCCTGTAACCTGGCAGCCACAACAAGTGGGAACCCATAATCAGGAAGGCCTGACAAGGCCTAACACCCGATAGTCCCAATGCATGGGGAGCTCACATTCAGGAAGGCCGCTGAGGCCTGCAGCCTGACATGTGAAGACTCACCACTACTTAGCGACCACGAAAAGTGGGGGTTTCACATTCAGGAAGGCCTGGTGAAGCCTGCAACCTGACATGTGACAACTCACAACCAGGAAGGCCAATGAAGCCTGAAGCCTGGTGACCACAGAGTGTGAGCAAAGTGCTCAGGAAAGGTGGTGAGGCTGTAGTCTGGCTACCGTATCATGTGGGAGCCCAAATTCAGGAAGGCTGGGTGAGGCCTGTAAACTGACTACCACAGTATGTGGGAACTCATAACCAGGAAGGCCCCTTTGAGGCCTGTAACCTAGCAACCACAATGTGTGGGAGCTCATCACCAGGAAGGCCTGGTGAGGCCTATAACCTGACTACCACAGTATGTGGGAACTCATAACCAGGATGGCCCCTTTGAGGCCTGTAACCTAGCGACCACAATGTGTGGGAGCTCATAACCAGGAAGGCCTGGTGAGGCCTGTAACCTGGCGACCACAGTATGTGGGAGCTCATAACCAGGAAGGCCTGGTGAGGCCTGTAACCTGGCGACCACAATGTGTGGGAGCTCATAACCAGGAAGGCCTGGTGAGGCCTTTAACCTGGCGACCACAGTATGTGAGAGCTCGTATCCTGGTGACCACAGTATGTGGGAGCTCATAACCAGGAAGGCCTGGTGAAGCCTGTAACCCAGCGACCACAGCATGTGGGAGCTCATAACCAGGAAGGCCTGGTGAGGCCTGTAACCTGGCGACCACAATAAGTGGGAGCTCATAACTAGGAAGGCCTGGTGAGGCCTGTAAACCGGCAACCACAGTATGTGGGAACTATAACCAGGAAGGCCCCTTTGAGGCCTGTAACGTAGCGACCACAATGTGTGGGAGCTCATAACCAGGAACGCCTAGTGAGGCCTGTAACCTGGCGACCACAGTATGTGGGAGCTCATAACCAGGAAGGCCTGGTGAGGCCTGTAACCTGGCGACCACAGTATGTGGGAGCTCATAACCAGGAAGGCCTGGTGAGGCCTGTAACCTAAGATTTAAGATTGTTAAAAGGTCACTTCATGCCAATTCTCTCTAAGTGCGCAGTTCTGAAGCAGAATCATTAGGCCCTATGGTAATAGTCAAAATCTAAAGTATATGTATCATGAGCAATGTATGCATGTACCATCCGTTTTTGTAACCACGAGTATTCTGTATATACTCAGCTCGCACATGTGCGTTTAATTTTTTCTCGGTAGTTAGTTTGTCCACACGGAGGCGCCACAGGATTGTGCTATAAAAAAGAAATCGATGAGACTGAACAACAAACTACTGGACACAACAAAAACACAAGCCCGCGTTGACAAGTGCACGAGTGAGAATGTTCAGTTAACTCTAGTTCAAAAGTGTGCAAATACTTTTTTTACACTCTTAAAATTGAAGGTTCAATTTTGGCATTGATGATTCCATGAAGAACATTTAACATCAAGGGCACAAAAGGTTCTTCTAATGGAATAAATGTTATTTAGAGACTATCAAAATATTCTTAAAGCCCAAAGTATATTTTTTACACATACGCGAAGGGTCAGCGTACAGAGCTTGTGAGGCAAATTTCGCCACCAGAATAGTACATGCATACTAGGTGGCAACACCTTTTTTTAAAAGTAGAAAACGAAACAAAAGTGATGGAAAAACAACAATAGACTCCAACAACAACAGACACTCTCATTAACAAGTGACTTTAGTACAACTGTAGTTTAAAAGAATACAAAGACATTTTTATTTGTCATAACTTCTAGAGAAAAATAGCATGAAAGATGAAACATGTGTTGACTATCAAGTGAAGTAGACTTTGAAAGACTATGCTTTTGACTGTAAACATAGACTAGCGTACACATATACTTTGAGCTTTACACTCAGAAAAAAAATGGTTCTTTTAAGAATTGATCACTGAAAGGTTCTTTGGGGAACAAAAAATGGTTATTTGTTGGCATCGCTGTGAAAATACCCCTTTAAAGCCTTTATTTAAAAAAATGTAATCACTCATAATACATGGAGAGAAATAGTGCAGGCACTATGAAACGTTCTAGTACGCATGTGTTCACACACTATAAAATGAAGTATTTAATTTTAAAGAAAGACTGCATTCAGCTGTACACATATGGTAAACATTTGCATCAAAACCAAAGTATGCTTTCGGCTATAGTTCTCTCTAGTTTACTTTTCCACATTTTTCCAAAAATAATATCTCACAATATCTTAGAGCTCTACCCTCAAACAATGAGGTCATATTAGTTTGCTCACACTGATCCGAACGTCGGCGTTTGATTAATCTTGATGCGTGTTTGAGGAATTACAATCCCAGAAAATTGAGGAAAGCTAATTTTTTGGGATCCAATTTGGTCCGTTCAAGAGACATTGTTTGGAGCTGATTTGAGGGAGGGTGAGGGTTGTGGATTTGATGAGGACATGTTAATATCTACTATTGAGAAGAGATAAGATCTTCATTAGACTTAGCGCTAGCGTGAGGGAGGTCTTATCGCCGTCTGAGGGGAGCGCAGGCGGAGTGACAGCGAGATTAGAGGAAAGGGCTGGCTTACACTTTACCGTCAGTCCTGAGGCTTTGTGACGGGGTCAACTTAATTTTGTTTCTCTGATATTAAAAACCTGTATGAGATAAAGAGTTACTCTTTATTAGCTGCCAAGGGAAGCAGGCAGGTGGAAGGAGGGTGACTCACCGTTCTCAAGGAATTCTGCGATGACTTCCGACAGGCATTACGGACATTAACAGACTGCAGTCTTAGGCCGCTGTACGTGAGCTGTATCGTTTAGGTTCGTTCCGACAAACAGGGCACTACATTTTCTTTTGCTCAATATGATAAACGTTAATAAAAGGTATCCAAACAAAAAGTTCTCCATGCATTATCCTGCAGTTAATAAGAAAGTGTAATTTATTTGCGCACTATATTGACTGCGTATTGAGACATAAAAAACGGTTGCTCGATTTTCAACCAATCAGCGTCGAAAATGAAAGTAGGTCACAGCCAAATCAAGCTAATATCTCTACGCAAATGTAAACATGGAGGAGGACGTAAGCAGCTCATCTTCATCTGATAGAGGCGATCAAGCTGAAGTTCGATGGGAACAAATCAAGCAATGTGCGAAGGAATGGCTCAAAACGTCTGACACTACGTTACTGATCACATGCTGCAAGTAAGTTAAGTTACCTTCATAGCTAACATATCAATATTTTTTTCATTATTTTTGGATGATGCTAATTTACAAACTTCCCGATCATAATCCGGATAAAAACATCGACATACAGGCTTTCAGCAAGTACAAATTATTTTATATGTTTTGCTACAAGTTATTCATAAGTTAGTCAAGAATGTGACTTTTTCCAACAGACGTTTGTATGCACATGTTTTTGTGTAACAAAATGATCTTTCTCAATGACATGAAAAATTTTAGCATTTTTTTTGCTTTTACTTTTCATATCTTAAAACTGCTGTCTTACATTTTATATAGATTTGTTTTATTTGTGCAAAAAATACAGAATAAAAGCATGTTTGATAACAAAAGGTGCATTATGTATTCATTATTATAACATTTACTGTCTGAAAAAAGGCAGTAAATGTTATAATTAAGTAAATTTCATTAATACAAATGAGTAAATTCTGCTTGATTTATTTGTGAGGCGACTTAAATAAAAAAGCACATTACACTAATAATATTAAATTCATCATGTGCCATAGACTAAATAATTTAGGACTGTGGTGAGCAGGACGGCCGAGGGAAGTGAGAGAAAGTCGCGAGGCCGGTGGTGCGATTGCTAATGAGCAGCACCTGTGAAGCACACCGGTATCGCATCTCTCACGAAGGAGTGGAGCCATAAAGGGGGAGCGACGAAGTGGATGATCGAAAGAGGAACAGGCCTGCTTTTGTTTGTATTTTATATTTTATTTGGTAAGCCAGCAGTCGTCCGCGAGGGGCTGCTGGCAGGTAATTTGTTTGTTTATTTTGTTTAAATAAAGTTTTATTTTTCATTATTATCCGGTTCCTGCCTCCTTCTTCCCTGAACCTTGTTACATTGGTGCCGAAACCCGGGAAGAGGGAGGAACGCGCTGTCCGAGGGTCCTCGCCGCTGTGGGGAATCCGCGGTGCCATCGAGCATGGTGCGCGAGTCGCCGCCGCTCGCCGTGGGCCGGAGCCTGCTGCCGTCCGCCGTAAGGGGAGGAGCAGGGAGCGGGGGACTCACGGCCATGGACGCTCGAGGCGGGGTGCTGGGGTGCGTTGCCGGTGGGACACCCGAGCTCGCCGCCGACCGCCTGGGAATGGAGGGGCGGCTGCCTTCCGGGAGGGAGAGGAGGAGTCACCGCCGCTTGCCGTGGGCCGGAGCCTGCTGCCATCCGCCAATTAAGGGGAGGAGCAGGGAGCGGGGGACTCCTGCCGTCTGCCCAAGGCACCCGAGGAGCCGTCGCCGTCCACCGGGGGCGGGGGAGCGTCGAGGCATCCACCGAGGCCCATCCAGCGTCGCCACCGGGCACCGCGGAGGAGATCGCCCAGCAGGTGAGGGACAATTAATGGCAGCGCGTTGTGGGAGCCGGACCAAATTTTTATTTATTTTTTCCTCTCTCCTCTCTCTCGTGTCCGTCGCTCCTCATGCTTCCGTCTCCGTTTTCCTCGGCTCGTCGATCCATACCCATGTCTGCTGGATGTCTGCTGGCAGGTAATTTGTTTGTTTATTTTGTTTAAATAAAGTTTTATTTTTCATTATCATCCGGTTCCTGCCTCCTTCTTCCCTGAACTTTGTTACAAGGACATTTTACTTAATTTATTCGGGTAGATCACACACACACAAAAAAAACACACCTTAAAATCTACTCAAATATAATACGTGTAATATTGTTACCATAATTTTCTTTAAGTAGATACCATGTAATATTTTTTACAGTGTACATGCAGTGCAGTTACTGTTTGTGTATGCGAACTGACAATTCACCATTAAATGTGTTTTTTGAAAAGTGTTTTACTTTTTTTACATATTATATTTTGGCTGAATTCTATGTGTTATTCAGATTTTCCTCAAACATTACCTTTGAATTGGAACAACATAATAAGAAGTAATTGGGATGTTAATGATAGAAGTTTTCTTGATAAGCTTATGTTTACTGTGCCTAGATGGCAACTTCAGGTATATCACACATTTCTAACTTGTTTATTTTGTAGTTTATGTCACAGGTCGAGGGGAGGAATGTTCGGATGACCAACCACCCCCCCTCTAACTGAGTCACCACCGTGAGGAGTCGACACCACAGGCACACAACAGAGGACCACGAAGACAGAGAGAAGTTTCAAAGGAGTAACAATCTTTATTGAACATTATAGCAAAGCGCGCCAGTTGAATAGACTCCACTCTACCCCAGATATCCTTCAGCCACGGTCGAACGTGGATCAACCGCCACCGTGCCTCTCGGACGGCGATTTCGAGACTCCGTTCACCAGTGGTGCTGTAACTTTCCAGACTCAGGTAGTAAGTATAGCAATAAGGATTCTTCACAGTACAAAGTACTCTCATCAGTGCACAGTAATGAGATAGTGGAATAAAAGCTTACTTCTCCCCAGCGGTGCTGCAAACTTCCATGACTTGAGTAGTGAGTGTAACAGGTGGAAACCCTCACCGTACACAGTACTCTCTTCGGTTCGTAGCAGGAGGACAATGGGTTAAAGGGTTACTTCCCCGGAGATGCTGCATACTTCTTCTCCACGGTACCACGTACTCTCGTCGGTGCCAGTAATGGAACAGTAGTTTAACCGTTTCAGACTTCCAGAACTCGAGCAGCAAGTATAGCAAGTGGGAACCCTCACCGTACTCTATTCGGTATCACTCTAGGCTTCTGATGGAGAGCAATTTTTTTAATAACGTTCCACAAACATGCAGGCATGGATTGGGGCCACTTCTCAGCAAAGACACATCACACTTGTGTTCACTTCAATTCCACAGCCATAAATCCTTGTGTATCAATAAGGCAAAAGCACTGCAATTCACTCACACGATAGGGCTGATCAGAGGCCTCACTCAGTTTGTTGCACTAGCTTTGAAACACATACTCTGAAACACATAGCTCCTCCAACAGTCAGATCCACCTTCACTGTATCCTCTTCAAGCGGTTAAAAATGTTCATAAGAAGAAAATCACTTCACTTATCTTTTTTTCTCTCTCCTTCCACACCACAGATCAAGTCAATAGCTCAGTCCAACAGTCTTCCCACAGAGGATCACTCTGATCCAGCAAACTCAAATGGGCGATCTCCACACCCCAGCGATTTTCCAGAGAAAGCTTGTATCCAGCACGAGCACTTCAAAACTCCACTTTCCTTACACGCACGTCCAGTGTGCGCCGAGCGCCCCCCTTGCTCTTCACCGGGCGTCTCTCCCTTTCTCCTGTTCCTCCCCTGTCTGTGTCTTCCCCCTCTCTTTTATCTTGACTCGAACAGGAAACCCGTGTGGGTGCCGCTTCTCTCTCTCTCTCGCACCTGCAGTGCATTAGCGCTAATCAGTACGGGCATGTTTCCATGGCCCTGTCCCAATATCCGCACTTGCGCCCTTGTGCCCCTCAATGCGCGTTCTCGCTTAGGGGTGCAAGACCGTAGGGTGTCCCAATCCTCTAATAGTGTTCTCCAGGGGTGATCAAAAGGGCACTTAATGCACCCTTTTCGTAAGTGTGCATCAGTAACGTTGATATTTATCTGTAACGTTGAAACGTATGTTTGACTGAATCTTTTAACTTGTCTTATTTCTTGACTTATATAGCTCCTTATACTTTTTAAGCTACTTATACTTTAATAATGGCTATTCTTGGTCAATAATATGAAAAGAGACAGGGTTGTGTCATTTTATTTTATACAGCCTATATGTTAGACTATTTTAATATATAGCCTATACAAAATATATCACCAACACGTCATGTTTTTTTTTTTTTCATGTATGGGAATTTCATCAATTTCCATAATAACAATTAACATTGCATTTCGAATCTCTGTGAATATGGTAAGGCGGTATAAACTCAGGTAAACCTCAATCACATATTATCTTAGCCAAAAAAAAAAATGTTTTAATATTAATAACATTAACAGAAAGGTTGCTGGCTAAGAGTAAAAAAAAAAAAAAAAGATATTAATTTTTTCATTTAAAGGATTGTGTCATGTTACAGCTATTATAAGCATAACACATATTAGCCAAATGAACAGTGTTTGCTGATCACAACAGAATTGACGTAGCTTTTTGACGTGTGCAAAACTGTCCCAATTCTGCTCTTCACAGCTTCTGGCCCTTGCACACTTTCTCCGCTAAGTGCACTTTCAACAAGTGTCCACTTCGAGGAAGGCCTTAGGGCTCAAGGGAGTATTGGGACAGGGCCCATCACACCTGGAACCGTAGTGGAGTGTTGCACCCAATACGTTCCCCTAGGAAACTTGTCTTAAATTTGTCTTAAATTCAGTGTCTAGACTTTTACATGTCAATAATACACCCGCAATAATACACATTAAAACAGGTGTGCCAAGAAATACTGAGTCAGAAAGTGTAATGTTGGAAGATTGCGAGTGCAAAAGGACAGTTTTAAAAATGCAAACTGTCAAAGAAAAACCCGCCGTCTAAGAGCTTGTCTTCGGAACAATACGTATTTGTTTTATTATTATTTATCTATTTCAAAATGAAACAAAAAACGTCTCAGGTTACGTATATAAATCTGGTTCCCTGAGAGGGAACGTTGCATTACGAATGAAAGCAGTATCAATAATGTCAAACGTGTGATGTGCAGTCAAGTTCGGGTGTGTGCTGTTTTAACAAGTGTTCTCACTGATACGTGTGTGATTCGTGGAGTTTTAACGAGTTTTATAGACATTGTTTCTTATTCAAAAGTGGTGTTTTGCAACTTCGCATATTGCATAGCATGAAGCATATTTCGTGTTTGTCCATCTGTGCAAGATAATTTAACCCTTTAAGCATGCGCAATATGTTTCAGATAGTAGCCTATATGGCAAGTATAAACACATGAATCGGATATGGGTCACAATTTAAAGAACGTGTAAACAGACAGTTAAAAAAATTGGATATAGGCAACAAATCAGAATTGGGCATCAAGACCTGCAGTGTAAACAAGGTCAAAATGGTTCTCCCTCACGTAGCCAGCTCTTCTTGGACTGGATGCGATAGTGCAGGTGTGGCCGATGATGCACCTGTACGCATTTCCCCTGATATCTATGCTCCTGGGGGTTCTGGAGAAGGTTTGCCGGGAGGGGGCTCATCTGCTACTAGTAGCCCCTTACTGGCCGACTTAAATTTAGTTCTCAGACTTAATGTCTCTTCTGGATGGCTCTCCCATGGAGATTCCGCTCAGGAGGGACCTGCTGCCCCAGGCAGGGGGCACAATACGATATTTTCACCCTTCAGACTATTTTTCTTTTTGCTATTTCTTCTATCAAACGAATTGGAAATCTACAAGCCCTGTCGGTTGCTCCCTCATTTCTGGAATTTACACCTGGTATGGTGAAAGCATTTCTATACCCTAGACCGGGTTATATTCCTAATGTCCCAGTTAATGTTGGGGGGACCTATAAAACTGCAGGCATTCATCCTCCACCTTTTAATACCCCAGATCAGGAACGTTTGAACTTGTTATGTCCAGTTCGGCAATTAGATGCCTACGTTTACAGTAAGTCTGAACAATTGTTTGTCTGCTTCGGGTCACTCAAGAGAGGGTGCCCTGCATCTAAATAGGTTATGAGCAAATGGTCGAGGCTATATCATTGGCTTATGAAGCGGCCCGGACAGCCTTCACCTTTGGCTGTTCGGGCCCATTCTACTAGGAGTATGGCGGCCTCTACGGCCTTTATTTCGGGTGTTTACCTTATTGATATTTGTAATGCAGCAGGATGGTCCGCATACATTTGTCAGATTTTATGACCTTGACCTCTCCACTCCAGGGATGAGGTTGCTTGCTTCTTAGTGTGCGCAAGGACTTCACACAGAACGGGCATTTGTCACTATGGCTTAGTGGGTATGGGGTTACCACCACGTCTCAAACGCAGCTCGAAGTTCCCTTGAAAGGGAACGTCTAAAGGCCTGTTCACACCGGGATGAATTTCGCGCGCGAAATGAATGTTGGGCAAGATGAATGTTGAGCTGCTGGTCTCGGAGCATTGAGCTATATGATAATATTTATATTAGTATTTCTGTAATAATAGTATAGTATAGGGTGACCAATAATCCTGTTTTCCCGGGACATGTGTGAAACAGTCACTTTGTGCTTTATAGAAATCTGAGTTGAGATGAGAACTGCGCATAGTGTGCTTAGTGTCAGTTAGATTTTGACAAGTGAGGAGAGGAGAACCGCTCTGCCGACTCTTTGCATTCTTTCTTTTATTTTATTTTTCTATTGTGACCAGATGTTTGTTTGTGTTTTTTTTCTCGCTCGATCCCCATGTATTAGGACGAGTGTAACGTTTGAGTGGTTTTATTAAACGCGGGTAAAAACGACAACTCTCGTCTCTCATGCATCTGTTCATCCGACAACTGCTATGTTTTTATCTCTTTTATCTCAACTTTTCGTTACACATGTCCTGTTTCCACGTCCTGTCCTGACTGTTTTTAAGTGATGAAAATGTCCTGTTTTTTTATTAAAAAAACTGCTGGGAAAGATCAGTTCTACAGCAAAATATAGATGGGCAAACAAGGTGGACGAGGAAGAAAAACAAGATAAAGAGGATGAAAACTAAAGATATAAATAGATTTAGTTAGTTCGTATTTGTAAGTTTGTGAAAGCTATTTTTTGTTACTTTTGGAGGCATTTCTTTTAGTTATTTATTATTTATATATTTATTTTTCTAATACAGAAGAAATTATTTCTATCATTATTTCATTTGTTTTTTTTAATCTGTCATAATAAAACATTGAGACATGAATATGATCACCCTAGTATAGTATTCTATTATTATTTCTGTTTTACATTAAGCGCCATCTAATGTCAGGGAATGAATTTGCATGTTTACTCGGCTCATCGTCAGCGAAAAACGCTTGGGTGTGAACACAAAAAACGCGTTGAAAAACGCTGACGAATAACGCGCGCTGATATTTGTCCCGGTGTGTACGGGCCTTAAGGTTACGTATAACCCTGGTTCCCTGAGAGGGAACGAGACGGATTGAAACCAGTCTGATTTCAGGGGTGCTTTATAGCTTCCTGGTCTATGTCGTCACTGCCTATGATGTCTCGGACTTCCATTGGACTGAATTTACATGTGTTTCACGAGGTAATCACTGTGGAACTCAAAGAGTGCAGAAACAATTATTATTAAAGGGAAAAGAACATCTGAATGAACATCTGCTAAACATTATTTGTGTTCCACAGAAGAAAGAAATCATACAGGTTTGTAACAACATGAGGGCAAGTAATTGATGTCTGAAACAGAATGATAATTTCTGGCTGAACTGTCAATTTCAAATCAGTTTCTTAAACACAGATTAAATGTTATTCTCAGACAAAAAACTTCTCAATAAAAACAACACCAGTAAAGATGATAAATCCATAAGTAGGTCTCAGTTTAGTGAACTCTAGAGTAGAGGAAGATTGTTTTCTTAATTAAAGATGTATTGTGAATCCCGCAGGACACAGTCAGGTGCGTAAGCTTGACCTGTTTTCATCTGAAGTTGCTGCAAGATGATTTTAATGTGTGCACATCTGTTTGCAGTGCATCTGCTGTTGAGTGTTCATTCTGTCATTTTTCATTTTGTTACTCATCTGTAACAGTTATTTAAACAATTGTGCTGTTTTATTTAGATTGTGTCTCATGCTAAAATTCTTCTAAATGGATATTCACCTAAAAAGTTTAACTCTGACTTTATTTACTCTCCCTCATAATTTCATTAAACTGTGCTTCTTTTTTTCATGTTGTTTCCATAGAACATCAATTAATGAAGACCACGACTGTCCAGTTACAATAAGAGTATACATTATGATTATGATTCAGGCAGCATTATAGGTCAGAAGTCAGATTGGTTTGGAACAAAGAGTATTATCCAGTTCCATCTGGTTTAAGATCAGAGGCATCACACCGGGATAGAGGCGGGTTTGTTGAGGATCAGTGCTGATGGCTGTCGTATCGATGAGGCCTTCTATGAGAGTCTAGTTGACACAATCTCTGCTGACACTTGCGTTGTGGTCGTGTCTAGGTGCAGGTCCATCTATCTGACCTCTATTTGCTGACTACATCATGAACTGTGGTTTGTATAGCAGTATACATTTACTGTCCTCTGAAATTAACTCAACAGACAGCCATTAGTACAGTTAATAGTGGCAGCAAAAGTGAGCACACCCTACAGTAGGTAGACAACCAGAATGTGATTTTTGAGAAAAGTTGAGGTGTATTTGCTGCCTTTGGCCGCTAAGAGGCGCAACAATCACAGACTTTGAAAAGTGTCCGTTTTTTGTGTAATCTTCAACTGCGCCGCGGCTCTTTCAGAGCGATTGAAAGATGGTAGCAGATTAATTCAAGTGAAACGTAGTTAAATTAATTAATTAATCACAATACTGAAATTAAATTGAAAAAATAATGAAACCTTAAAACATTGCAGTCAAAACATATTAGGCTACAACAATGAGGCTTTACAATCGTATAAGACGACAGCGCATTAGCAGTCCAGCGATAGCTGTGTGGTTAACGCATCATCCGCAACCTCATATACCTCCAAACGACGCAAGATCGAACCTCGTTACATGCTCTTGGCCGACAGCTTTTATGTCTATCCTACCGTTTATGAAGCTTAAATAGGTAGCTTTTGCAATCCGTCCCCTTAATTTATAAACTGTAGGCTACTCACGGATTCTTAAACTGTTCCCTCGGTTTAACAATTCGTGCCCACGGATTAATAAACCGTAGCCACGAGTTCCTAATCCCTGCTCTCAGATTTGTAAACCGTGCCCTCAGTTTTTGAAATATGTACCCACAAATTCATAAACCGTGCCCACGCTTTCGCAATCCGTAGGCTACTCACGGGTGTGTAATCCGGACTCGCGGATTTGTGGCTCGTCCCCGAGAATGTGCCGCATGATTCAACCAGGCCTCCTGTTTAGATGCGGGATGCATTGTTTTTAAAAGGACTTCACTTACAAAAAAAATAAATCAATAAACATAGCCTAAGACAAACACAAAGTTATAGGTCTATAAAAATAAAACATTCATAAATTGTTTTACATATTCCTGTCTTAAGTGAACTCATTTAAAGTTATAAACGCAAATAATAGGCCTAATAATAATATGCTATTATTATTATGCTAATAATAATATGCTATTATTATTACATTTAGGCTACATGTTTAGATATAAGACGCTTTTATATTAAAAAAAAGAAACAAAGCAATTCGTCAAATGTCAGTCATAATAGGCCTACTGGTTAGACAATAATAAAACAGGGCTGAGATTATCACAAATAGGCCTAAACACAAGATTTTGACGCATAGGCTGACTTTTTGCCTTTATTAAACATTTAAAATATAAGCAAATTAATATGAAAAAAAAATAGATTTTGCTTTCTAAAAACTATATTTTGCCCGCAGTGCTAAATGAGAAGAGCATGTGAGAGATGATTTATAGGTGATTTATAGGCTTGTGTCTGAAAAATAACGACGTTTTCTTGTTATTGTGAGTTTACACAAATAAAAGTAGTTGCAAATAATATATTATGTGTTATGTATTTTTTTCCCGTATGACCAGAAATGCTAGATTATTTTAAATTGTTCCACTGTTGATAGGAACATGCAAGTGTTTGCGGCCGCGGCAGTGACATGCAGTGCGCGCTTCACACAAACAGTTGGATATACGTTAAAACCTGTGTTTGTTTGTTAGAATCGTAGCCTATTATTATTGTCTAAGACTGACATTTGACGAATTGCTTTGTTCTTTTTTGTGGATAAAAGCGTCTTAAATAGGCCTGTAGCCTAAATGCATTTTTATTTGCATTACTACTGAGTTCACCGACGACAGTAATATATTTAACATAAAATAATTTATAACTTATAACCAAACCTTTTACAGTTTTTGAACTGTGTTATTATTATTATTATTATTATTATTATTTTCGCTTATTATAGTACTGAGCTTTTTCCTCTAAAAATTTACTTTAAAGATAAAAGTATCCTAAATGTATTTATTTTTTTTAATGCAATAAATTATCCATTTTAAAAAAGGATTTTAAAAACAATGCAATGCATCCCGCATCTAAACAGGAGGCCTAGTTGAATCATGCGGCACACTCTGGGGGATGAGTCACAAACCCGTGAGTCCGGATTACAAACCCATACGGATTGCGAAAGCGTGGGCATGGTTTATGAATTTGTGGGTACAGATTGCAAAAACTGAGGGCACGGTTTACAAATCTGAGAGCACGGATTAGGAACTCGTGGGTACGGTTTATTAATCCGTTGTGATAAAGTGCAGTTATGTTTCTAACGTTAGTGTTTTTGGAGCAACTGAATGCCTTCAAACAAATACCGAGGAATCGTTAAGAAAAGTAAAGGCCAGTTTTAAAGTTTTACAAAAAATAAACCATGTTCAATTTGTAGCCTATAGCCTATATTGTTCTTGAATTGTTCGAAGAAAAAAATGACATACTAAAAACGCGAGTCTAATCTCAGGAGCTGCTTTGATTACGCTCATGGCGTTTAAAAAAACGCGGCGCTCCCATTGAAAACAATTGAAAACACGCCAGGCGTGTGGAAAAATGCTTTGGTGGACACACGGGCTTTCAAGTGGGGGAGGGCGCATATTTGCATTTGAAAGTTGTGTTACATTCTAAAACATTTAACGTGTGACGCACACACACAAAACTAACTGCACATGCACACACACAGGGCTTACATTCTGTTTGATTGTGTTATTGTTGCAAACATGCTGCTCTAAACTCTAGTAAACTAGTGTTCCCTTTCGTAGTCACTTCGAGTTACGTCAGAAGTGACGGAGATTGGGGGTTTCGCATAGAAAGCCAATCCTCTTCGAGTATTTAAAAACGAGCCAATGGCATGCAATGCATTGGGGCTGCGGAAATGTGCATAGCGTACTCCGCCCTACTCCGTGAGTATAAAAGGAGGAAGTGAACGCAACCGCAGTATGTTTTCGCTTCGGAGCCAAGAGAACCTCTTCACTCCTGAAAGCCATTCTCACTGTTTCAAGACTCTTCGAGACGAGCGTCCTCTTTAGTGTTGGTGTGACGGCGGTACCCAGCGAGATTCTGCATCGCCTGCGATCTGAGCAGTGGTCTGCCAGACTTTGCACTTCTCCCTGGTAGCCTCAGCGCTGAAAGAGTGAATTTCCTCCTCTCATTGAAAGAGCTGCACGTGGCACGTCTTTTTAAAGATGGTTCGCCCGTGTTCTTCTGGGTGTGGTAGATTTCTATCGTCATCTGATGGTCACGAGCGCTGCTTTGCATGCCTGGGCATTCAGCATGCAGCAGCAGCGTTCGTGGATGACTCATGTTCTTTCTGTGGGAACATGACCATCTCTACACTGAGGTCGAGGCTCAATGATCTCACTAGAGTGAGAGCCCCGGTCCCCCCTACTCGATCGGCTTCCTTCACGAAAGGGGGCCCGTCGACCCGGGGACCCGGTGGTTTAAAGGTGACGGTGTGGGATAAAGCCCCGACGATTCCTCGGGCCACACCTCCCGCCTCAGTGCAAGAGCCAGCGAGCGTTAGCTCGATTCAGTCGGCTGCTTCTTCGGCGGCGCCGGCTGCTTCGGGCAGCGCTCCAGATGATGATGCGATGTCTATCACAGCATCACTAGGCGGGCTAGAGTCCTCGGGAGATGAGGATGCGGCTGCGTTGCCTCCTTCGGGAGTGCCAGCGTTGCCCGCGTCGGATCCCAAGCTGACGGCCATGCTGTCTCGAGCCGCTGGGACTATCGGGTTAGAGTGGAACCCTCCGCCCTGCCCCGATCTCTCACGGATGGATGATTGGTTTTTGGACAAAGCTGCCGCCGCAAGGCCACGGCCAACTCCATTGCCTTTCTTCCCCGAGCTGCATGTGGAGTTATCGCGCTCTTGGGGGGCTCCCCTGTCCACTCAAGAGCGCGATCTCTCCCCCGCCTTTCCCCCCCTCGATGGTGGGGCCGCCCGTGGGTACACTGGGATGCCCCCGCTGGAGCGCTCTGTTGCGATGCAGCTGTGTCCACAGAGCCTCCTCCCGGGGTCCTCCTAAGCACCCATCCAAAGCCTGTAGGTTCTCGTCTGCTATGGCGGCGCGTTCCTATAGAGCGGCGGGACAGGCGGCCACCGCTTTGCATGCGATGAGCACTTTGCAGGTCTTCCAAGCGAAGCTGCTCAGAGATATGCACGAGGGCGGGACTGATCCAACGGCATTCAAAGATTTGCGGTCCGCCACTGACCTTGCTCTCCGGGCGACGAAAGTGGCCCAGTCCCAGTGCGTCAGCCCACACATTCCTCTCTGTCTCTGAGGGCGCGGAAGGGTGCGTGTGTCGTCCCCGGGCTACGCCAATCCCTTCCCCCTCTATCGCCAGACCCCCGGCAGAACAGACCCCCGTGGAACGCTCTGCCTTCCCTGGTCCCTTCTGTCGGGGAGCGGGCTTCGACGGTGCATCCGGGCGGGGTAACTCCTGCGCGCATGCCGGTCGACCCGCCTCGCTGCCCCTCCGGGGGGACGTCTGTGGTTCGGATGACCCCGTTGGTTCACTTCCTGGAAGCCTGGCTAGAGCTTCCCGGGCTATCCCGCTGGGTCATCAGAACGATCAGATTCGGCTACGCGATTCAGTTCGCACGGTCTCCTCCCCGTTTCAGGGGAGTTCGCTCCACGATGGTCGGTGGCAATGCCCCGGTCTTGAGAGCGGAGATTGCGACCCTGCTGGCGAAGGGTGCAATCGAGACGGTCCCTCCAGCCGAGGTGAGGTTCGGGTTTTACAGCCCCTACTTCATTGTCCCCAAAAAGACCGGTGGGTTACGACCGATCCTGGACCTGCGCATTTTGAACCGTTCTCTCCATCGACTACCGTTCAAGATGCTCACGGCCAAACGCATTTTCGAATGTGTTTGATTTCAGGATTGGTTTGCAGCGATCGACCTGAAGGACGCGTACTTCCATGTCTCCATTTTGCCTCGACACAGACCGTTTCTTCGGTTTGCTTTCGAGGGCCAGGCATATCAGTACACGGTTCTCCCATTCGGGTTAGCTCTGTCCCCTCGCGTCTTCACGAAGATCGTCGAGGCAGCCCTTGTTCCCCTTCGCGAGCACGGGGTTCGCATCCTGAACTATCTCGACGACTGGCTGATACTAGCACACTCTCGAGCTCAGGTTTGCGAGCACAGAGACCTGGTGCTCCGGCACCTAGCCCGTCTGGGCCTTCGGGTCAACCGGGAGAAGAGCAAACTTTGCCCCGTGCAGAGGATCTCTTTTCTCGGCATGGAGATAGACTCGGTCGCCATGTCCGCGCAGCTCACGAACGAGCGCGCGCACTCACTGCTGACTTGTCTTCGACAATTCGAGGGCAAGAGTGCGGTTCCACTGAAACTATTTCAGAGGCTCCTGGGGCATATGGCATCCGCGGCCGCGGCAACGGCGCTCGGTTTGCTTCATATGAGACCGCTTCAGCTGTGGCTTCGCGATCGAGTCCCGAGGTGGGCATGGCATCGCGGCTCGCTCCGAGTTCCAGTGACTCCAGCATGCCGCCGAACCTTCTTTCCGTGGTCGAACCTCAGCTTCTTACGGACCGGGGTCCCTATTCAGCGAGTTTCCAGGCATCTCGTTGTCTCCACGGATGCGTCTACCACGGGTTGGGGTGCCATGTGCAATGGGCATGCAGCCGCCGGTTCCTGGACAGGAGCCCAGCGCCTCATGCACATCAATTGCCTCGAGCTGCTGGCAGTACGGCTCGCCCTGCACCGCTTCAGAGCGTTGCTCTCGGGCCAGCATGTGCTTGTCCGTTCAGACAACACTACGGCAGTAGCGTACATCAACCACCGGGGGGTCTACGCTCGCGCCGGTTGTCGCAGCTCGCCCGCCACCTCTTGATATGGAGTCAGAAGCACCTGAGGTCCCTTCGTGCAGTATACATTCCTGGAGACCGGAACCTGGCAGCCGACGAGCTGTCACGGGTCCGTCCCATCTCCGGCGAATGGCGACTCCATCCCCAGTCGGTCCAGCTGATTTGGGACCAGTTCGGGGAGGCACAGATAGATCTGTTCGCCTCTCGGGACTCGTCCCACTGCGCCCAGTTTTATTCCCTGACCGGGGGTACGCTCGGCTCAGATGCGCTGGCGCACAGCTGGCCACGGGGCCCACGCAAGTATGCGTTTCCCCCAGTGAGCCTCCTTGCAAGGGTGTTGTGCAAGATCAAGGAGGACGAGGAGCAGGTCTTGCTGGTAGCCCCCTACTGGCCCACCAAGACGTGGTTCTCCGAACTCATGCTCCTCGCGACAGCACCTCCTTGGCCTATTCCTCTGAGACAGGACCTACTCTCTCAGAGACGGGGCACTCTGTGGCACCCTCGTCCCGATCTTTGGAGGCTGCACGTGTGGCTCCTGGACGGGACGAGGCAGGTTTGAGTTCGCTGCCACCTGCGGTGGCGGCAACCATCACTTCCGCAAGAGCGTCGTCCACGATACACCTTTATGCGTTGAAGTGGAACCTCTTCGTCAATTGGTGTTCTTCTCGCGGAGAAGACCCCCGGAGGTGTTCGATCGAGGTCGTGCTTTCCTTCCTGCAAGAAGGGTTGGAGCGCAGGCTGTCGCCCTCCACCCTTAAGGTTTACGTCGCGGCCATTGCCGCTTCTCATGAAGCAGTGGAAGGTTAGTCCTTAGGGAAGCACGACCTGGTCATCAGGTTCCTGAGGGGAGCGAGGAGGCTGCATCCGCCTCGTCCTCCCCTCGTACCCTCTTGGGACCTCTCGGTAGTTTTAAGTGCTCTGCAGAGGCATCCCTTTGAGCCTTTGCAATCGGTAGAGTTAAAGTTTTTGTCCATGAAGACAGCACTCCTGGTTGCATTGGCCTCCATCAAGAGGGTGGGGGACCTGCACGCATTCTCCGTTGATGAAGCGTGCCTGGAGTTCAGGCCGGCTTACTCTCACGTGATCCTGAGACCCCGGCCTGGATATGTGCCCAAGGTTCCCACCACTCCCTTCCGGGACCAGGTGGTGAACCTGCAAGCGCTGCCCCTGGAGGAGGCAGACCCAGCCTTGGCACTGCTCTGTCCGGTACGTGCTCTCCGCACCTATGTCGACAGAACGCAGTGTTTCAGGACCTCAGACCAGCTCTTTGTCTGTCATGGGGGGAGCCAGAAGGGAAGGGCTCTCTCAAAGCAACGGCTGTCCCACTGGATAGTGGACGCCATTGCTTTGTCTTACCAGCAGCAAGGTCGTCCGTGCCCCCTTGGTGTGACGGCCCATTCCACTCGGAGTGTGGCCTCCTCTTGGGCTCTTGCGCACGGCGCCTCGCTAACAGACATCTGCAGAGCTGCAGGCTGGGCGACACCCAACACCTTCGCCAGATTCTATAATCTGCGAATTGAGCCAGTGTCCTCTCACTTACTCGTTTCGGACAGTTCTGGACCCGCTCAGGTGTCTTCGCTTGCTCGCCACTCCACTCCCCAGACTGGATAAGTGCGATATTTCCTCAGTTCTTCCATTGAAGTCTTGAGTCCTCCAGCACCGACGATGCGGGCACCACTGCTGTGGCTCTGGATGCTGGCTAGGTGCCTCCATGCGTACGGTTCCCCCATGGTAACCGTCTCATGTGTATTATCCACTGTAAGCCTCTCTGAGCATGTGTCTTTCCTTGGCAAGCCATCTGCCACCCCTGGAGTTGAAATTTTAGCAGCCACCTGCGGTTGGTGCTCCAGTGTCTCCATATGCGTTCCTACGTGGCCATATGAGTATTCTTAAGTCCTCCCTTCGGTAGCCATCTGGTAGCATGTCCCTCCCGGGATATGTTTCCCAGTGTACCTTGGTAATCCTGTGTCAAAGTAGGATCCCTAAAAAAAAAAAAAAAGAGAGGAGGGGTCCAGACTTTCGCAGGGCACTGGAAAACAGCTTGAAGATGGCGTGATGGCACAGACCTCCAATCTCCGTCACTTCTGACGTAACTCGAATTGACTACGAAAGGGAACGTCTCGGTTACGTATGTAACCCTCGTTCCCTGAGTAGGAAACGGAGACGTTACGTCTCCCTGCCACTTCTGCTGTATCGCTGGGTAGACGCCGAGTTCAGTCTTGGCTCCTCAGCGAAGACGTACTGCGGTTGCGTTCACTTCCTCCTTTTATACTTACGGAGTAGGGCGGAGTACGCTATGCAAATTTCCGCAGCCCCAATGCATTGCATGCCATTGGCTCGTTTTTAAATACTCGAAGAGGATTGGCTTTCTATGCGAAACCCCCAATCTCCGTCACTTCTGACGTAACGTCTCCGTTCCCTAGTCAGAGAACGAGGGTTACATACGTAACCGAGACGTTTTCTGTCTGTGTCAGCAGCAAAGACAAAGTTGATGATGCTGACTCGCCTTCGCAGTGAACGCGCATAGGCCTAAACGCATAGGCTACTTCGAATTAGCCTACTTACGCAGAGAGTTGCCAATTTATTTTAAATGTTTTTAAATGTTTTGTTTAAAAGTAGACATTTAAAGCTTTCTAGTTCATATCGCGCCTCTGTGTCCTGATTATATTGTCTGATATTTACTTCTAATGTGTTAATCCAGTCAATTTGTTGATGAAACATTACAATGAAGATAGAATTTATCCGAAACGACATTTACAAGCTTTCTACAAAACAAAACTTAATTGGTGGTCAAAATCATGTCTGACCCACTCAAATATTTTCCGATATGGGTAGCTTTTGATCCTATCTTAATCATCTCATGCGGTTCACTTTTTATATAGCCTACTCAACATAGACGAAATAATAAAAATAAGTAACATAATATTATTAAACATAAATGTGAAACGTAGCCAATGTTTTTTTTTTGTTTTGTTTTTTACTTATATTTAAGCGTCACGCCGCTCCGCTTTGCTCACATTCTATGTAGCCTATACATGCATGTGTGTGTGTGCATGTGCTGGAGGGGGGCCCATCCCTACTTTTGAATATCGTTATCATTATTGATCATTTGTAATAATTTTTTTTTTTCATGCGTAGAAATTATACTATTTTTTACAGGTTTGACACTTTACTAAAAATGACTAACTTTACATAACATTACTATCATTACTTTTTTCAGGTTGTTTTACTAAATTTAATTTATATTAATTTATAGCATGAGCCCCTGATTTTGTTGCATGTTCTCTTGTTTTTTTTTCTTCTTTTCTTTTAAAGACAAACCTTATTTTTACAAAAAAAAATGATGGATTTATATAGCGTTTTGAAAAAAAAAAAACTTTTAATTTATCATTAACAATATTGTTGTTTGATTTAATAATCATTGTTCAACATGTTCAGACTGAACCAATAAAACATTTAATTTGAATATTCACAAAATGTCTGGGTCTAGGTAAAAAATGTAGTTTTCCTGAAAACTATTGAAATGGATTTATAGCATTTTGGAAAAGAACTCCTCGTATTTTTTTATTTTTTTATTTTTTTATGGAACTGCTTTTGAAATTACGATTGGTATTATTATAGATGTAAAGAAGTCATTCTGTTGGATACTATTTTGTTCCTTCCTTAGTGTAAAATGGAAATATATATATTTTTTTATAAATACAAGCAAAAAAAAAAAAAAAAAACAACAAAAAAAAACTAAATGGTGTAACAGTTTTAGAACTAGACAAATCTTTCTGCATAAATACCTAAATATAAAATTTAACTACAGTTATCCATGTTGAATCGGGCTTCGAACCCATGTCATCATCATGTTCTAACCGTAAGTTCTACCACTCGGCTATGTGTTCACTTAGGGGAAAATGCCTAAACATATGTTTCTCCAGTGAGTATTCGCTCATGAGCAGGAAAACGTTTTGTCGTTAACCTATTGTGAGTGTAAGCCTACTTTACACGAAAACGTACACCTTTTACAGTTTAAAAGATGATTTTATTTTAGCTGTTATGAGAAAAATAAATTCAAGTGAACACCGCCGCGTTTGTCAAACACAATTAATGGCAGAAACCTGATTTTAGAATAGGCCTGCTACACTGGGCGTGGTGTGTCAAAAAATACTCAATTATAAACTTCAATATTTCAATATTTTGTTCAAAACCACCTCAAAACAATTCGTGACATTTTAAAAAGCCATGAATCAATGTATTAAGGCCACTGAAACTGAAATCTCTCAAATACAGGAGCAGAAGCGCTGGTTCAGATTTTATTATTTGTTGTTTAAACATGCGTGTTGCATATTTAAAAATAAATAAATAAATATATTTGATATGGTCTAGGCTAATTATAACATTGATTACTGTGGGGGGGGGGGGGGGGGGGTTAATTCTACATGGAACCCCATTAAGTTTTATTTTCTATATTTTTTGCATAACTGCTTTTGAAGATGTAAATTCAGTCAATCTGTTGGAAGAGATTTGTTCCTTAGTGTAAAATAGAAATGCATGGTCATTTTATTTTATAAATATAAGCAAAAAAACTAAATGGTGTAACAGAGTTTTACAACAAATCTTTCTGCATTAATAGCCTAAATATAAAATATAATAGTAATCCATGTTTGAGCAAGCTTCGAACCCATGTGTTTGTAATGGTAAAACCGTAGGCCTATGCTCTACCACTCAGCCATGTGTTCGGTCCAATGAGTAATAAATAAATTCAAGTCACCACCGCCGCGTTTGTCGAACAATAGGCTATTAAGGCCACTGAAACTGAAACGCGCGCTGCATGTTATGTGTCAATAGAGGCGCAGAAGCGCTGGTTCAGATTTTATTAAGCTATTTGTTGTTTAAACGTGCGTGTTGCATATTTAAATATATATATACACATATTTGATATTGTCTATTTAGGCGAATTATAGCATTGATTACTGTGGAGGGGGAAATACCCCACCGGCAAATCGCAACTTGCTTAGCTTGGTTGTGTTTTTTTTTTTATCTACATGGAATTTTTTTTATCATAACTGCTTTTGAAGATGTAAATTAAGTCAATCTGTTGGAAGAGATTTGTTCCTTAATGTAAAATAGAAATGCAAGGTAATTTTAATACATGTTTATGCGGGATTCGAAACAGTGTCATCAAAATAATTGTACCAATGTTCTACCACTCGACCACGACTTTTCTCACTGACAAAAGCCCAGAAGTTCGGTTGTTCAGCAGTCAGTGTGCGCACGCGAGAGAAGCGCTCTTCAGTCTTCGCATTCCTCAATAGCGTCATTGAAAGCAGCAACACCTCGCTGACTGCGAGGTAGGCCTATTTTAACTTTTGATTAATACAATGTTCTCCTATAGCCTAAAAGTTTCTATTCTAGTTAAAGCTATATTCTATTTAAAATGTAGGCTACTTTTACATAATTACGTTTTGCTTTCGCTAAATGCCCCTTTGCGCCACCTGGTGGTCATTTCGCCACCGACTTTGAAATACGGCTGGTTTATTTTTGCCGCGGTAGATTTACTGCGGCAGTTGCCGCGGCGGTAAACGACATTCTGGTTGTCCACCTACTGTAAGTGCTAATAGCTGTGCGCAGTTTAACCATGCAAAGCCACATGTCCTATTCATCATTTTTGTGTTTTTGTCTGCTTGACACAACCATACAAATTTATGTATCTTGTATTAAAGCAGTTACAATTTGTGCTTTGAGTACAATTCTCTCATACGGACCACTAGTGTCACGGTTTTGATGTGTTCAGTTTAGTTTTTTGATCTTCTTTCCCCCTGTCTTTGTGATTTTGGTTTAGTCCTGTACGTTTTTCCCTGTCTGTTTAATTAGAAATTCCCACCACCAGTTTTGTTAATTATCCCATTAGGCCCAGTACATTTAAGCTCTGTGTTTTTCCTCAGTGTGTGTTGGTCGTTGTCCACGTATGGTTGTGTTTACTGAATTAGCAACGCATGGTATGAGGACACCAGGTAAATAGGCTATTAGTTTTTATATTTTTTTTTGCATTTCTCAGAGCAGATCGTTGCACAAACAGTGTGCAGCAACAGTGTTTCTGTTTGACGTCCGTATTCACGAGTTGTGTTCTCTTCTTCGCTGGGTATAGGCGCACGTGCTGTTTCGCATCATTTCTGGTTCGTTTTATTGCTGGTTTTTCATGACAAAACGTGGTTTGTAGACAAGATAGAATCAGGGCCGGCAATTGCTATAGGCGAACTAGGCGGTTGCCTAGGGCGCCAAATGGGTTGGGGGCGCCGCAGGCGCGCGCTCTAGTGTCACCCTGGACTTACTTCACATTATCTGCTACTCCCCATTAATCGAGAAATCACAGAGTTAGAAAAAAATGTTTATTAAACATGATCATCCTAAGGCGCCCCTCAGCCACACGTGATTATTTGAATGAATTGATGATTATTGTCGATCTTTTCTGGGGGGTTGCGTTAGCCTACGTTACATTGGGCAAGTGCTCAGCTGCTGGCGCGTTGATCGGAAGCGGTATAAACCTTCTGGTCCACGGTCAGGGACGAACACAGAGAAAGCAACAAAATAAAAAGAAAGTCCAGAAAGGTAAGCCTTCTCATCTCAGCCATTAAAGTGTCGAAGGAAATAATGTACTTTCCCTGAGCTCTCCAGAATGTTCAAGCGGACCATGTGCCTTTTTGGGAGCACATATCTATGTGTAAAGCTTTTCTCCACCATGAACTTCATTAAGTCAAAGTACAGGTCCAGACTTACTGATGAGCATCTTCAAGCCACACTGAGGGTTTCAACTGTTTCCTCCCTCAAGCCAAATGTGTCTCAGCTGTGTGAGAGGAAGCGGTGCCAGGTCTCTGGCAGCAAGGAGTAGGCAAGAGAAGCCTATGTTCTGAAGAATCATTCATGTTCTGATGAATCGTTCATCTTCTGAAGAATTGTCATCTTCTGAAGAATCGTTCATGTTCTGAAGAACCGTTAATTTTCAGAAAGGAATGTTCAAATTCAGAGGAACAGTTCAGAATAAACCTTAATAATAAAGATTAAGAAGATTGAATCAGTTGTGCTCCTTTTTTTGGAATACTTAAATACTATTTTTTATGGAATACTTGATGCGGCCCAGCCTGACCCAGACTCTACCTCCAGCGGCCCCCAGGTAAGTTGAGTTTGAGACCTCTGGCCTAGGCTTATCACCCCGCACATAGACAAAATGTATGGATGTAGCTCTGGCTCCTCTGCGACTCCAGGGCATCTGCATTTTAACGACTGGTGGATACTGGCTCAGTCTCAAGATCTTGCACTTCGACATTGAGATGTTGTGCTAGCTCATCTCGTCTCTCTGGGGTTGAGACTCCACGCCAAGAACAACGTTCTCTCCAGCCCAGAGGACGATGTATTTAGGAGCTGTATGGGACTCGGTCACTATACGGGCATGACTGTCTCCCACACGGGTTGAGGCCATTCTAAACACCACCATCTAAACAACATCAGGCTAGGGCAGAAAGTTACTGTTCATCAGTATCAGAGAATATTAGGTCTCATGGCATCTGTGTCCATTGTGATCCCTCTGGGCCTTTTGCACATCAGTTGTGGCTCAAAGCTAGGGGATTTCATCCAAGGGCCAAATCATGGAGGCAAATAAGAGATATGGGCTGCAGGCTACGTACCCTCTCTATGTGTCTCAGACCCCAGTTCCTCATCTTGGGTCCCACTCTAGGTACGTCTTGCCGTGGAAGCAGATTTACTGGCCAGACAAAGTATGCCGAACAAGGAGTGAAAACTCCACCCTGAGGTAGTTAAACAAATCTGGAAAAGATTCTACAAAGCAGAGGTGGACCTCTTTGCCAGGACAATGTCCCCTTTCCTTCTCTCTGAGTCCTTCTTTCTGAGTCAGTTAACGTTGGCACCTCTTTGCCTGTTTCAAATCAGTTGTATAATAATGTCCTTATTTTTTTCAGTTCTAAAATTGACAATGTCCCTAATTCATGCAACACCTGTTTTCTCTTCAACACCCTGTTTGCCTAGTTTCTCTGGCGCATCTTTCACAATTTTTTCTCAAATTGACTGTTGCTTACTAGGGGGTATCACATATTAAAGCCACCACGCTTGATCCTCATACCCCCCAATCCACCCCATCCCACCCCACCCCATATGGTTGTTTTAACTCCAGCTGTCCTCAGGATTATTAACGAACGTCAGCGCACTGGTGTTGTACCAGAAGCATTGAAAACTGCTGCTGTTCAAAAAAGCAAATGTTGATTTGGACAATTTAAATTATTATTGCCCCTTAACAAACCTTCAATTTCAAGCAAAAAACTGTTTTTGCAGCTGCACAATCACATTCAGTCTGGTTTTCGTAAACTCCATAGCACAGAGACAGCTTTGTCAAGGTCACCAATGATCTGTAAATTCTGGTTCTCTTTCCATCCTTATACTTCTTGATCTTAGTGCAGCTTTTTATACTGTCAATCGCAGTCTCTTAGTCAACCAACTTGAAACCGTTTTAACCTTGTATATATCTTATTTTTTGAGTGGTTTCAGGTCTAAAATTGGCTATGGCCCTACTGGTGTCTGTCAGTGTTAAATTTTAGGCCTCATGCTTTTTAGCATTTATATATTTCCTCTCGGATTGCTGTTAAGACCACTCAGAAATTATCACTTCTAAACAGATCCCACTCAGATTTATATTTACTCTAAGAATGGTCAAAATGTGGATGTTTCTTTTCTCTCACATTATATTTTTGAAACAAAAAATGGATGACCTAAAACTTTTTGTGTCTTAATAGTGATAAGACAGAGGTCTTTATTATTGGCTCTCCTAGTCAGCTTCGTAAAGCTGGTTCACTAATGTTAAACTGTTTTTGGAGTTCCAAACTAAATAAAACAAATTAGGGGTTATATTTGAGTTTGTCTTTTGACATGACATGTTAAGAATTCCTTTTTTTCATCTAAGAAATATTGCCAAACTTCACCCAATGTTATATTTTCCTGTGACTGAAAGGCTTATCAATACTTTAGTTTTTTTTTTTTTTTGCCACATTGACTATGCTGTCAAGTTCAAGGGCAAGTTCCTTGGCATGTTCCCACACATAATTCATAGCCGGTTTCACAAAAAGGTGTTCCATTCAGGGCTGACTCAGCGCAGCATCTCGTTCTGCTTTTTCAGGTAACAGGTTTACAGTCAATTAACCCAAGACGTTTTTGCACACGTGAAATTTGTTACATGTGTGTCCTGTGGTCCCCCATTCTTTGTGTATTTGGTTCAGTCCTGTTTCTATTTTCCCGCTCCTCGTTTATATTCAGTCCCTTTACCTGTGTTAGGTTAATTTGCCCCAGCTGTGCTTTGTTCCCCTAGTCTGTTCTAGTGTATTTAAACCCTGTGTTCTCCTCACTCCTGGTCCGTTCCCGTTCATGTAATGTGTGATATTGTGGTTCCTAAGTTTTGATAATTAAACATCCTGTTTCCTGGTATTCCGCGTCTCCTCGTGTTTCCAGTACTACACGACCGTAACAGAATAACGGACCAAACCAAAATTCGCAATTATGGACGACCAGATGGAGGCTTTCATTTTTGATCAAAATGGGGCCTCTCTGGAGGAATTCACGGAGGTATATCTTCACCTGCACCAGGACCCATACTGGGAGGAAGATTTCCTCAAACAGAGGTTCTGGAGTGGTTTGGACGATCCATTAGCCCAAATACTACTGCTCGATGACCTCCATCTGCCGTTTTCCGAGTTTTTGGACAGGGCTCTTTGGGTCTGTGGTTCGTCCCTTACGGTCACACCAGTCCAGCCCGAGATCGTCCTGCCCGAGACCTTCCAGCCCGAGACAGCCCAGCCCGAGTCCAGCCCCGCCGAGCCTGCGCTCACCGTCAGTCCTGCCGAGCCAGAGCTCCACGCCAGCCCTGCCGAGCCAGAGCTCCACGCCAGCCCTGCCGAGCCAGAGCTCCAAGTCAGCCCCGCCGAGCCTGAAATCAATGGCAGCCCTCCCAAGCCTACATTCCGCGACTGTCTTCGCAAGCCTGCACGTCATATCATGGCAACCATCAACGCAGCCACCAGATCAGTCTATGGACGTCCAGGGCTGATTTCTAGCATGGCTGATCTACCACTGATATCAGTACGTGCAGTCAGGAGGGCCATCGTCCCAGAGTCTGTTCCTGTAGAAACCGTCCAGCCAGCGCCAGAGACCGTCCAGCCTGAGCCCGTTGCCTGCCCGCCAGCGCCTGAGCCCGTTGCCTGCCCGCCAGCGCCTGAGCCCGTTGCCTGCCCGCCAGCGCCTGAGCCCGTTGCCTGCCCACCAGCGCCTGAGCCCATTGCCTGCCCACCAGCGCCTGAGCCCATTGCCTGCCCGCCAGCGCCTGAACCAGGTTCTGCTTTTCCTGAGCCGGAGTCTTGTACTGCCGAGCCCGAGCTCCACGCCAGCCCTGCCGAGCCCGAGCCTACTACGCTGGTCCCGTCCAGCACCGATCCCGAGCCTACTCCGCTGGTCCCGTCCAGCACCGATCCCGAGCCCACTCCGCTGGTCCCGTCCAGTCCAGAGCGCACTCCGTTGGTCCCGTCCAGTCCCGAACCCACTCCGCTGGTCCCGTCCAGTCCCGAACCCACTCCGCTGGTCCCGTCCAGTCCCGAGCCTATCCCAGAGCATGCTCCTGAGCCTGTAACTCTCCCCAAGAAAATTTTGGGGGGGGGATATAGGACTCCGCCATGGCCACCTGAGAAAAATGATCCACCCTGGGCCCCTGCGATACCTGATCCACCCTGGGCCCCGGCGCTACCGGCTCCGCCCTGGCCACACCCTCAGCCTGCTCCGCCCTGGCCACGCCCTCAGCCTGGTCCGCCCTGGCCACGCCCTCAGCCTGCTCCGCCCTGGCCACGTCCACGTCCTGCTCCGCCCTGGAGGCTTCCTGCTCTGGATAGGCCTCGCCCTGGTCAGCCTCCAGGGCGCCCACCCCCCACCCCATTGAAGTTCTACGGCGCGAGGTCGCGCCTTTTTGGGAGGGGGCGTAATGTTACATGTGTGTCCTGTGGTCCCCCATTCTTTGTGTATTTGGTTCAGTCCTGTTTCTATTTTCCGGCTCCTCTTTTTTGTATTCAGTCCCTTCACCTGTGTTAGGTTAATTTGCCCCAGCTGTGCTTTGTTCCCCTAGTCTGTTCTAGTGTATTTAAACCCTGTGTTCTCCTCACTCCTGGTCCGTTCTCGTTCATGTAATGTGTGATATTGTGGTTCCTAAGTTTTGATAATTAAACATCCTGTTTCCTGGTATTCCGCGTCTCCTCGTGTTTCCAGTACCACACGACCATAACAAAATTTGTGTGGTTTTAATTTAATAAATTAATTAAACTGTTCTGTGAAGAGGGTTGTGATCAAACCTTAATTAATCAAAATAAAAACAAAACTCACAATATGGCTTAGTGTGATCAAAACACAAATGCTCTGAATTAATTAAATAAATACATGTGCTGTGTGTTACAGACTGAAGTGTGTCACTGCGTTAATTGACGTGAGCAGCTCCATCAGTCACTTTAACGTGCATTTGTGAAAAAAAAAAAAAAAACATGCGCAGATCATCTTCATAAACTATTCACTCACAAATGGCGTCCTCTTCCCGGAGTGCCCTTCAAGGGACCGAAAATGCTGTTTGAAATTCGCCCACTTTCACTACAGTCTGTGATGTTAAATACAGCAGACAGGGAAGTTGAAGAAAGATAAAACAGTTAAAGAGTTAAAAAAAAACAGGTTAAATTGAATGTCAAGAACAGCAGTGAAGAGAGGACCAGGTTCAGGGAAAGAGCGAAGGTTAAAGGAGAACTCTAATAACTAATAACACATTGGTACCTAGCCGACCGTTCTCTGAGATTTGTTTTCATGATAATTGGATGTAAAGAATTTCATCTGTAAAAACTTATAACACTAGTATATGGAGGCATATAATAAGTAAAAAATAAATCACTAGTTAATACCACTAACAAAGCTCACAATAGCCCCACACTAGAGCTGAATAGACCCTCGGTCAGTGGGGGATCATACTCCACTGTCTATTCACAGGGAAGAGATCAAACAGGTTACTTCTTATAGGTATCTGGGTATCCACCTGGATAACCTTTTACGTTGGGGTGATCATGTTGATCATTTATGTTCCCGTTTACAGCAAAGGCTGTATTTTTTACGCAGACTGAGGGTGTTTGGTGTCAGTCAGAAGATTATGTTTTTATTTTATCAGGCAGTGATGGAGAGTGTCATCAGGTATGGGATGACGGCATGGTTTGGCAATCTCTCCACACAGTCTAAATCAAAGTTGCAGCGCCTGGTACAGACTGCTATGAAGGTGATGGGGAGGACTGAAAAGCTCTCCCTTCAGTCCATCTATGAGCAGTCTGTACTCAGGCAGGCGCGGAGAGTTCTGTCTGACCCGTCCCACATCCTTCATGCGGAGTACGAGCTCTTGCCTTCTGGCAGAAGGTTCAGAATTCCAAAAACCAAATTCAACCGTTACAAATATTCTTTTATACCCAACTCCGTCAAAATTTTAAATCAAAATTTTTAGATTGTACGAGGAGGAATGAGAAGTGTGCAATAACTTGGTGTTCTGCTTGTTGTTTTAGTATTGTATGTTATTTTATTCTCATTTATTTTTTTAGATTTTCATTAGATGTGTCATGAGTGTGTGTGTAGTCTACATGTACGTCTTTAGCTGGTATTTGTTTTACTATGTGTATTATTGCTTGTAATGGCAGCTACTACTTTGCACCACGCACTTTGAGTCCATGACAAATTTCCCCTAGGGGACAATAAAGTATACTATACTATAATAGCCCCACACTAACACGGTAACATAATGAGGGTCCCTACATGCAAAACGAAGCATTGAGAACTTTGTAAGTGTACAGGCAGTTTAATAAGAAGTTACTTTATAAAGACAGTCCACTACAGGCAGGAGCCATCTTTGGAAAACAGTCTCGATAAGTCAAACCACGAAGGCTTATTTATTTTTCTGCGTCGGAACCTACAGCGATTTAAGCTACGCGTCGGTTTTCATTTATACTTCTACGTCGTTATCCGTGTTGACGTGCAATTACACATGCAGAGGGAGCATGTGAAACCCAAGGGAGGGGTTCTAGCAGACCAATCACAGCGTTTGCATTCCGTGTAGAATTGACACGCTACATTTTTGGAGAGGTGCACGTCAGGTTAAGACGCATCTACGGTGTGAGATGGACGCAGAAGTATATATTGGGCTTTAAACTCGATTAAAGTTGAATAAGAGTGGATGCAGATCTGTTCAAATGACACTTCCTGAAGAACCAAATCTATTGTTCATCTCAGACATGTGAATGTATTGTATTTATACAAATGAATGCATTTGATCATTCATCAGTGAGATCTCTAACATCTGCAAGGAATCAAGACAGTAAGCAAGAAACAACAGCACATTAAAGAGACAAATTCAGCAGTCAAGTGTGTGCCAAATCAGCGCTGATGATCGTCTCTGTGCAAAACAATGAAAACAAACACCAATGATCACAAATACAGATCACACTCGCCCATCAGATGAGCATTTAAGAGATCCATATTCACAGCTCCAGCAAAGCCTGACGGCGCAGACAGCCTTCAGCAGACACAGCAGAGTGTGTGTGTGTGTGTGTGTGTTGGTTGATCTTACTTTGAGGTTACAGAACTGAAAGTCAATGGGACATTTTCCCTCTGGAGACCTGTGTAAAAAAAAAAAAAATCATATGAGAAACTATATGAAAATATACAACCAGTCATCATGATTAAACTTATGTGATGGAAAGGGATTTAACAAGAGTTTTTATTATTTATTTATTACAATTGCAATAACTATGTCTATGTGAATGTATATTAAAATGTAATTTAATATACTCCACATACCTTCAGAATTTGATGCTCAAGGAAAATTTTATTATCAATTATTCCTATTATTTCTTATTATTATTTTTAGGATTCTTTGATGAACAGAAGGCTCAAAAGAACAGCAGTTACTTGAAATAGACGTCTTTTGCAACATTACAAATGCCCATTTTAATAAATTTACATCCCTGCTAAATAATTTATTTTTTATTTTTTTAAGAGTCTTAGAGACCCCATAATATATACATTGTGAATCATCATGCTGCAACAGATACAACAACAGATCTAAGTGACCACGACTGTTAAACTCTAAAAAGGCTCTGTCAGTCATGGTCACGTTGATCTGTTTTAGTAAATTTGCATAAATTTGGGGACATCAACTATATGGAAGTGAGAGGTTTGGTGTGAAAAGGAAGAAAAAAGCACAAACTACTCCTGGAATGTCTAGACTGCAGCAGAAAATTGAAAGGTTATTTAGAGAAAGGAGACAGCTGAGGAAGCAATGAAAAATAGCTGAACAAATTCAGAAGGAGGGACTCAATCTCTTACAAAGGGCCATAAAAGATAAGCTGGCAACATTACGCAGAGTCGAGTGCTTACGGAAATGCTACAAAAAGAAGGAACGTGCGAGGGCTAAAGACCCATTCAAATTCATAAAGAAATTTTTCACCAGTGAGAAGAAAGGCACTTTAAAAGCATCTAGGGTTGAGCTAGAAAGATTGCCCACCTACCAATTAAAGAATGGCTTCATTGACACTTCAGTTCAAATAGCGGGCATTCCAGGGTTCTCAGGGTGCATCAATGTTATCTGGCAAGGAATTCAGTCAGCTAAAAAGGAGAGGAAGGAGCTCCATGTGACATTCCTGGATTTGGCTAATGCATTTGGTTCAGTGCCACATGAGCTTCTTTGGGCAGCATTTGATTTTTCAATGTCCAGTGGTGGGCTGTCAGGGCCATCAGGGCCTTCTCTGCTGGCCCTGTCAAAATATAATATAATATAATATAATATTCAATTAATTTATAATATATATATATATATATATATATATATATATATAATCTTCATTTTTACGATTATATTTCCTGAAATAATATGGTTATTTTGTTGAGGCGGAGCTGTATTTTCCATATATGGTCATCTAAACGCATCACAGCTCCGTGGACCAGCACTAGTAGTTGTAGCACTAGTAGCACTAGTGCCCATTTGAGCTTAACTTTGACTGACATGTCTCATTAGCCAATCAAATTTTGATGCGCAGTGACAGAACGCCCCAGGGGGGAGGTGATGATCGTTACTGAAGGCCCTGACTGAGACCCCACGGTACACTACTGTCAATGTCCATAACAAAGTCTGTAACATCTACTTTTAAGAAAGCTTTGATTGCTACATAATAAAGTGAGTGACCAGAGACTTCGCATTTCAATGAGCCATGTGTATTATACCATAAATCACCATACAGTCAGTAACCATACAAAATACATGAGGCATTCATTTACAAGGCAATACATCAGGATAATTCAGCTCTTCCCAATAATGTCTTTGGTAGCCAAGAGTTCAGTCTTTAGAGTCCCACAAGTAATAAGAAACAGTACTTAAGTGCAGAGCGGAAGAGTTCACAACGATCTGAATCCAAGTGTCCAAGCAGCAGTTGATATTAGGAACAAACTGTAGCTCAATACACCAACAGCAGATGACAAAGGTGTTGTTGATAAAACGCAGACAATTAATTCCATATTGGTCAAGGGTTTAGTTATAGTTGAGTTGCTGCCTCATGCCTGCATGATGAACCCTCTGCATCAAACAAACTGAGTGCCACCATAACACATTTACATCTCGACAAATGCTTCCCTGATTCAAAAGCAACGCCAAATGCACCCTTCATTTCGCCGAGAACGAGAGGATACATAAATGGATCCTACCCGATCCTACGCGGCCTATCCTACCCCGTAAGTCATTGCGCTGGTGACGACAGCATTTTTTTTTCAAAGGGTGGCCGAGAGTTCGTTGGTGGACGGCAAATTCACATTTAAACGTAAAAGTATTGTTTTCATGAATCAAATAGCCAGACAAACCAGTGTTAACAGCCTACAGCCAAAAGTTATTTCTTCTTCTTCTTCTTTTTCATCAACTCATACGTCACCATTGTGTGGCTTTATTTATCTTGTGGAAACGCGAAAGCGAAAAAAAAAAAATTATGTACATTATTATTTAGAATTGATTATTTTATGCAACTTTAAATGTGTTAAATAAAATAAAATTCATGGCTCTGGACGTTGCTTATTTTTGTAATGGCATCTGAGTGTTTGCAAGGTTGATACATTTAAACTATAGGATTGCCTACTTTAGTGTAGTTTAATGTAAAACAATGCGTACCAGTGTTGCTGTCCGTGAGGGGAAAAAGTAGGCTACTTCAAATTTACGTGAATAGCCTATGAAGTAGCCTAGGCTGTGAAGTTCATTCCCCCACTGGTTATTTTGAAAATTAAAGTAACAAAATGTTGGTCTATTTTCACAATATTAACAAATTGTTGTTAAATACAGCTGTGTCCCCCCATATTAAAGTGCGCACCTGAAGCGCTCGGACCGGTCCACGGAGAATTGTTCTTGTCACCAACTGACTGACAGCTGACGATGACGAGCGGAATAACGTTACTTTGCACTGGACTTTTTATATTCAACTGGTTTCAAATATTCAAATAGGGTTGACAAGCTGATATATTCACCATGGTCCATTTCTGTACACAAAACGTTAACGTTAGCTTGCTGTTTGAGGGAGAAAAGTTTCACGGGTGTGGAGGGGTGTTATTTGACTAAAAACTATTATTTTTACTTTAAACTATTATTATTATTATTATTATTACAGTATTTATTTAAAAAATGTGGATTGCCATACAAATTATTATCACAACTCTGGTAAGTGTATAGGCTTATCACATAGGCTTACCAGTATCTTATGTTTTGTGTGCAAAAGCCTCTGTGAACATCTCCCCTAGTAACGTTACTACTGTATACTATTATTGTATTATTATAGGCTACTATAGCAGCCTGGGCAGAATCTGTAGCTTTAGCTGGTCAGTGAACTAGTGAGCCAGTTCCTAACACTGTCAGCAATCTTTACATCTTGTCATGGTCACATAAAAATGGTTTAATCAGCTAATAGCCTATATCTCTGTATATTTTAATGTCTACAGTCTCAGATCAAATCCAGCAGTATCATCATCAGCAGCAGCAGTAACAACAACATCATCAACAGCAAAGGCAGCAAACTCACTTAAGGACTTTAGTAAGAATTTACCAGAACAGGTATCACATTAATGTTAAAAGTCTTGTAAAGTATTAATTGCTGTTTCTGTTTGCTTTGTTTTTATTTTCATTGTATAAAATGTAACTCTTGTATTTTTGTAAATCAGTTTTTGCCATGAAAATAGCCACAGATGCTGATATGCCATTAAACAAAACTATACTGTACTTTTCTTCGTGGTTGCTCGCCTGGGCAGAGGAATGTTGTCTTCTGCGTGTAATGTTTTGCTAGAACAGGCGGCAACTTATTGGTAATACTACGCTTGCCTTCCAATGCTAAAGCCAAACATTGCAGTACTTGGTCATGGCGCCAAGTAAACCGACCTTGGCTAAAAGCATACATTACATCCTGTCAAAATGTGCCTTAATGTGGCAGGTGATGAACACAAAGGACACGAGGGATCCTCTCTTACCCAGAGGTTTAGGTTCTGCTTTGATGGGAGAACATCATATGTTGGCCTAATAATTAAACTGATCCTACTCTCTTCCAATGAGCAGAGGTCTTGCCAGCCCATCTTGCATTGTTCCACACCCTCCCATCTCATCCACTCTCCCTGCTTGGCCTGTGAAATGGCCTTTATACACCTCATCCTCTACTCCTGCTTTCACACCTTGTTGACTACCAGCTTCCTCCTTTGAGCTGGGCCTGCCTTGTCCAGTTTGTATCCAGCCTCTCACGGAGACTTCAGATGCCCCAACACCAGCGATGAAATGACTAAACGCCTGTGAAGAGAAGACTCGATGCCTGTGAAGAGATGACTCAATGCCGGCGATTTGTTATGTCCTAAAGTAATAAATGATTAACTAACTGTATTTTTCTATGTACATTTCTGAAATGCACTTTCTGTAAAGCTGCTTTAAAACAATATGTATTGTGAAAAGCGGTATACAAATAAATTTGAATTGAACTGAACAGTACACCCCCCATCAGCAAGGCGCAAACTCACGCCATAACGGAACAAAGGTCTGGAGGGTGTTTTGGAGGTGGATGAGGAGATGTAGAAGTTACGGTGAGAGGCTGGAGTGACGGAATGGGGATGGCAACAAACTCCTTGAGGTGCATATGTAGGGTGCTTGGTGGCACAGACCCAGAGCTCACCAGTGCCAACGGCCCACGGCGGACTCAAGGAGCCGAGATGGTGTAGCGATGACTGATGGGATCTGCGGGACAACCAACGGAGACTCGGCAGATGGATCCATTGGCTTAGATGGAGAGCCAATGTACTCAAATGACATCACTGGCTCTGGAGATCTCTGGAATGCCTTGACGACGAACCACGGAGGTGGAGCCAGAGTACTAGGGTCCCTGCGGGTCCTCAAAAAGTCTTGAAATGTCTTAAATAAAATTTTTGATTTTTAAGGTCTGAAAATGTCTTGAAATCTGGAATTTCCGATTAGGATGTCTTAAACTTCATGTGGGACCTTAAATTTCATGCCCAACTTTTTTTTTTTCAACCGCAATTTGACCAGTGCACCATTTGAAGGTAGCACATTGATCTATGTGGGTGAAACCTGCATTATTCCATAGGTGACTGACGAGTAGGTGATTAATTAATGTGTTGCGTTGATGGTTCGCCACCACAGTATTTTAGTTGGACGGCGAAAATTATCGACAAATGATGTTTCAAATAATTTATTCAATTATCACATCATTCCAACCAGCTGTCGACAATCAGTAATCAACATGTCTATCCAATCAGCTTGAGTTGGAGACCTATATATTTACTCATTTGACTCACTAATGTTCCTTTTTCAGCATCTTGGCTCGCCGTTTTGCTACCATGTCACACCAAACTTCTTCATCTGACAAGGAAACAAACATCCCCAGGGATTCGCCATTGCATTTTGCTGTTGTTCTGACAATTTCTGCAGCTTTGTTGAAAAATGCTACCATTGCACGAATCACTAGCAGAGTCTGACAATTTGTGCTGCCTTGTCAAAAGACAAAATGCTACCCAAGCGGAAATCGATCACAGAGAATGTCGATTCATTCTCTGTTGTTTCTAAAATGGTGTAAATATCATACTATTATGACTTCTTTATTTAATTTAAAGCAGGGTAAGTGTATGGGGAGCATATTTTGATTTTTAAAGGATCTAGCAATTATCACATTTGACAACAAGTAAAAATGACAGTATATGAAAATACAACTATACTAAAATTCGAAGTTATGGGTACTGTATACTATAATGTTTTGATTTTTAAAATGGTGTTAAAAGTTAAAAAAAAATATTATAAAATAGTAATCTTTGACCTGTCTCGACAGCAAGGATGCATAGATTTATGGTCGTGGTAATGCAGAAGAAAACTGAGTGTACATGCGCATAACCTGTAAGTAGCACATCTTGATGGGTAGCATGAATCGTCAGAACACCGGCTCCAGGACTATTCCTCCTACACTGCACATCGGACCTGAGCCCCAGGCTTCTTCACATGGCCACACGCCTACCAGAACAGCCCTACGCTCGCCAATACGTCAAGGCCAGTCTTCACCACCCCCGGCAAGACTTTTATCTTCCTCCTCTGCATCTGCCTACCACTCAGATGATCACACCTATTGGGAAACGGACTATAGCAGGATTGAGGCAAGCGCTGGGTGATCCGGACATACAGACTTCGCGAAAAAAAGAACAAAGTGGAACTATGTGATCTGTACGTTACCTTAGTCAAGCCAATCTCTCTCCAAAGTCCACACCAACTCCTAAGACGGCTCACAGGTAGAGCAAAGCCCCCAGGGTCCAAAAGCTGCCTCAGTGCTCTAGCTCCGAGGAGGTTCAGACGCTCGCAAGCTATCTGTCGCCCGGTTCGGTATCGTCTCTGAAGGCCTCAGCTTTGCCCATCGAAGTCGAAGCCGGATCTGAGGACCGTTCTTCAGGCTAAGAAGGCTTCGGCGCAAAAGAAAAGGTCCTGACGGGTGTCAGACCAGTGAGGACGGCCCCAACCGAAGTGAACTGGTGTACACCTCAGTATACGGTGCCCGGTTCATTTCGGGGTCCTCAGGGGACAATTCTGCCCACCCCGCCACCCTTGGTGCTTTGGGGCGCAGTGGTCGCCAGAGAACGTCTGGCGCAACGTCGACTCGACGTTGCATCGGACGGGAACCTTCTGAGGGGGATTCAAAACAGTCAGTCCGGTTGGTTCCTGCCGTTATGTTCCAGGCCCCCGGGCTGAGTGTTTTAAGTACATCAGAGGCCAGCCTCGAGAGGCTGGTTCCCATAGTAGAATTTATGACAGAATGGAGGAATCTGCCAAATATTTCTCGTTGGGTCCTGCAGATTGAAGGAAACTGGCACACCAGATCCTCCTGTGGTCCCTATGGAAATTGCTCTCACTGAGGGCAGTATATATTCCAGGGGCCCAGAATGTAGGAGCGGACACGCTGTCGAGGCAGAGGCTCAGGCAGGGGCAATGGAGGCTCCACCTCGAGGTGGTGGAGCAGATTTGGAGGGTGTATGGCCAGGCGGAAGTGGATCTGTTTGCATCTCAGCACAGACGCACTGTCCTCTTTGGTTCTCCCTCACTCAACCAGCCCCCCTGGGGCTGGATGCTATGGTTCAGGCATGGCCGAGGCTGCGTCTGTATGCCTTTCCCCCTGTAGCTGGAGAGAGGATACAGAATCCAGTTCGGTTCTCGTCCTCCATGTTTCAATGGGGTGCTGCCCACGTTGGTACACCCCGAGCAGGCTCTGGTGATGGAGCAAGAAGTGAAGGCTTTATTAGCGAAAGAAGCTATAGAGCAGGTGTATTCACTCGACAGGGAATCAGGTTTTTACAGCCGCTATTTCATTGTTCCAAAAAAGGATGGAGGGTTGCATCCCAATTTAGATCTTCGTCTATTGAATCGTTCAGTTCAGAAACTCAAGTTCAAGATGCTGACACTCAAGCAGATTGAGACTCAAATCAGATACAAGGACTGGTTCGTCACGATAGATTTGAAAGACGCGTACTTCCATATCTGCATCCTCCCTCAGCACAGGAGGTTCCTGAGGTTTTCTTTCGGGGGCAAAGAATACCAATATCGGGTACTTCCGTTCGGTCTAGCTTTATCACCCCGCAAGTTCACGAAGTGCGTAGATGCAGCTCTGGCCCCGCTCAGGCTGCAGGGCATATGCATTCTGAACTACATAGACGACTGGCTGATTCTAGCAGAGTCAGAACAGTTAGCGGTTCGGCATCGAGGTGTCGTTCTCGCACATATGCAGAAATTGGGGTTGAGGCTCAACGCCAAGAAGAGTGTGCTTTCTCCAGTACAGAGAACCACTTTTCTTGTTGTGGTATGGGATTCAGTCACGATGCGAGCAACGCTGTAGCCCGCTCGTGTAGCTGCTATCCTTTCCGCCACAAAGGAGCTAAAGCTAGGCCAGTCACACACTGTGAAACAGTTCGAGAGACTGTTAGGTCTCTTGGCAGCAGCGTCCAACGTGATACCTTTTGGCCTGTTGTACATGAGACCTCTGCAGTGGTGACTCAGGACCAGAGGGTTCTCCCCGAGGGGAAACCCACTTCGTATGATCAAGATCACGCGGCGGTGTCTCCACGCCTTGATTATATGGAGGAAACACTGGTTCCTGTCCCAGGGTCCGGTGTTGGGAGCTCTTTGCCATCGAGTGGCTATCTCGACAGATGCTTCCCTCACCAGCTGGGGAGCGGTAATGGAAGGCCGTTCAGCTAAGTGTCTGTGGAGGAGTCATCATCTCTCCTGGCACATAAATTGCCTGGAGATGATGGCTGTCTTCAAGGCTTTGAGATATTTTCCCAGAGCTGAGGGGCCATCATGTGCTTGTCCGGACAGACAACACATCGGTGGTCTCTTATTTAAATTGACAGGGGGGTCTGCGCTCGCATCCACTGTGCAAACTGGCACACCAGATCCTCCTGTGGTCCCTAGGGAAATTGCTCTCACTGAGGGCAGTATATATTCCAGGGGCCCAGAATGTAGGAGCGGACACGCTGTCGAGGCAGAGGCTGAGGCCGGGGGAATGGAGGCTCCACCCCGAGGTGGTGGAGCAGATTTGGAGGGTGTATGGCCAGGCGGAAGTGGATCTGTTTGCGTCTCAGCACAGACGCACTGTCCTCTTTGGTTCTCCCTCACTCAACCAGCCCCCCTGGGGCTGGATGCTATGGTTCAGGCATGGCCGAGGATGCGTCTGTATGCCTTTCCCCCTGTAGCTCTGCTCCCAGGAGTTCTGGAGAGAATCCGCCAGGATGGGATGAGTCTATTGCTAGTAGCACCACGCTGGCCAAGTCGTATTTGGTTTGCGGACCTCATTCATCTTCTTGACAGGCCTCCCCTGGAGTTGCCCATCAGGAGAGACCTTCTGTCTCAGGCAGGGGGCACGATATTTCACCCCCAGCCAGAGATTTGGAAACTATGGGTGTGGCCTCTGAGGGGGCCCAACTCATAAGTCGCATCAGTGGTCTGTCAGTGGAAGTAGCTGAGACCATTTTAAGCTCCAGAGCTCCGGCTACGAGGAAACTTTATGCACTTAAATGGAAAGTTTTTACTTCCTGGTGTCACCATTGCCAGTGGGACCCGGTTAATTGTTCAGTCAACACAGTTCTCGAGTTTCTACAAGAGCGTTTCTCGTCAGGTCTATGTCCTTCCACGCTCAAGGTTTACGTGGCAGCCATTGCGGCTTTCCACGCCCTAGTGGGGGGTACCTCCCTCGGTCGAGACCCCTTGATTACACGTTTCCTCCGTGGCACACTGAGGCTGAGGCCTGAAACTCGCACTAGGGTGCTGGATTGTGATCTGGCTACTGTTCTTGAAGGCTTATCTGGGGTTCTCTTTGAGCCCTTGGATTTGGTTTCAGAGAAATTTCTCACTTTTAAAACAGTGTTTCTGTTAGCTATTTCATCCCTTAAGAGAGTCGGTGACCTTCAGGCCCTTTTGGTTTCCCCTACATGCCTTGAATTTGCACCAGGGATGGTCAAGGCATTCTTATACCCTAAACAAGGCTATGTGCCTAAGGTGCCCACCATGATTCCGAGGCCTATTGTGCTACAGGCTTTTTGTCCTCCACCGTTTTCTTCTCTGGACCAGGAAAGATTGAACCTTTTATGCCCAGTGCGAGCACTGGACACTTATGTGCATCGGACTTCAGCGTTTAGGAGATCTGATCAGTTATTTGTCTGCTTTTGATCTCCCAAGAGGGGTCTTCCTGCTTCAAAGCAGACAGTTAGCAAGTGGATAGTCGAGGCTATTTCTCTGACTTATGAGTCTTCTGGCCTGCCTTGCCCTTTGGCGGTCAGGGCCCATTTTACAAGGAGTATGGCGGCTTCTAAAGCTCTCTTATCTGGAGTCTCTCTACAAGATGTTTGTGATGCGGCGGGTTGGTCCTCTCCTCTCACATTTGTCAGGTTTAATATCAACCTGGAGGCTGCCCCATGTTCACATGTGCTTAATAATGCTTAGGGTGGTGTGACAACAGGCTGACACTCAGGCATTTGAAAGTCTGACGATTTGGGTATTCTCGTTCCCAAAAGCGTAACAGTGACGCATCGCAAATTCCCTCGATAGGCAACGTCTCAGGTTACATCTGTAACCATAGTTCCCTGAGAAGGGAACGAGACGATGCGTCACCCTGCCATACTTCCTGCATCCCTGTGTCGGTTTGCTTCGGCAATTTCTGAAGCTAATGCCGGTTTGCACCGGGTGCTCTTTTATCATTTCCTGGTCATGACGTCATCCGCCCATGACGGTCATGTTTCCTATTGGACTAGTTGACATAGATGCTTCAGACGCAGTCACGCTGGAGGCGTTCCCAAAAGCATAACAGTGACGCATCGTCTCGTTCCCTTCTCAGGGAACTATGGTTACAGACGTAACCTGAGACGTTTTGTCATTTTTTTTGTTTTATTACAAGATCGTAATGTTGTTTATTGCAACATTTGTACCAATGTGATATGCAATACATTACATTACATATTGCCTGGAATATGTTTACATTTTTTTAAATTTAAACGAAAAGAGGCAGGGATTGTTTTATATTTAGTTTTTGTTATAAATAGGCTACGTTACATAGGCTACATGCACTGAATATAATCAATAGGCTATGCATTGCCTGAACCACATTTGTGTGCTTTAGAATGTTTACAAAGTATTGAAATGAAATCGAAAAGAAGCAGAGTGGTGTTTTATAACATATTTCGTTTTATTGTTGCCTAAAATGAACTTACAGAGATAACCTGAGTCGCATAGCCAGAGCGAGCAGAGTGCCTCGGGATCATTCTCCTGAGTCGGACTTTGCGTTGGCTTCTTGGAAACGCCTAATGCCAGCGCTTTCTAGTGACAAACATGCCGAGAAGCAAGAACAAGGTCTGCTGTCTGTCATCCATTATTGTTTACTATGTCGCTTTCTTCGCGCGAAAATGATGTCAGTCGCTTCTTTCCAGCATACCACGCCTATCAAGTAAGGGTACTGTTGGCGGTGGAAACGCAAGCCTGATCATGGTGTACCCGACCCGTACTGTACTGTACCGTACCGTACCCCTCAGTGGAAACGAGCCATTAGTAATATCAAAACCCTGTGTTTTAGTAAAATAAATAAATTAAACAGTGTGTACTTTCAGCTCACTCTGTCTCCGCAGAAATCTTTCTGAAACGCGTCCGAGAAATTACCTGTAACTCGTGTGGGGATTTACTCAGGCAGGCATACAACATAGCTGCAGCACATTCACGCAACACCCGAATTCATGACTAATCAGGAACTGATAAATGTTTGTTAGCTGCAAGGCAGACATCTTTTCTGTTGATGCTAGGTGTGGTTGTGTGAGTTGGACTCTCATTTCATGCAGGTATAACTGATCATTGTAGAGTATGTTTAAATACTGCCATTGAATTTTAATACTTGTTTATTTCATTTTATTAAGGGTAATTCTAGAAGTGCATGTCTACTCTTCACGGGGGATACAGGCTTCTGTATGGAAGTTTAACTTTTATGAGATCACCTCCATTGTGACTCGAGCTGCAGGACTACAGTGCACTGGTAAATGGCTCAATATGTGATCACCTCCATTGTGACTCGAGCTGCAGGACTACAGTGCACTGGTAAATGCCTCAATATGTATATGACATATTGAGCAGGAGAATCCGGACACAATTTTAAAAATCTTAAAAGAGGTTTATGGTTCCTCCTCCTCATTTGTCAGCCTGCATCGACAATTCTTTGATAGAAAACAAAAAGATGGGGAATCTCTAAAAGAATTTTCACACTCTTTGTGGGCTTTAATTGGATAAATTAAGCGTGCTTACCCTAGTAGGTTGACAGACCCAGATATATTAGTTAGAGATCCGTTTATGGAGCATGTACGTGATGTTTTATTAAGACGAGAGCTAAAGAGCATCTCACTTGTAGCTAAATGTCCTGTAGTGAAGGTAAAGATGGGGGGTGTTGAAGTAAAGTGTTTACTGGACACTGGTTCTATGGTGACGACAATAACAGAGTCTCTTTTTAAGGAAGTCCTTCAACATTGGGGTGCACCTAAGCTCAAGTCATGTGGGTAGTTGGCTTTAAAAGCTGCAGATGGTTTAGATATCCCCTATGTTGGATATTTAGAGTTGGATATCCAAGTACTGGGTAGAACCTTTCCAGGAAGGGGGGTTTTGGTGGTGAAAGATGCACCTCACACATTAGGAATGCATGTCACATTAGGGCTCGCACATTAGGGCTGTTAGGAATGAATGTCATTGCTCAGTGTTATAGGGAGTTATTTGCACAACAGGGTGGAGATTTATTTGCTTCCCTAAGTGTTGTTCAGGTAGAGGCCTATTGGGAGTCTTCTCTCCACTACTGTCGTCACCAAGATGTGTGCCATTTAACTCACGAGGGGCGAGTGCGCGTTTTAGAAAAGGGTGGGGAGTTTATACCAGCGAGGTCACTTAAGTTTATTAAGGTCATCTGCCCAAAAGTCCCACATACTCCACCTGTCACAATGTTGTTGGAACCTGGAGGCTCAGATCTTGCCCCAGGTTTGTTGTTGTCTGTGTCATCACTCAGTGTTTCTAATGGTTTGACATGTGTTCCGGTAGTCAATGTAGGAGCTACTGGTGATACAGTCCATTCAAAGCAGGTGTTGGGTATGTTACACTCAGTAGTTGACGTTCAGGCAGAGCTTCTGAGGTTTGAGGGGGAGAATGGAGAGGTTTCCCTAGTTAATATACATACTGCTGGTGAGCCACCTGTCCCCATCTCAAAAGCCCTAGCAGCTTTACACTGGTCAGAGCTTTCACCTGAAGAAGAGAGCCAAGTAAAACAGCTGTTAGAGAAGTATAGTGATGTCTTTGCTAAATATGATGGAGATCTGGGTTGCACTGATGAAATTGTACATGAGATACCTCTTTTAGATGATGCACCCATCAGACAAAGATATAGGCGAATACCCCCTACACAGTGGCAGACTGTGAAAGACCATATTAAACAGCTTATGGATAGCAAAGTGATTAGGGAGAGTAGCAGCCCTTATGCATCACCCATTGTCCTGGTGCAAAAGAAAACTGGAGAGCTACGGATGTGTGTTGATTACCGCCAACTTAATGCCAAGACAAGAAAGGATGCCTACCCATTACCTCGTATTGAGGAGTCTTTGGACGCCTTGTCAGGTGCACAGTGGTTTTCAACTCTGGACTTGGCTAGTGGCTATAACCAAGTTGCTGTTGCTGAGAGAGACAAGCCAAAAACTGCATTCTGTACTCCCTTTGGCCTTTTTGAATTTGAAAGGATGCAATTTGGACTTTGTAATGCTCCCGGAACTTTTCAGACGCTCATGGAGCGAATATTTGGTGACCAGAGCTTTCACTCAGTTCTTTTATATCTGGATGATGTCATAATTTTTTCTTCTTCTGTGGTCCAGCACTTGCAGAGACTGGAGATGGTCCTTAGTCGACTCTAACAGAAAGGGCTTAAGGAAAAGCTGAGTAAGTGCCACTTTTTCAGGAGAGAGGTGCAGTACTTAGGACATCTTGTGTCCAAAGAAGGCGTGGCCACTGACCCAGAAAAGATATCTGCTGTGAGTAACTGGAGGAGGCCCTGTGATGTGACTGATGTTCGATCATTTCTAGGATTTTGCAGCAATTATCGTCGCTTCATTAAGGGGTTTGCCCAGTTAGCGGCTCCAGTTCACCAACTAGTGGCGGACGTTATTAAAGCCGCCAAGAAGAGTAGGACCAGGCCAGCTGCAGTTCTACCCAGTATGTGGACTGAAAGATGTGAGAGAAGTTTTACTGTGTTGAAGAGAATGTTTACACGTGTTCCCATTTTAGCATTCGTCGATTTCACCAAGCCTTTTGGTCTTGGAGATAGATGCTAGTCACCAAGGACTAGGTGCAGTCCTGTCTCAGGAGAAGGATGGAAAATTGAGACCATATGCCAGTCGCTCATTGCGTGGTTCAGAGCGTAACATGGAGAATTACAGCTCCATGGAGCTTGAGTTCTTAGCATTAAAATGGGCAGTCTCCGAAAAGTTCAGAGAGTATTTACTGGGCAGCAAATGTGCTGTCTATACAGACAATAACCCTTTGAGTCATTTTCAGACCCTGAAGCTGGGGGGCTACTGAACAAAGATGGGTTGCTCAGTTGGCAGCCTTCGACTTCACCATGCATTACTGACCAGGTAAAAATAATGCTAATGCTGACTCTCTCTCGTCAATACAGCACTCAATCAGAGACCACAAGATCCCAAGTCATAAGTCTTGGTGTCATCCTAGACAGCGCACTTTCCTTTGGCCCTCACATCAGTAATATTACTCGGACTGCTTACTTTCACCTTCGTAACATCTCAAGACTCCGACCCTTCCTCTCCCAGCACAATACACACATCCTTGTTCAGGCTCTGATCATATCCCGCATTGACTATTGCAACGCTCTCCTCATGGGCACCACAAATAAACTTCTCCATCGTTTGCAATCCATTCAGAACTCTGCAGCTCGTATTATCACCAATACAAGATCAACTGACCACATCACACCGATTTTTATTCAGCTCCATTGGCTTCCTGTACCTTACCGGATCAATTACAAAGTTCTTCTGTTAACCTTCAAAGCTCTCCATGATCTGGCCCCTTCATACCTCTCTGATCTGCTTCTTCCATACAATCCTCCTCGAACACTTCGCTCCTCCACTGCTGGTATTTTATCTGTTCCAACATTCAGAATGAGCACCATGGGGGCTAGAGCCTTTAGCCGTTCTGCACCACGTCTGTGGAATTCTCTCCCATTTCACATCCGTCAAATAGACTCTCTTCCTCAATTCAAATCTCAACTTAAAACTCATCTGTTCAGACTAGCTTATTCTACTTAGATTTTCATTGAGACTTTATTTTATTTTTTGATTGTACCAACTTGATTTTATATTGATATTATTTTTGGCTAGTTTTAATGTTCTGTTTTAACTTTTCTCTGTAAGGCGTCCTTGGGTGTCTTGAAAGGTGCCCCGAAATAAAATGTATTATTATTATTATTATTACCACAGTTCTGGAGACTGACCAGCTGAGAGTTAAATCTTCCCAGCCGCTTACTCCTGACAGAACTGAGGAAGTCAAGTCCAATACTGATCTGGCCAGGTTGCAGGGGGCGGACCCTGTTTTGAAAGACTTTCTTTGTCTTTGGAGACTAGGAAGATCTGCCAGCAAGGAGCAGCGGGCCAAAGTCACCAAGGATGTACAGCATCTCCTCCGGCAGTGGGATCGTATCCTGGAGAAGGACGACCTTCTGTACCGAAAGACAACTGCTCCTCATGGGCAGCCATACATTCAGCTACTCCTACCCCAGTGTCTCCACCAGGAGCTTCTCCAGGGTCTCCATGACCAACATGGACATCAAGGAGTACGGCGGACCACTGACCTGGTGAGGCAACGGTGTTACTGGCCAGGGATGGGAGCAGAAATTGAGAAGTACTGTCAGAACTGCCAACACTGTGTGCTGGCTAAAGCTGTTCAGCCCAGAGTAAAGACCTACCAAGGGGTTCTGCTGGCCAGTCAGCCATTGGACGTGCTTGCTATAGACTTCACCCTGCTTGAGTCTGCAATAGACGGATGGGAAAATGTTTTGGTCATGACAGATGTTTTCTCAAAGTACACAGAGGCAATTCCAGCCAAAGGTCAAAGTGCCAGTACAGTGGCGAAGGTCCTAGTTGACTGTTGGTTTTATCGCTTCGGAGTGCCTAAACCGATACATTCCGACCAAGGGAGAAACTTCGAGAGTGCACTCATTGCACAGTTGTGTCAGCTATATTGGATTAAAAAGTCTAGAACAACAGCATACCATCCCCAAGGGAATGGTCAATGCGAAAGATTTAACAGGACCCTTCATGACCTCCTACGATCACTCACTATAGAAAAGAAAAGGGCGTGGCCAAAGTACATCTCCCAGTTGGTGTGGGCATACAACACCTCTACCCACAGCTCTACTGGTCATTCGCCTTACTCATTGATGTTTGGCGTGACACCCCAACTTCCTGTGGATTTTCTCTTGAGGGCTACTGACACAGAGGAAACTCTTGGGATGAATGGGTCTTACAGCATCAGGAACGACTTCAGGTTACTCGTGAACTGGCCCGCAAGAACATGGAGGAAGCAGCAGATTACGGGCAGCGAAACCATAACCAACAGGTGTGTGACAAGGGTTTTAAAGAGGGTCAACTTGTCTACTTAAAAGATCACCGTTGCCATGGTCGCCGCAAGATCCAGGATGTCTGGTCACCAGTACTGTATAAAGTTGTCAGGGCACCGACTGACCCTGGTGGACCCTACACCATAACAATGGTTGATGGAACTGGTAACGTCCGGCAAGTCCATAGATCAGAGATTAGAGCATCACAGTTAGAGACTATACCATCAGTCCCAAAGGTCCCTCAGCCAAGCACAAAATCTACTTGCCCAGAAAGCAACTTGACTTGCAGTGACGAGGATGTCCTCACCTGGATAGAAGAAGTAAGGCCTATTCCAACCGCTGCTGTCACTACAGAACTGCCACCAATTGCTCCCAATGAGGTGCCTGAAGCAGCGGTAGGAGAGGATGATGGTTGGGATGAGGGTGATGATGATGATGACGAGGTTGGGAACTACCAACTTCAAGGCAGGTCGCCAGGTCTTAGATGCACCAGACGGGCAACAGCTGGGAAACACCAGAATTCTCACAATTTGCCAAGGTCCACAGTATCCAATGCCAATGTGGGGATGGTAGGGGCTGCTGCAGGATCGTCGGGGGCGATGGCACTTTTTGGGAGGAGTGACTGTGGGATCTACTCAGGCAGGCATACAACATAGCTGCAGCACATTCATGCAACACACAGAATCATGTGATCTGTTGTAAGAGCACATGACTAATCAGGAAGTGATAAATGTTTGCTAGCTGCAAGGCTGACATCTTTTCTGTTGATGCTAGGTGTGGTTGTGTGAGTTGGACTCATTTCATGCAGGTATAACTGAACATTGTAGAGCATGTTTAATTACTGCCATTGAATTTTAATACTTATTTATTTCATTTTATTAAAGGGTTAGTTCACCCAAAAATGAAAATTAAGTCATTAATTACTCACCCCCATGCTGTTCCAACCCCGTAAGACCTTCGTTCATCTTCGGAACACAAATAAAGATATTTTTGATTGAATCTGAGAGGTGGATCACTCTTCCATAGGCTTCCTAAGGGACTGGCTCTTGACGGCCCATAAAGTCATTAAAGAAAAGGTTTAAATATTCCATGTGCCTACAGCGGCTCAATTATCAGTTTATCAAGCGACGAGACTACTTTTTGTGCGAAAAAAAACATAAATAACGACTTTATTCCACTATTCCATTACTTCCTTATGGGCGCATGCGCGAGAACTGAGACAAGGACGTTCTCATTCGTCTACTTCTTGTTACCGGCTGCTCACCGCTTAGGAGTTTTACCGCCACCCTAACTTTTATGAGATCACCTCCATTGTGACTCGAGCTGCAGGACTGCAGTGCACTGGTAAATGCCTCAATATGTAGATGTTTCATTGAATGTGTTATATTTGCATTGAGACATGTTTTAACAACTTTTCTCTGTCCGTAGCAACGTAATGTTCCCTTATATCTGCATGTGTTAATACGCTGTGGGACAATTGAGCATACTGAAAAGTAGGCCTATATTTTTAGTCATGTTTGAATTGACCATGTTAATGCTGTTTAATGAGGTTGGTAACTAACATGCTTGGTTTCTCTTAAAAGGGACCAGGCCAGCCACTGTTTCCATGTGATTTATAAGCATTCCGTTATTGCTTCCTGTTGTTTGATTATTTTTTTGTTGTTGTTATTGTTTGGTTATCTGTATTTTTGCCACTCATGTGCCACAGTCATACTAGCATTTTATTTTATTTTTTTATTTTTCCGTGATTATTTCATACAATTTTATACATGTATTATACCTTCGCCCGTGCACGCTGTTGGATTCCGTCGAGAGAACAACCAGCGCCGTGTTTCCAGCTGTTTCCCTCGCATGCACTATGTCTGATGATTTCAGTGCTTCTCTCCGTCCATGATGCACACCCTTGAATGAGCGCGGATTTTTAGTTCATTTACTGTTTTTACCATCTGAGAAAATGAGAGGTGGCCAAAATCAGATTGTAAAATGGACTGAATTAAAGCTCTTTACGAACTTGACGTGAGATGCCGACTGACGTGTGCTTGCCTTGAATCACGGTCACATGCAAGCTTAGAGCAATATTGTAAGTAACTAATACATTTTTAACTAGCAGAATAATAATGCATCATGATGCACATAGTTGACTGCTTGTATGTTGTGAAAAATGTGTGTGATCTGTGTTATGTACTTGTATACATGCTCTTAAATAATTGCCCCTTGTGAGATAAATAAAGTTGATAAAAAAGTAAAGTAAATAGTCTCACTTTTAGTTACGTCTTAACTATTATAATATTTCGAAGGGCAAAAACATGAACTTTAACCATTGGCTTTACTTTTTCAATCAGCTGTCAATTCACCTTTGGCTAAGCCCCGCCCCCCTTAGTTACTGTTGCTACATCCGTCAAACTTCATCTGCGCTCTGCATAACTTATGCTGTGACAGCTCATCCTGCTGAAATGTTATCAAACTTTTATGAAGCAGCAAATAAAGTGTCCGATAGAAGTGGGCAAAAGGGGCTGCAATATGCGTAGGCTATATTCAAGACATACAGGTGAAACGCAAGAAACAACAAGGCATCCAAATAGGCTAGAGGCAAAAGCATAACGTTACCGGTCACAGTCAAAAAATGAACCACCGCAGATCCTAATCGAGACGGAGGCTGGGACTAACAATATCAGGGAGCAACAACTGTTAAAGGCACTCTATGCAAGATCTGTACCTTAATATAACAGCTTCAAAGTCGTTTTGGTGGTTACAAAGTCATAGTAGGGCGAATCATCCTGGTAGGAAAGCTTGGGGGGGACGCCGCCGGAAAAACCAGCCATGCAAGTTTGAGAGTGGCGCCCCTGACACAGCGCGTGAGAATCACGAAATGGTTTACGGCAACGACGTCACACGCATCAACAACATCATACTGTATGAAGCTACTTTCGAAACAGGGAAAGAGAATCGGACCGTGCTAGAAACCGGACAAGAGTCCACTCGGTCGGGCTTTCACTCGTTGGCGCGAGCTTAAAAGCTGCACTGGATTGTAACTGCGATGCTGACCTGGCGATCTTGTTGATGGACTTGTAAGTAAATCTCTTATTTATAAACTTGTTTGTATTTGTATACTAGTTGTTTCTATATTGTATGTTGCTGCACTGGCTTGTGGTATGTCATTTTTTACGGTGCTGTTCATTCATCCGTTGTTGATAATAAGACCAGTTCAATAATTCTCACATGTCTATAGCTTTCGATTACCAGAGCTTTAAGCAGACTTCCTAAAAACTTAAAGTCGTTTCTCTTAGTCTTGTTGTTTTTTCCGTTATGTTTTATTGCCGAGCTTGCCACAAGAGCTAGTTTGCCAGCTGGTCTCAGGTGTTGTGATGTGTATTTATCACGTATCTTTAGTCCTGTGTCTGGTTCGGATTTCTTATGACGTGTGTAAGTTACTGTTATATCAAGTTTATCTGACTAACAGTACACTTCCCGACTGTAACTTCAAATTGTGTTGATTATGAATCAATCAAATCTTGACGCTGTTGATGTTGATTCTTGCGATTACCATGAGGACATAGTCAATATCTCACATAATTATTAGGACATATATAAGCCTAGAGGTTGTAAATAATTGAACACAATTTGCTATTATGATAAATTGTAATCATGTCTAAATCATAACGTCCAATGTTATGAAATAATGCGACGTACATTTAACTTGATTGATGTCATCTGACATTTTGTAATTTTAACATTACAATCAAAAAACATGAATGAAATTATACAGTAGCCTATACACTATAGGCTATTTACTTCTGATTTTGCAGAAATCATGTAAAAACGCTATAAGCCAGCAAACGCGATAGGCAACTTTATTATTAAAAAGCAGTCTAGCACTTGACAGTATATGCAGTAACAGGGGAATAACGGTTATTTACGACAGTGCAAGTACACCACAGCGGCTCTAGAGGTCACTGTTTTACAAAAAAACCAGAGAGTGCATAGTGTGCCTTTAATGCAAAGCTGGGTAGGTCTCTATTTACTTCTATAATCGTTATTACAAAGCAAACGGAGGACACGAGTATAACATTGTATTTATTAGCAGCGTGTGCTAGCGTATGAGAACCGAAATCATAACCTAAAACATTATAAAACGGTCTAACTAACTAGTATAACTTCACAGTAAGGTTAGAAGCAAAAAAGACCCTTACGAAAAATAAGTTTATTCAAGTGTGCTATTAGAATACTTGTTTTAAACTAAAAATAAGAGAGTGTACTTTCAGTCTACTTTCAATATACTTTTCAGATATATACTTCACAAATTTATACTTAAGTATACTTGGCATATACTGACAAGTATACAGAAAAGTCTAAGTAATCATTTGATCAAGATATACTAAAGAAAAGTATTCTTTCTGAATACTGAAAGTTTAAGTGTACTTGGCTTGTACTTGTGTTTACTCTTGTAACCTTATTAAATAATTTTCACATGCAAGTTAACATGCAAGTTACATCAAGTCTGCATGCTTAAAGTACAGTTAATGGTTTATTTCAAGCATAAATACTATAAGTTAATTGGAAACTTATAAAATATCCAGTGTTGAAATCCTGGTGTTAAGGACTTTTAGAGTAAAGTGTTAATGTGCATGTTGATTTTTTTACAGTTTAATCCAAAGACGACACTTGTCGGGATTTGACTTCAGTTTTGGGAAGGGTAAAAAAGGGACACCCCCCTCCAACCTCCCTGGGTTAAAAGTCAATGGAGCGCTGCAAAAAAGTGTCCGACCTCTGTGGGAGCTTGTTCTTGGCTGCGCTGTGATTAGTCAATCTACATTCTAGTGTGTGGCTTAGCCAAAGGCGAATTCAGGGCAGTAGCATCTATGAGTAGCAGCTGTCAATTCAGCGCGAGGGCAGTAGCATCTATGAGTAGCATAGCATTAGTACCTCAGCTCCACCCGCTAATTTATCCGGTAGTGACGAGAGGTGACGCACTGCCAAGATGGCGACGGCCGGCCCCGCCCACTTTAGGCTTCAAAATCGCTCTTCAGAAACCTATGGGTGACGTCACAGATACTACGTCCATATTTTTTTACAGTCTATGGGTAAACCATGAAAACGCACACATTGATAAAAACATACAGTTTATTACGGATCTAACCTCGTCCTAACCTTTTGTCTTGCTGCGCAGTGAGGAGATCCTGGAAAAAAATTTACCTCAGTTACCAAAGTGCTTTGTTCTAATCGCGTTATTGAATAATGTCTGTAAACTCCACAAATACTGCTTAAATATTAAATGCACGTCTGATAGGAAAGAACAGACGAATTCACAGACGCGCGCGCCGTGCGTTAATTCACTTTCGCTCCGTCCGACATGCTTACATTAGTAAGATAACATTAGTTATATGTATAACCAAAAAGAGTGTTTAAATATGATTCGGTTGTGTGAAGGAACCTATGAACCAACGTTCATTTAGTTAGACTGTTAGAGTTTCTGCTCATATTATTTTCTTTTCAAGATGTTTTAAACTTCAACATTGAACCAATTCTAAATGGCACCTATTTGATCAGCATTTGTTTCCAGGTATGTCTAAACATGTTTTTTGACTTTCATTTATACTTTGATTTTATACATACATGTATATATATGAAGAGTTCAGAAGCCTCTAAATGCCATTTGAAATTTTCTTCTAGAATGATCATTTTTAGAATGATCATTTTTATCAAGCTTGTATAATTAAGTTCAGTAATTTCACTTAATTGGCAATGAAGACTACCTATTAATAGTCATTTAAGTGAAATTACTAAACTTAAATATGCAAGCTTGATAAAATTATCATTTTAGAAGAATTTCAAATGGCACTTAGAGGCTTTTGCATCTGAACTTCTCATTACATACTGTATATATGTATGTATGTGTGTGTGTATGTTGTCCTTTCAATTTTTTCTTGTCTGACTCACCTGAATGAAAGGCTCATTATTATGCGTGTCTTTGTCACCTAATCACCTAATTATACATGATGGGGCTGGCCTGTTCACGCCCATTCACATATTGCCTTGGCAAACAAAAAAAATGTTTTTCACAATATAACCCAATTCACAGTTTTATGTGAACGATTAGGAGGTTTCTTTTCCAAACACACCAATCAAAATGCTACAATTATTCACCAGGTCACGCAAAAACTCATCATATGTGCAAACTCTAATTGTTTTACTGATCACTAACCAATCACTGCTTTACTGTTGCACAAGCCTATAATAGGTCAAAGGTCAGATTACCTGTTTTGAACAATAGATGCCAACAATGGACAGAGACCCCCACAGAGTCAATTGTGTCCTTTACTGTATTACTGTACTATATAAAGAATATACTTTTGGTTTAAATATGTTTATGGTTTTGTTGTATACTGTACACAACAGTAATGTTTGGCCTAATGAATATTTTCTGTTTCTACATTGCATTGGTGATTACAGTGTACTTGTTACCCCTCTCAGAAGACTACTTTCACAGTAGAACATTGTATTGAAATGTAGATATAAGCGTATGGAAGACTAAAGAGCTTTAGATTTAGAAAAAAAAAACAATGTTTACATGGTGTATCAAAAAATGCACTATTATGAAATAAGTGTTTGCCATTTGATGGAAATGCTTCATTCTGACATGTGTTTATGGTATTTTGAATGCAGTTACATTTTTGAAGGAGATGTGAGGCATTTTGCATTTTGTGTGTGAAATTTTGGGAATTGTGTTCAGAGTTTTGAAAAAAGGTGAAATAGTTTTGAAAATGTGTGAAAGTTTCTAAAGACTGCTGCACAGTGGCGGCAACTAGCGTCTTGAGCTCAAACAACACTAAGAGAGAGTTTACAAATGGTCCAGACCAACCTTACGAAAGTGTGACTTACAGAAGATATACTTAGCGTACGAACGTTTCGGGAACCGTGCCATAAGGTTAAAGGCCAATTTATACTTCTGCGTAGGGTGCGCGCAGTAGGTACGGCGTAGCATACACACAGACGCGTCCCATACCGCGTACCCTTCGCCGTAGCCTGACGCGCACCTCCTCAAAAATGTAACTACAAGCCGCGACGACACAGACCGCAAGATCGGTGATTGGTCAGCTTGGTAGCATCACATTTCCTCCTATGCATTTCCGCACGAACCTTCTCACGCATTTCCACACGTACCATCTCCTCCGACGTCTTCTCTCATTTCTGCCTTTCATCTTTAGTAATTTCACTAAAATGAACTGTTTTTCACCTCAATAAGCTCCAACTCCAACATGATCCACTCTCTTTCAGTCGCTATTACTTGTAGTAACCTAGCCGTGAGGAATCTAAACACAGTGGAACATTAAAACCCTCCGCCGCCAACTAGCGTTTCAGAGCAGTACTGCAGAGCAACCGAGACCTGAATGCAGAAGTATAAATGCTCACAACGGCGTCGCCTACGTGCGTAGCCAACGCAGTACACTACGGCGTACTCTCGACGCAGAAGTATAAATTGGCCTTAAGAGAGAGGTTAAGGAATAGGTTAAGAACTACTTAGAGATAAGAACTTTTTGGGGAACCGGGCCCTGGTCATTTCATCTATATTTTCTAACTTCTCATCACCAATCCAACCATACCAGTCCATTCTGGCATATCTGCTACGGAGAAGTTATCTGGCTAAATCTCCTCTGGAACCCCTGTTCATAGACGAATCCAATAAACCTGTGACACTCTTTGGTTCCAGAAATACCTCAAATCTGTTCTACAATTTTCAGGAATTCCACCAAAGAATTTCTCAAGTCACTCCTTCCGTATCAGGGAAACAACTTCAGCAGCCCAAAAAGGCCTCTCCCAACAGCAGATCTAAGCCCTTGGGAGATGGTCCTCAGATGCTTTCCAAAGCTATATCAGGACCAACCAGTTCCTCATTTAAAAAGCCACCAAACCATCATTGATTAAAACCCACTGGGTCATCCACCAGGGGTCTCTCTATTTTTGTCCAGCGAGCATTTAGTCTCACAGCAGACGTACTACCCACTGCGCAACGTGACGTCGATGTGACGTCTTTTTCGTGTCATTTTTGGACGTCCAAATTTGGTCCAATGAAGGGGTTGTTTTGTAACGCCAGACGACGTCTTTTTTTCGACGTCAACAGCACGTCTAATTTGGACGTCTGTGGGACCTCCGTGTAAGGGCTATTTATAGTCCAAATGTGGTTACTTATGGACGTCTTTTCAACGTCAAATTTAGACTTATATTATACGTCGTTCCCTATCGAGGGAACTCAACACTGCGTCGATAAAATCGACTCTTTGGGGACGCTCCCTAAGCGTGCGCCTCTGAAGTATGAATGAAACTAATCCAATCCTGATTGGTGTTGCGTCGTGACGTAACATGTGACGGCATACCCGGAAGTATAAAAGTGACGCTGTCACAACACACACTAGCTTTTCGCTCTTCAGCAAGCGCTTTATGTTGAAACTGTCTGTCTTATTTGGTGTTGTTTGTCTTATTATTGAAAGAAAGTATGGCCAGTGAACAATTCAAGAGGTGTGTGCATCCCTGCCCTCGTTTCATCACGGGTGGGGACGCACACTCTCTATGTGTGTATTGTTTGGGAGTGCAGCACGCACGGGCAGCTCTCGAGGGGGCTGCTTGTGAAATGTGTGAGGCTTTGCCTATTATAGTGCTGCGCTCCCGGCTGGCGTGCTTTGACGAGCACGGTCAGGCTCGCGTTCCCCAGGGTTCCGGTCCCGCATATGTCGAGGCGATGCGGCGACTGAGATCCTGGGGTTCGCAGCGGGATCTGGCGGAGGAGAGTGAGAATGCTGAGGCATTTTCTCGCTCGCCATCGGCTGGTCCCGCAGCCTCTGAGAGTGGTGTGGGAGCCCGCGCTGCGGTTTCTCCTACCCGCGATCAGGTCCCGGTGCTTGAGCTGTCTACTTCTGAGGAAGGGGACGTGCTCAGCATCGATGCGGACGACCGTGATCTCAGCACGCCATCACGCGGCCTGGGTTATGAGGAGCTGGTGGAGGTTGTGACACGCGCTGTGGCCAGACTAAACATCAGCTGGCCACAACATGAGCAGGAAACGCAAGTCACCAGTAAAATGGACGAGCGTTACCTGCAGCGCAGGTCACAGCCTCACCGCCGGGGTCTGCCGTTTTTCCCTGATCTCCATAAAGAGATCTCGAGAACGTGGGAAAGACGGCATTCGTCCCGTATTTCGAGTCCCAATGTAATAGATTACAGCAATGTTATGGGGGCTCGAGATATGGGATATGGGAAGATGCCGAAGGTGGAGGAGGCTTTAGCGAGCTATCTCTCTCCCGAATCGGCGTCTTCCCTAAAGACCCCGGTGTTGCCTAGTAAGCCCTGCAGAGAGACATCTGCATTGGTGGGCAGGGCTTACATGGCGGCGGGTCGGGCTGGTTCGTGTCTGCACTCAATGGCGATTTTGCAGGCATACCAGGCCGACCTCCTGAAAGATTTGGATGAGGGGGAGGGGCCTACTCCTGAAGATGTCGCGGAGTTGAGGAAGGCCGCAGATTTGTCTCTCCGGGCCACTAGGGAAGCGGCCAGCGCTATTGGCCGCTCTATGGCGGCCATGGTGGCCACGGAGAGGCATCTGTGGCTGAACTTATCCGGTATTAAAGAAAAGGATAGGTCCTTCCTGCTGGATGCGCCGCTTTCGGCTTCTGGCCTGTTCGGCGACGCCGTTAATTCGGTTGTCGACAGGTTTCAGGAGTCGAGAAAACAATCTGCGGCGTTCCAGCAGTACCTCCCCCGGAAAGCGAAGGCCAAATCTAGTAGGGGGGGGCAAAGCAATCAGCCCCAGCCATCAGCCAGCTCCTCCCACAGGGCAGAGCAGAAGGAGAGCGTTTCCTCTAGAGCCCCCCCTCCGGGGTCTTGGCAACAGAGGAAACGCTCCCAAAAACCGAAGTCCTCCAGCCAGAGGGGCGACCTGAGGGACGTCATTCAGGCTAAGAGGACTTCGGAAAAGAGGTCCTAGCCAAGGCAGGACTTCAGAGGGCTGCCCCCTCCGCAGTGAGACAACCGAGGTTGTTCTCACAACGGGGCCCTCTAGGAAAAGATGCAGGTCCGCCGTTAACAGCGCTTCGGGCCGCATCAATTTCCAGCGAAAAGACACCAGAGGCCAGCCTCGAGAGGCTGGTACCCTTAGCAGATTTTGTAGAGGGATGGTATCATCTTCCCAACATATCTCCATGGGTCCTGCAGATAATACGAGTTGGGTACAGACTGCAGTTCGCGCACCGCCCCCCCAAGTTCTCTGGGGTGGTGCTCACTGCGGTGGTCCCAGAGCAGGCTCGGGTGTTGGAACAAGAAGTACAGACTCTGCTGTCGAAAGGAGCCATAGAACGTGTTCTTCCGGTAGACAGGGAGTCCGGGTTTTACAGCCGGTACTTTATAGTTCCAAAGAAGGATGGGGGGTTAAGGCCAATTTTGGATCTCAGGGTGTTGAACCGGTCTCTGAGAAGGTTCAAATTCAGAATGTTGACCATTCCAACAATCGTGAGTCAAATCAGATCCGAGGACTGGTTTGTCACGATAGATCTGAAAGACGCCTATTTTCACATCTCCATCCTTCCTTGTCACAGGAGGTACCTGAGGTTCGCTTTCGGGGGCGAAGCATACCAATATCGGGTTCTTCCGTTCGGCCTAGCACTCTCTCCCCGCACATTTACCAAGTGTATGGACGTGGCCCTTGCTCCACTGAGACTTCAGGGGATTCGCGTATTGAATTATCTCGACGACTGGCTTATTTTGGCCCAGTCTCGGGAGATGGCAGTTCGGCATCGAGATGTCGTTCTTGGCCATATTCAAAAATTGGGGTTAAGACTCAATTTGAAGAAGAGTGTGCTAGAACCGTCCCAGGGCACGACCTTTTTGGGAGTCGTGTGGAACTCGATTACAATGCAGGCACGTATGTCTCCCGCACGTATCGAGTCAATTCTGGCGATGGTGTCCAGGGTGAGGCTAGGTCAGGCCGTCACTGTGAAACACTTTCAAAGGATGCTGGGCCTCATGGCAGCGGCATCCAACATTATTCCTCTGGGCCTCCTTCACATGAGGCCCCTCCAGTGGTGGTTGAAGACCAAGGGGTTCTCACCCAAAGGAAATCCGTTCCGTATGATCAGAGTAACGCGCAAGTGCCTTCAGTCTCTGCAAATATGGAAGAAGCCTTGGTTCCTATCCCAAGGGCCAGTGTTGGGGGTGTCATGTCGCCGGGAAACCGTTTCGACAGACGCCTCCCTTACGGGCTGGGGCGTGGTCATGGACGGCCGCTTTACCAGGGGTCTGTGGCAGGACCATCATCGCACTTGGCATATAAATTGCCTGGAGATGATGGCGGTATTCAAGGCTTTGAGGAGCTTCCTCCCAGACATCGAGGGTCGCCACGTCCTTATACGGACAGACAATACGTCAGTGGTGGCCTATCTGAACCGACAGGGGGGACTCAGATCGCGCCCTCTGTGCAAACTGGCGCATCAGATTATCCTTTGGTCCCAGGGAAAGATATTGTCAATAAGGGCAATGTATATCCCAGGGGTTCAGAATCGGGGAGCAGACATCCTGTCGAGGCAGGGGCTGAGGCCCGGGGAATGGAGACTTCATCCGGATGTGGTGAAGTCGATATGGGAGAGGTTCGGACCGATGGAAGTGGATCTGTTTGCGTCTCGAGAGACGTCCCACTGTCCACTTTGGTTCTCCCTCTCACATCCAGCCCCACTGGGGTTGGATGCCATGGTACAGGCTTGGCCGAGGCTTCGCCTGTATGCTTTCCCCCCGATCGCTCTGCTCCCAGGGGTCCTGGAGAGGGTCCGTCAAGAGGGCATCAGTCTACTTCTGGTTGCCCCGAGATGGCCGACACGAGTATGGTTCTCGGATATAATATCACTCCTCATAGCTCCGCCATGGCCGATTCCTCTGAGGAGGGATCTATTGTCTCAGGCGGAGGGCACAATCTTCCACCCTCGCCCAGAGTTGTGGAAGCTGTGGGTCTGGCCTCTGAGGGGGTTCAGTACCTAAATGCTGGCTTATCAGCTGAGGTGGTTGAAACCATACTTAGCTCTAGGGCCCCATCTACCAGGAGATTATATGGCCTCAAGTGGAAGGTGTTTCACACTTGGTGTGGAGAACGAAGGTTGGATCCAGTAAACTGCCCAGTGGCTTCAGTTCTGGAATTCCTTCAGGATCGTTTCTCTGCGGGTCTCTCCCCGTCCACTCTTAAGGTGTACGTGGCTGCCGTTTCGGCTTTCCACGCGCCAGTAGATGGTGGACCTCTGGGGAGGCACCAGTTGGTCATTAGGTTTCTCCGTGGTGCTTGGAGGATGAGGCCGGCGATCAGGTCCAGGGTGCCTGCCTGGGATCTGGCAATAGTTCTGGAAGGGTTGTCCCTCGCTCCCTTCGAACCTTTAGAGTCGGCTTCGCCTAAGGACTTAACGTTGAAAATGGTCTTTCTCTTAGCGATTACCTCTCTTAAGAGGGTGGGAGATCTCCAGGCCCTGGCGGTAACGCCAGCTTGCTTGGAGTTTGCCCCTGGCAAAGTAAAGGCCTTTTTGCACCCGAGTCCGGGCTACGTGCCTAAAGTTCCTTCGAGTACGGCTCGCTCTGTAGTCCTTCAGGCATTCCATCCTCCACCTCATGTGTCGGCGGGAGAAGAGAGGCTTCACTTGCTCTGCCCCGTCAGAGCTTTGAGTGTATACTTGGAAAAGTCTGCTTCTTGGAGAAGATCTGACCAGTTGTTAGTATGCTTTGGGTCACCTAAGAGGGGGCTCCCGGCGACCAAACAAACTATAAGTAACTGGATTGTCCAGGCTATTACTGAGGCTTACAAGGTGCGTGGGGTTCCTTCACCTTTGGCCTTAAGGGCTCACTCGACTAGAGGCATGGCTTCCTCTAGGGCCCTTCTGTCGGGAGTACCTCTGCAGGAGATTTGTGAGGCAGCCGGCTGGGCTACCCCGCATACTTTCATCAGGTTTTACAGTCTCAGCCTTCCCAGTACGCCCGGTGCACACGTACTCGGCCCTTGCTGAGTGCCTAATCAGTTTCACTCTGGGGCGGGTCTGTTCGGTGCGTGGCCTAGTGGGTACTCGTTCCCCAAAGAGTCGATTTTATCGACGCAGTGTTGAGTTCCCTCGATAGGGAACGTCTCGGGTTATGACTATAACCCTTGTTCCCTGAGAAGGGAACGAGACACTGCGTCGTGTTGCCACGCCCCCTTTTCAGACCCTTGAGCGTCTTGCTTCATCGCGAGGCTAGTGTGTGTTGTGACAGCGTCACTTTTATACTTCCGGGTATGCCGTCACGTTACGTCACGACGCAACACCAATCAGGATTGGATTAGTTTCATTCATACTTCAGAGGCGCACGCTTAGGGAGCGTCCCCAAAGAGTCGATTTTATCGACGCAGTGTCTCGTTCCCTTCTCAGGGAACAAGGGTTATAGTCATAACCCGAGACGTTTTTCTAACTTATATAACTTTACAACATTACAGTTATACACATACAAATAAATCACAATTCAATAATCACCATTTTAATCTTTATTCAAAAATAAATTGCCATGAATAGCATCAGAAGGGCACCGGACATATCAAGCACAATTATGTACAAATAATTAGATTGTAATTTAATTATGAACAAATAATTAGATTGCAATTGAAGGGCACCAAATATATCTAGCACAATTATGAACAAATAATTAGTTAGTAGATCTCTATGAATGTAGTGTAAGACATTTACAAGTGATGAATAGTTCACACTTTATGCAGAAAGTGCAAATGATTAATTCATGCCTTTACACATCTATAACAGGTGTTGAACACTGTAGTGTAAAATTGTAATTTAATTATGAACAAATAATTAGATTGTCATTGAAGGGCCACAGTAAAGCACAATTATGAACAAATAACTAGATTGTAATTTAATTTATAATTCAAGTCCTCTCGTCTTGGCTCATCAGGGAGTTGTGAATCCTCTACCTCCAATCTTTGTGGCGCGTGCTTGAGGTGCTCAGAAACATGCATCTTGATTTACTTCTCTGTGGCTGCAGAATAAAATTTCATGATCCCTCCTACACAAGCAGAAAAATATATGATTTAGATATATGCAACAGCAATCTGCAATCATTCACCAAAGGCCCCACATTTGTAAGCAAAAATATGTTTCCTTGCATCCATTACTGGATAAATACTAAGCCATCTCAGCAACTGTTAACTAACACTTAGGCTGTCTACAAAGAGGCACTAAGCAGACTGCACTTTTTTTTTAGAAAGCTTGCATTCTTTAATGTGTGCATTAGAATGTTGACCATTGTCAACACCTTATAATAACGTTCAGTTGTAAGTCTGTAAGTGGTTAGTTAATAAACTACTTTGAAAATATTAGTATCATTTGCTAATCATTTATGAATGTTTTGTCAATTCCGTTACAAGTCATTTACAAGTTATTAGTAAATTATTAATGTATAAAACATGAATATACGTTTCATAAATGAAAAAAATAATAATGTACGCATCTAGCAATTTGAGGGGGAAAGTGTTGTAAATGTCTTGTATTCATGTACATATCATTTGAAACAGGTAAGTAACAGTTTTTAACAGTGTGTAAATGCATGAATAAGTCATTTGCAACACTTTCTGTATCCCCTAATCTAAAGTGTATAGTAATCGCTAGTAAATGTGTTACAAAGCATGCGTAGATCTTATGCCTTATTGATTCTTGAAGTGGTAATCTACGAATGAAGTGTAAGACATTTACAAGTGATGAATAGTTCACACTTTATGCAGAAAGTGTAAATGATTAATTCATGCCTGTACACATCTATAACAGGTGTTGAACACTGTAGTGTGTACTGCAGTGTAATTGCTGACTAGTGAGGTTGTAGACAGCTGTCTTCTCTAAAACACATGGAGTCTAACCACTGGGCACCTGACATTTATGAAACGTAATGATTAATAATTTACAAAACACGACTATTCAATTGTAAATGACTTGTAATAATTTACAAAACATACATGAAGTGTTAGCATATCACTTGCTAAACATTTATGAATGTTTTGTATATGATTAGTTCATCATCAACCACTTATAAATTACTTAAAACACTGAAATAACAGTTTGTAATAACGTTCAGTTGTATCAACCTGTTGTGCTTTGTGCAATTTACAAAAGTTAGCTTTGTGCTTGGTAGAGGGCTGCATTGGGATTGAGTACCGCTGGGTCCCACGGGAGTGTAACATCCGTTGCGGGAGCAGGTGGTAATGGTCAGAGATTCGGCGGGGTGAGGAAAATAGTCCTGGCCAGGGCTCTACTTGGAAACACATTGGACTCAATAAAAATTACTATTGAGAATAATTTTGCACAAAAAAAATAAAAGGGATTAAAGGGATACTCCACTTTTTATGAAATAGGCTCATTGTACAACTCCCCTAAAGTTAAACAGTTGGGTTTTACCATTTTCTAAATCATTCAGCAAATTTTCTGATATTTAGAAGAGTATATCAGTAACCAGATAGTTTCTGTTCTCATTGACTTCCATAGTGGGAAAAACATATATTATGGAAGTCAATGGGACCAGAAACTGTCTGGTTACTGATACTCTTCTAAATATCAGAAAATCGTAAATAGTAAAACTCAACTGTTTAACTCTGAGGGATTTGTAAAATTAGCCAATTTCCAGACAAAGTGGAGTATCCCTGATAATACAACACATCAACTATTTGCAGACTGTTTTCAGTTGAAGGCTACTTTAACTTCAAAGTAATAAGGACCACCACAGGAAGTCATTCATACCCAGAGGTATAACAGTTTGTACTGACTCACCTTTATGCCATGAGAGGAGAATAATATTGAGATCTGTTACTTTTAACTTTGCTTTCAAATATGATTTAATCAGTTAGACTTTGAAGGGTTAAAGGAGTAGTTCAAATTTAAAAAAATAAATAAAAAAAAGCTTTTGCTGATAATTTACTCTGCCCCATGTCATCTAAGAAATCCATGTCATTCTTTCTTCAGTCGAAAAGAAATTAAGGTTTTTGATGAAAACATTCCAGGATTTTTCTCCATATAATGGACTTTACTGGGAACCAAACGGTTCAAGGTCTAAAAGACAGTTTCAGTGCAGCTTCAAAGGGGCTTTCAACGATTCCAGATGATGAATAAGGGTCTTATCAAGGACCCTTTGAGTCATGACTCGAAAAAAGATTAGTTCATTTTGATGAACGAGTTCAAACAGGAGAGTCACGAACGCTCATCACAGAACAGAGCAAGGCAAGCATTTGTGCTCATAAAACTTAAACTTTTTTATTTATTTATTAATGAGCGATCGTTTCGCTAGATAAGTCCCTTATTCATTGTCTGGTGTTTTTAAAGCCCTTTGAAGCTGAACTGAAACTCTCATTTGGACCTTGAACCGTTCCCATTGAACTCCATTATATGGAGAAAATACTGGAATAATCCTGGAATGTTTTCATCAAAAACCTTAATTTCTTTTTGACTGAAAAAAGAAAGACATGGACATCTTGGATGACATGGGGGTGAGTAAATTATCAGCAAAAGCTTTCAAAAGTGAACTACTCCTTAAAGAACTGTAATGATATCTTTACCCCCTGATAGGGTTAATATTGAAAATATTCTATTGCAGATATAAATTCAAACATTTTAAAGGCTAAGAGTATGAGCCATGAGTAAACTGGCCAGATATCTGTGAAAAATAACTTGCGTACCTAAAGTTGTCGACCCCCTGAATTCAGCATTTAAAAGTAAAAAGAATTTCAGTATTTATCAGTAAAAAAATACATAAAAATAAATAAATACCTTTGAGTTGGACAGTACGATGTCTCATTGGCCAACTTATTTCAAAACACACCTAGAGAAATAAAATAAAAATACCAATGACCATGATATTCTGTTATCATAATAGTTAAATTCATTATTATAACTATGACCTTTATAACATGATATTTGCCATCTATTATTTAGCTGATTATTTAGCCTAAAGGCTTCTTAAGGACAATCTCACAAAAAAAAAAAAAAAAAAAAAAAATGGGGTTAAGACTTCTTTCAAAAGCATAAATCCTACAGACCTATAACTTTTGAACAGTAGAGTACAGTATGTTTGAGGTTTTGCTTACTAGTCGAGTTCATAGCCGTGGAGATTGTCTTGGACAGGGGGTGCAGTAACTTAGGACATCAACATGATCTTAGAAAATAACATGCAATGTGTCACAGCCAACAATGTTACATAGGATTAGAACATAGGGTTTATTACAAGGAAGCAAGCATATATAATTTCTCTTTTCTGCATTTCACCTCTCCTCTAGCTAAGAAAAGAGAAAGTATATACATAAATATTATTAAATAAATGCATATGATATTACTATCATGAATAAACAATAAATCCCCCTTTTATTGTGGACGTTTTTTCCTCATGAAATCACTTTTTTAATCAATCTTTGTAACGTTAAGTGACGTCACTGATTAATAATACATCGCATTATTTTAGGCTAAATAAATTAGCTTAACGTTACTTCCAATCACCCATTGTAAATTACCAGCAAAAAAACTATCAAAAATTATTATCTACACAAAGATAAAACCCCAAACTTATACAAAACAGCTTTAGAGTAACGTAGACTAATCATGTTCCGTACAACAACGATGTTCCGTACAGATTAACTTTAACTGCCAATTGCTGAATAAATACTTCTAGGTCATACGCAAAATGCATATCTGTGTCATCTTCATTTCTCCCTCTTTCATCCCCGATCAAAACAGAGACACTCCAGCTGTTTGTTTCAGTGATATTTCAGTAAGTTTGCCAGGTACACCCACTTCACTTGAAAATAATCCGTGGGCAAGCTATACGTCAGACAGCGGCTTGAGTGGGGAGACAACTAGAGCAGCGAAAATGTACATTTCAATGTCATTTATGCTTTTCCCAGTATAGCAGTCTTTATTAAATTAATATTATGTCATCTCAAATCGTTAAATATATTACCCTTTTGTTGACTAAATGCTGTGAAATGGGAATTTTTAAAAGATTGCGGCCGATGACCGTTTAGCGCCACTCTCAGGCAGCAAAAAAGGCAGCGCGTCTGTCAGCAGTGCAGTGATAATGTTTATATTCATAAAGGGTCAATTAAGTTAATATTAACATAAATTGTTACATGGATTGAATATTTTAACATTAAAATTGATGAGCTGATCAGTTAATTCTCCATTTTCGCCATTGAAATCAAGTTATGCGCTCTGTACGGAACACCATTATCAGCCTGTACGGAACATCGTTAACGCTTATCATCTTCCGTACACAGGTGGAGGAGGTAGTTTTCCCCACTTTTCTCAAAAACGATTGGTCCAAAAGACATCAATCAAAGTGTGGACCAATCAATGGATATTCCCCCGGAGAATGATCACACAAACATGCTAGTCTCGCTCTCAGAAACAGAGGAATGGTCGCTGACGTGCGGTGATAGGCTAAAAGTGTACGGAACATGGTTAGTCTACATTAACTTACCTTAGCTAACTTAGCTGCTAGCCTCTTCTGAAAACGATTGAGATGCTAACGGACTTTTTCGAAGACCCAAAATCATTTCTATAAAGTAAATATTCAACAGAAGCGTATCAATTACACGCAATAAAGGTGTCAGGAATATTTTTATGTAGTATTTGTGTGATTTTGTTAACTTAACTTACCTGAACGCAGTGACAACAGCGAGAGACGCTAGTTGGTGTTTGTCAGTTGACGATATCCTGTTTCAAACTGCTCGCGCGCTCCTGTGATTTGAATGTTCACGCGCACGCGCATCAAAGGCACGCACGCAGCATTAAGAAAAACATCTTATAATAATTTATAATGTCATTAATATTAAATCATGAAGTTAAAACAAATTTTTTAGTTCTATGATATTTGTATACCATATTTGCTTTTGATTTTATTTTTATTGTAGGCGGGCCTATTTATATATAAATAAAAAAATAAAAATAAAACAAATATTACAAATCAATAATTTCCAGCAACTGTCATAGACGTCCAAATGCCGTCCAAAAAAGTTACCCAGTTTAAGGTCAAATTTTGGACGTCAAGATGACGTCCAAGTTGGGTCATGGTTGGACGTCCAAATAACAGACCTAGTTTGGACGTCGAATAGACGTCCACAATTGGTCATGGACCGACGGACCCAATATAGACATGATCTGCACGTCTATCCGACGTCCAATGTTTAGTGGGTAACTACTTATCTCTAACTCTCTCTCCCGTCAAGTGAGCATTGTAGAGCAAGTTCAAACACTAATGTTGAAGCAAGCCATGAAAACGCCCACATTGATAAAAACATACAGTTTATTATGGATCTAACCTCGTCCTAACCTTTCGTCTTGCTGCGCAGTGAGGAGATCCTGGAAAAAAAGTTACCTCAGTAACAGTTTCATTTTGAGGAGCATGGATTCAGCTGATGCAGTAAGTCATTTATTATAAGTGCTTTGTTCTAATCGCGTTTGTGTCTGTAAACTGCACAAAGACTGTTTAAATATCAAATGCGCGTCTGATAGGAAGGAATAGACGAATTCACAGATGCACGCGCTGTGCATTAATTCACTTTCGCTTGTTCCCTGAGAAGGGACCCTTGTTCCCTGAGAAGGGAACGAGACACTGCGTCGAGAATCGACACTTTGGGGACGCTCCCTAAGCGTGCGCCTCTGAAGTATGAATGAAACTAATCCAATCCTGATTGGTGTTGCATCGTGACGTAACATGTGACGGCATACCCGGAAGTATAAAAGTGACGCTGTCACAACACACGCTAGCCTCACGATGAAGCAAGACGCTCTAAGGCCTAAAGGGGGCGTGGCAGAATGACGCACTGTCTCGTTCCCTTCTCAGGGAACAAGAGTTGTAGTCATAACCCGAGACGTTCCCTTTCGAGGGAACTCTACACTGCGTAAAAAGGGCCTTCAAGGCCTTCGCTCTGCCAGGCAAACTCCAAGAAAGCTGGCATTACTGCCAGGGCTTGGAGATCTCCCACCCTCTTAAGTGAGGTAATTGCTAAGAGAAAGCCATTTTCAGTGTTAAGTCCTTAGGCGAAGCCGACTCTAAAGGTTCGAAGGGGGCCAGGGATAACCCCTCCAGAACTATTGCCAGGTCCCAGGCAGGAACCCTGGACCTGGCAGCCGGCCTCATCCTCCAAGTACCAAGGAGAAAACGAATGACCAACTGGTGCCTTCCCAGAGGACCATCACTTAACGGTGCGTGGAAAACCGCAATGGCAGCCACGTACACCCTAAGCGTGGACGGGGAGAGACCCTCAGAGAAACGATCTTGGAGAAATTCCAGAACTGAAGCCACCGGGCAGTTTACTGGATTTAACCCAAGTTCTCTACACCAAGTGACAAACACATTCCACTTGAAGTCATATAATCTCCTGGTAGATGGAGCCCTAGAGCTAAGTATGGTTTCAACCACTCCAGCTGATAGACCAGCATTTAGGTACTGAACCCCCTCAGAGGCCAGACCCACAGCTTCCACAGCTCTGGGTGAGGGTGGAAGCTTGTGCTCTCCGCCTGAGACAACAGATCCCTCCTCAGAGGAATCTGACATGGTGGAGCTATCAGGAGTGATACTTCTTATGTCCGAAAACCATACTCGGGTCGGCCACATTGGGGCAACCAGGAGTAGACTGATGCCCTCCTGACAGACCCTCTCCAGGACTCCCGGCAGCAGAGTGATCGGGGTAATGCGTACAGGCGAAGCTTCGGCCAGGCCTGTACTATGGCATCCAACCCGAGTGGGGCTGGATGTGAGAGGGAGAACCAAAGTGGACAGTGGGACGTCTCTCGAGACGCAAATAGATCCACTTCCATCGGTCCAAACCTCTCCCATATCAACTTCACCACCTCCGGATGAAGTCTCCATTCCCCGGGCCTCAGCCCCTGCCTCAACAGGATGTCTGCCCCTTGTTTCTGAACCCCCGGTATATACATTGCTCTGATAGAGAGTATTTTCCCTTGGGACCAAAGGATAATCTGATGCGCCAGTCTGCACAGAGGGCGCGATCTGATTCCCCCTTGTCGGTTCAGATAGGCTACCACTGACCGTACTAGGACGTGGTGACCTTTGATGTCTGCTAGGAAGCTCCTCAAAGCCCTGACCGCGCCCCAGCCAGTGAGGGAGGCGTCCGCAGTTTCCTGGTGACATGACACTCCCAACACTGGCCCTTGGGATAGGAACCAAGGTTTCTTCCATATTCTCAGAGAACGAAGGCATCTGCGCGTTGCTCTGATCATACGAAACGGATTCCCCTCGGGAGAAAACCCCTTGGTTTTTAACCACCACTGAAGGGGCCTCATGTGTAGCAGGCCCAAAGGAATGATGTTGGATGTCACTGCCATGAGGCCCAGCATTCTTTGAAATTGCTTTACAGTGAAATTGCTTTACAGTGATACAGTGGTAAGCTTCAAAAGCGAACCTCAGGTATCTCCTGTGACATTGAAGGTTGGAGAGAACATAGGTGTCTTTTAGATCTATCGTGACAAATTAGTCCTCGGTTCTGATCTGACTCACGATTACTGGAGTTAACATTTCGAACCTGCACCTCCTCAGAGATCGGTACAAAAACCCAGAGCACTAGAATTGGCCTTAACCCCCCATCCTTCTTTGGAACTATAAAAGTACAGGCTGTAAAACCCGGACTCCCTGTCTGAAGGAAGAACACGTTCTATGGCTTCCTTTAGCAGCAGAGTTTGAACTTCTTGTTCCATCACCTGAGCCTGCTCTGGGACCACTGTAGTCTGTACCACCCCAGAGAACTTGGGGGACGGTGTGCGAACTGCAGTCTGTACCCTGATTCTATTATATGCAGGACCCATGCAGATATGTTGGGAAGATGATACCATGCCTCTAGAAAATCTACTAGGGTACCAGCCTCTCGAGACTGGCCTCTGGTGTTTTTTTTTGTGTGTTTTTTTCTCGAGCATCTTTCTCGACTCCCTGAAGCGGAATACCGGCAGGCTGTAGTCGATACGGACGTTTTGACCATAAACGATGCTTCGTTATAATATTTTCGCTGGAAACCGATGCGGCCCGAAGCTTCGCTGACGGCGGGCAACATACATCCGATAGGAGTTTTAACGTCTATATTGATGATTCCCACTCTACAACATCACCCCTGCTTTGTGGTGTTCCACAGGGTTCAGTGTTGGGCCCAATATTGTTTATTTTATACTTGTTGCCTCTTGGTCAGATCATCAGTGATTTTAACATTTCATATCACTTCTACGCAGATGACATTCAGCTTCATTTTACCTTCCGGCAAAATGAGTCATCCAAACTTACAATGCTCCTAAACTGTATAGACGCCATAAACAGCTGGATGGCTGAAAGTTACCTGCAACTTAATCCAGATAAAACAGAGGTTTTAATTGTAGCACCAGACAGTGCTATCCCCCTGATTATGCAGAACATTGGACCGTTGGCATCTGCGGTCCGGACTAGTCTAAGGAACCTTGGGGTGACATTTGATAAATCTTTATCCTTTGAAAGCCATATCAAATCCCTTACTAAATCCTGTTTTTTCCACCTCCGTAATTTAAGTAAATTGAAGTCTGTGGTATCCCAATCAGAAATGGAGATGCTCATCCATGCCTTCATTTCCTCCCGTATAGATTACTGTAACTCACTTTTCTTTTCCCTTAATAAATCTGCCCTTCATCGACTGCAATCCATTCAAAATTCAGCTGCTAGATTACTTACTCGTTCAAATAGACGCACCCATATCACCCCAATACTCCGCTCCCTTCACTGGCTTCCTGTTACCTACAGGATCCAATTCAAAATACTAACTATAACCTATAGGGCTTTACATGGCCAGGCCCCTGCTTATCTTGCTGAGCTAATTCATTTTCACACTCCTCTCCGGTCTCTCAGGTCTAATAATCAAAAGTTGCTATCTACGCCACGCACTCGTTTAAAGACATGTGGGGACAGGGCCTTCGCCGCTATGGCACCCAGATTATGGAATGCCTTGCCTACCAGTATTAGGTTGGCTGAGAATGTGGACAGTTTTAGGGGACAAGTGAAGACTCACTTGTTCAGGTTAGCTTTTGGGTAATCTCTGTATTTTACATGTTGATGATTTTATCTGTTTTATTTTATTTTCTATCAAATAATTTTTTGTATATTGTAAAGCGCCTTGTGACTAAGTCTGTGAAAGGCGCTGTATAAATAAATTTTACTTACTTACTTACTTACTTACATCGTTTCCTATTTAAAAATATTCAGGCCCTATATAGATATATTGGAAGGAGTAGCCATTCTACAAAATCTACTAAGGGAACCAGCCCCTTGAGACCAACCTCGGGTGTCTTTCGAGCACTATTCTCGACCTCCTGAAGCGGATGACCGGCAGGAAAAAGTCTAGAAAAATTTTGTGACCATAGTCGGGGTGAACGCCACAGTGTGTGTTCGCTGGAAATCGATGTAGCCCGAAACGTTCAAAACGGCGGGACAACACATATATATATATATATATATATATATTTATTTATTTATTCATAAACCTGTCGACGATTGAAGTTACAGCGTCTGAGAAAAGGCCAGTTTTCCTTATTGGAAAGTAGACTCGTAATTTTCACGCTGCCTCGACAAACGAGAGATCCGAGTCACTAAAGTTTCCGTATTGCAATGCAGACCTTAAATCTATGCGCTGCCTCGGCAAACGCGAGATCCCAGTCACAGAATCTTTATTGCAATAATTTAGGACACTGGGTTTGGAAACACGGGACAAATGCAGTTCATCCCACGATCTCATGATCTTTAGTGGAGATCGGGGAAAAACGGCAAACCCCGGCGCTGAGGCTGTGACCCGTGCCGCATGAAACGCTCATCCAATTTATTTAAACTTGCGTTCCCTGCTCATCTTGTGGCCAGCTGAAGTTCAGTCTGGCCACAGCACGAGTCACAACCTTACCAGTTCCTCATATGCTTGGCCATAAACTGGCGCGCCTAACTCGCCGTCATCCGCATCGATACTGAGCACGTCTACTTCCTCGGAAGCAGAGAGCCCGAGTATCGGAACCTGATCGTGGTCAGAAGAAGCCGCAGCGCGGACTTCTGCACCACTCACAGGGGTTACGGGATCATCAGACGATGAATGAGAAAGTGCCTCAGCAGTCTCATTCTCGTCTGCAAGATCCCGCTGCGAACCCCACGATCTCAACGGACGCGGGACCAGAACCGTAGGGAACGCAAGCCTGACCGTGCTCATCAAAGCACGCCAGCCGGGAGCGCAGCACTCTAATAGGAAGTGCTTTACAGTCTGCACAAGCAGCTCCCTCGAGAGCTGCTCGTGCATGCTGTGCTCCCAAACAATTTACACACAAAGCATGTGTGTCCCCACCCGTGATATAACGAGGGCAGAGATGCTGAGTGACAAACAACACCAAATAAGACAGTTTTTCAACACAGAGCGCTTGCTGAAGAGCGAAAGCTAGCGTGTGTTGTGACACATCACTTTTATACTTCCGGGTATGCCATCACATGTTACGTCCAGAGCCGATCCGCCCTCACTACGCAAGCTGCGTAGGGCCCCACAAATTACTCAAGGCTCCGCCTCCCCCTCCTCGTGTCATAGCGCGTGAATTAATGTTGACAAAATGAAGCGAAACTATCCCTCTGGTCACGATAAGAGGAAGAAGAAAAAACATGAGAGTGAATTGCGGGAACAACATTCAGGTAAACTTGTGTTGCCTCCTCTCCAAATTTGCTGTCAGTCAGCAAAGTAAAGTTAAGTTTATGTGCATTTCTATTGTGTTTTTTCGGTCTTCCTAACCTAGCTGGGCAGACAGGCAGTGCATCTCTTGCATCACTTCTCTTTGTGCCTGACTGACAAAAGTGAGAGTAAAATACAATTATTTATTACATTTGTTTTTGATAAACAACAAAGTGCAAGTTGTGCAACGGTGTTTGTTTACTGCAGCTCAGAAAAGATAACCGCGTCGCGTGTTATTATGCTATCATGCGTTTATATGCGCGTGCACGAAATGAAACGCGCATTTTTTCAAGCAGAAATATATGTGGATATACAGTATATGTGGACATACTGTACAATATATGGGCGGGAAATGATGGCACTCCTCATCAAAGTACACATTATACATACATACTTTTAAAACAAGACACTGATTATCTAGTCTTAGTCAATGTGTAGTTAAACATTCTAAACAACTGCAGCAGCACTAATTATGCAAGATGGAAAGCAATATTGACAATTTGACATTGATTGACTATTGATATATATTGAATTTAAAATGTTGATTAGCTGGACATACTGGTCAATATGGATGCACATCCCTCAGTAAATAATAACCATAAATCAAAAATTGCTTCAACATGCATAATAAAAAAAACTTTAACATGCCATGGCAACACAAGAGAACAAAAGTTAATCCCAAAAGCCAAAGCTCAGGGTTATAATTTATTATGTTATTCTTATTTATGTTTACGTTAATTTTCACTTACTTAATAATATTCACTTGTTATCTTAATATTCTATGGAAAATACTCTATTCAATAAATATTGTTTGTTTGAACCTCATTCTGTTATTTGACTGTTTTGTTTAAAGGAGGGAGGATTGTATTTGGAGCACTGAAGTGTCAGGTGTGACTGTGTAGCATTGGCAAATGGTTTACATAGCTCACGTCACGGCGTCACTGGTCAGGTAGAGGGCCCCTTAGCAGAATTTTGCTTAGGGCCCCAGGGAGGTCAGGATCGGCACTGGTTACGTCACGACGCAACACCAATCAGGATTGGATTAGTTTCATTCATACTTCAGAGGCGCACGCTTAGGGAGCGTCTCCAAAGTGTCGATTCTCGACGCAGTGTAGAGTTCCCTCGAAAGGAAACATTAGTTCCCTATCGAGGGAACTCAACACTGCGTCGATAAAATCGACTCTTTGGGGACGCTCCCTAAGCGTGCGCCTCTGAAGTATGAATGAAACTAATCCAATCCTGATTGGTGTTGCGTCGTGACGTAACATGTGACGGCATACCCGGAAGTATAAAAGTGACGCTGTCACAACACACACTAGCTTTCGCTCTTCAGCAAGCGCTTTATGTTGAAACTGTCTGTCTTATTTGGTGTTGTTTGTCTTATTATTGAAAGAAAGTATGGCCAGTGAACAATTCAAGAGGTGTGTGCATCCCTGCCCTCGTTTCATCACGGGTGGGGACGCACACTCTCTATGTGTGTATTGTTTGGGAGTGCAGCACGCACGGGCAGCTCTCGAGGGGGCTGCTTGTGAAATGTGTGAGGCTTTGCCTATTAGAGTGCTGCGCTCCCGGCTGGCGTGCTTTGACGAGCACGGTCAGGCTCGCGTTCCCCAGGGTTCCGGTCCCGCATATGTCGAGGCGATGCGGCGACTGAGATCCTGGGGTTCGCAGCGGGATCTGGCGGAGGAGAGTGAGAATGCTGAGGCATTTTCTCGCTCGCCATCGGCTGGTCCCGCAGCCTCTGAGAGTGGTGTGGGAGCCCGCGCTGCGGTTTCTCCTACCCGCGATCAGGTCCCGGTGCTTGAGCTGTCTACTTCTGAGGAAGGGGACGTGCTCAGCATCGATGCGGACGACCGTGATCTCAGCACGCCATCACGCGGCCTGGGTTATGAGGAGCTGGTGGAGGTTGTGACACGCGCTGTGGCCAGACTAAACATCAGCTGGCCACAACATGAGCAGGAAACGCAAGTCACCAGTAAAATGGACGAGCGTTACCTGCAGCGCAGGTCACAGCCTCACCGCCGGGGTCTGCCGTTTTTCCCTGATCTCCATAAAGAGATCTCGAGAACGTGGGAAAGACCGCATTCGTCCCGTATTTCGAGTCCCAATGTAATAGATTACAGCAATGTTATGGGGGCTCGAGATATGGGATATGGGAAGATGCCGAAGGTGGAGGAGGCTTTAGCGAGCTATCTCTCTCCCGAATCGGCGTCTTCCCTAAAGACCCCGGTGTTGCCTAGTAAGCCCTGCAGAGAGACATCTGCATTGGTGGGCAGGGCTTACATGGCGGCGGGTCGGGCTGGTTCGTGTCTGCACTCAATGGCGATTTTGCAGGCATACCAGGCCGACCTCCTGAAAGATTTGGATGAGGGGGAGGGGCCTACTCCTGAAGATGTCGCGGAGTTGAGGAAGGCCGCAGATTTGTCTCTCCGGGCCACTAGGGAAGCGGCCAGCGCTATTGGCCGCTCTATGGCGGCCATGGTGGCCACGGAGAGGCATCTGTGGCTGAACTTATCCGGTATTAAAGAAAAGGATAGGTCCTTCCTGCTGGATGCGCCGCTTTCGGCTTCTGGCCTGTTCGGCGACGCCGTTAATTCGGTTGTCGACAGGTTTCAGGAGTCGAGAAAACAATCTGCGGCGTTCCAGCAGTACCTCCCCCGGAAAGCGAAGGCCAAATCTAGTAGGGGGGGGCAAAGCAATCAGCCCCAGCCATCAGCCAGCTCCTCCCACAGGGCAGAGCAGAAGGAGAGCGTTTCCTCTAGAGCCCCCCCTCCGGGGTCTTGGCAACAGAGGAAACGCTCCCAAAAACCGAAGTCCTCCAGCCAGAGGGGCGACCTGAGGGACGTCATTCAGGCTAAGAGGACTTCGGAAAAGAGGTCCTAGCCAAGGCAGGACTTCAGAGGGCTGCCCCCTCCGCAGTGAGACAACCGAGGTTGTTCTCACAACGGGGCCCTCTAGGAAAAGATGCAGGTCCGCCGTTAACAGCGCTTCGGGCCGCATCAATTTCCAGCGAAAAGACACCAGAGGCCAGCCTCGAGAGGCTGGTACCCTTAGCAGATTTTGTAGAGGGATGGTATCATCTTCCCAACATATCTCCATGGGTCCTGCAGATAATACGAGTTGGGTACAGACTGCAGTTCGCGCACCGCCCCCCCAAGTTCTCTGGGGTGGTGCTCACTGCGGTGGTCCCAGAGCAGGCTCAGGTGTTGGAACAAGAAGTACAGACTCTGCTGTCGAAAGGAGCCATAGAACGTGTTCTTCCGGTAGACAGGGAGTCCGGGTTTTACAGCCGGTACTTTATAGTTCCAAAGAAGGATGGGGGGTTAAGGCCAATTTTGGATCTCAGGGTGTTGAACCGGTCTCTGAGAAGGTTCAAATTCAGAATGTTGACCATTCCAACAATCGTGAGTCAAATCAGATCCGAGGACTGGTTTGTCACGATAGATCTGAAAGACGCCTATTTTCACATCTCCATCCTTCCTTGTCACAGGAGGTACCTGAGGTTCGCTTTCGGGGGCGAAGCATACCAATATCGGGTTCTTCCGTTCGGCCTAGCACTCTCTCCCCGCACATTTACCAAGTGTATGGACGTGGCCCTTGCTCCACTGAGACTTCAGGGGATTCGCGTATTGAATTATCTCGACGACTGGCTTATTTTGGCCCAGTCTCGGGAGATGGCAGTTCGGCATCGAGATGTCGTTCTTGGCCATATTCAAAAATTGGGGTTAAGACTCAATTTGAAGAAGAGTGTGCTAGAACCGTCCCAGGGCACGACCTTTTTGGGAGTCGTGTGGAACTCGATTACAATGCAGGCACGTATGTCTCCCGCACGTATCGAGTCAATTCTGGCGATGGTGTCCAGGGTGAGGCTAGGTCAGGCCGTCACTGTGAAACACTTTCAAAGGATGCTGGGCCTCATGGCAGCGGCATCCAACATTATTCCTCTGGGCCTCCTTCACATGAGGCCCCTCCAGTGGTGGTTGAAGACCAAGGGGTTCTCACCCAAAGGAAATCCGTTCCGTATGATCAGAGTAACGCGCAAGTGCCTTCAGTCTCTGCAAATATGGAAGAAGCCTTGGTTCCTATCCCAAGGGCCAGTGTTGGGGGTGTCATGTCGCCGGGAAACCGTTTCGACAGACGCCTCCCTTACGGGCTGGGGCGCGGTCATGGACGGCCGCTTTACCAGGGGTCTGTGGCAGGACCATCATCGCACTTGGCATATAAATTGCCTGGAGATGATGGCGGTATTCAAGGCTTTGAGGAGCTTCCTCCCAGACATCGAGGGTCGCCACGTCCTTATACGGACAGACAATACGTCAGTGGTGGCCTATCTGAACCGACAGGGGGGACTCAGATCGCGCCCTCTGTGCAAACTGGCGCATCAGATTATCCTTTGGTCCCAGGGAAAGATATTGTCAATAAGGGCAATGTATATCCCAGGGGTTCAGAATCGGGGAGCAGACATCCTGTCGAGGCAGGGGCTGAGGCCCGGGGAATGGAGACTTCATCCGGATGTGGTGAAGTCGATATGGGAGAGGTTCGGACCGATGGAAGTGGATCTGTTTGCGTCTCGAGAGACGTCCCACTGTCCACTTTGGTTCTCCCTCTCACATCCAGCCCCACTGGGGTTGGATGCCATGGTACAGGCTTGGCCGAGGCTTCGCCTGTATGCTTTCCCCCCGATCGCTCTGCTCCCAGGGGTCCTGGAGAGGGTCCGTCAAGAGGGCATCAGTCTACTTCTGGTTGCCCCGAGATGGCCGACACGAGTATGGTTCTCGGATATAATATCACTCCTCATAGCTCCGCCATGGCCGATTCCTCTGAGGAGGGATCTATTGTCTCAGGCGGAGGGCACAATCTTCCACCCTCGCCCAGAGTTGTGGAAGCTGTGGGTCTGGCCTCTGAGGGGGTTCAGTACCTAAATGCTGGCTTATCAGCTGAGGTGGTTGAAACCATACTTAGCTCTAGGGCCCCATCTACCAGGAGATTATATGGCCTCAAGTGGAAGGTGTTTCACACTTGGTGTGGAGAACGAAGGTTGGATCCAGTAAACTGCCCAGTGGCTTCAGTTCTGGAATTCCTTCAGGATCGTTTCTCTGCGGGTCTCTCCCCGTCCACTCTTAAGGTGTACGTGGCTGCCGTTTCGGCTTTCCACGCGCCAGTAGATGGTGGACCTCTGGGGAGGCACCAGTTGGTCATTAGGTTTCTCCGTGGTGCTTGGAGGATGAGGCCGGCGATCAGGTCCAGGGTGCCTGCCTGGGATCTGGCAATAGTTCTGGAAGGGTTGTCCCTCGCTCCCTTCGAACCTTTAGAGTCGGCTTCGCCTAAGGACTTAACGTTGAAAATGGTCTTTCTCTTAGCGATTACCTCTCTTAAGAGGGTGGGAGATCTCCAGGCCCTGGCGGTAACGCCAGCTTGCTTGGAGTTTGCCCCTGGCAAAGTAAAGGCCTTTTTGCACCCGAGTCCGGGCTACGTGCCTAAAGTTCCTTCGAGTACGGCTCGCTCTGTAGTCCTTCAGGCATTCCATCCTCCACCTCATGTGTCGGCGGGAGAAGAGAGGCTTCACTTGCTCTGCCCCGTCAGAGCTTTGAGTGTATACTTGGAAAAGTCTGCTTCTTGGAGAAGATCTGACCAGTTGTTAGTATGCTTTGGGTCACCTAAGAGGGGGCTCCCGGCGACCAAACAAACTATAAGTAACTGGATTGTCCAGGCTATTACTGAGGCTTACAAGGTGCGTGGGGTTCCTTCACCTTTGGCCTTAAGGGCTCACTCGACTAGAGGCATGGCTTCCTCTAGGGCCCTTCTGTCGGGAGTACCTCTGCAGGAGATTTGTGAGGCAGCCGGCTGGGCTACCCCGCATACTTTCATCAGGTTTTACAGTCTCAGCCTTCCCAGTACGCCCGGTGCACACGTACTCGGCCCTTGCTGAGTGCCTAATCAGTTTCACTCTGGGGCGGGTCTGTTCGGTGCGTGGCCTAGTAGGTACTCGTTCCCCAAAGAGTCGATTTTATCGACGCAGTGTTGAGTTCCCTCGATAGGGAACGTCTCGGGTTATGACTATAACCCTTGTTCCCTGAGAAGGGAACGAGACACTGCGTCGTGTTGCCACGCCCCCTTTTCAGACCCTTGAGCGTCTTGCTTCATCGCGAGGCTAGTGTGTGTTGTGACAGCGTCACTTTTATACTTCCGGGTATGCCGTCACATGTTACGTCACGACGCAACACCAATCAGGATTGGATTAGTTTCATTCATACTTCAGAGGCGCACGCTTAGGGAGCGTCCCCAAAGAGTCGATTTTATCGACGCAGTGTCTCGTTCCCTTCTCAGGGAACAAGGGTTATAGTCATAACCCGAGACGTTATCTATACCTATCCACCTTATTCTGCTCTAAACAATGCGCGCTGCCATGATGACAACTCCGATTGTCAACTTCCGGTTCGAGTCTGGTCTAAGCTTTTTGCCACGTGTTTTAGATTGTCTCATCCCAACATGACATCATGACTTTTGCGTAAACATACACGCCACTTTCGAGCCAAGTGGCGTGTTATCTCTACGCATTTTGAGCTATCCGCGTGTTTGCGTGCATGTCTACGCCATTAACGTCCGCGTCATTCCGCGTGTCTGTACACGACGTCAAATCTCCAGTCATAAATGCCATTAACCCCAGTGACGGTTAAGTTTAGGGATAGGGTTGAGGTAAGTCATATCTTTTTCTTTCCTAGGATGGTAAGGGAACAGTCATAAATGCCTTTAACCCCAGTGACGGTTAGGTTTAGGGACGGGGTTGAGGTAAGTCATATATTTATATAACGTTACGTCAACGGCGTTCATAAACACGCTGAAAAGCGATTATGCGTCTTGATAGCACGCCAAAAATGGAAATACGAATTGGCGTGTCATACACACGCTACTTCATGAGATCAGTCTGCTCATCCCCACATCGCTAAATTACATCGAAAAAAACATTCATCAAATGTGATCTGATCACGTTATTTTTATTAAATCACAGATAAAAACAAAATGAACGTTTTTCTTTTCTTCATAACTTCCAAAGGATAGCTGATGCATGAATGCACAATCTCCCTAATCCAGCAATGAACATCCGACAGTTTCTATCACCCCGACTGCTGCAGAATAACAGTACTTTAAGGTTAGGCTGGTTAGTCCTTTGAGTCCGTCTACTTCTGCTTTCAGAGATGCATAGTCTATATATGGTCTATGTATGATCTATATACATGGTCTATATATGATGGCGCCGATGTGGGTGGCGAGCCGTCAGTCTGGGGGATATGCTGGTGTGTTGTTTTTATTGTGCTTAACTTGTTTTATTACACAAATATTGCAGATATGATGGCGCCGATGTGGGTGGCGAGCCGTCAGTCTGGGGGATATGCTGGTGTGTTGTTTTTATTGTGCTTAACTTGTTTTATTACACAAATCGGTGGATTTTTATCTTATGACCGGGACCAACTTTTGTCTATTAAGTCAACGTTGAAGGATGCATTGACAGCGGACTACACAGGAGAGGGCTGTGATCCCCCTCCCTTCCTGGCCAGCGTTCCTAGTTATCTCTGGCGCCCGATATGCGACGTGTCACGCAAAAAGCGCCGTCGCAGAAGAGGATGTCGAGGTGGCTCCGCGGTCAAACTGAAGACGCTGCAGACACTCCATTCGATACCCAGGGGATGGACATCATCATTTCTGCAGGCAGGGACGCTTGGCCGCTTTGTCCCGCGACGCTTTCTGGATGGACCGCGCGGCCGGGCTCGACCGGTGGGGATGAGCTTCCCTGGAGTTCCCCGAAGGTTCGAGTCAACACGCTTAAAGGGGAGAGGTGTGGATCTCAAGAATCTCCGCAGCTTGCGCCAAGTGAAATATCCGGCAAAGGATCTAATACCAACCAAGTTGGCCTTGGTAAATGCCCGCTCTGTGGCAAACAAAACTTTCATCCTAAATGATTTTATTATGACAAACAACCTGGATTTCTTCTTCATAACGGAAACCTGGCTCAAGGTAGGAGATTCATCACCGCTGTCCGAATTGTGGCCTGAAGGTTATGTCTGTCTAAATTCCCCTCGTCCATCTGGTCGTGGGGGTGGACTAATGACTATATACAAAAAAGCCACTCAATGCCAATCACTCACGTTTGAACCACCGAAGAGTTTTGAACTACAACTGTTTCAAATAGCTGCTACAAACCCTGTTACGGTGGCCTTAATATATCGGCCCCCAAAACCAAACAAACTTTTCATCCAGGAGTTTTCTGATCTTCTGAGTGCGATGTCGACGAACTATGACTGTTTCTTACTTCTGGGTGATTTTAATGTTCATGTTTGTTGTGCAAATGATACCCTCTCGAAGGAATTCTTAAATTTGATAGAGGCGTTTGATTTAATACAATGGGTTAAAAGTCCTACCCATAAACAAGGACATATGTTAGATCTAATTTTAACCCATAACCTGCAAATAGACGATGTAAACATCTGTGAGACTAATTTCTCTGACCACATGCCAATAATTTTCAATACTCCTACTACCATTAAATCTGTATCCCAGGGGCACATGAGGCGTTGGTCAAGGAAAATAAGTAGCAACTTTAGCATGGATTTCTCAGCACTTTTTAAAACTAAGTGTAATATTCTGAGGTTGGACACCCCACTCCACCTTCTAAGCGTTGATGAGCATTGGACTTTACTAAACTCAACTTACATGGCAACTCTCGATGCTATAGCCCCGCCCAGACCGACAAGTAATAAAAGAAAGTCAAATCCATGGTTAAATGATAACACTCGGGACGTCAGACAGCAATGTAGGCAGAGGGGGAGAAAGTGGAAAAAGAGTAAATTACAAGTCCACTACGACGCGCTTAGAGACGCTCTATTCAGTTATCAAAAAGCGGTAACCAAGGCTAAAAATACATATTTTTCCAATCTAATTAGAGATAATAGTAATAACTCAAAACTCCTTTTTTCTGTTATTAATTCTGTAATGCAACCTTTAAATAACATGCATCAAAAGTCCTCACCTATTTCTTGTGAGGACTTTCTTAATTTCTTCAGTCAAAAAATTGCCAAACAACGCTCTCAGATTCCTCTGGTAAATATAGATCCATCAATCTATTCTACCTGCACGGCGGAGTGGGGTGCTTTTGAATCTATTACCTTGACAGTCTTGCAGGATATTACGCAAAAACTTAAACCCACTCACGGGGCAATTGATGTGATGCCTAGTCATCTGTTAAAGCAGACATTTGACTGCGTAGCACTGAGTATCGCACATTTGTTTAATAAGAGCCTGCTCAGTGGGATATATCCGCAAGAATTTAAACATGCCGTGGTGACACCGCGGTTGAAGCGGCCAAATTTGGACCAGGACGATATGACAAATTATAGGCCAATTTCTCAAATTTCTTTTATCTCAAAAATTTTAGAAAAAGCTGTGCTGCAGCAATTATTGGCATTTTTAAATAAAAACGCAATAGGTGAAATGTTCCAATCAGGGTTTAAAACTGCCCACAGTACCGAGTCTGCGCTACTGAAAGTCCTAAATGACATCTTTTTAGCTTTAGATAAAGGAGATGATGTGGTTTTAGTGCTGCTTGATTTAAGCGCAGCTTTTGATATGATTGACCATGACATCCTCATTTCTCGCCTGGAACACTCAGTAGGCTTGACAGACACAGTTTTGAAATGGTTTCAGTCTTACTTGAGTGGTAGATGTTTTTCAGTTAACTATAACGACATGACCTCTGGAAAAAAAAAATCTTCCGTGGGGGGTCCCGCAAGGGTCTATCCTTTCTCCCATACTGTTCTCACTATACTTGCTTCCTCTGGGAAGCATTTTTAGAAAGTATGGAGTGTCATTTCATTTTTACGCTGACGACACGCAAATGTACCTGCCACTCAGCTCGACCAGTTCATTCGAGTTGCTCTTAGAGTGCCTAAAAGACGTTAAAACCTGGATGGCTAAAAACTTTTTAATGTTAAATGAAGACAAAACAGAGGTTATTATATTTGGCCATCAAAATAAACCCACAGACATTACTTTAGATTCAAGCCCCTTAACACCTTACACGAAATCGACAGTCAGAGATTTAGGATTTTTAATCGACAACAACCTGAAAATGGACAAGCAAATAAATTCTGTAGTCCGGGCTTGTTTTTATAATCTACGTCTACTCGCTAAAATTAAACCATTCCTATCAAATAAAGACTTCGAAAGAGTCATTCACACTTTTATTTTTTCAAGGCTTGACTTTTGTAACTCGCTATATAGTGGCATCACCGCCGCATCTTTGTCCCGACTGCAATCGGTACAAAATGCGGCGGGGAGGCTTTTGCTGAAAATAAAGAAACATGAGTCGATTACACCAGCACTAAAGTCTTTAAATTGGCTTCCAGTGCAATACAGAATAAGGTACAAGATTCTAATGTTTGTGTATAAGTCGCTAAATAATCAGGCCCCACCATATCTGGCGAATCTCATAACTTTGTATACCCCCTCCAGAAAACTACGCTCAGAGAATCAGGAACTACTGATAGTACCGAAAACAAAGCGCCTTCATAAGGGTGACCGGGCATTTGCGGTAATAGGACCGAAACATTGGAATGAGTTACCGTTGCCTATTAGATCTGCAAAATCACTGCCGATTTTTAAGCATCTGTGTAAATCATATCTAATGTCCTTAGCCTACAATGAGTAGATGTGATATTTAATATGTGATATTTTAACTGGTTGAAGTATGTCTTTATTTTTATCCTTCATGGGAATTTGTTTGTGAAGCACTTTGGTTCAACTTGGGTTGTGTATTAATAGTGCTATATAAATAAATAAACATAAACATAAACATAAACATATATTTCAGGCCTGTGAGGTTAGGCATATGCCGAGTTTCATTCATGAGACCAAAGTCTAGTTTGCACGCTGTTGCCTCCGTCATGATCATCTATTGTTTACTATGTACTTCTTATTTATTAAAATCAGTCAATTGGTTGATGAAACATTGCTTGAAATTAATAAGATACAATTAATAAGAAATGAAATTCACTTTAAAGAAAGGTTTCTTTGTGGTTTCTCTTTAAGAAAGTTTTAAAGTCGCTTTCAGAACGTCATGTCCGTGAAGCTAAAACGCATGTGTAGACTGATATTTTTCTAATGTCTGGGACCACTGATCTATATAATATGTCATTGTAGCCTATATGAGTGGTCTGGACTAGAGTGCTAGCATTCTATGTAAACAAATACTTCAACAGGAAATAGAAAACCGTTTAGTCAGTTGAACACGAAATGAATCATGGGAAATAGAACGGGCGCAGAATAAGGTGGATAACCAAAAAGAGTCTTTAAATATGATTCGGGTGTGTGAACAGACGTACGAACGAACGTTCATTTAGTTAGACTGTTAGAGTTAGAGTTTCTGCTCATATTATTTTCTTTTTAAGATGTTTTAAAATCTAACTTTGAACCAATTCTAAATGGCACCTATTTGATCAGGATTTGTTTCCAGGTATGACTAAAAATGGGTTTTGACTTTCATTTATACTTTGATTTTATACATACATGTATAGACCATTTTGCAAGATTCAAACAAAACTGGTTCAGAATCACTTCCTGTTTCAGTTTTTTAAGACTACATAAAAGCTGGGATAAAATACAACCAACAGAACATATAAAACTGAATCAAAAAGTTAAACAAACATCTTTATGATTTTTTCTTTACATGTGAAATAAAGAAAACAGTTACAAACTGAAACCGGAAGTGTTTCTGGACTAGTGTTGTTTACATCTTGCAAAATGATCTATTTGAAGAGTTCAGATGCAAAATCCTCTAAGTGCCATTGGAAATTTTCTTGTAGAATGATCATTTTTAGAGTGATCATTTTTATCAAGCTTGTATAAGTTCAGTAATTTCACTTAAATTGCAATGAAGACTACCTATTAAAGGTAGTGTAGGTCAGAATTAAAAAAAAAAACTTTTTTTCTAAATTTCTTTAAACTTTCTTTATATATCAATGCATAATTAAAATCTAAGTACTCTGAAAAAGAAAGTAAAAAAATCGAGTGTCTGTAGACCTCTCACGACTGTTTTAAAGACAGCTCATTATTTCCATTCACTTCACCCCCTCCCTTCTGGGCTCCTTTTAAAGCCATGCCCCCAAAACACATGAACGCGCGACTCCGACAGCTGAGCTGAAGACGCATTATTTACCTGAGACGAGCGGAGAGGAGAGGAAGGAGTGCATGTAGTGACATCATGTCAGAAACACATGTAAATAAAAAAATTTAACTATCATTATGAAGATATACAAATCAGTTGTATTTTATTATTCACTATCAAGCTAGCATATTGATATTGGTAAAGTTTACAATATATATTTATTGATTCGCTAACGAGCTAGTTATCTATAAGGCAAAGCTAAAAACAGGTTGCATGATACACGTTTTTCCATTGCCTTCATTTACACTGTGATGAAGATGAATTTCATGTAAGATTCATAACATATATATGGTGTTCTGCATGTAAGAGTTTGCTTGATGAAAGCATTGTTGATTCTGATGAGGACTACACACCCGAGACAAGTAAGTTACCCATAGACACGGTAGTGTAGTCTACGTGATACGAAGGTATACGCCGTATACCCACTAGAAAATGTCAAGGATTTCCGTATGCCCACTAGGAAATGTCAAAGATCGCCGTATGCCCACTTTAAAAAGCGTGAGGATTCGTAACAACATCATTTTGTGAATTAAATTTCCTACGACATCAGCCCCCCCTGCGAAAGAATTTCGTGTTCCCTGATTCTGTTATTAGATTCAGCGCGCGAGCAGATCAAAAACAGAGGACAGGGTGTGTGTGTTCGTGTTCATCTGAGCCTCATTGTTCTGTCACTGCTAGTCAATGTCAGAATATTTGAGATGTCAAATCAAATCAAAGTAGGCGGGCTTTATGTTCACCGTGCACGAATTTCAGCAGAGCAACTCGACGCTTCAGTTTACGGACAAGTGCGAGATAAGATGTAAGTGGCTAAACTTAACATTTCATGTTTTACATATTTTAGGTCATAGGATTGATAAAGGACTAGATGTTGCAATCCCTAATGTTGCACCACTTCTAATTCGGAAGTTCTTGAAGGATGGCTGCTATAAGACTTTACCAGCGGGACACATCGTCAGTTGTGTACCGCAGCATCACAGGGTGTTTCGGCCAATTATCACAATACACCCTTTGCTGAGGAAGCCCACCAAAGGTTGATCAAGCCTGGGTGTGTGTCCCGTGGTTAGCTGTTCGCCTTAGCAGCCCAGGTGGTGTCGCTCCTCTTCAGCCACAGCCAATGGCTCGTCCTCTCTGCGGTGTTGGCCAGTTCTTTGATGGCTTGTCTGTAACCCTGCCCCCTGACTCCAATTTCCCTAAGAAGCTTCGCTGTTGTGCTGGCTACAAAGACCCTACACCCCACCTCCACCGGACGCACCCTTATCTTCCAGCCTCGGTCCTCAGCCTCAGCTGCTAAGTTGGAATAGCGCAGTTTCTTGAGCTCATACGCTTCTTCGATGGCATCCTCCCAGGGAACTGTCAATTCTATGATGAAGGCGAGCCGGCAGGACTTAGACCAGAGAACGAGGTCTGGTCACAGGTTGGTTGTTGCAATCTCCGGAGGGAAAATGAGCTTCTGACTTAGGTAGACTCGCATCTGCCAGTCCCTGGCTACATTCAGGGGGGTGAGATCAGGGTTTGAGCGGCTAGCCCTCACCCTTTTCCCCTCTCGAACGAACAAATGTGGGTGTCGGCGCACATCCTGGTTGTTAAAGGGTTGGGCATTGATGGATGCCCTCTTACACTCAAGCTTGTCGGCTAGACACCTGAGGACCTGGTTATGTCTCCATGTGTATCTGCCTTGAGTAAGGCTGGTCCTACAGCCAACCAGGATGTGCTTGAGTGTTGCAGGAGTTGTACACAGGGGGCAGGATGGGTCCTTTCCAAACCATAGCTTCAGGTTTGTGGGAGAGGGCAGCACATCATACGTAGCTCTAACAATGAAGCTCAGCCTGTTGGATTCCATGCCCCAGAGTTCGCTCCACGTGAATTTCTTCCTCTCGATCCCCTCCCACGTCATCCAGCGACCCTGTTTGGCTTGTGCTACGGCTTTGGAGCATCTGGCTGCTTCCTCCTGTCGGCGCACCTCCTCTACCACCATGCTTCGACGTTCGGTTGCAGATGCCTTTTGCCAGAGAGGTTTTACAGTTCCTAGGCCAAAGCCTCCTCTGCCTTGTTGGACATGGCCCACCAAGTCACGATGGAGAAGAGCAGATTTGGCCTGTAGCACGGCTGTGGCTGGGGTCCACTTCCTTCCTGTTGCTAGGGTGGGAGCGGTGCCTCTCACCACAGGGTCCTGGGAGTCAGTGAGAGACATATCCAGTCTCACCTTGGCACGCTTGAAATCTTCAACCAAGCTAGAAATTGGAAGTGCCAGGGCTCCGTCGCTGTAGAGTCCTACGCTGCTAAGGCATTTGGGGAGACCGAGCCACTTCCTCACATAGGAATTCACTAGCCTTTCCAGTCGATTGGCATGGCTAAGCGAGACCTCGTACATGGTCAGTGGCCACAAGAGTCTAGGTAGCAGCCCAAACTGATAACACCAGAGCTTCAGTTTCCCCGGTAGTGCCATGTTGTTAATTTTCTTAAGGCCGTTAGCCACGTCCTGCCAGAGTTGCTCGAGTTGCTGGGTGTCTTTGAGGTCTGCATTATACCATCGTCCGAGGCTCTTGATGGGCTTCTCTAGGACTGTTGGAATCGGTTTATCGCCGATGTAGAACTGCTCACCTGTTAGTTGGCCTTTGACGACAGAGATGCTACGAGACTTACTTGGCTTGAATTCCATTCTTGCCCACTGGATATTTTCCTGGAGCTTCTGAAGCAAGCGTCTTGAGCATGGTTTTGTTGTTGTGATGATAGTCATGTCATCCATGTAAGCTCTAATTGGCGGAAGACGCAGACCACTCTTGGTCCTCTCACCTCCCACTACCCACCGAGATGCCCGTATAATCAGCGCCATTGCCATGACGAATGCCAGAGGGGAAATTGTGCAACCTGCCATAATGCTGATCTCCAGACGCTGCCAGGCAGTGGTGTTGTTCTCAGATGTTACACAGAACTGGAGATCATGAAAGTAGCTCTTGACCAACTCTGTGATTTGGTTTGGTATGCTAGTGCTGTGTTTCGATTCAAATTTCAAGAATCGATTCGATTCCGATTCTCAAGATCTTGAATCGATTATCATTATTCGATTCGATCCGATTCGATCTGATCCGATCTTCGAGATTTAGGTATTTGTTTTTGAAAAAAGCATTTTTTCCCAGCTGTTACCTGAATTACAGGTCTGTAGTTATGCAACATATTGATACTATTAATAATAGTATCAATATGTTGCATAACTACAGTCCTGTAATAATTTATTATAGACATTCAACTGCAAATTAATGTAGTAGCCTATTGATTGTTGTAAAGAACAATTCCCCTTCCGTGTTGATACAACTGTTTTCACTAACTTGCACTGGTGTAGACGACAGAGGACGCAGAGGTATATCAGCAGGAGGATTGCAAGTAACCGCAGTAACCGTGCTATTAACGTTTTTTTATAAGGCTATACCCTTCTTGTTTTGAACTTCATGCATGTGTATTGAATGTTATACAAGTTCATAATGATAACGAGACTGTTTATCGTGGTGATGTGTAGCCTAGGCTTCGCACAGACAGTGAATGATAGAGATCGACAGAGCGCGTGCGATTACCTGCGTCTGTCTTTGAAGTCATATGTATTCGCGGAAAGCTTGCCGTGCCGTGTCAAGAAACGCGAAATAGTTGTCGAATCATCCTTTTAACGTTCACGTTACGGGTATTTACCATAAATGCGCGTCAGCAGCAGCGCTGATCAGCATCCCACAGCACGAGGAAACCGCGGAGAAATAATATCAGTGAGTCACGCATTGAATCAATGCCATTTGCCCATGCGACGTATTGCTACTCAGCTGAGCCTTAAATGGAACTCAAAGTTAAAAATAATTAACACCTTGAAATTGTTTCATTACATCTGTTTTAATGAATCTGCTTTTTTGAACGTGTTCGTTGAACGAACGGTTTAATGAATTAAAGTCCATTGTCGTAACAATGTGCGCGCTGAGTGAAAGCTTTCAATGCGCACATAGGGATCACTCGCGGCAAGTTAAAGTTCACGGGGAATTTGGGGAAATGTAGGCCTCTTAATAAATCGATTCTCTGAGCTACGGATCGATCTTTAGAAGTTAATATGAAAATCGATTCAGAATCGGTGAATCGATTTTTTCAACACAGCACTATGGTTTGCCAAAGTAGTTGAGGGCCGTCCACAAGATCTTGTGAGGGACTGAGCCGAAGGCATTGGCTAGGTCCAAAAACACCACATGTAGGTCTCTCCGTTCCTTCTTTGCAGTTTGTATCTGGTGCCAGATGATATTAGCGTGCTCCAGACATCCTGAGAAGCCCCGGATCCCGGCCTTCTGCACCGATGTATCAACAAAGTTGTTTCTTTGCAATAATGTAACAAGCCTTCGGGCCAGGACACTGAAGAAGACCTTTCCCTCTACATTCAGCAAGCTAATCTGGCGAAACTGGCTGATGGATGCAGAGTCCTTCTCTTTGGGGATTAGGATACCTCCTGCTCTTCTCCATCCTTTCAGTATCACCCCCTTCTGCCAAGCCACCTTCATCAGTTTCCAGAGGTATTTAAGGACTCTGAGGGTGTTCTTATAGACCCTATACGGGATACCATTGGGCCCAGGTGCTGATGCTGATCTCGCCTTCTTCACAGTCTTCTCCACCTCGCTCCATGTGGGAGGCCTTATGTCCATTTGATGTTCAGGTGCATGAGTTGATGGTATGTCATTCGGAATCGTGACAAGCTCATGCCTCCGATCATCAGAGTAAGGTCTTTCTCAGGTGTTCTTCCAGATCTTTTATGGGCACCTTGAGACTCCCTCCCTGCGTCCCAATTCGCATACTATCCTTCCTAAATAGTATTCGAAAATAGAATTAGTACGTCCCAAATCGTAGTATGTTGAAATGAGTGTTTCAAAGATACCCGGATGGTCTACTTTTTCCGGCCAGAATCCGAAGTGTAGATCGATGCACACTCTAACGGCTGATATTGCCCACAAACCATTGTGCCTTGGACGAGGATTCGGTAAGAACTACAAACACGAGTAAAAAGTGTTAAAAAACTACAGACACATAGTCGATACGGAGGACGCGCGAGTCCCCGCGGTTGTGTAGAGAGGTTTAGATACGGTTTAGATACTCTCCGAAACGGTAGGAAATAAAATTAGATTGAATGGAGGATTTTAACTGTGACAAGATGATTGACAGGGCAGTTTACGGTGACAGGATGCACGCAGCACGCGACAGAGCTGTCCGTTAAAGATCACGTGATAGTATGTCCCAAAGCTTGCGTACTCTTTTGCTACACACTCAAAAGTATGTACTTTTTCCTCACAAAAAGAGTACATACTTTTAGGGCGTAGTATAAGTAAGCGAATTGGGACGCAGCACCTTTCTTTTCTCGGTCAAAGAAGCCTTTAACAAAGCTGTAGTGATTGCTGTAGAAGAGGGTCCTTGCGTTGTCGTCTGAGATGCTCTGATCTTCGCAGCTTTGTTAGTCGCTGCTTTATCTCGGCCTGCAGGTCGTCAAGTCCCACTCTTTCCATTTCTGTGGCCTTGCTCCACTACTTTCTCAGTTGTCTTCTTTCTTTCACCAACTTATCAATTTCCCGCTGCCTCCTGGACTTTGACTGATTAAGAGGGTCTTTCTGCTGCCTCTGTGTTTTACCCTTTATCCCAAACCGCTCAGCACCATAGCTGTAGATGAAAACGTTAAACCAAATAAATGTTAAACGAATGACAAAAAAAAATAATCAAGCAAACTAATATAGTTTTGTCTAATTTCGCCATTTTGAACTGAAATAAATAGGCCTATGTAACGTGACTCGTCTAATGCAATTTAAGTTAGTAGCTTACTGTCATTGCGAGGGGACAAGAAACATTAACAAAGCCGTTCTCTTTCATAGGTTCACTCAACGCTGCGGATAGCGCAGTGGGATATTCTCTGAATGTGCCGATTGTCTGAAGCCCAATAGAATCACGCCAATTCATTGGCTGATGGCGCTCGCGCAGTCTGGCCCTGCCCCGACGCAATCACGTCGCATAATTATATACGCGCGTGCACCATCTTCCTCTCAGATTTCTCTGCCTTCTCGAAGCGATCACATCGTCCTTCGTCTCGGTTTTTCTAGCCTATAAACGGATATATATAAACGGATTAAACGGATTTTTCCTTCTTGCACTTCAGCGACTGCATAAGTGGAACTCAGTTCTCCTTCCAGTGAAGCTGCAATGGATTATCGACGTTGCTCTCCGCCATGTGCTCGCTTCATCGCAAGCGACGACCCTCACAGTAAGTGCATCAGGTGTTTGGGTTTCTCTCATGCGCGCGAGGGCGTTCTAGGATCTTCTAAATGTAAATTCTGTGATAATTTACTTCTAAAAACTCTCCGCTCTCGGCTCGCGGTTTTTGAGAAGGATCCTAAATTCGCCTCCCCCCGTCGCGCTCCCGAGGCCTCTCGAGGATCCGCAACCTGGGGTTCGGATGTTGAGCTCGAGGATGTGAAGTTTGAGCAGACAGGCCCCGCTCTTTCTCTCCCTCCATCTCCCGAGCTCGCTCACATGCCAGTCGAGTTCACTCACGATTATTTGTGCCCCAGCCCGGGAGCACGCGATTTTTACCGCGGCTTCCGACTCCGAGGATTTCGGGCCTGCTTTTGTCGATGACGTTATCCCGCCTAGCGGCCAGGAAGCGCGGCCTACTCTGAGCTTGTGGAAGTGCTTCCGCGCGATACAGAGAAACTCGCGATCAACTGGCCTGACGAGCCCCGCGAATCTCAGTCATCTAAACTCGACGAGAGGTTTCTCAGTGGCCCTAATTCTAGGCCCCAACTGAGTTTTTCAATTATCTGCATAGAGAGATTTCCAGATCCTAGAAGCAGCCTTTCTCTGCGCGTCTCACTAATGCGCAGCTGCTGATTTCACCAACCTTGTGGCTTCTGTGGAACAGGGCTACACCGCCATTCCGGCAATTGAGGATACTTTGGCCAGCCATCTTGCTCCGTCGTAGGCGCCATCTTGGAAGGCACGTCCTCTCCTTCCATCTAAAGCATGTAGAACTTCTTCCTCTCTCATTGGAAAATCCTACATGGCGGCTGGTCAAGCAGGCATGACCCTTCACACTATGGCCATCCTTCAAGCCTACCAGGCTGATATCCTTAAAAAAATGGATGAGGGTAGTGGTGTCACTCCTGAGGCTGTGAAAGAGCTTCGTATGGCCACGGATTTGGCCTTGCGGGCCACCAAACATACCGCACGTGCGGTGGGCAGCTCTATGGCTGGCGCGGTTGCTGCGGAACGCCACTTATGGCTCAACCTCACTGAAATCCGCGATAAAGAGAAGGTTTTCCTCCTTGACGCCCCTATCTCTCAGTCAGGGCTGTTCGGAGAGGCGGTCAACACAGTGGTGGAGAAATTCCGTTCCTCCAAGTCGCAATCAGCCACTTTTAAGCACTTTTCAGACCCAGGAGAGTTAGGAAATCCCCCGCTCCCTCCCCTGCCCAAAGACCTAGAGAACGTCTTTCTCAGAGTGCAGAGTTCTCTCCCAGGAGAAGTGACCCAGCACGTCCCGGTTAGGGTAGCCAGCGGTCGCCCGTTCCCCGTCAACGGCCTCACAAGCGTGTGCAGCTGAAGCGATCCGAAAAGCCGTCCGCCCCAGCTGCCTCGTCCCGCTCCTGACCCTTTGGTCAGGAAAAGGAGAGCGCCTCCACATGCACGAGGTTGGGACAGACCGTGCAAGCGTTTCTGTCTACCTCCAACCAGCTCTCCTTTCCTTACCCTGTCTCCTTCGCCACCCAGGGTGTTTCGAAGAGCAGGCCCTATTTTACCGCTTCTACTCAGCCCGGTGCGAGAGGAAGGAGACACCCTTGGTTCTCTCCCCTCTCCCCCGACACACTCTTTAACTGCCGGTCGCATACTCAGAAACACTCTTCCTTTTTCTCTGGAGCAGGCAGGCCCGGTCACCCAGACCCCAGCATTGTTACCTCCCATCGCATGTCAGGACGCCATGTGCTCTCCTACATGGACAACCTCGCAACTCCACGATCTTCAGCACGACATCCTCACTCAGGTATGTCATCTGCATTGCAACACCCCTCTTTCACATTTCTTTCCAGAATGGGAGCGCTTACAAGGGGTATCGCCGTTGATTCTTTGCACAGTTCGGTTCGGCTACACTCTCCAGTTTTGCCGCACAGCGGCACTCAGGCTTCTGTGCTACAGCAGGAAATTTCCAAAGAAAGGCGGCGGGCTGCGTCCCATTCTAGACCTCCGCCGACTGAATTTCGCACTTTTCAGAAGGAAATTCAAGATGCTGACTTCGGCCAGGAGATTGGTTCGTGACAATAGACCTCAAGGATGCCTATTTTCACATCCAGGTCGTGCGGCGTCACAGAATGTTCTTTGGCCTGCTCCACATGAGGCCCTTCCTGTGGTGGATGAAGCTCTCAGGGATCCGGCCCACTGGACCAGCCTTTCGCCTGTTGAGGGTGTCGGGCAGTTGCTCTCGCGCCCTGTCAATTTGGCGGGACCCTCTTTTTCTTCAGAAAGGGGTCAGCATGGGGGCGGTATTCCGTCGCCAGATGATTATGACGGGCTGGGGAGAAGTTTTCGAGGGCAGACCAGTGTGTGGGGTCTGGAAGGGCGAGACCCTTGCTTGGCACATAAACTGCTTGGAGCTGAGAGCCGTCTTCTTGGCTTTGCGTCATTTTCTCCCTTTTCTAAAAGGTCACCATGTCATTGTCAGGACGGACAACATGGTGGTAGTTTCCCATGTAAACCGGCAAGGAGGTTCTTGATCTCGCACCCTGGACAGGCATGCGCATCATCTTCTCTTATGGTCTCAGAGCAGGTTCCTTTCTCTGAGAGCGGTCCATGTCCCAGGGATTCTGAACCTCGCAGCGGTTTTCCTATCGAGGCAGAAACTCCAGTCGGGGGAATGGATGTTGAACCTTCAGACAGTGTCCCTGATCTGGGAGGTGTTCGGAAAAGCGGAAGTGGACCTCTTTGCCTCGCAGGAGTCATCCCAATGCCCTCTCTGGTTCTCCCTGAGTCCTCCAGCTCCGTTGGGGATAGATGCATTCGCCCACCCTTGGCCAATGCAGAAACTCTACGCCTTCCCGCCCATCAAACTGATCCAGGCGGTCCTGGCCAGAGTGAGGGAGAGCGGAGTCCGCCTCCTTCTAGTAGCCCCATTCTGGCCGTCTCAGCCATGATTTTCGGAGTTGATTCCTCTGCTGGAATCGTCCCCCTGGAAGATTCCAGTCAGAGAGGATCTGCTTTCCCAATTTCAGGGCAGGATTTGGCATCCTCGCCCAGACATGTGGAAGCTGTACGTTTGGCCGATCAGAGGCCGTTGGCATCAGGCTTGGATCTCCCAACTGACGTTCAGAAGACCATCACTAGTGCTAGAGCCCTTTCTACAAGGAGACTGTATTCTTCCAAATGGAAGGTTTTCGTGTCATGGTGCTTGGCACATGATAGGAACCCAGTTAACTGCCCTGTCGCTTCAGTATTGGAGTTCCTGCAGGAGAGGTTTACCTCCGGGATGGCTGCTATCACCCTCAGAGTCTACGTTGCAGCCATTGCAGCACATAGAGTATCAGACGAGAGTCCCTTGGGTAAACTGTGGTTTCGGCCTTCATGCGTGGGGTTAGGCGCCTGAAACCAGTTCACTCCCCTAGAGTTCCCTCATGGGACCTTTCTGTCGTCTTGGAGGGTTTAAAGGAGGCCCCCTTCGAACCCTTGGAGTCAGCTCCGGATCGGATTCTGACTCTTAAGGTTTCACTTTTGTTGGCTTTATCTTCTTTGAAGCGGCTAGGGGACTTACAAGCTCTTTCTGTTAGCGAGTCATGCTTGGACTTCGCTCCCGGTTTAGTCAAAGTTTCCTTGAGACCTAGTCCAGGCTATGTTCCTAAGGTTCTCTCCACAGCGTTCCGCTCTCAGGTTGTTTGCCTTAACGCTTTCCACCCTCCTCCTTTTTCTTCTTCTGAGGATAGGAAGCTTAATCTGCTCTGCCCAGTTCGGTCTTTGAAGTTTTATGTAGACCGCTCCAGCAGTTGGAGGAAATCTAACCAGCTTCTGGTTTGTTTTGGTGCTGGCCGCCGTGGGCTTGCTGCGTCAAAACAGAGGATTTCTCATTGGGTCACAGAAGCGATATCAATGGCTTACGAGGTTTGCCTTCGCCTCTTGGCATTAGAGCACATTCCACCAGGAGTGTGGCATCCTCTCAAACTCTTTTTAGAGGAGCTCTCTTAGAGGACATTTGTGTTGCGGCCGGCTGGTCCTCTCCGCACACTTTTGTACGTTTCTACAATTTGGATCTTGATAAGACTCCGGGTTCCCAGGTTCTTTCTCTTTGAACCGTTTATAGTCATTATCTTTTCGATACCAGTCATTACGGCGCTCGTTGCTTGGCGAGTATTGTATCCCGTTCCCACTGCGCTATCCATAGCGTTGAGTGAACCTATGAAAGAGAACGTCTCTGGTTACTTGCGTAACCTATGTTCTCTGAATAGGGAACGAGGCACTGCGTTAGCGGCCAAGCTCCTCGCGCTGTCTTCTTTTCGGCAGAGAAATCTGAGGGGAAGATGGCGCACGCGCGTATATGATTATGCAACGTGATTGCGTCGGGGCGGGGCCAGACAGCGCGAGCACCATCAGCCAATGAATTGGTATGATTCTATTGGGCTTTAGACATTCGGCACATTCAGAGAATATCTCACTGCGCTATCCGCAGCGCCTCGTTCCCTATTCAGAGAACATAAATTACACAAGTAACCAGAGATGTTTTCATCATTTTAGCCACAAGAGTAATAATGAATGTGTACATATTGAGAATATAATAAAAATTGTAGCCTTTAGTACATTAAAAAAGCTCAGCCTTCGGAGGGAAGAGAATTTTACTGCCCACTGACATGGTTTTAAAGCTATTTCTTATCCATTTTTTGGTCTTGCAAACGTCTTGAAATGCACATCAGAGAAATAAAAAAATTTGAAGCACCAACCTCAAATTTAGGACATCTTTGATTATAAAGCCCTGTCTATGGCCCTGTTTTAGGCATAAGATCAATAATGAATGTGTAGCCTATATGTTTTGAATGCATTTAATAAACTTAATTACCTAGCTTTAGTAGCTTTCAGTGAATAAACATGTCCGAGAAAAATTGTTCATAGGCAAAATCAACCTATCAGTTGACCCTATGTTTACTTTCTTCACTGACAGACAAAAATGAAACGCCTATATCAGTCAAAGCTCAGCTTTAGGAGGGGAAGAGACAGGGCAAGATAAAAACAAAGAGAAAAAGGGGTGATGCGGATGAGGAGAGAGAAATAATCAGCTGCCCACTGACATGGTTTTAAAGCTGTTATCTATTTTTTTTGGCCTTCAAAACATCCTAATATGCACATATGTAGATCAGATAAATCAAAATTTTCTCAGGGAAACCCTGAACCCCCCTAACTAACCTAACTCACATTTGGGACAACAGTGATTATAAAACCCTGCCTTTGCATGTAATGAAACTGGTTAATAGTGAGCATTAGATCCTAAAGTGTTACCTTTTTTTTTTTAAATTTAAGTTTTTAAAATTTTTCGAAAATGGGTGGTGGTGGCATGGGGGTGGGGGGGGGGGTAGGTTTTGTTATATCACAGTATACTCACTACAAAAAACAAGACTACACCACTGCATAGACAGTATAAGAAAGCAAGTACCGTATCGTCAGCTCGAGGACAGATCCATGGTCGAGGGCGAAGCAGAGGAGGTCGTGCAAGAGGCCGTGCTATTAGGGTCCGAGGAAGTAGAGGCCGAGGACGGGGTAGTCGAAGTGCAGTAAAGGAGCACTTTTTTAGACAAGAGGACCTGCGTCGAGTTTTGCATCTTCAAGCTCAAACAAGGGCATGCGAACAGGTACGATCTGGATACGCGCAAGTAGGCAGGTCCTGTGTGGCAAAAGGGCAGTTGCCATGGTTGCGAGAGAGTGACAGTTGCCTAAGCCAATCTGTTGTTTCGTCCCGGTTCGAAATAATGAGCTGTGTTCCCAGACAGCCAACTGACATTGAATCAACGTGGAAACGACGTCTCTCATGACATTGAAACAACGTTGATTTTGCTCATCGAATTAACGTTGAACCAACATCAGACGCGGCATTCTTCAAAGCTAAATGAAAATCGAAAATTGGTTTGCTTTCATAACGTTGAAACAACGCGTTGATTTCAAGTTGATTTTCCATTAGTTTTGAAAGAATGACGCGTCTGACGTTGGTTCAACGTTAATTCGATGAGCAAAACAATGTCAGATCAACGTTGTTTCGATGTCATATTTCCACGTTGATTCAATGTCAGTTTGCTATCTGGGTTTAGTGCAGATAAAACGGTCTAGAGTCACTCAATTTTTATACTCTTTTTTTCAGAGTACTTAGATTTTAATTAGGGCCCGAGCACTAACAGTGCGAGGACCCTATTGAAACTGTTATGATTATTAGGGCCCGAGCACTAACAGTGCGAGGACCCTATTGAAACTGTTAGGGTTATTAGGGCCCGAGCACTAACAGTGCGAGGACCCTATTGAAACTGTTAGGATTATTTTTAGGGCCCGAGCACTAACAGTGCGAGGACCCTATTGAAACTGTTAGGATTATTTTTTAGGGCCCGAGCACTAACAGTGCGAGGACCCTATTGAAACTGTTAGGGTTATTTTTAGGGCCCGAGCACTAACAGTGCGAGGACCCTATTGAAACTGTTAGGATTATTTTTTTTTTTCTTTTTTCTGCAAAGTAAGTGCCATTTTCGGGGCCTCAACATGCTCAAAAACTCACCAAATTTGGCACGCATGTCAGGACTGGTGAAAAATTTCGTATTTTGTGGGTTTCGCAGATGGGCGGGGCAAAATGGCACGCTAGCGCCACCTAGAAAATTGGAAAAAATTAGCCCCTCGTCCACGTTCAACCTACATGCACGAAATTTGGTGGGGACGTGTATCATATCAAGACGCACAAAAAAGCCTCAAGAACCCATACCCTAAACTCGACAGGAGGTCCGCCATTTTGAATTTGGCGGCCATTTTTGGACGATTTACAGACTCCGTACTTTAACGAACTCCTCCTAGGGATTTAGTCGGATCGACTTAAAATTTCTGCTGTGCCTTCTAAAGGCATTGACGATGTAAAGTTGTGCTATCTGCGCGTTTTCGTCGATGGGCGTGTCCGTGGCGTCGAAGATTCGCCATGAAACAGGAAGTTGTAGTAACTTGGCTGTAAATGCCCAGATCTGCACGAAATTTTACACATTTGACAAGAGTCACGCCCTGAACAAATCTACATGCCGACATTCACCCACAGTCATAGCGCCACCTGCTGGCAACAGGAAGTGACCTTTAACGAAGCAGCCTCCGCCGCTTGTTTGACCGACATGTACGAAATTTCTGTGGTACATCTACCATGACCAGACGCACAAAAAAGCCTCAAGAACCCATACCCTAAACTCGACAGGAAGTCCGCCATTTTGAATTCGGGGACCGATTTGGGACGATTTACACACTCCGTACTTTAACGAACTCCTCCTAGGGATTTAGTCGGATCAACTTCAAATTTCTGCTGTACCTTCTAAAGGCATTGACAATGTAAAATTGTGCTATCTGCGCGTTTTCGTCGATGGGCGTGTCCGTGGCGTCGATGATTCGCCATGAAACAGGAAGTCGTAGTAACTTGGCTGTAAATGCCCAGATCTGCACGAAATTTAACACGTTTGACAAGAGTCCCACCCTGAACAAATCTACATGCCGACATTCACCGACAGTCATAGCGCCACCTCCTGGCAACAGGAAGTGTCCTTTAACGAAGCAGCGTAGCAAATGCACATCCGCACTGGCTGAGCTGCACAAAATGCAACGCGGCCGCCTCACACCCCGACGCGCTACAGGTGCGAGGGCCCGCCCATCGCTGCTTGCAGCTTTAATTAGGGCCCGAGCACTAACAGTGCGAGGACCCTATTGAAACTGTTAGGATTATTTTTTTTTTTCTTTTTTCTGCAAAGTAAGTGCCATTTTCGGGGCCGCAACATGCTCAAAAACTCACCAAATTTGGCACGCATGTCAGGACTGGTGAAAAATTTCGTATTTTGTGGGTTTCGCGGATGGGCGGGGCAAAATGGCTCGCTAGCGCCACCTAGAAAATTGGAAAAAATTAGCCCCTCGTCCACGTTCAACCTACATGCACGAAATTTGGTGGGGACGTGTATCATATCAAGACGCACAAAAAAGCCTCAAGAACCCATACCCTAAACTCGACAGGAGGTCCGCCATTTTGAATTTGGCGGCCATTTTTGGACGATTTACAGACTCCGTACTTTAACGAACTCCTCCTAGGGATTTAGTCGGATCGACTTAAAATTTCTGCTGTGCCTTCTAAAGGCATTGACGATGTAAAGTTGTGCTATCTGCGCGTTTTCGTCGATGGGCGTGTCCGTGGCGTCGAAGATTCGCCATGAAACAGGAAGTTGTAGTAACTTGGCTGTAAATGCCCAGATCTGCACGAAATTTTACACATTTGACAAGAGTCCCGCCCTGAACAAATCTACATGCCGACATTCACCCACAGTCATAGCGCCACCTGCTGGCAACAGGAAGTGTCCTTTAACGAAGCAGCCCCCGCCGCTTGTTTGACCGACATGTACGAAATTTCTGTGGTACTTCTACCATGACCAGACGCACAAAAAAGCCTCAAGAACCCATACCCTAAACTCGACAGGAAGTCCGCCATTTTGAATTTGGCGACCGATTTGGGACGATTTACACACTCCGTACTTTAACGAACTCCTCCTAGGGATTTAGTCGGATCAACTTAAAATTTCTGCTGTACCTTCTAAAGGCATTGACGATGTAAAGTTGTGCTATCTGCGCGTTTTCGTCGATGGGCGTGTCCGTGGCGTCGATGATTCGCAATGAAACAGGAAGTTGTAGTAACTTGGCTGGAAATGCCCAGATCCACACGAAATTTTACACATTTGACAAGAGTCCCGCCCTGAACAAATCTACATGCCGACATTCACCCACATTCATAGCGCCACCTAGTGGCAAGAGGAAGTGACTTTTAACGAAGCAGCCCCCGTCGCATGTTTGACCGACATGTACGAAATTTCTGTGGTACATCTACCATGTCCAGACGCACAGAAAAGTCTCTTGGAGCGATGCCCTAAACTCAACAGGAAGTTAGCCATTTCTAATTTTACCGCCATTTTTGGATGATTTACTCATTACGTACTTTAACTAACTCCTCCTAGGGCTTTAGTCGGATCGCCTTCAAATTTCTGCTGTGCCTTCTAAAGGCATTGACGATGAAAAGTTGTGCTATCTGCGCGTTTTCGTCGATGGGCGTGTCCGTGGCGTCGATGATTCGCCATGAAACAGGAAGTTGTAGTAACTTGGCTGTAAATGCCCAGATCTGCACGAAATTTAACACATTTGACAAGAGTCCCGCCCTGATCAAATCTACATGCCGACATTCACCCACAGTCATAGCGCCACCTGCTGGCAACAGGAAGTGGCCTTTAACGAAGCAGTGTGGCAAATGCACAGCCGCACTGGCTGAGCTGCAGAAAATGAAACGCGGCCGCCTCACACCCCGACGTGCTACAGGTGCGAGGGCCCGCCCATCGCTGCTTGCAGCTTTAATTTTTTTTTTCTTTTTTCTGCAAAGTAAGCGCCATTTTCGGGGCCTCAACATGCTCAAAAACTCACCAAATTTGGCACGCATGTCAGGACTGGTGAAAAATTTCGTATTTTGTGGGTTTCACGGATCGGCGTGGCAAAATGGCTCCCTAGCGCCACCTAGAAAATTGGAAAAAATTAGCCCCTCGTCCACGTTCAACCTACAAACACGAAATTTGGTGGGGACGTGTATCATATCAAGTCGCACAAAAAAGCATCAAGAACCCATACCCTAAACTCGACAGGAAGTCCGCCATTTTGAATTTGGCACCCATTTTGGGACGATTTACACACTCAGTACTTTAACGAACTCCTCCTAGGGATTTAGTCGGATCGACTTCATATTTCTGCTGTGCCTTCTAAAGGCATTGACGATGTAAAGTTGTGCTATCTGCGCGTTTTCGTCGATGGCCGTGTCCGTGGCATCGATGATTCGCCATGAAACAGGAAGTTGTAGTAACTTGGCTGTAAATGCCCAGATCTGCACGAAATTTTACACATTTGACAAGAGTTCCGTCCTGAACAAATCTACATGCCGACATTCACCCACAGTCATAGCGCCACCTGCTGGCAACAGGAAGTGAACTTTAACGAAGCAGCCCCCGCCGCTTGTTTGACCGATATATACGAAATTTCTGTGGTACATCTACCATGACCAGACGCACAAAAAAGCCTTCAAGAACCCATACCCTAAACTCGACAGGAAGTCCGCTATTTTGAATTTGGCGACCGATTTGGGATGATTTACACACTCCGTACTTTAACAAACTCCTTCTAGGGATTTAGTAGGATCAACTTCAAATTTCTGCTGTACCTTCTAAAGGCATTGACGATGTAAAGTTGTGCTATCTGCGCGTTTTCGTCGATGGGTGTGACCGTGGCGTCGATGATTCGCCATGAAACAGGAAGTTGTAGTAAAATTGGCTGTAAATTCTCAGATCTGCACGAAATTTTACACATTTGACAAGAGTCCCGCCCTGAACAAATCTACATGCCGATATTCACCCACAGTCATAGCGCCATCTGCTGGCAACAGGAAGTGACCTTTAATGAAGCAGCCCCCGCCGCTTGTTTGACCGACATGTACAAAATTTCTGTGGTGCATCTACCATGACCAGACGCACAAAAAAGCCTCAAGAACCCATACCCTAAACTCGACAGGAAGTCCGCCATTTTGAATTTGGCGACCGATTTGGGAAGATTTACACACTCCGTACTTTAACGAACTCCTCCTAGGGATTTAGTCGGATCAACTTCAAATTTCTGCTGTACCTTCTAAAGGCATTGACGATGTAAAGTTGTGCTATCTGCGCGTTTTCGTCGATGGGTGTGTCCGTGGCGTCGATGATTCGCCATGAAACAGGAAGTTGTAGTAACTTGGCTGTAAATGCTCAGATCTGCACTAAATTTTACACATTTGACAAGAGTCCCGCCCTGAACAAATCTACATGCCGATATTCACCCACAGTCATAGCGCCATCTGCTGGCAACAGGAAGTGACCTTTAATGAAGCAGCCCCCGCCGCTTGTTTGACCGACATGTACGAAATTTCTGTGGTCCATCTAGCATGACCAGACGCACAAAAAAGCCTCAAGAACCCATACCCTAAACTCGACAGGAAGTCCGCCATTTTGAATTTGGCCACCCATTTGGGAAGATTTACACACTCCGTACTTTAACGAACTCCTCCTAGGGATTTAGGCGGATCAACTTCAAATTTCTGCTGTACCTTCTAAAGGCATTGACGATGTAAAGTTGTGCTATCTGCGCGTTTTCGTCGATGGGTGTGTCCGTGGCGTCGATGATTCGCCATGAAACAGGAAGTTGTAGTAACTTGGCTGTAAATGCCCAGATCCGCACGAAATTTAACACGTTTGACAAGAGTCCCGCCCTGAACAAATCTACATGCCGACATTCACCCACAGTCATAGCGCCACCTCCTGGCAACAGGAAGTGACCTTTAACGAAGCAGCGTAGCAAATGCACATCCGCACTGGCTGAGCTGCAGAAAATGCAACACGGCTGCCTCAGACCCCGACGTGCTACAGGTGCGAGGGCCCGCCCATCGCTGCTTGCAGCTTTAATTTATTTTTTTTTTTCTTTTTCTGCAAAGTAAGTGCCATTTTCGGGGCCGCAACATGCTCAAAAACTCACCAAATTTGGCACGCATGTCAGGACTGGTGAAAAATTTCGTATTTTGTGGGTTTTGCAGATGGGCGGGGCAAAATGGCACGCTAGCGCCACCTAGAAAATTGGAAAAAATTAGCCCCTCGTCCACGTTCAACCTACATGCACGAAATTTGGTGGGGACGTGTATCATATCAAGACGCACAAAAAAGCCTCAAGAACCCATACCATAAACTCGACAGGAGGTCCACCATTTTGAATTTGGCGGCCATTTTTGGACGATTTACAGACTCCGTACTTTAACGAACTCCTCCTAGGGCTTTAGTCGGATCGACATCACATTTCTGATGTGCCTTCTAAAGGCATTGACGATGTAAAGTTGTGCTATCTGTGCGTTTTCGTCGATGGGCGTGTCCGTGGCGTCGAAGATTCGCCATGAAACAGGAAGTTGTAGTAACTTGGCTGTAAATGCCCAGATCTGCACGAAATTTAACACATTTGACAAGAGTCCCGCGTTGAACAAATCTACATGCCGACATTCACCCACAGTCATAGTGCCACCTGCTGGCAACAGGAAGTGACCTTTAACGAAGCAGCGTAGCAAATGCACAGCCGCACTGGCTGAGCTGCAGAATATGCAACGCAGCCGCCTCACACCCCGACGCGCTACAGGTGCGAGGGCCCGCCCATCGCTGCTTGCAGCTTTAATTCTTTTTTCTTTTTTCTTTTTTCTTTTTTCTGCAAAGTAAGCGCCATTTTCGGGGCCGCAACATGCTCAAAAACTCACCAAATTTGGCACGCATGTCAGGACTGGTGAAAAATTTCGTATTTTGTGGGTTTCGCGGATGGGCGTGGCAAAGTGGCACGCTAGCGCCACCTAGAAAATTGGAAAAAATTAGCCCCTCGTCCACGTTCAACCTACAATCACGAAATTTGGTGGGGACGTGTATCATATCAAGATGCACAAAAAAGCCTCAAGAAACCATACCCTAAACTCAACAGGAAGTCGGCCATTTTGAATTTGGCGGCCATTTTGGGACGATTTACACACTCCGTACTTTAACGAACTCCTCCTAGGGATTTAGTCGGATCGACTTCAAATTTCTGCTGTGCCTTCTAAAGGCATTGACGATGTAAAGTTGTGCTATCTGCGCGTTTTCGTCGATGGGCGTGTCCGTGGCGTCGAAGATTCGCCATGAAACAGGAAGTTGTAGTAACTTGGCTGTAAATGCCCAGATCTGCACGAAATTTTACACATTTGACAAGAGTCCCGTCCTGAACAAATCTTCATGTCGACATTCACCCACAGTCATAGCGCAACCTGCTGGCAACAGGAAGTGAACTTTAACGAAGCAGCCCCCGCCGCTTGTTTGACCGATATATACGAAATTTCTATGGTGCATCTACCATGACCAGACGCAGAAATAAGCCTCAAGAACCCATACCCTAAACTCGACAGGAAGTCCGCCATTTTGAATTTGGCGACCGATTTGGGAAGATTTACACACTCCGTACTTTATCAAACTCCTCCTAGGGATTTAGTCGGATCAACTTCAAATTTCTGCTGTACCTTCTAAAGGCATTGACGATGTAAAGTTGTGCTATCTGCGCGTTTTCGTCAATGGGTGTGTCCGTGGCGTCGATGATTCGCCATGAAACAGGAAGTTGTAGTAACTTGGCTGTAAATGCCCAGATCTGCACGAAATTTTACACATTTGACAAGAGTCCCGCCCTGAACAAATCTACATGCCGATATTCACTCACAGTCATAGCGCCATCTGCTGGCAACAGGAAGTGACCTTTAATGAAGCAGCCCCCGCAGCTTGTTTGACCGACATGTACGAAATTTCTATGGTGCATCTACCATGACCAGACGCAGAAATAAGCCTCAAGAACCCATACCCTAAACTCGACAGGAAGTCCGCCATTTTGAATTTGGCGACCGATTTGGGAAGATTTACACACTCCGTACTTTATCAAACTCCTCCTAGGGATTTAGTCGGATCAACTTCAAATTTCTGCTGTACCTTCTAAAGGCATTGACGATGTAAAGTTGTGCTATCTGCGCGTTTTCGTCGATGGGTGTGTCCGTGGCGTCCATGATTCGCCATGAAACAGGAAGTTGTAGTAACTTGGCTGTAAATGCCCAGATCTGCACGAAATTTAACACGTTTGACAAGAGTCCCGCCCTGAACAAATCTACATGCCAACATTCACCCACAGTCATAGCGCCACCTCCTGGCAACAGGAAGTGACCTTTAACGTAGCAGCATAGCAAATGCACATCCGCACTGGCTGAGCTGCAGAAAATGCAACACGGCCGCCTCAGACCCCGACGTGCTACAGGTGCGAGGGCCCGCCCATCGCTGCTTGCAGCTTTAATTAGGGCCCGAGCACTAACAGTGCGAGGACCCTATTGAAACTGTTAGGGTTATTTTTAGGGCCCGAGCACTAACAGTGCGAGGTCCCTATTGAAACTGTTAGGATTATTTTTTTTTTTTTTTTTTTTTTTTTTTCTGCAAAGTAAGTGCCATTTTCGGGGCCGCAACATGCTCAAAAACTCACCAAATTTGGCACGCATGTCAGGACTGGTGAAAAATTTCGTATTTTCTGGGTTTCGCGGATGGGCGGGGCAAAATGGCATGATAGCGCCACCTAGAAAATTGGAAAAAATTAGCCCCTCGTCCACGTTCAACCTACATGCACGAAATTTGGTAAGGACATGTATCATATCAAGACGCACAAAAAAGCCTCAAGAACCCATACCCTAAACTCGACAGGATGTCCGCCATTTTGAATTTGGCGGCCATTTTTGGACGATTTACAGACTCCGTACTTTAACGAACTCGTCCTAGGGATTTAGTCGGATGGACTTAAAATTTCTGCTGTGCCTTCTAAAGGCATTGACGATGTAAAGTTGTGCTATCTGCGTGTTTTCGTCGATGGGCGTGTCCGTGGCGTCGAAGATTCGCCATGAAACAGGAAGTTGTAATAACTTGGCTGTAAATGCCCAGACCTGCACGAAATTTTACACATTTGACTAGAGTCCCGCCCTGAAAAAATCTACATGCCTACATTCACCCTAAGTCATAGCGCCACCTGCTGGCAACAGGAAGTGACCTTTAACGTAGCAGCCCCCGCCATATGTTTGACCGACATGTACGAAATTTCTGTGGTACATCTACCATGACCAGACGTACAAAAAAGCCTCAAGAACCCATACCCTAAACTCGACAGGAAGTCCGCCATTTTGAATTTGGCGACCGATTTGGGACGATTTACACACTCCGTACTTTAACGAACTCCTCCTAGGGAATTAGTCGGATCAACTTCACATTTCTGCTGTACCTTCTAAAGGCATTGACGATGTAAAGTTGTGCTATCTGCGTGTTTTCGTCGATGGGCGTGTCCGTGGCGTCAATGATTCGCCATGAAACAGGAAGTTGTTGTAACGTGGCTGTAAATGCCCAGATCTGCACGAAATTTTACACATTTGACAAGAGTCCCACCCTGAACAAATCTACATGCCGACATTCACCCACAGTCACAGCGCCACCTCCTGGCAACAGGAAGTGACCTTTAACGAAGCAGCGTAGCAAATGCACATCCGCACTGGCTGAGCTGCAGAAAATGCAACACGGCCGCCTCAGACCCCGACGTGCTACAGGTGCGAGGGCCCGCCCATCGCTGCTTGCAGCTTTAATTTTTTTTTTCTTTTTTCTGCAAAGTAAGTGCCATTTTCGGGGCCGCAACATGCTCAAAAACTCACCAAATTTGGCACGCATGTCAGGACTGGTGAAAAATTTCGTATTTTGTGGGTTTCGCAGATGGGCGGGGCAAAATGGCACGCTAGCGCCACCTAGAAAATTGGAAAAAATTAGCCCCTCGTCCACGTTCAACCTACATGCACGAAATTTGGTGGGGACGTGTATCATGTCAAGACGCACAAAAAAGCCTCAAGAACCCATACCCTAAACTCGACAGGAGGTCCGCCATTTTGAATTTTGCGGCCATTTTTGGACGATTTACAGACTCCGTACTTTAACGAACTCCTCCTAGGGATTTAGTCAGATCGACTTAAAATTTCTGCTGTGCCTTCTAAAGGCATTGACGATGTAAAGTTGTGCTATCTGCGCGTTTTCGTCGATGGGCGTGTCCGTGGCGTCGAAGATTCGCCATGAAACAGGAAGTTGTAGTAACTTGGCTGTAAATGCCCAGATCTGCACGAAATTTTACACATTTGACAAGAGTCCCGCCCTGAACAAATCTACATGCCGACATTCACCCACAGTCATAGCGCCACCTGCTGGCAACAGGAAGTGTCCTTTAACGAAGCAGCCCCCGCCGCTTGTTTGACCGACATGTACGAAATTTCTGTGGTACTTCTACCATGACCAGACGCACAAAAAAGCCTCAAGAACCCATACCCTAAACTCGACAGGAAGTCCGCCATTTTGAATTTGGCGACCGATTTGGGACGATTTACACACTCCGTACTTTAACGAACTCCTCCTAGGGATTTAGTCGGATCAACTTATAATTTCTGCTGTACCTTCTAAAGGCATTGACGATGTAAAGTTGTGCTATCTGCGCGTTTTCGTCGATGGGCGTGTCCGTGGCGTCGATGATTCGCAATGAAACAGGAAGTTGTAGTAACTTGGCTGGAAATGCCCAGATCCACACGAAATTTTACACATTTGACAAGAGTCCCGCCCTGAACAAATCTACATGCCGACATTCACCCACATTCATAGCGCCACCTAGTGGCAAGAGGAAGTGACTTTTAACGAAGCAGCCCCCGTCGCATGTTTGACCGACATGTACGAAATTTCTGTGGTACATCTACCATGTCCAGACGCACAGAAAAGTCTCTTGGAGCGATGCCCTAAACTCAACAGGAAGTTAGCCATTTCTAATTTTACCGCCATTTTTGGATGATTTACTCATTACGTACTTTAACTAACTCCTCCTAGGGCTTTAGTCGGATCGCCTTCAAATTTCTGCTGTGCCTTCTAAAGGCATTGACGATGAAAAGTTGTGCTATCTGCGCGTTTTCGTCGATGGGCGTGTCCGTGGCGTCGATGATTCGCCATGAAACAGGAAGTTGTAGTAACTTGGCTGTAAATGCCCAGATCTGCACGAAATTTAACACATTTGACAAGAGTCCCGCCCTGATCAAATCTACATGCCGACATTCACCCACAGTCATAGCGCCACCTGCTGGCAACAGGAAGTGGCCTTTAACGAAGCAGTGTGGCAAATGCACAGCCGCACTGGCTGAGCTGCAGAAAATGAAACGCGGCCGCCTCACACCCCGACGTGCTACAGGTGCGAGGGCCCGCCCATCGCTGCTTGCAGCTTTAATTTTTTTTTTTTTTTTTTTTTTCTTTTTTCTGCAAAGTAAGTGCCATTTTCGGGGCCGCAACATGCTCAAAAACTCACCAAATTTGGCACGCATGTCAGGACTGGTGAAAAATTTCGTATTTTGTGGGTTTCGCAGATGGGCGGGGCAAAATGGCACGCTAGCGCCACCTAGAAAATTGGAAAAAATTAGCCCCTCGTCCACGTTCAACCTACATGCACGAAATTTGGTGGGGACGTGTTTCATATCAAGACGCACAAAAAAGCCTCAAGAACCCATACCATAAACTCGACAGGAGGTCCGCCATTTTGAATTTGGCGGCCATTTTTGGACGATTTACAGACTCCGTACTTTAACGAACTCCTCCTAGGGATTTAGTCGGATCGACTTAAAATTTCTGCTGTGCCTTCTAAAGGCATTGACGATGTAAAGTTGTGCTATCTGCGCGTTTTCGTCGATGGGCGTGTCCGTGGCGTCGAAGATTCGCCATGAAACAGGAAGTTGTACTAACTTGGCTGTAAATGCCCAGATCTGCACGAAATTTTACACATTTGACAAGAGTCACGCCCTGAACAAATCTACATGCCGACATTCACCCACAGTCATAGCGCCACCTGCTGGCAACAGGAAGTGACCTTTAACGAAGCAGCCCCCGCTGCTTGTTTGACCGACATGTACGAAATTTCTGTGGTACATCTACCATGACCAGACGCACAAAAAAGCCTCAAGAACCCATACCCTAAACTCGACAGGAAGTCCGCCATTTTGAATTCGGCGACCGATTTGGGACGATTTACACACTCCGTACTTTAACGAACTCCTCCTAGGGAATTAGTCGGATCAACTTCAAATTTCTGCTGTACCTTCTAAAGGCATTGACGATGTAAAGTTGTGCTATCTGCGCGTTTTCGTCGATGGGCGTGTCCGTGGCGTCGATGATTCGCCATGAAACAGGAAGTTGTAGTAACTTGGCTGTAAATGCCCAGATCTACACGAAATTTTACACATTTGACAAGAGTCCCGTCCTGAACAAATCTACATGCCGACATTCACCCACATTCATAGCGCCACCTAGTGGCAAGAGGAAGTGACATTTAACGAAGCAGCCCCCGTCGCATGTTTGACCGACATGTACGAAATTTCTGTGGTACATCTACCATGTCCAGAAGCACAGAAAAGTCTCTTGGAGCGATGCCCTAAACTCAACAGGAAGTCAGCCATTTCTAATTTTACCGCCATTTTTGGATGATTTACTCATTACGTACTTTAACTAACTCCTCCTAGGGCTTTAGTCGGATCGCCTTCAAATTTCTGCTGTACCTTCTAAAGGCATTGACAATGAAAAGTTGTGCTATCTGCGCGTTTTCGTCGATGGGCGTGTCCGTGGCGTCGATGATTCGCCATGAAACAGGAAGTTGTAGTAACTTGGCTGTAAATGCCCAGATCTGCACGAAATTTAACACATTTGACAAGAGTCCCGCCCTGATCAAATCTACATGCCGACATTCACCCACAGTCATAGCGCCACCTGCTGGCAACAGGAAGTGGCCTTTAACGAAGCAGTGTGGCAAATGCACAGCCGCACTGGCTGAGCTGCAGAAAATGAAACGCGGCCGCCTCACACCCCGACGTGCTACAGGTGCGAGGGCCCGCCCATCGCTGCTTGCAGCTTTAATTTTTTTCTTTTTTCTGCAAAGTAAGTGCCATTTTCGGGGCCGCAACATGCTCAAAAACTCACCAAATTTGGCACGCATGTCAGGACTGGTGAAAAATTTCGTATTTTGTGGGTTTCGCGGATGGGCGGGGCAAAATGGCTCGCTAGCGCCACCTAGAAAATTGGAAAAAATTAGCCCCTCGTCCACGTTCAACCTACATGCACGAAATTTGGTGGGGACGTGTATCATATCAAGACGCACAAAAAAGCCTCAAGAACCCATACCCTAAACTCGACAGGAGGTCCGCCATTTTGAATTTGGCGGCCATTTTTGGACGATTTACAGACTCCGTACTTTAACGAACTCCTCCTAGGGATTTAGTCGGATCGACTTAAAATTTCTGCTGTGCCTTCTAAAGGCATTGACGATGTAAAGTTGTGCTATCTGCGCGTTTTCGTCGATGGGCGTGTCCGTGGCGTCGAAGATTCGCCATGAAACAGGAAGTTGTAGTAACTTGGCTGTAAATGCCCAGATCTGCACGAAATTTTACACATTTGACAAGAGTCCCGCCCTGAACAAATCTACATGCCGACATTCACCCACAGTCATAGCGCCACCTGCTGGCAACAGGAAGTGTCCTTTAACGAAGCAGCCCCCGCCGCTTGTTTGACCGACATGTACGAAATTTCTGTGGTACTTCTACCATGACCAGACGCACAAAAAAGCCTCAAGAACCCATACCCTAAACTCGACAGGAAGTCCGCCATTTTGAATTTGGCGACCGATTTGGGACGATTTACACACTCCGTACTTTAACGAACTCCTCCTAGGGATTTAGTCGGATCAACTTAAAATTTCTGCTGTACCTTCTAAAGGCATTGACGATGTAAAGTTGTGCTATCTGCGCGTTTTCGTCGATGGGCGTGTCCGTGGCGTCGATGATTCGCAATGAAACAGGAAGTTGTAGTAACTTGGCTGGAAATGCCCAGATCCACACGAAATTTTACACATTTGACAAGAGTCCCGCCCTGAACAAATCTACATGCCGACATTCACCCACATTCATAGCGCCACCTAGTGGCAAGAGGAAGTGACTTTTAACGAAGCAGCCCCCGTCGCATGTTTGACCGACATGTACGAAATTTCTGTGGTACATCTACCATGTCCAGACGCACAGAAAAGTCTCTTGGAGCGATGCCCTAAACTCAACAGGAAGTTAGCCATTTCTAATTTTACCGCCATTTTTGGATGATTTACTCATTACGTACTTTAACTAACTCCTCCTAGGGCTTTAGTCGGATCGCCTTCAAATTTCTGCTGTGCCTTCTAAAGGCATTGACGATGAAAAGTTGTGCTATCTGCGCGTTTTCGTCGATGGGCGTGTCCGTGGCGTCGATGATTCGCCATGAAACAGGAAATTGTAGTAACTTGGCTGTAAATGCCCAGATCTGCACGAAATTTAACACATTTGACAAGAGTCCCGCCCTGATCAAATCTACATGCCGACATTCACCCACAGTCATAGCGCCACCTGCTGGCAACAGGAAGTGGCCTTTAACGAAGCAGTGTGGCAAATGCACAGCCGCACTGGCTGAGCTGCAGAAAATGAAACGCGGCCGCCTCACAACCCCGACGCGCTACAGGTGCGAGGGCCCGCCCATCGCTGCTTGCAGCTTTAATTTTTAGGGCCCGATGACTAACAGTGCGAGGACCCTATTGAAACTGTTAGGGTTATTTTTAGGGCCCGAGCACTAACAGTGCGAGGACCCTATTGAAACTGTTAGGATTATTTTTTTTTTTTTCTTTTTTCTGCAAAGTAAGCGCCATTTTCGGGGCCGCAACATGCTCAAAAACTCACCAAATTTGGCACGCATGTCAGGACTGGTGAAAAATTTCGTATTTTGTGGGTTTCACAGATGGGCGGGGCAAAATGGCACGCTAGCGCCACCTAGAAAATTGGAAAAAATTAGCCCCTCGTCCACGTTCAACCTACATGCACGAAATTTGGTGGGGACGTGTATCATATCAAGACGCACAAAAAAGCCTCAAGAACCCTTACCCTAAACTCGACAGGAAGTCCGCCATTTTGAATTCGGCGACCAAATTGGGACGATTTACACACTCCGTACTTTAACGAACTCCTCCTAGGGATTTAGTTGGATCGACTTCAAATTTCTGCTGTGCCTTCTAAAGGCATTGACGATGTAAAGTTGTGCTATCTGCGCGTTTTCGTCGATGGGTGTGTCCGTGGCGTTGATGATTCGCCATGAAACAGGAAGTTGTAGTAACTTGGCTGTAAATGCCCAGATCTGCACGAAATTTTACACATTTGACAAGAGTCCCACCCTGAACAAATCTACATGCTGACATTCACCCACAGTCATAGCGCCACCTGCTGGCAACAGGAAGTGAACTTTAACGAAGCAGCCCCCGCCGCATGTTTGACCGACAGGCACAAAATTTCTGTGGTACATCTACCATGTCCAGACGCACAGAAAAGCCTCTTGAAGCAATGCCCTAAACTCCACAGGAAGTCGGCCATTTCTAATTTTACCGCCATTTTTGGATGATTTACTCATTACGTACTTTAACTAACTCCTCCTAGGGATTTAGTCGGATCGACTTCAAATTTCTGCTGTGCCTTCTAAAGGCATTGACGATGTAAAGTTGTGCTATCTGCGCGTTTTCGTCGATGGGCGTGTCCGTGGCGTCGATAATTCGCCATGAAACAGGAAGTTGTAGTAACTTGGCTGTAAATGCCCAGATCTGCATGAAATTTTACACATTTGACAAGAGTGCTGCCCTGAACAAATCTACATGCCGACATTCACCCACAGTCATAGCGCCACCTAGTGGCAACAGGAAGTGACCTTTAACAAAGCAGCGAAAAATTTCACAGCTGCACCGGCTGAGCCGCAGAATATGCAACGCGGCCGCCTCACACCCCAACGCGCTACAGGTGCGAGGGCCCGCCCATCGCTGCTTGCAGCTTTAATTAGGGCCCGAGCACTAACAGTGCGAGGACCCTATTGAAACTGTTAGGGTTATTTTTTTTTTTTTTTTTTTTTTTTCTTTTTTCTGCAAAGTAAGTGCCATTTTCGGGGCCGCAACATGCTCAAAAACTCACCAAATTTGGCACGCATGTCAGGACTGGTGAAAAATTTCGTATTTTGTGGGTTTCGCAGATGGGCGGGGCAAAATGGCACGCTAGCGCCACCTAGAAAATTGGAAAAAATTAGCCCCTCGTCCACGTTCAACCTACATGCACGAAATTTGGTGGGGACGTGTTTCATATCAAGACGCACAAAAAAGCCTCAAGAACCCATACCATAAACTCGACAGGAGGTCCGCCATTTTGAATTTGGCGGCCATTTTTGGACGATTTACAGACTCCGTACTTTAACGAACTCCTCCTAGGGATTTAGTCGGATCGACTTAAAATTTCTGCTGTGCCTTCTAAAGGCATTGACGATGTAAAGTTGTGCTATCTGCGCGTTTTCGTCGATGGGCGTGTCCGTGGCGTCGAAGATTCGCCATGAAACAGGAAGTTGTACTAACTTGGCTGTAAATGCCCAGATCTGCACGAAATTTTACACATTTGACAAGAGTCACGCCCTGAACAAATCTACATGCCGACATTCACCCACAGTCATAGCGCCACCTGCTGGCAACAGGAAGTGACCTTTAACGAAGCAGCCCCCGCTGCTTGTTTGACCGACATGTACGAAATTTCTGTGGTACATCTACCATGACCAGACGCACAAAAAAGCCTCAAGAACCCATACCCTAAACTCGACAGGAAGTCCGCCATTTTGAATTCGGCGACCGATTTGGGACGATTTACACACTCCGTACTTTAACGAACTCCTCCTAGGGAATTAGTCGGATCAACTTCAAATTTCTGCTGTACCTTCTAAAGGCATTGACGATGTAAAGTTGTGCTATCTGCGCGTTTTCGTCGATGGGCGTGTCCGTGGCGTCGATGATTCGCCATGAAACAGGAAGTTGTAGTAACTTGGCTGTAAATGCCCAGATCTACACGAAATTTTACACATTTGACAAGAGTCCCGTCCTGAACAAATCTACATGCCGACATTCACCCACATTCATAGCGCCACCTAGTGGCAAGAGGAAGTGACATTTAACGAAGCAGCCCCCGTCGCATGTTTGACCGACATGTACGAAATTTCTGTGGTACATCTACCATGTCCAGAAGCACAGAAAAGTCTCTTGGAGCGATGCCCTAAACTCAACAGGAAGTCAGCCATTTCTAATTTTACCGCCATTTTTGGATGATTTACTCATTACGTACTTTAACTAACTCCTCCTAGGGCTTTAGTCGGATCGCCTTCAAATTTCTGCTGTACCTTCTAAAGGCATTGACAATGAAAAGTTGTGCTATCTGCGCGTTTTCGTCGATGGGCGTGTCCGTGGCGTCGATGATTCGCCATGAAACAGGAAGTTGTAGTAACTTGGCTGTAAATGCCCAGATCTGCACGAAATTTAACACATTTGACAAGAGTCCCGCCCTGATCAAATCTACATGCCGACATTCACCCACAGTCATAGCGCCACCTGCTGGCAACAGGAAGTGGCCTTTAACGAAGCAGTGTGGCAAATGCACAGCCGCACTGGCTGAGCTGCAGAAAATGAAACGCGGCCGCCTCACACCCCGACGTGCTACAGGTGCGAGGGCCCGCCCATCGCTGCTTGCAGCTTTAATTTTTTTTTTTTTTCTTTTTTCTGCAAAGTAAGCGCCAATTTTCGGGGCCGCAACATGCTCAAAAACTCACCAAATTTGGCAGGCATGTCAGGACTGGTGAAAAATTTCATATTTTGTGGGTTTCACGGATGGGCGTGGCAAAACGGCACGCTAGCGCCACCTAGAAAATTGGAAAAAATTAGCCCCTCGTCCATGTTCAACCTATATGCACGAAATTTGGTGGCGACGTGTATCATATCAAGATGCACAAAAAAGCCTCAAGAACCCATACCCTAAACTCGACAGGAAGTCCGCCATTTTGAATTTGGCGGCCATTTTTGGACGATTTACACACTCCGTACTTTAACGAACTCCTCCTAGGGATTTAGTCGGATCGACTAAAAATTTCTGCTGTACCTTCTAAAGGCATTGACGATGTAAAGTTGTGCTATCTGCGCGTTTTCGTCGATGGGCGTGTCCGTGGCGTCGAAGATTCGCCATGAAACAGGAAGTTGTAGTAACTTGGCTGTAAATGCCCAGATCTGCACGAAATTTTACACATTTGACAAGAGTCCCGTCCTGAACAAATCTACATGCCGACATTCACCCACAGTCATAGCGCCACCTGCTGGCAACAGGAAGTGAACTTTAACGAAGCAGCTCCCGCCGCTTGTTTGACCGATATGTACGAAATTTCTGTGGTACATCTACCATGACCAGACGCACAAAAAAGCCTCAAGAAGCCATACCCCAAACTCGACAGGAAGTCCGCCATTTTGAATTTGGCGACCGATTTGGGACGATTTACACACTCCGTACTTTAACGAACTCCTCCTAGGGATTTAGTGGGATCAACTTCAAATTTCTGCTGTACCTTCTAAAGGCATTGACGATGTAAAGTTGTGCTATCTGCGCGTTTTCGTCGATGGGTGTGACCGTGGCGTCGATGATTCGCCATGAAACAGGAAGTTGTAGTAACTTGGCTGTAAATGCTCAGATCTGCACGAAATTTTATACATTTGACAAGAGTCCCGCCCTGAACAAATCTACATGCCGATATTCACCCACAGTCATAGCACCATCTGCTGGCAACAGGAAGTGACCTTTAATGAAGCAGCCCCCGCCGCTTGTTTGACCGACATGTACGAAATTTCTGTGGTGCATCTACCATGACCAGACGCACAAAAAAGCCTCAAGAACCCATACCCTAAACTCGACAGGAAGTCCGCCATTTTGAATTTGGCGACCGATTTGGGACGATTTACACACTCCGTACTTTAACGAACTCCTCCTAGGGATTTAGTGGGATCAACTTCAAATTTCTGCTGTACCTTCTAAAGGCATTGACGATGTAAAGTTGTGCTATCTGCGCGTTTTCGTCGATGGGTGTGACCATGGCGTCGATGATTCGCCATGAAACAGGAAGTTGTAGTAACTTGGCTGTAAATGCTCAGATCTGCACGAAATTTTATACATTTGACAAGAGTCCCGCCCTGAACAAATCTACATGCTGACATTCACCCATCAGTCATAGCGCCATCTGCTGGCAACAGGAAGTGACCTTTAATGAAGCAGCCCCCGCCGCTTGTTTGACCGACATGTACGAAATTTCTGTGGTGCATCTACCATGACCAGACGCACAAAAAAGCCTCAAGAACCCATACCCTAAACTCGACAGGAAGTCCGCCATTTTGAATTTGGCCACCCATTTGGGAAGATTTACACACTCCGTACTTTAACGAACTCCTCCTAGGGATTTAGTCGGATCAACTTCAAATTTCTGCTGTACCTTCTAAAGGCATTGACGATGTAAAGTTGTGCTATCTGCGCGTTTTCGTCGATGGGTGTGTCCGTGGCGTCGATGATTCGCCATGAAACAGGAAGTTGTAGTAACTTGGCTGTAAATGCCCAGATCCGCACGAAATTTAACACATTTGACAAGAGTCCCGCCCTGATCAAATCTACATGCCGACATTCACCCACAGTCATAGCGCCACCTGCTGGCAACAGGAAGTGGCCTTTAACGAAGCAGTGTGGCAAATGCACAGCCGCACTGGCTGAGCTGCAGAAAATGAAACGCGGCCGCCTCACAACCCCGACGCGCTACAGGTGCGAGGGCCCGCCCATCGCTGCTTGCAGCTTTAATTTTTAGGGCCCGATGACTAACAGTGCGAGGACCCTATTGAAACTGTTAGGGTTATTTTTAGGGCCCGAGCACTAACAGTGCGAGGACCCTATTGAAACTGTTAGGATTATTTTTTTTTTTTTCTTTTTTCTGCAAAGTAAGCGCCATTTTCGGGGCCGCAACATGCTCAAAAACTCACCAAATTTGGCACGCATGTCAGGACTGGTGAAAAATTTCGTATTTTGTGGGTTTCACAGATGGGCGGGGCAAAATGGCACGCTAGCGCCACCTAGAAAATTGGAAAAAATTAGCCCCTCGTCCACGTTCAACCTACATGCACGAAATTTGGTGGGGACGTGTATCATATCAAGACGCACAAAAAAGCCTCAAGAACCCTTACCCTAAACTCGACAGGAAGTCCGCCATTTTGAATTCGGCGACCAAATTGGGACGATTTACACACTCCGTACTTTAACGAACTCCTCCTAGGGATTTAGTTGGATCGACTTCAAATTTCTGCTGTGCCTTCTAAAGGCATTGACGATGTAAAGTTGTGCTATCTGCGCGTTTTCGTCGATGGGTGTGTCCGTGGCGTTGATGATTCGCCATGAAACAGGAAGTTGTAGTAACTTGGCTGTAAATGCCCAGATCTGCACGAAATTTTACACATTTGACAAGAGTCCCACCCTGAACAAATCTACATGCTGACATTCACCCACAGTCATAGCGCCACCTGCTGGCAACAGGAAGTGAACTTTAACGAAGCAGCCCCCGCCGCATGTTTGACCGACAGGCACAAAATTTCTGTGGTACATCTACCATGTCCAGACGCACAGAAAAGCCTCTTGAAGCAATGCCCTAAACTCCACAGGAAGTCGGCCATTTCTAATTTTACCGCCATTTTTGGATGATTTACTCATTACGTACTTTAACTAACTCCTCCTAGGGATTTAGTCGGATCGACTTCAAATTTCTGCTGTGCCTTCTAAAGGCATTGACGATGTAAAGTTGTGCTATCTGCGCGTTTTCGTCGATGGGCGTGTCCGTGGCGTCGATAATTCGCCATGAAACAGGAAGTTGTAGTAACTTGGCTGTAAATGCCCAGATCTGCATGAAATTTTACACATTTGACAAGAGTGCTGCCCTGAACAAATCTACATGCCGACATTCACCCACAGTCATAGCGCCACCTAGTGGCAACAGGAAGTGACCTTTAACAAAGCAGCGAAAAATTTCACAGCTGCACCGGCTGAGCCGCAGAATATGCAACGCGGCCGCCTCACACCCCAACGCGCTACAGGTGCGAGGGCCCGCCCATCGCTGCTTGCAGCTTTAATTTTTTTTTTTTTAGGGCCCGAGCACTAACAGTGCGAGGACCCTATTGAAACTGTTAGGGTTATTTTTTTTTTTTTTTTTTTTTTTTCTTTTTTCTGCAAAGTAAGTGCCATTTTCGGGGCCGCAACATGCTCAAAAACTCACCAAATTTGGCACGCATGTCAGGACTGGTGAAAAATTTCGTATTTTGTGGGTTTCGCAGATGGGCGGGGCAAAATGGCACGCTAGCGCCACCTAGAAAATTGGAAAAAATTAGCCCCTCGTCCACGTTCAACCTACATGCACGAAATTTGGTGGGGACGTGTTTCATATCAAGACGCACAAAAAAGCCTCAAGAACCCATACCATAAACTCGACAGGAGGTCCGCCATTTTGAATTTGGCGGCCATTTTTGGACGATTTACAGACTCCGTACTTTAACGAACTCCTCCTAGGGATTTAGTCGGATCGACTTAAAATTTCTGCTGTGCCTTCTAAAGGCATTGACGATGTAAAGTTGTGCTATCTGCGCGTTTTCGTCGATGGGCGTGTCCGTGGCGTCGAAGATTCGCCATGAAACAGGAAGTTGTACTAACTTGGCTGTAAATGCCCAGATCTGCACGAAATTTTACACATTTGACAAGAGTCACGCCCTGAACAAATCTACATGCCGACATTCACCCACAGTCATAGCGCCACCTGCTGGCAACAGGAAGTGACCTTTAACGAAGCAGCCCCCGCTGCTTGTTTGACCGACATGTACGAAATTTCTGTGGTACATCTACCATGACCAGACGCACAAAAAAGCCTCAAGAACCCATACCCTAAACTCGACAGGAAGTCCGCCATTTTGAATTCGGCGACCGATTTGGGACGATTTACACACTCCGTACTTTAACGAACTCCTCCTAGGGAATTAGTCGGATCAACTTCAAATTTCTGCTGTACCTTCTAAAGGCATTGACGATGTAAAGTTGTGCTATCTGCGCGTTTTCGTCGATGGGCGTGTCCGTGGCGTCGATGATTCGCCATGAAACAGGAAGTTGTAGTAACTTGGCTGTAAATGCCCAGATCTACACGAAATTTTACACATTTGACAAGAGTCCCGTCCTGAACAAATCTACATGCCGACATTCACCCACATTCATAGCGCCACCTAGTGGCAAGAGGAAGTGACATTTAACGAAGCAGCCCCCGTCGCATGTTTGACCGACATGTACGAAATTTCTGTGGTACATCTACCATGTCCAGAAGCACAGAAAAGTCTCTTGGAGCGATGCCCTAAACTCAACAGGAAGTCAGCCATTTCTAATTTTACCGCCATTTTTGGATGATTTACTCATTACGTACTTTAACTAACTCCTCCTAGGGCTTTAGTCGGATCGCCTTCAAATTTCTGCTGTACCTTCTAAAGGCATTGACAATGAAAAGTTGTGCTATCTGCGCGTTTTCGTCGATGGGCGTGTCCGTGGCGTCGATGATTCGCCATGAAACAGGAAGTTGTAGTAACTTGGCTGTAAATGCCCAGATCTGCACGAAATTTAACACATTTGACAAGAGTCCCGCCCTGATCAAATCTACATGCCGACATTCACCCACAGTCATAGCGCCACCTGCTGGCAACAGGAAGTGGCCTTTAACGAAGCAGTGTGGCAAATGCACAGCCGCACTGGCTGAGCTGCAGAAAATGAAACGCGGCCGCCTCACACCCCGACGTGCTACAGGTGCGAGGGCCCGCCCATCGCTGCTTGCAGCTTTAATTTTTTCTTTTTTCTGCAAAGTAAGCGCCAATTTTCGGGGCCGCAACATGCTCAAAAACTCACCAAATTTGGCAGGCATGTCAGGACTGGTGAAAAATTTCATATTTTGTGGGTTTCACGGATGGGCGTGGCAAAACGGCACGCTAGCGCCACCTAGAAAATTGGAAAAAATTAGCCCCTCGTCCATGTTCAACCTATATGCACGAAATTTGGTGGCGACGTGTATCATATCAAGATGCACAAAAAAGCCTCAAGAACCCATACCCTAAACTCGACAGGAAGTCCGCCATTTTGAATTTGGCGGCCATTTTTGGACGATTTACACACTCCGTACTTTAACGAACTCCTCCTAGGGATTTAGTCGGATCGACTAAAAATTTCTGCTGTACCTTCTAAAGGCATTGACGATGTAAAGTTGTGCTATCTGCGCGTTTTCGTCGATGGGCGTGTCCGTGGCGTCGAAGATTCGCCATGAAACAGGAAGTTGTAGTAACTTGGCTGTAAATGCCCAGATCTGCACGAAATTTTACACATTTGACAAGAGTCCCGTCCTGAACAAATCTACATGCCGACATTCACCCACAGTCATAGCGCCACCTGCTGGCAACAGGAAGTGAACTTTAACGAAGCAGCTCCCGCCGCTTGTTTGACCGATATGTACGAAATTTCTGTGGTACATCTACCATGACCAGACGCACAAAAAAGCCTCAAGAAGCCATACCCCAAACTCGACAGGAAGTCCGCCATTTTGAATTTGGCGACCGATTTGGGACGATTTACACACTCCGTACTTTAACGAACTCCTCCTAGGGATTTAGTGGGATCAACTTCAAATTTCTGCTGTACCTTCTAAAGGCATTGACGATGTAAAGTTGTGCTATCTGCGCGTTTTCGTCGATGGGTGTGACCGTGGCGTCGATGATTCGCCATGAAACAGGAAGTTGTAGTAACTTGGCTGTAAATGCTCAGATCTGCACGAAATTTTATACATTTGACAAGAGTCCCGCCCTGAACAAATCTACATGCCGATATTCACCCACAGTCATAGCACCATCTGCTGGCAACAGGAAGTGACCTTTAATGAAGCAGCCCCCGCCGCTTGTTTGACCGACATGTACGAAATTTCTGTGGTGCATCTACCATGACCAGACGCACAAAAAAGCCTCAAGAACCCATACCCTAAACTCGACAGGAAGTCCGCCATTTTGAATTTGGCGACCGATTTGGGACGATTTACACACTCCGTACTTTAACGAACTCCTCCTAGGGATTTAGTGGGATCAACTTCAAATTTCTGCTGTACCTTCTAAAGGCATTGACGATGTAAAGTTGTGCTATCTGCGCGTTTTCGTCGATGGGTGTGACCATGGCGTCGATGATTCGCCATGAAACAGGAAGTTGTAGTAACTTGGCTGTAAATGCTCAGATCTGCACGAAATTTTATACATTTGACAAGAGTCCCGCCCTGAACAAATCTACATGCTGACATTCACCCATCAGTCATAGCGCCATCTGCTGGCAACAGGAAGTGACCTTTAATGAAGCAGCCCCCGCCGCTTGTTTGACCGACATGTACGAAATTTCTGTGGTGCATCTACCATGACCAGACGCACAAAAAAGCCTCAAGAACCCATACCCTAAACTCGACAGGAAGTCCGCCATTTTGAATTTGGCCACCCATTTGGGAAGATTTACACACTCCGTACTTTAACGAACTCCTCCTAGGGATTTAGTCGGATCAACTTCAAATTTCTGCTGTACCTTCTAAAGGCATTGACGATGTAAAGTTGTGCTATCTGCGCGTTTTCGTCGATGGGTGTGTCCGTGGCGTCGATGATTCGCCATGAAACAGGAAGTTGTAGTAACTTGGCTGTAAATGCCCAGATCCGCACGAAATTTAACACGTTTGACAAGAGTCCCGCCCTGAACAAATCTACATGCCGACATTCACCCACAGTCATAGCGCCACCTCCTGGCAACAGGAAGTGACCTTTAATGAAGCAGCGTAGCAAATTCACAGCCACAACAGCTGAGCTGCAAAATATGCAACGCGGCCACCTCACACCCCGACGCGCTACAGGTGCGAGGGCCCGCCCATCGCTGCTTGCAGCTTTAATTAGGGCCCGAGCACTAACAGTGCGAGGACCCTATTGAAACTGTTAGGATTATTTTTTTTTTTTTCTTTTTTCTGCAAAGTAAGCGCCATTTTCGGGGCCGCAACATGCTCAAAAACTCACCAAATTTGGCACGCATGTCAGGACTGGTGAAAAATTTCGTATTTTGTGGGTTTCACAGATGGGCGGGGCAAAATGGCACGCTAGCGCCACCTAGAAAATTGGAAAAAATTAGCCCCTCGTCCACGTTCAACCTACATGCACGAAATTTGGTGGGGACGTGTATCATATCAAGACGCACAAAAAAGCCTCAAGAACCCTTACCCTAAACTCGACAGGAAGTCCGCCATTTTGAATTCGGCGACCAAATTGGGACGATTTACACACTCCGTACTTTAACGAACTCCTCCTAGGGATTTAGTTGGATCGACTTCAAATTTCTGCTGTGCCTTCTAAAGGCATTGACGATGTAAAGTTGTGCTATCTGCGCGTTTTCGTCGATGGGTGTGTCCGTGGCGTTGATGATTCGCCATGAAACAGGAAGTTGTAGTAACTTGGCTGTAAATGCCCAGATCTGCACGAAATTTTACACATTTGACAAGAGTCCCACCCTGAACAAATCTACATGCTGACATTCACCCACAGTCATAGCGCCACCTGCTGGCAACAGGAAGTGAACTTTAACGAAGCAGCCCCCGCCGCATGTTTGACCGACAGGCACAAAATTTCTGTGGTACATCTACCATGTCCAGACGCACAGAAAAGCCTCTTGAAGCAATGCCCTAAACTCCACAGGAAGTCGGCCATTTCTAATTTTACCGCCATTTTTGGATGATTTACTCATTACGTACTTTAACTAACTCCTCCTAGGGATTTAGTCGGATCGACTTCAAATTTCTGCTGTGCCTTCTAAAGGCATTGACGATGTAAAGTTGTGCTATCTGCGCGTTTTCGTCGATGGGCGTGTCCGTGGCGTCGATAATTCGCCATGAAACAGGAAGTTGTAGTAACTTGGCTGTAAATGCCCAGATCTGCATGAAATTTTACACATTTGACAAGAGTGCTGCCCTGAACAAATCTACATGCCGACATTCACCCACAGTCATAGCGCCACCTAGTGGCAACAGGAAGTGACCTTTAACAAAGCAGCGAAAAATTTCACAGCTGCACCGGCTGAGCCGCAGAATATGCAACGCGGCCGCCTCACACCCCAACGCGCTACAGGTGCGAGGGCCCGCCCATCGCTGCTTGCAGCTTTAATTTTATTTTATTTTTTTATTTTTTCTGCAAAGTAAGCGCCATTTTCGGGGCCTCAACATGCTCAAAAACTCACCAAATTTGGCACGCATGTCAGGACTGGTGAAAAATTTCGTATTTTGTGGGTTTCGAGGATGGGCGTGGCAAAATGGCTCCCTAGCGCCACCTAGAAAATTGGAAAAAATTAGCCCCTCATCCACGTTTAACCTACAAACACGAAATTTGGTGGGGACGTGCATCATATCAAGACGCACAAAAAAGCCTCAAGAACCCATACCCTAAACTCAACAGGAAGTCGGCCATTTTGAATTTGGCGCCCATTTTGGGACGATTTACACACTCCGTACTTTAACGAACTCCTCCTAGGGATTTAGTGGGATCAACTTCAAATTTCTGCTGTACCTTCTAAAGGCATTGACGATGTAAAGTTGTGCTATCTGGGCGTTTTCGTCGATGGGCGTGTCCGTGGTGTCGATGATTCGCCATGAAACAGGAAGTTGTAGTAACTTGGCTGTAAATGCCCAGATCTGCACGAAATTTTACATATTTGACAAGAGTCCCGCCCTGAACAAATCTACATGCCGACATTGACCCACAGTCATAGCGCCACCTGCTGGCAACAGGAAGTGACCTTTAACGAAGCAGCCCCCGTCGCATGTTTGACCGACATGTACGAAATTTCTGTGGCACATCTACCATGTCCAGACGCACTGAAAAGTCTCTTGGAGCAATGCCGTAAACTCAACAGGAAGTCGGCCATTTCGAATTTTACCGCCGTTTTTGGATGATTTACTTATTACGTACTTTAACTAACTCCTCCTAGGGCTTTAGTCGGATCGACTTCACATTTCTGCTGTGCCTTCTAAAGGCATTGACGATGTAAAGTTGTGCTATCTGCGCGTTTTCCTCAATGGGCGTGTCCGTGGCGGCGATGATTCGCCATGAAACAGGAAGTTGTAGTAACTTGGCTGTAAATGCCCAGATCTGCACGAAATTTTACACATTTGACAAGAGTCCCATCCTGAACAAATCTACATGCCGACATTCACCCAGAGTCATAGCGCCACCTAGTGGCAACAGGAAGTGACCTTTAACGAAGCCGCCCCTGCCGCATGTTTGACCGACATGTACGAAATTTCTGTGGTACATCTACCATGTCCAGATGCACAGAAAAGTCTCTTGGAGTGATGCCCTAAACTCAACAGGAAGTAGGCCATTTCTAATTTTACCGTCATTTTAGGATGATTTACTCATTACGTACTTTAACGAACTCCTCCTAGGGAATTGGTCGGATCGACTTCACATTTCTGCTGTGCCTTCTAAAGGCATTGACGATGTAAAGTTGTGCTATCTGCGCGTTTTCGTCCATAAGCGTGTCCGTGGCGTCGATGATTCGCCATGAAACAGGAAGTTGTAGTAACTTGGCTGTAAATGCCCAGATCTGAACCAAATTGTACACATTTGACAAGAGTCCCGCCCTGAACAAATCTACATGCCGACATTCACCCACAATCATAGCGCCACCTGCTGGCAACAGGAAGTGACCTTTAATTAAGCAGCGTAGCAAATTCACAGCCGCACCGGCTGAGCTGCAAAATATGCAACGCGGCCGCCTCACACCCCGACGCGCTACAGGTGCGAGGGCCCGCCCATCGCTGCTTGCAGCTTTAATTTATTTATTTATTTATTTTTTTTCTGCAAAGTAAGTGCCATTTTCGGGGCCGCAACATGCTCAAAAACTCACCAAATTTGGCATGCATGTCAGGACTGGTGAAAAATTTCGTATTTTGTGGGTTTCGCGGATGGGCGGGGCAAAATGGCACGCTAGCGCCACCTAGAAAATTGGAAAAAATTAGCCCCTCGTCCACGTTCAACCTACATGCACGAAATTTGGTGGGGACGTGTATCATATCAAGACGCACAAAAAAGCCTCAAGAACCCATACCCTAAACTCGACAGGAGGTCCGCCATTTTGAATTTGGAGGCCATTTTTGGACGATTTACAGACTCCGTACTTTAACGAACTCCTCCTAGGGATTTAGTCGGATCGACTTAAAATTTCTGCTGTGCCTTCTAAAGGCATTGACGATGTAAAGTTGTGCTATCTGCGCGTTTTCGTCGATGGGCGTGTCCGTGGTGTCGATGATTCGCCATCAAACAGGAAGTTGTAGTAACTTGGCTGTAAATGCCCAGATCTGCACGAAATTTTACACATTTGACAAGAGTCCCGCCCTGAACAAATCTACATGCCGACATTCACCCACAGTCATAGCGCCACCTGCTGGCAACAGGAAGTGACCTTTAACGAAGCAGCCCCCGCCACTTGTTTGACCGAAATGTACGAAATTTCTGTGGTACATCTACCATGACCAGACGCACAAAAAAGCCTCAAGAACCCATACCCTAAACTCGACAGGAAGTCCGCCATTTTGAATTTGGCGACCGATTTGGGACGATTTACACACTCCGTACTTCAACGAACTCCTCCTAGGGATTTAGTCGGATCAACTTAAAATTTCTGCTGTACCTTCTAAAGGCATTGACGATGTAAAGTTGTGCTATCTGCGCGTTTTCGTCGATGGGCGTGTCCGTGGCGTCGATGATTCGCCATGAAACAGGAAGTTGTAGTAACTTGGCTGTAAATGCCCAGATCTGCACGAAATTTTACACATTTGACAAGAGTCCCGCCCTGAACAAATCTACATGCCGACATTCACCCACATTCATAGCGCCACCTAGTGGCAACAGGAAGTGACCTTTAACGAAGCAGCCCCCGCCGCATGTTTGACCGACATGTACGAAATTTCTGTGGTACATCTACCATGGCCAGACGCACAGAAAAGTCTCTTGGAGCGATGCCCTAAACTCAACAGGAAGTCCGCGATTTCTAATTTTACCGCCATTTTTGGATGATTTACTCATTACGTACTTTAACTAACTCCTCCTAGGGCTTTAGTCGGATCGACATCACATTTCTGCTGTGCCTTCTAAAGGCATTGACGATGTAAAGTTGTGCTATCTGTGCGTTTTCGTCCATGGGCGTGTCCGTGGCGTCAATGATTCGCCATGAAACAGGAAGTTGTTGTAACTTGGCTGTAAATGCCCAGATCTGCACGAAATTTTACATATTTCACAAAAGAGTCCCGTCCTGAACAAATCTACATGCCGACATTCACCCACGGTCATAGCGCCACCTAGTGGCAACAGGAAGTGACCTTTAACGAAGCAGCCCCCGCCGCATGTTTGACCGACATGTACGAAATTTCTGTGGTACATCTACCATGGCCAGACGCACAGAAAAGTCTCTTGGAGCGATGCCTTAAACTCAACAGGAAGTCGGCCATTTCTAATTTTACCGCCATTTTTGGATGATTTACTCATTACGTACTTTAACTAACTCCTCCGAGGGATTTAGTTGGATCGATTTCAAATTTCTGCTGTGCCTTCTAAAGGCATTGACGATGTAAAGTTGTGCTATCTGCGCGTTTTCGTCGATGGGCGTGTCTGTGGCGTCGATGATTCGCCATGAAACAGGAAGTTGTAGTAACTTGGCTGTAAATGCCCAGATCTGCACAAAATTTTACACATTTGACAAGAGTCCCGCCCTGAACAAATCTACATGCCGACATTCACCCACAGTCATAGCGCCACCTATTGGCAACAGGAAGGGACATTTAACGAAGCAGCCCCCGTCGCATTTTTGACCGACATCTACGAAATTTCTGTGGTACAACTACCATGTCCAAACGCACAGAAAAGTATCTTGGAGCGATGCTCTAAACTCAACAGGAAGTCGGAAATTTCGAATTTTACCGCCATTTTTGGATGCTTTACTCATTACGTACTTTAACTAACTCTTCCTTGGGATTTAGTCGGATTGACTTCACATTTCTGCTGTGCCTTCTAAAGGCATTGCTGACGTGAAGTTGTGCTATCTGCGCGTTTTTCGTCGATGGGCGTGTCCGTGGCATCGATGGTTCGCCATGAAAGAGGACGTTGTAGTAACTTGGCTGTAAATGCCCAGATCTGCACCCAATTTTACACCTTTGACAAGAGTCCCGCCCTGAACAAATCTACATGCCGACATTCACCCTAAGTCATAGCGCCACCTGCTGGCAACAGCAAGTGACCTTTAACGAAACAGCGAACCAAATTCACAGCCGCACCGGCTGACCCGCAGAATATGCAATGCGGCCGGCTCACACCCCGACGTGCTTCAGGTGCGAGGGCCCGCCCATCGCTGCTTGCAGCTTTAATTATGCATTGATATATATATATATATATATATATATAGAAAGTTTAAACAAATTTGGAAAAATGTTTTTACAAAATTTTGACCCACACTACCTTTAATTGTCATTTAAGTGAAATTACTGAATTTAAACGTCCCCTGACATGCGTTTTTTTTTTTTTTTTGTTATTTTATAATGTTTCCTGGGTTGCCCTTATAATGTTAGTATGTTTTTTAGATCAAAAATAGTCATTATTTAGAAATAAAATTATTTTTTTTTAATTTCAAAATTCATGGGACTCAATGTAACCGCCCACTGCTGTGATTGGCTACATATTACATGTGAAACTCTCTTGAATATGTTTTTACTATTACAGATATCGAGATTACTGAATCGTGAGAAGTTTTTGAAGTATTTAGATTCTCATCACATAAATATTGCTGTGATGAGCATTGATCGCAGCAGATGACAGTCTGTCAATCGCGAGAATGAAGATCTTATCATTGTAATGCAGTTTCTGCACTCTCTGCTTTCACCAATGCAGACACGATGATGTACATACAGTAAGAGCTTCATTGTGCAGTGTAACGCAGTTTCTGTTCTCTCTAAAGCCTGAAACTCGTCCGCTCTCGTCGAGGTAAAAGCTGCACTGGAACTCACCGAGAGAACAGCACCCAACTGACAGCTTGAATGTGCGTTCTGCACCTGCGTTTAATAAGCCAACTGTCTATTTCTGCAGATATATTAGTCTATATTCATCATTCAAAAAGGAAAACAGACAGATACACTGCGGGCTGCAGATACACATAACGTAAACAAAGCAGCGTGTGCTTACCGTCCTGCTAAACACTTTCTTTAAATAAGATTATTTCCATCCTACTCAAAGAAACAATGTGAAGTTGATAATAGTCTGGCTTGACTTACTGATGCATAAACAGTATCGAACGATTTTGAGAGAAAGATTAACTTATCTGCCCGTTTGGATACAAAACTTTGGGAATTGAGTCGGCACATTTCCACAGAAAATAAAATTAACCCATTGTTTCTTCAGAAGCGGATGAAGGAACTAAAAAATACTTTTGTGTTCATTTGTACATCCGAACACTGAGCAACTGCCCCAGCAAACATGCCAGTGCGGGCCCACTGTGGGTAAGTGTGGGTTTTCTGTGGGACAGTGTGGGCAAGGGCAAACCCTTTGGGACCCCATGTGGGCTTGCTGAGGGCAAGCCCACAGTGGGCTTTCCCACAGAAACCCCTCAAGGGCCCCTAGTGGGTTAGCCCATGCGGGGCCCATAGCAGTTTTGCCCATTTAGGCCCCCATGAGGGTTTACTGTGGGCAACCCACTGTGGGTTTGCCCACAGAAAACCCACAAGGGCCCCCAGTGGGTTAGCCCATGCGGGGCCCATAGCAGATTTGCCCATTTGGGCCCCCATGAGGGTTTACTGTGGGAAACCCACCGTGGGTTTGCCCACAGAAAACCCACACGGGCTCGCAGTGGGTTAGCCCATGCGGGGCCCATAGCAGTTTTGCCCATTTAGGCCCCCATGAGGGTTTACTGTGGGCAACCCACTGTGGGTTTGCCCACAGAAAACCCACACGGGCTCGCAGTGGGTTAGCCCATACGGGGCCCATAGCAGTTTTGCCCATTTGGGCCCCCATGAGGGTTTACTGTGGGCAACCCACTGTGGGTTTGCCCACAGAAAACCCACACGGGCTCGCAGTGGGTTAGCCCATGCGGGGCCCATAGCAGTTTTGCCCATTTGGGCCCCCATGAGGGTTTACTGTGGGCAACCCACTGTGGGTTTGCCCACAGAAAACCCACACGGGCTCGCAGTGGGTTAGCCCATACGGGGCCCATAGCAGTTTTGCCCATTTGGGCCCCCATGAGGGTTTACTGTGGGCAACCCACTGTGGGTTTGCCCACAGAAAACCCACACGGACTCGCAGTGGGTTAGCCCATGCGGGGCCCATAGCAGTTTTGCCCATTTGGGCCCCCATGAGGGTTTACTGTGGGCAACCCACTGTGGGCTTGCCCACAGAAAACCCACATGGGCTCCCAGTGGGTTAGCCCATGCGGGGCCCATAGCAGATTTGTCCATTTGGGCCCCCATGAGGGTTTACCGTGGGCAACCCACTGTGGGTTTGCCCACAGAAAACCCACACAGGCCCCCAGTGGGTTAGCCCATACGGGGCCCATAGCTGTTTTTCACTATGGGGCCCCCATGAGGGTTTACTGTTGGCAACCCACTGTGGGTTTGCCCACAGAAAACCCACATGGGGCCCCAGGCAGTTAGCCCAGCATGCAAAGTTAAGTTGTTTAACAGTCAAATGTTTTAACATTAGAAGGTTTAATATTAGAAGCTTAATCAAACTATTTAATGATCCTGTGAAATGTCAGTCCACAATTAACTAAAACTGCATATAATGGATTATGAGCATGTGCATTTAAAAACAAATTTTTGACTTATAAGGAATTATAAAAAAATATAGATGTAACTATATATTGTAATGCGGTAGGTCTTAATGAGTCTTTATAAATATATTTATAGAATTGTAATATTGCTCATAAATAAGTAGAAATGGTGCTATAATTCATTATAAGTATGGACTGCACAGAAAGTGTTACCACATTTATTAAATAAAATTAACTTATTTTTCACAATAAAAACAATACAATGGTTTACAGATATGTTTTGGTATTCATCAGTGATGGGTATTTATCATAATAAAATCATATATTATTGATACTAATAAATAGGCCTACATCACTGATGTAACGACTGAGCCCAATCAGACACAAACGAAACTGCGACGTCACTGGACGTAATTTCATTACCAACCTTCATTTATATAAAGCATTTTAGTGCTTTCATATTCTAATGAAAAAAATAATATTACATTGGTCATAGAACTACATAATGATTTTTAAATTCATGATATAAAATTAATGATATTTTAAATTGTTACATGTTATAATTTTAGATGTTTAAATGCTGCAACGCGCGTGCGCGTGCGAGTCGCACTCGCATTCAAAGTTGTCCGATTCAAAGACAGGAGCGCACGCGAGCAGATAGAAACCATGGAAACGAGAAAACGTTTCTGTTGAATATTTACTTTGTAGAAAAGGTTTTGAGTCTTCGAAAAAGTCCGTTAGCATCTCAACTGTTTTCAGAATAGGTAACGTTAAACGTTAAGTTAAATTAACGCTCTTGTTTTACATAAGTTTGGGGTTTTAACCACATCTTTGTGTTGATAACAGTTTTTGATAGTTTTGTTTTGCTGGTAATTTGTCAATGGGTTATTGGAAATTAGCTAATTGCTAGCTAGCCTGAAAGAATTCACACTGTAACGTACTGTTGATCAGTGACGTCACTTACAAAGATTGATAATAAAAGTGATTTCAGAAGGGACAGAAAAAAAAAACTCCACAACAAAGGAGGAATTATTGTTTCATGATAATAAATTCATATGCATTTCTTGCACAATATATTACGTTAAGATTTTATATATATTCTTTTTCTCTTTTCTGCATTGCATCTCTAGCTTGATTCCTTGTAATAAACCCTTTGTTCTATTGCAAATCCTATGTAACATTGTTGGCTCTGTGACACATTGCATGTTATTTTCTAGTCTAGAAAATCATCATGATGTCCTGCTACAGCCCTGTCCCAAGACAACCTCCACGGCTATGAACTCGACTAGTAAGCAAAACTTCAATCATACCGTTCAAAAGTTTGGGGTCTGTAGGATTTATGCTTTTTAATGAAGTCTCACACTCATTAACCCCAGTTTTTTTTCAGTGATATTGTCCTTGAGAAGCCTGTAGGCTAAATAATAGCTAGCAAAATAATATAATGTTATAATGGTCATAAGTTATAATAATTAATTTAACTATTATGATAACAGGATATAATGATCATTGGTATATTCTCTAGGTGTGTTTTTGATTATGTTGGCCAATGAGACACCATACTGTCCAGCGCTAAGGTATTTATTTATTTTCATGTATTTTTTTTTTTAATGATAAATACTAAAGTTCTTTTAACTTTTAAATGCTGAATTCAGGGGGTCAACAACTTTAGGCACGCAAGTTATTTTTCACAGATATCTGGCCAGTTTACTCATGGCTCATATTCTTAGCCTTTAAATGTTTGAATTTAAATCCACAATGCAATATCAGGGGGTAAAGATATCATTAGAGTTTCTAAAGTTGCTATGCTCTTGTTACCAGATGAGATATCATTTGACCCTGTGATTCTTCAGGACCAGATCTTGATGCCATTCACACCCAGTACATGACAAAGGTGAGTTTCACAATAGCTGCCACTACCACAAACCAAGAACACAACAGGCCTTCATCCATAAGAACTCACCCATACGTTGGGATAGTAACCAAAACCCTGTATTAAACATTAAACGGGCCCTGGGGCCAAATTAAAGGACAACTCCGGTCAATTTTAACATTGAGCTAATTTTTTTGTACATTTGGAGTGCTGTCAGTACAGACAAAAATCGGTGTTGCCTACACCGTGTTATCATCTTTTTAAAATTCGCACCCTCTTGACTTCAATGGGGCATGGTCTAAACCTGCTTTTAGCCTCTTAACATCCTTGATTTGTCATTACGAGTGTACAGCCATGTGAGTGGTGTTATTAAGAGTGACCACGGTCAATCTGACTGCAGTAGATATGAAAGATATTAATAAAAATGATGTTATTCAGCCAGCGCACATACCTCTATTTGCTTCCTGTTTTCTGTCGATGCCCACAGTAGTCGATTGTCGATCTCACACGTGAGTTCATTTATATCGTCTCAAACCTACCACTGTGTGGTGTTCTGAGAATATCAGCTCAAATGGATAGTTCATCCGAATCAGATGTTGAACACACAGAGGTTTGAGATGATATTCACTTATGATCGCGCGCGTGAACTCGACAATCGACTACTGTGGGCTTCGCCCGAAAACAGGAAGCAAATAGAGGTATGTGCGCTGGCTGAATTAACATCATTTTTATTAATATCTTTCATATCTATTAACCGTGGTCACTCTTAATAACACCACTCACATAGCTGTGCACTTGTAATGACAAATCATTACGAGTACAAAAAAAATAATTACAAGCTTTTTTTAAGAAAGACCGCAGTATCGATAAGCCCAGGTGTTATCAGTTCTGTCTTGCAAATTCTGTGAGGATTAGGAGGGATATTTTAAACAGTCTTCATACAACATGTTTTTCAGGCTGGTGTCACAGACTAGAAGGACACAGATGGATGAGTATAACCAGGTTTATTGAAACAGGTGGTATGATAGACAGCTGGTAAGTATGAAAGGGATAAAGTTCGGTTCAGGAGCGGGAAACAGTCTGATAATGGAATTCTTATCTTTAGCAGGGCAGGAAGTAGGTGAGCGGAGGCAGCGGACGGATGACCAGAGGAAGACCGGGGATCTGGAGCGGAAGAGAAGCAGACGGGGCTGAATGAAGCGGGTAAGTATTCCTTTGTAGTAGGTAGTAGCGTAGCGGGAGTCTGTAGCCGATGTGTCGACGAGACCAGACGGTGAGTGACTGTGAGGAGTGAGTTTATAAAGGGAGGATGATTGGGACGGTGATTGAAGTGGGCAGGTGACAGTGATTAGTATGCTGGGGAGCTGGAACGAGTGGGCGGAGTGAAGGTGTCTGGTGCTGACGCTGATGGATCCGTGACAGTACCCCCCCCCCCACGGCCAGCTCCAGCTGGCGGACGGGACCGACGACGGGGACGACCACGGCTCCGGGGCGCTGGCCGATCTGGGTGGGTGGTGTGGAAGTCCTGGAGTAACGAGGGGTCCAGAATGTCCTCCCGGTTGACCCAGCATCTCTCCTCGGCACCGAATCCCTCCCAGTCCACGAGATATTCCAAGCGGCCGCCCCGTCGTCGGGAGTCGAGGATTTCATGGACTCGGTAGATGTTGTCATCTTCGGGATCCGCAGGAGGAGGGGGCACCTCCGCCGCACCAGACCCTGGGGAAAAAGGAGTGAGAGGGTTAGTGTACGGCTTGAGCAAGGAGACATGGAAGGTGGGTGCGATGCGGTAGTGAGCGGGGAGTGCCAGCCGGTAGGTGACGGGGTTGATCTGCCTCTGAATCGGGAAAGGACCGATATATCTGGGACTCAGCTTCCGACAGGGCCGTCGGAGATGGATGTCCTGGGTGGAGAGCCAGACCAGTTGTCCGGGAAGGTAGTGAGGGGCGTCGGCACGGCGAAGGTTGGCCTGGTTCTGGTGTCTCCGAACAGCCCGCTGAAGGTGGGTATGAGCTGAGTCCCAGACTCTCTCGCTCGTCTGGAACCAGTGGTGGACTGCTGGGACGTCAGATGGTTCTCCTGACCAGGGGAATAGAGGAGGCTGGTAGCCGAGTATGCACTGGAAGGGGGTGAGTCCGGTGGTGGTTTGTCGCAGGGAGTTTTGTGCATACTCGGCCCAGGGCAGGTAACGGCTCCAGCAGTCCTGGTGGTCGTGGCAGTATGACCGCAGGTATCTCCCAATCTCCTGGATCTTCCGCTCAGTCTGGCCGTTAGACTGGGGATGGTATCCAGAAGTGAGGCTGACGGTCACTCCCAGAAGGTTGAAGAATGCCCTCCACACTCGAGAGATGAATTGGGGTCCTCGATTGGAGACTACGTCCTCGGGGATCCCAAAGTTACGGAAGATATGTTGGAATAGTGCTTCAGCTGTTTCAAGGGCTGTTGGTAAACCCGGAAGGGGAATTAGCTTGCACGCCTTGGAGAAGCGGTCCACTACGACCAGAATGCAGGTGTGGTTGTCAGACAGGGGCAGGTCGGTGACGAAGTCCACTCCGAGGTGGGACCACGGTCGAGTGGGTATTGGGAGAGGAACCAGCTTGCCTTCCGGGAGATGACGGGGAACCTTGGCCATGGCACAGACTGAGCATCCGCTGACGAACCGGGAGACGTCCTGGGCCATACCCGGCCACCAATAGCGCTGTTGGACGAGCGAGAGAGTGGCTTGGCTGCCTGGGTGTCCAGAGCCCGGAGAGGTATGTACCATGAGGGACAGGCGTAGACGGGTTGGAACATAGACCCGTCCCTCTGGACCTCCCGGCGGAGCAGGTTCGAGTTGCGTGGCGTCGGCGATGTGGTCATCTAGGCTCCATTGGATGGGGCTGACGACCACGGCTGGAGGGAGAATGGGTTCAGGTTCGGAAGAAGGTGTCTCAGGTTGGAACTGACGGGAGAGTGCATCTGCCTTTACGTTCTTTTCACCGGGGCGATAGGTGACTGAGAAATTGAAGCGAGTGAAAAACAGGGCCCAACGGGCTTGACGGGGGTTGAGTCTCTTGGCCTCCCGGAGGTACTCGAGGTTGCGGTGGTCAGTGATCACCGTGAACGGGTGTTGGGCTCCCTCCAGCCAGTGCCTCCATTCCTCCAACGCCAATTTAATGGCCAGTAACTCCCGGTTGCCGATGTCGTAGTTCTGCTCCGCCGGGGACAGCTTCTTGGAGTAGAAGGCGCATGGATGGAGTTGAGATGGATTCCCCTGCCGCTGAGAGAGGACCACTCCTACCCCCGAGATGGAGGCATCCACCTCGACGAGGAAGGGCACGGCGGGGTCCGGAAGGGCGAGGGTAGGAGCGGAGCCAAAGGCAGACTTCAGGGCTTGAAAGGCTTGGGTGGCTCGGGTGTTCCAGGACAGAGACTTGGCCCCGCTCTTGAGAAGGTCGGTGAGTGGAGAACTGATGGGACTGAAGTTCTGGATGAAACGGCGGTAGAAGTTGGCAAACCCCAGGAAACGTTGAAGCTCCTTACGGGTGGTGGGTTGTGGCCAATGGAGTACCGCTTCCACCTTCCTCTGGTCCATGGTGATTCCGTGTGGGGTGATGACGTAACCGAGGAAGTGGATGGTGCTTTGGTGGAATTCACATTTCTCCAATTTGAGGTAAAGATGGTAATCTCGTAGGCGTTGGAGTACTGTCTGAACGTGATGGATATGGGAGGTCAGATCGGGAGAGTATATGAGGATATCGTCGATGTAGATGACGACGAACTGATTGAGAAGATCACGGAAGATTTCGTTCATGAAGCCTTGAAAGATGGCGGGTGAGTTGGACAATCCGAAGGGCATCACGAGATATTCGTAGTGCCCTGCGGGAGTGATAAAGGCGGTCTTCCACTCATCGCCTTCCCGGATACGGATGAGGTTGTAGGCACTACGAAGATCGAGCTTGGTGTAAACGGATGCCCCTCGGAGTTGTTCCAGGGCGGCTGGGACCAGAGGAAGGGGATAGCGGAATTTAACGGTGGCTTGGTTGAGGATCCGGTAGTCGATGCAAGGGCGCAAGCCTCCGTCCTTTTTTCCCACGAAGAAGAAACTCGAAGCGGCAGGGGATACTGATGGTCGTATGAATCCGTGGTCGAGAGCCTCTTGGATGTACTCCTCCATGGCCTTCTGCTCCGGGATGGACAGAGGGTAGATCTTACCTCGCGGTAGGACCGCCCCAGGCAGCAGGTCGATCGCGCAGTCCCATGGCCGATGCGGGGGTAGAAGGGTGGCTTGGCGTTTATCGAAAACATCCTGGAACGCCCGGTAGGGAGAGGGAATCTCGGGAGACGGTTCTACTGGTGGGCTCTCTACGGAGGTGGTGGAGAGTGGAACGGTCGGAGTGGTGGAAGAAACTGGAGATTTCGTCAAGGAGGGAAGACAGCGCTGGAAACAGTCGTGGCCCCACCGTAGAACCTCGCCGGTGGACCACTGAATGTGAGGCGAATGGGTCTCCAACCAGGGGCGTCCCAGGATGATCTCAGCCGTCGAGCCCTCCAGCACCAGAAAGGATATCTCCTCCCGGTGGAGCCAGCCGATCTCTAACCCCAGGTCAGGGCTCCGATGCCCAACCCGGCCGCGTCCTAGTGGTTGTCCCAGAATGGTTTGGACTTGAAGCTTGTGAGGGATGGTTTGTAGCCGGTTTAAGGTGGACAGTGCAATGAAGTTGGCCGCTGAGCCGGAGTCGATCAGCGCCTGGACTGAAATGGAACGGTTCAGATAAGTGATAGTGGCTGCAGTGAATTTCAAGGAAGAGATGGGCAATGGTAATTGGACTGTACTCACAGCGGGCCGGGGAGGGCGGACGGGACAGGAGGCGAGCAGATGACCGGAGGCTCCACAGTACAGTCACAGCCCGTTGGTGATACGACGATTCCTCTCGGATAGGGGCAGATGGGTGGAACCGACTTCCATGGGTTCTGGTGCTGGAGGACTGTGGAGACGGGGCACAGGACGAGGAGTTGGAGGTGCAGGGCTGTCGAGCTGGCATGCAGTGCGTCGCTGGTCGATGCGGATGGATCGCTGGATGATGCTCTCAATACCGACGTTATCGTCATAAACCGCGAGCTGGAGGCGGATGTCGGGATGTAAACCATGACGGTAAGCAGTGATGAGAGCAGACTCATTCCATCCGAGCGTGGCGGCGAGGGTGCGAAACTGCAGCGCATAGGTGGCGACGGACGATCTCCCCTGTCTCAGGCGGTACAGCTGGTCTTGGATGGAGATGGAGTGGGCTGACTGTGAGAATACTTCAGTGAAGTGGCTGGAGAAAGCGGCGAATGTCCGGGTAACTGGACCACGATCATTCCAAAGGGCGTGAGCCCAGTTGAGCGCTCGGCCTCGCAGGAGGGAGATGAAGAAGGCCACTTTCGATCGTTCAGTGTGGAAGGATAACGGGTTCATCTCCATATACAGCTCGCACTGCAAGAGGAAGCCGCTGCACTCCTCCTCCTCGCCTGAGAAGGGCGCTGGTTGGGCCATGGGACTGGCAGAGGCAGATGGGGAAGAAGTGGTCACGGTAGATGTGGCGAGTGCTGGAGTGCTGGTCTGGGGTATGGTAGGAGAAGGTGGGGTCTGTGTAGCGCTGGTGCTCGGGGTAGATTGCTGCATTGTGTTGGTCTGGTCTTCTGTCACAGACTAGAAGGACACAGATGGATGAGTATAACCAGGTTTATTGAAACAGGTGGTATGATAGACAGCTGGTAAGTATAAAAGGGATAAAGTTCGGTTCAGGAGCGGGAAACAGTCTGATAATGGAATTCTTATCTTTAGCAGGGCAGGAAGTAGGTGAGCGGAGGCAGCGGATGGATGACCAGAGGAAGACCGGGGATCTGGAGCGGAAGAGAAGCAGACGGGGCTGAATGAAGCGGGTAAGTATTCCTTTGTAGTAGGTAGTAGCGTAGCGGGAGTCTGTAGCCGATGTGTCGACGAGACCAGACGGTGAGTGACTGTGAGGAGTGAGTTTATAAAGGGAGGATGATTGGGACGGTGATTGAAGCGGGCAGGTGACAGTGATTAGTATGCTGGGGAGCTGGAACGAGTGGGCGGAGTGAAGGTGTCTGGTGCTGACGCTGATGGATCCGTGACAGCTGGTGGTTGTTTGTAATTTTAAATTTAAATTTTAATAAGTAGGGAGAAAATAAAAACCTTCATTAAACATTTATTAAACGCATGTTAAAGGATTAGTTCACTTTTGAAAAAACTTTTGCTGATAATTTACTCACCCCCATGTCATCCAAGATGTCCATGTCTTTCTTTCCTCAGTCGAAAAGAAATTTAGGTTTTTGATGAAAACATTCCAGGATTTTTCTCCATATAATGGACTTCAATGGGAACCGGATGGTTCAAGTATCAAAAGACGATTAAAAACTGTTTCAGATGCAGCTTCAAATGTCTTTAAACGATATCAGACGATGAATAAGGGTCTTATCATGCGAAACGATCGGTTATTTCAAAACTTATTCCAAAAATGTAACTTTTATAAGGACAAATGCTAGCCTTGCCATATTCTGTGAGGCGCGTTTGCAACGTCACGTATTACGTAATTACGTTCAAAAGGTCACGGGCGACGTAGCCGAAAGTACAGAGTCAGTGTTTACAAGTTGAACGCATAGGCTGAACGTGCAAACTAACTCAAACACCGTTTACAAAAAAAGGAATTAAAAGGAAAAACAACGATGTCGGACGATTTTGATTCTGTACTTCCGGCTACGTCGCCCGTGACCTTTTGAACGTAATTACGTATTTCGTGACGTTACAAACGCGCCTCAGAGAATATAGCAAGGCTAGCATTTGTCCTTATAAAAGTTACATTTTTGGAATAAGTTTTGGAATAACCAATCGTTTTGCATGATAAGACCCTTATTCATCGTCTGGTGTCGTTTAAAGACATTTGAAGCTGCATCTGAAACAGTTATTAACCGTCTTTTGATACTTGAACCATCCGGTTCCCATTGAAGTCCATTATATGGAGAAAAATCCTGGAATGTTTTCATCAAAAACCTAAATTTCTTTTCGACTGAAGAAAGAAAGACATGGACATCTTGGATGACATGGGGGTGAGTAAATTATCAGCAAAAGTTTTTTCAAAAGTGAACTAATCCTTTAATGTTTTCTAAATGATTAGTTAATCATTAACTAAACAATTGTAAATTATTTATAACTGAATCTACAAAACATACAATAATTAACATCACTTATAAACATTTATGAAAGGCATAATCATGTTTCATAAAAATAAGTTAATCATTTACTAATCACTTGTAAATGACTTGTAACAGAATTAACAAAACATACATAAAATGTTAGTATATCAATTGCTAATCATTTATGAATGTTTTGTAAAAGCTTAGTTCATCATTAACCAACCAAAATGACTTACAACTAGGGGTTTCACAACTACTGATTTTTGCTAGTCGACTAGTTTTGCATAACAGTCGACGACTAGTCGACTAGTCGTTACATGGTTTATTCTAGCGGTGTGCGACATCACGAATAGTAAATGTCTCCACGATCTGCTTTTGAAGAAATATGGTCGTAGTAGTATCGTGTTACAGTGCATTCTATCAGTTCTGGCGCCTCTCAACTGTACAACGCGACGTAGCCTACACATCACACGTTAAGGAATAGGTACGGGACACTGCAATTCACAAAAGTTCATTGTTTGCATAAGCCTTGCCGGTTAAACATTTAATTCACGCGCTGTTCTAACCTGCGCTTTCCTGAGCGCGCGGCATATCCCCGATGCTCACAGGCATTAGAAGCCTGTCAAACAGCGCTGGACTAAGTTATCTTTCAAGTCTTATTATGCTAATACTGTTAAATACACACAATATTTACATAAACAGAATTGGCTATGTCTAAAGTGCAGCCTCCCCATATAGAAAGTGAAAGCAAACATTTGAGAGAAAATCTAGTGTAGGCTAATATGCGTCTATATTAAACACGTCGCGTGCTGGTCTAAAAGCGAGAGTACTCGTATTTTCCGCACTATAAAGCGCACTTAAAAGCGCACTTAAAAGCCTTTAATTTTCTCAATCCGGCCTTTTCTCAAGCTTTATAATCCGGAGCGCATTATATCAATTGCTCGTGTCCATCTTTTGCCCGCTTTGTCACACGCCCAGTTCAACCTCGTATAAAATATCTCCCGCTCACGAGCGCTCTCTCTAACACACACACACGAACAGACACTGCTGTCAGCAGGCTGCGAATGTAAGTTACGTGCCCGCCCCAGCGCGCTCACGCTTACTAAATAAACGCCTCACCTCTGACGCCGCGCACTCGCTGCATTCCCTTTAGCACATCTAGTGGATGCATAATGCAAACCAAGTCAAACGTTTGAAAAATGTTCTAAAATAGGTCATTGAAGGTGCGCCTTATAGTGCTTATAGTATATAGTACTGCCGCTTGTATTTAAAGGGATAGTTAACAAAAAATATATCTATATATATGTCATCATTTTGTTTCCGACTAGTCGACTAAGGCCAACAGCGCCAACTAGTGGTTGTGACAGTCGACTAGTCGACTAGTCGATGAAACCCCTACTTACAACTAAATGTTATTATAAACCGCAGCTCTCTCATTGACCTATTCAGTCATTCTCTTAGTTGAGCATTTATAAATAGCACCTGGAACAATCAGAAGACGTTTCCTCATTCAAAGTGCAGGTTGAAAACTTTCTTACGTTGAAATGGCTCAACAGTACAACCCTTATTTTGTTTTTAACATTTGTATTTCAATTGATCCTTTCTCACTTAGATGCTGTGACAAAAAGCAGTCAAGCCACTGCATGTGATGTGGAAGCCTCTATGAAGACATGGCTCCGTAATCCCTGGGACAGAGACGGGGACGGCAAGGAAGGGCCAGAACTGCAGAAATACCTACTGTTGCCCCTAAAGGGATTGATTTTTAATTTTCAATCTCCTGTTTTCTGTGGTTATTGGTGTTTTAAACTGTATTATCATTAATTATAATTATTATTAAATATAAATAAATTATTTGGGGAAAAAAAACATGACCCTCGATTTATTGCTGCTAACAAGTGCAATTGTACTGCATATAGTAATATGGGTGTACCTACTCTGTGTGCTCAAACTTTGCAACTGCACCCACAGTGTGCCCACATCCAGCCTGCTATAATTTGTGTGGGCCAGCCCAAAGTCAGCCCACACTTTGGGCTGGCCCACGGTAAGTAGAGTGGGCCCCGATTGGAGCCAGTTGTGGGCCCACAGCAAACCCTTATAGGGGCCCATTTGGGGCCATTGCAGGCAGCCCACTGTGGGCCCACAACTGGCCCCAATGGGGGCCCACTCTACTTAACGTGGGCCTGCCCATAGCCAGCCCACACTTTTGGGCTGTCCCACTGGGGCCCCACCTGGGTCCCGAAGTGTGGGGCCCACACATGCCCCGCATTTCACGCCGGTATCTGGGCCCACAGTGGACTGCCCGCAATGGCCCCACATCGGCCCCTATAAGGGTTTACCGTGGGCCCACAACTGGCCCCAATGGGGTCCACTCTACTTACTGTGGGCCTGCCCACAGTCAGCCCACACTTGTGGGCTGTCCCACTGGGGCCCCACCTGGGTCCCGAAGTGTGGGGCCCACACGTGCCCCGCATTTCACGCCGGTATCTGGGCCCACAGTGGGCTGCCCGCAAGGGCCCCATTCGGGCCCCAAAGAAGCTTGTTTGCTGGGTGCCATGCTTGGCTCGTTTGCAAGCCATGATATCTCTCGAGGAAAAACTCAAATCTATTTCTCTAGGACAGTAATTCTCAAAGTGTGGTCCGGTCCACGAAAAGATGACCTAAACTAGGCAAGTGTTTACAAAATTGTCACTTTTTCGCACGTACCAGCGTGATCACCCAGATAGCAAACTGACATTGAATCAACGTGGAAACATGACATCGAAACAACGTTGATCTGACATTGTTTTGCTCATCAAATTAACGTTGAACCAACGTCAGACGCGTCATTCTTTCAAAACTAACGGAAAATCAACTTGAAATCAACGCGTTGTTTCAATGTTATGAAAGCAAACCAATTTTCGATTTTCATTTAGCTTTGAAGAATGCCGCGTCTGACGTTGGTTCAACGTTAATTCGATGAGCAAAATCAACGTTGTTTCAATGTCATGAGAGACGTCGTTTCCACGTTGATTCAAAGTCAGTTTGCTGTCTGGGCAGTCTTCTTGGCTGATCCCTGGAGCGTACGATCACACCGGTGTGATTAGAAGTCAGTGCATCACATGATCAACTGCTAAATTCAAATGTGCTTCCCCGCGTTGGCTGGCGCTGAGCCAGAGACGGGCGCACTCAGTGCTGCTGTCATATTCACGGACGCAATTTCTATGGCAGGGGTCGGCCGGCCCCCTAAACTTCTGCCTAGCCCCCCTAAAAATTTGTGATTAATGTAGGCTAGGAATTCATGTTCGCTTCAATCTTGTTATAATCAGATTCAGCGCATTCTTCATCCTCAATCCGCAGCGGTGCAGAGCACAGAGCACGTCAGAAACAGAGGACAGTGTGTGTGTGTGTGTGTGTGTGTGTGTGTGTGTGCGTGCGTGTTCATCTCGATGCGCACGGTCAAGTGCGATATAAGTAGCTAAACTTAACATTTCATATTTGACATTTTTTAGGTCATAATTGTGTAAAACGAATGACAAAAAATAATCAGGCAAACTAATATAGTTTTGTCTAATTTCGCCATTTTGAACTGAAAATTAGTAAATAAAAATAGTTACGTGACATGTAATGTAGGCTAATAATTAGTTTACTGTCATTGTTGTGAGGGGACAAGAAACATTAACAAAGCCGTTTTCAACATTTTTAGCCCCATGAGTAATAATGAATGTATACATATTGAGAATATAATACAAATTGTAGTCTTTAGTACAAAACTAAGCCTTCGGAGGGGAAGAGAAAGTGATGAAGAGACTGATTTTCAGATCATTGTGAAGAAAAAACCCTAGGCAACAACATCAATTAGTCAAAAGTCTTGTGGATGCATATTTAGTATGTGTTTTGTGGCCTTATTTCAGAAACTTTCTTTTTTAGGTTTTACAATAACAACGCATAAACAATATTCTCTCAAAAATACAAACATGTACAAACATGTTGCTCATACATCATGGTTGCCCTGTTTGTGCTAAATATAGTGTAATTCACCTGTGCCACTAATATGTTTTTAAGCAGCTGAAAAAACACAGATGTCAGGGCATGTCAGAACCTCTCAAGGACCCCAAATACACCTTGGTCCCCAGGGGGTTAAACATCTTTATAAAAATCGCGTTAGTTAAGCTGTATGCACAATGAGCGGCGCCATTTTAGTTTGTTTTACAGTTCAGAGAATCAGATCTGTTGGATTTACAACACGTCAATTCCTCCACTTCTCACGAAATACATGAAAGTAAGTGGCCGGTGAACTGGGAGAAGAATAGGGTCAAATGTAAAGCTACTTACACAATGTGTATCAAATATGAATAAAACATGTCATCTTAATAGAATGGAAAGGATTATTATTGCCGCTTCCATAGACATCAGTGTGTATTTTACAAACTCAAAATCATTGTTTTGCTAGTACTTATGTGTAGTTATGTGCACTTATGTGCTAGTACTTAAATGTCTGAAACCTAAAATAAACATTATGTGGTTTAAAACACTCAGTAGTTGTAATATGACAGGACCATAGACTGTAAACAGGACCAGAGACAATTTAACAGGACTGAGTGCGTCCGTCTCTGGCTCAGCGCCAGCCAGCGCGTGAAAGCACGTTTGAATTTAGCAGTTGATCACGTGATGCACTGACCGTTGTAATCACACCAGTGTGATCGTATGCTCCAGGGACCAGCCAAAACTGATCACACTGGTGTGATTATACACGTGAAAGGGTTAAAGGCTGATAGTTTATACACAGTTAACCATGTCATGTCAGGGTTGTAAGGCGAATCAGCACTTGGTATAAAGTTGTCGTGTCCCTGCAATCTGTCTTGAGTGTGGCTCTGGTGAGCAGTACCGCGCTATGCTTCACCACACCATTCTGTGTTGTGTCGTGCTGAACATTTTCCTGTTTTTTTTTTTTCTGTTTTTTTTTTGGTAAAGTCTTAAATTTTCCTTTTAGAGGACTTAAAAACGGTCTTAAAAGTCATTAAATTTGGTGTTAAAAATGTGATGTGACTGAGGACAGATGCACTGCAGAGGGAAAGGAAAAGACCACTGCAGATGTAGGGGTGGAAGAATGAAGTGTGACGAATGGGCCTGAAGTTAATTTTTTCGGCCACCGGCCACTGTGGCAGGTGGATTTAAAAATTCACCTGCCAAAGAGACTTTTTACCAGCCTTTTTTTTTTTTTTTGCCTCATAAACGTAAAAAAAAAAAAAAAAACCAGGAATTTCACAATATTGTTCTTTAACTTGTAAGAATACACATTTAAGTGCTGTCAAGTAATAATAACTCTAATAACATACATTTTTTAAAAAAAAAAAATCTTTTTATTCCTTGATTTTGACAGACACACACACACAACATATATAGTATAGGCTATAATATATACTCAACAGATAGACCTACCGCAGCTCGTAAACAAATCACACGCGGCTGTGTTGATGGCGGATTTAGTCACGTAGACAGGTCTTACTCTTAACAGCTTTTAGTTACAGCGTTCAGGAACGGTTAAATATGAACTAAATTGATACTGTTATTACTGATAAAATTACCGGGTACCGGACATTTTCTCACCGGTTCCCAACTCCCAACATGCACAGTTGCACACGCACACACATCTGTGCAACTGTCATTGTACTTTAACCTACAACAGCGACGCGTTACATTATCTCATCCCATCTCACCAACAGTTTAATACTCGCACACGTAGTCAGAAAAAGAGCCTCATCTTCTTTCTGATCGCATGAACGTTACGAACAGTCGCTGTCATAAATCAGCCGCTCACGAACCTTGCCATTGCCGCCGATTGTTCACTTTGTATTAAAATGTCTTCTTTACTTTTCTTTTTCTCATCCTCATCTTTTTGTTGGCTGTTTTGTTTCAGCTGGCCTCTTTACCCCAGTAATGTGCCGCCACATTTTAGCTAAAGTCAAACGCAATAGCTGACTTCGTTGAAATGTAAAAATCCTATGAATCACTCACAATTCTCATTGGCTGCCTGCCAATGTGGCAGGTAGATTGACAGTGTTACCCGCCAATAGCAAAATTCACCCGCATTTGGCAGGTGGTCGGGTGTTAATTTCAGGCCCTGCCCACAAGTCAGTGGCGTAGGCAGAGTGATGACTGACCAAGGGGAAGCCGGCTGGATGAGAGGAACCTGATGGAGCCTCAAGTCCAAGGGTCTCTTGTGGAGCCGAAGGTGGGAGGAGCTAGGATGGAGCCAACAGGCCAATATGGAGCGAAGAGGACGAAGACAGTAGGAAGAGCCACTGGATCCTCTTACACGGGACATCGTCTGTGCTGGTGATGATGAATACATTTAAAACTGCTGTTTGAACTTATGTTTTTTTTTTGTTTTTTTTTTTTTGTGGTAGCTCTCTATTTATATGGCATCACTGTCGAAGAGCAATTAGTTAGTGAAGTGAATTTATTTATTGTAGGGTTAACGGGTGGGCAGGGGCGGCTCGCCCATAGAGGGCGCTGGGGCGCCGCCCTCCCTCCGACCTGTCTGTCTGTTTTTTTAATATATATTATAATTTATCATTTTGAAAAATAATCTGTGTTAATTATATGCTAATAATGGTTTTACTTTGAAAAGTGTTTTGAACTCACCAGAATGATATTTGCATTCACTTTCGTTACTTTTATCATGTTGGTGTAGTAGTATAGCCAATAGGCTGTCTTCTCAGGGCGCCAGTTCGCTCAGCCCCACAGTGCTGGAATTTAAGCCAATGGTTCCCCGGTTGCTATGCAAAAAAGTTTATATTTCGCCAATCAGCGCCGTCAAATTTTATGGTTTGGGGGCGCTGAAAATATCGCCCACAGTATCAGATTAGGAGAGTGCACTGTGCACGCGCACCACGGGACATTTTTTTTTACCTCAGATGAGAGAAGAATGGCAGCGCCAGTGACGTCGAGTGGAAATAATGTAAAGTTAGTCGTGGGAATTGATCTGTCTGTCTCTGTCACTCACTCACTCACACACAAACACTGTTTCACACACATTTGATATTAAAATAGTTATAGGAATATTAATACCTGTGTGTTTGCTTTGTTTTTGATGTTTTTAAGTTCTGAGCTAGATTACTGTGTTTCATACTAGTTAAAATCAACTTTCTTCTCATACTTGGGTGTTACAATCAAGAATGTTGTCCCTTTTCTCTCTTTCTCTAGTATCAACACATTTTTATCCATTATCCAATTGTCAATTTGTCAAAAATATGTAGTCTACAGCTGGGGATTGATTAAACTAGATTGTTGTATTACCTATTTTTTTTTTTTTTGTATTACCTATATTATAATTTATCAATATTATGCGTTTGCACTTTTTCTGTCAGCACACAGAGCATAATAAACATGCAACTTGTTCATTATCATTAACTGTCAAACTGTTATTATTATTATTGTATTATTTGACCATTGGTATTGACTGGTTTAAGTTATTTTATTGGTATAGGTAAGGGCATGGCCTAAGGCCTAAAATGCACCAGAATGCAGGAAATCACATCTACTAAATTCAAAATTTTCTGGGGGGAACCCCCAGACCCCCCTCTTATTCAGCCCCCCCCTTAAATAATTTTCACCAGCCGCCACTGCGGGTGGGCATTGTAATGTTTTAAGTGGATGTCATATTTCATTTTACAAGGAGCAATCAATCATGAATCTGTAATAGATTCCCCTTGCTGTGGAAATACTAATCGGTAAACAGAATTGCGATTATATTCTGCCATATTTCAAAGACAATAGAAGTAATATTAAAGTCCCTGTAAAGTCAAATTATGTATGAGTTTGTCACACCAAAGCAAAATATTTTATTAGCCACCCAGCCAAATTTGAATGATAAAAAAGCCGCCAAGTAAATAAAATAAGCTATCAAAATCTTGAAAAAAATGAGCGGTGTTCTCTTCTCTCAAACGCAGTTCCGTGACGAAGGCATAGCTACTGTAGGCTGTAGTAACGCGATGCGAATGTGCTTTATTGTGAGTGGAGGGGCCAGCCTCAGTGGCTCCAGTATGTCATTGACGGTAGGGGCGCCCAAAAAATCCTGCACACAGCAATGGTGAAAAACTGTTTAATTAACCTGGATGCGAGCCTGAACCGCGCCCACAACATTTTTGGGTCGGGAAGTTCGGTCTGGACTTCGGTCAAGTTCGATTCATTGAGGAGTAATTATGATCGGTTCAGAAATCGTCGGGCCAATCAAATTGCCAGGGCGGGCTTTATGGATGGACAGATGATCTGCAGTTATGTAAGCATCACATTATCAAAGAGCGCTTGAGTTTAACTGGTTTCCCTCAAAGTTGACTGCACCTGGAGAATTGAGATGTATACTCCGCTATCGCATCTGTTGTAAAAGGAATCAACAGCGCATTAATGTTAAAATACGAACAGAGAACTGCAATCAAGGCATTTGTCGATCGGAAAGATGTTTGCTGTCCTTCCTGTGGGATTCGGCAAAAGTTTAATTTATCAGCTGGATCTGATGGTCGCTAAGAAGATGGGACGCAATGAAAGCCCTGTGTGGTCGTTGTGGTTTCTCATTTGGTCACACTCATGGAGGAACCAATTAAAAAAAGCAACACATTATTTTACTACCTCTTCCAGTGTGCATGCAGTTGAGTTCTGTTGACAACTATGCGTAGCTCAACATACTGCACTGTCACTTACTGCATTGCTCTGATTGGTTGTACAGTAGGTCAATCCAATTGAGTGCAGAGTTTTTTTGTTTTTTTTTCTGGTTCGGTTAGGACACGTCTCATAATCAAAGCACTATGGAGCAGTCTGACTAGAATATGAGTATGACAAAGTCTACTTTTTAATGGTCTAACTCCACAATTCAGTACTTCACAGTTCACAGTCTTTGTAATGTATTTTAGCAATAGATTTCTAACATTTATAATGTGTTTAGATTTGTTCTTTTTTAGAATTATCTAAAATCTAATTTAAAGGTTGTGTAGGTAGTAATTTTATATAAAAAAAACTATATATTTTTCCAAATTTGTTTACACTTTCTATATATATATATATATATATATATATATCAATGCATAATTAAAATGTAAGTACTCTGAAAAATTAAGTATAAAAATCGAGTGTCTGTAGACCTCTCACGACTGTTTTAAAGACAGCTCATTATTTCCATTCAATTCATTATAATTCCATTCCATTATAAACAATATTTATATTTAATATGTATATATAAACAATATGAATGTTTGCCAGAGGAGAACTGGCCCCCAACTGAGCCTGGGTTCTCCCAAGGTTTTTTTTTCTCCATCCAATCTGATGGAGTTTTGGTTCCTTGCCACTGTTGCCTTGCTTTTGGCTTGCTCAGTTGGGGATATTTAATATTTAACACTATTATTGATCTGTGTTGTACTACTTTCATGTTATCACTGTGAAGCTGCTTTGATACAATCTGTATTGTGAAAAGCGCTATATAAATAAATGTGACTTGACTTGACTTCATCCCCTCCCTTCTGGGCTCATTCCAAAGCCACGCCCCTAAAAACACATGAACGCGCAACTCCGACAGCTGAGCTTAAGACGCATTATTTACCTGAGACGAGCGGAGAGGAAGGAGCTTAGTGCATGTAGTGACATCATGTCAGAATCACATGTAATAAAAAATCTAACTTTATAATTATGAAGATAAACAAATAAGATGTATTTTAGTACTCAATATCAAGCTATTGGTAAAGTTATAAATATATATTTATTGATTCGATAACGAGCTAGTCATCTATAGCCTAAGGCAAAGCTAAAAACAAGTTACATGATACACGTTTTCCATTGCCATCATTTACAATGTGATGAAGATGTATTTCGTGTAAGATTCTTAGCATATATGGTGTTTGGCATGTAAGAGTTTCCATGATGAATGCATTGTTGACTCTGATGAGGACAGTGGGGTTAATAGCATTGTAAGGAATTGATGCGAATCAAACACAGATTAATCAAATTAACCTCTCATGGGATTAATTCACATGGATTCAACACTCCAAAGGTTTTGGAGCTCACATTCCATTGACTGGATGGCTACAAAAGGTCTGCTTTGGGGGACAATAAACCCCCTTCAGAAGACTTTTTATGGTCCTGCAGACCAACAGAATGCCACAGAAAGGGGGCACTCCTTTGATCCCCTGACAGAGATGTTACGCAGACCTCTTCCCCTACGAGTTGAACACAGACTTGCACCCTTTTCACATAAACTCACTTTTTCAATTTTCAATTTTGAACAATTTTCAACGGACTTCTACTCAAACGTTCAATTCAATGTGTGCTATAGTTGTTCCTACAATATATGTGTGTGGATATTATGCGTTCTACAATTTGTTTGTAGTTATTATGCTTAGATCACATAAAATCATGTAATTGTTGTTAACTATTAACTCTTGTAATTGTTACAAAACCATTAGAAGTGTGAATGCCTCGTTTACTCTCAAACGAATCGTATTATCTTAATTCAAAAGATGGCTTGATTGAAATCTGTGTAAAAGGTTTTGTTTTATGATTATAATAATCATAAGGTTTAAACTATGGTCTCTTGTCTCTTTGCTAAGTGCTGGAGACCGGCTCACAGACCATGCATAAATTATGATAAGCAGGAAATAGATCCACCTCCTAAAATTGTGCCATTTTCTCATTGGCCAGAAGTTTCTGGGAAGTTGGACTAAAGTTTAAGTTAAAGATCCGAACAAAGGAGCTAGCCCTTATGTTTTTGCTGTTCAGTTCTGTTCGTGTTTCCAGTTTGTGTTCGTTCAGTTTGTAACTGTTAAGTTCGTGCCTCTCTCTAAAACCAGCAAGAGAGTGTTCTGTTCGTGCTTATCTCTGAAATAAAGAGCGTGTTCTCACGCTTCTACATCGACTAGACCAAATTCGACCAGGAGACGAATAACCCATCAAGATCAGGGTTACAATTCAGCTCATTCAAGCCATCCAACTCGCCCTTACTTTCATTTCTTTCCTTTATTTTCTTTTTCGTAAGAGTCTCGTTTCAAAGTTAAGTTGCTGCAAAGCTTTGTTTTAAACGGCTCTCCGCAACGCGCTTCGAACCAGACTCTCATTGCCTGCTAACGCCCACGTGACCGGCAAGCTCAGGATCCATCCATCCAGGCACTTCAAAGACAACCAGCCACGAGGACCCAGGAAACACAACACTGCGACAGGAATTCCCTAAACCACGCCGACACAAGCAAGTACTCCAGACTCTTAGCTGAACTGGTGCTTTAATGTTAATTGAATAACCTCTCTAATAATATACATAAAATGTATTTAAGGGGGCCGAAGGCCAATTTAGCTCAAAGGAAATGATTCATTGATTTACACTGAATCTTAGCTGAATCACTAATGGAACCGAGCAAACGACTCGTTTAGAGTTCATTTGAACGGTACGTAATTCTAACCTTTGCAAGGATATAAATACCCAATCTATAGTGAAACACTATGTCTTAGCAAGGTAAGTTAGATCGAACAGTACAAGACATTAAATGTGCAAACACGACACAAGAAAATTTATCTTTTCAAATATATGGATGACTTTATTAGCTATTCTAAACACAAAACTAAAGTCTAAACATAATCACACACACACACACACACACATTCATAAAAGGCGCAGAGGAAAAGAGAGTGAGAAAGAGTGAGAGAGAAAGTTTCAACTTTCTATGTGCACGTAAGACATTACCTGAAAGGACCACCAAGCACTAATTTAAACCATTTGCTACAGCATTTATGAGTCTTCCCCTACCATCCTAGGAAAAAAATATCGCTCCCCAGATGTAGATCTACATTTTGCTTCGTTTCGCTCGGACATTTAACGGTGTGTACATACACGCATACACGCAGATAGCTCAAAATGTTTATAGATAACAACACCACTTGACTTGAAAGTGGCGTGTATGTTTACGCAAAAGTCATGTTGTCATGTTGACACTTCAGAGACAAGTAGCCTACCGCATCTTCAGCTCGAGGACAGATCCATGGTCGAGGGCGAAGCAGATTGGATCTTGCAAGAGGCCATGCATCTAGTGTCAGAGGAAGTAGAGGCCGAGGACGGGGTGGTCGAAGTGCAGGTGTGGCAGGAAGGGCGTTTCCGTCTTAATTTTTCATTATTATTGATGGCCGGTCTAGCCTATCATAGGTGCGCTTGGGCTTTAAAACAGTCACGTAGTTCTCACTCGTCAGGCGTCACGTTCGACTTGCGTCGTTAACGCGCTCTCGTCACTGCCTCCCGGAAACCGGATGTGAGCACCCGAACCGGTAAGGAGTATGCACTGCTGTTCTTTTTTTTAGCTCCTGAAGTGTAGTCACGAGAAGTGTGTTCTTTTAATGTGCCCTTTTAGAAACACTGTTTTCTTTGGAGAGCGTGCTGCTGTCCTCTGCAGCACTAGCTCGTTACTGTTCATCATTGTTTACATGTACTGCGTGTATTGGATGTGGACGCTGGAGGAGGTAGGAAGAGTTCGCTGATCTCTCGCTAATCGTGCTCTTTTGAAATGCGTGTTTTTAAAGTGCTAGTTTGTATTTAAGGATGTGTCCTAATGAATACCCTGTCTCCGTGGTGAGAACCTGAGTTATTCTCCAGAGAAAGCTACGTTTCCTTCTCCCCGACGATCGGTACGTAGTAGTTTTGCGCATGCATTCAGTTGGAGAATTTATCTAGCAGAGTAACACTCTTGTTGTTTATAGGGCCCTGTTATAGCTCCGTAAAGGACTGTAACCACATTCAAGTTGGGGGCTCCGTGTTCATTTATGGCCGCAGTGCTGTCCTGTTTCAATTATGTCCTAATCCCGTGTCGACTATATCAACTGTCATCTGATTCCATCGTATTTTGGACTTAAGTTGATATTTTCTTTAGTTTCTGTTTGCTTTCACAAAGTTTCCATTTTCTTTTGAATTGATATTAGCCGCAGAGATTGGTGTTAGAATTTGAGCCTTAATTCCTGCTCTTCTCTCAATTTAATTCATTTGGATGTTTCTTATTGTTTTCTCATTTGTATTTTTGCTTTTGGACTGTAATCCTTGTTCCTCTCTTGATTTAATTTATTTTCCTAATTGTTTTCTTCATTTGATTTTTGCTTCCAAAGTTGAGTTTTCTATTTTTCAATTATTTTGAAATAATAGCTCATTTCTTTGGCGTGGGGTATTTTGCTCCCACCTGCCTGAATTGTTTTTTTTTATTAATAATTTTGACTGAAGTTTGGTTTATTTTCTTTAATTATTTCTTTATACATTTTGCTACTGTTGACATTTGGATTTAGTTTCAACTAACTGTTTAATTCAATTCACTAATTGTAATTATTTTGGTTTCTTGATTTAGGTGTGAATAACCTTTCCAGCCATCAAAGTGTTTTTTATTATTATTTTCTGAACCTGACGTGTACTTTTTGTGTGTGTTAGCAGGACCTGAGTACCGGGGGCAGAGGATTCTTATTTGGGTGATGGTATCTTTTTCACCGTGTGCAGTGCTTGGAATTAACACCCCTGTGTGTGTGCGTGTGTGCGTGAGCACAGTGCAGTGGTTCTGCACCTGTCGGTGGTACGCTACGACTCCCTGTCTCTTGTCCTTGTCTAGACCTGCTGCTAAACCTCTAGGGGTTCATTGAATTTGGACAAAGTGTCCTATATCCTTTTTATACTGCTCATTTTTTAAGAATTGTCAATAAAACTGATTTTTTTTGTACGATAACTCATGTCTCTGACTCTTTTGGGTGATACGAACTTGTGTATGCCTTCTTGTAGGGGCTAATTTAAATTCTCTGGGTGAAATTCCCAGGGTGGCGTAGTCGGATTTCAATGATGCAATACCATTAATTATAATTCTTAAGGAACTCCCCTTACTGCTTTTGTGTCGCCCGCCACACAGGGCAAGGAGCACTTCTTGGAAAAGAGGACCTGCGTCGAGTTTTGCATCTTCAAGCTCAAACAAGGGCATGTGAACAGGTATCTGGATACGCGCAAGTGGGCAGGTCCTGTGTGGCAAAAGGGGGGTTGTCATGGTTGCGAGAGAGTGACAGTCGCCTAAGCCAATCCGTTGTTTCTTCCCGGTTTGAAATAATGAGCTGCGTTTAGTGCAGATTAAACGGTCTAGAGTCACTCTATATTTATACTCTTTTTATCAGAGTTCTTACATTTTAATTATGCATTGATATATATAGAAAGTTTAAACAAATTTGGAAAAAAAGTTTTTTATAAAATTACTACCTACACAACCTTTATTTTCATTTCAATTTACACTATAATACTATAATACATAATACACTACATATTATATATAATACATTATAATATTTTTCTTCATTGCAATTAACATGCAGTTAAGTCTGCAGTTCACAGTTAAGCCTTTTTATATTATTCTCTAACAAACACTCTTTTTAAAGTATATGCTAAAGTGTAGGTTTTTCACAAGGGTTGCTTTGTGATGTTGTGATGTTGATATGTTGTCTGATTTGAAGCTGTATTTTGTGGTGGATCTGTTCATTATGCTGTCTGTCAGAAGTTCATTTGCAAACAGGAGACATTTGACTTTCTCTTTCATTTCAGCTTTAATCTGTGCCCCTTCACAGAGAAATTAACCCCTCTTCATTTCCCATCACTGTCAAGAGCGGGTCGCTACGGAAACGGTTACTGTGGCAACAAAGGGAGGCGGTGACCGGAGACCCTCCTTCTCTGAGCTCTCTATGAGGGGCTCATTACAAAAATGGGCTCAGCCACGTTGAATTAGCACTAATTAGGATAATTACGCTAGTCTCTCTCTACTGGGGAAAATGGCTTTCGTTGAAAGTGGATGAATAAATTAGACCGAAAGCCATGGCGCAGCGGCATTTCACAATCACAAGGCATTGTGGGTGACGCAGTCTGAGAATCTGAGTTGTTTGCATTTACGCCAAATGAACATTACAAATCACGGCTCTTTTAAAGCATTTACTGCAATGATGAACTCCTGTGACAGTTCCAGTACACAAATACAACCCAGTAATTCATGCGGCCGCACAACCAGAGGATCCTGGAGGAGCTCCAGAGATGCTCTCAGAGCTTTGGCAGACCAACACATTTAGCTGGGAGCTGGATTTGTGCAAATGTTTTCTGGGCTCTGGAATGAACATGCTGCTTGTGTGTGTGTGTTCCACATTAAACTTTACAATCATTTTGTTCTTAATGCCATAATGTGGCAAATAATATAAAGAAGGCAGTATGGGTGGGAATCACCTGAGGCCCCATGATACGATATTATCACGGGTCTTAAACCACCGTATGATATTATTGTGATTTTAAACATTTTACGATAAGCTGAGTATTGCAATAAAATATATTGTAATGTATTATTTTTTTTCAACTGCAAATGTCCATGTGTTTTTATCTAAAAAGATAAAGTTCTCAGTCTGTTCATCTGACATCTTCCTATCCATCTCTTCTATATTCAAAAGTATCCCATGAGAATATGTTGCTTATCTAATAAAAATGTTGTTTAAATGCTCTCTAAATGTTTAGTTTTTGAAATGTTTTCTAAAAAGTGTTTTTTTTTTCATAAGCAAATGTTAACAGAGGTTGTAATCATTTTGCAAACATGGGAGTGTTTCAGAGAACATTTAAAGTAGCATATGTAATATATATATATATATATATATATATATATATATATATGTGTGTGTGTGTGTGTGTGTGTGTGTGTGTAAAACATTTCAAGAAAAAAAGTGGGTAAAACTTTATTTTACAGTGTCCTTGTTACATGTTACATGTACTGTACTTATAATATTAGTAAGAGTAAATTATGCATACTTACATGCAAATAAATAATCCTACCATGACAAGTACATGTTGTTGTTTTTTTTTATATTACAAATACTATTTATAATATTTACACTGTAACAATGACACCTTCAAAAAAGTGTAACCAAAAAGTGTTCCATGGACGATGTATAAAAAATATTTCAAGGAAATTATTAAATGCCAGATAACTTGCAAAACTGTTCTGTTTATGTTACTGTTTAAGACTGGAAGAACTGGAATAACTGGAAGAGAAAACAAAAGAAATTAACTTTTAAATTCTCTCTTGTGAAGTTAGCATCATCCTAATTTACATCTCTCCTTTTTCCCCAATTCCTTTTCTCTCTCATGCTGAGATCACCAAAATTCACTCAAAAATATGGTTTAATGTGAATAATTATCACACAGAATTATACATGTTTGGTATCATTTGAAATGTCACAGTGCGACTGGTACAAATGTCTCATTGCCAAAAAAGTAAACCAAAAGGTAATACAGTTCTTAAGAGTTTAGAGATAACTTGCACACAGATGAGGGTGTGTTTGCAGGCAAATGGCATTCTGCTCCCAGCAAATTGAAGGTGTAAACTCTGAATGCAAATTTCCATTGTTAGCAAATGTTTTCTTGAAAAATTGAAATTGAGTTGAAATTACTGATTTTGTTGTGTTGGTTCAGCAAAAAATAAATAAAATAAAATATAGCTGCGAGCAGCGATGGCGGGCCCAAGCCGGTGGCACCGCAACCCCGGTTCCTTTAGTTACCTACCTAAAGGCACCCGGGTGGCGGTGTCGAAGGCTTTGGCCCTTTCTTGATTAAATGTTAAAACGGCTTGCCATACCTCTGTCATTTCGACTAGTCACAATTATGTTACAGATATCTTAAATGATAATACAAACTATCCAAAATGTAATTACGACTAGACAGAAAGACGTTGTTGATATCTACAATGTTAAAGGGTTAGTTCACCCAAAAATGAAAATTAAGACATTAATTACTCACCCCCATGCTGTTCCAACCCCGTAAGACCTTCGTTCATCTTCGGAACACAAATAAAGATATTTTTGATTGAATCTGAGAGCTGGATCAGTCCTACATAGAATGCCTAAGGGACTGGCTCTTGACGGCCCATAAAGTCATTAAAGAAAAGGTTTAAATATTCCATGTGCCTACAGCGGTTCAATTATAAGTTTATCAAGCGACAAGACTACTTTTTGTGCGAAAAAACATAAATAACGACTTTATTCGACTATTCCATTACTTCCTTATGGGCGTCATCTTATACGGTAGGTGGCGGTAATACTCCTAAGCGGTGAGCAGCCGGTAAAAAGAAGTAGTCGAAGGAGAATGTCCTCGTCTCAGTTCTCGCGCATGCGCCCATAAGGAAGTAATGGAATAGTCGAATAAAGTCGTTATTTACGTTTTTTTTCGCACAAAAAGTAGTCTCGTCGCTTGACAAACTTATAATTGAGCCGCTGTAGGCACATGGAATATTTAAACCTTTTCTTTAATGACTTTATGGGCTGTCAAGAGCCAGTCCCTTAGGCATTCTATGTAGGACTGATCCAGCTCTCAGATTCAATCAAAAATATCTTTATTTGTGTTCCGAAGATGAACGAAGGTCTTACGGGGTTGGAACAGTATGGGGGTGAGTAATTAATGACTTAATTTTCATTTTTGGGTGAACTAACCCTTTAATTCCGGATAGGCAAACTTAGCTTTTAAATGTTAAAAGGGCTTGCCATACAGGGACGTAGGCTCAGAGAGAGGCTCACCATATTCAAACCAAAATATCTGACTTCCTCTTGGTCCGAGCTAATGACTATGTATTAGAAAGTTGTCCGGCTTGAGGAGTACAATGTATATACCGATTTTTGTAACTGTAGATAAAACTAACAACCCCACTTTTGTCAAAAGGTGGCGCTATTTAGTCCTTGCACCATGCTCGTTTCTGAAACTTTGCACATGTCGCTTGAGCGACGTGCGAAAACGTAACCCCCGCTTTGACTGTCGAAAAGAAGTGTATTGTAGAGCTTGCATCAATGCGGACTCGATGCGCTGTGCGCTGTAACTCCATGTGGCTTTAAGCGTATCATTCTCCACTCGGGATGCGCATAAGCGCTTTGTGCCACACTGTACTGACCCTTTCATATCATAATGCAGTGACGCAATGACAGATTATTAATTGCCTTTCTTGTTCTGTTCTATCTATTATATGTTGATAATAGATAGGACAGAGCACTAAAAACCTCAAGCAAAGCACTAAAAACTTAAGCTGTTTGCTGTGTAGTCTGAGAATGAGCTGTTTGATTTGCACCCTCTTCCTCTTCACTGTCCTGCGTAAAAAAACAGCTATTCAGGTCCATGTTGTTCTAGAAAGTTTGTATGTTGCTGCCTCATTTAACATCTCTGCTATACATTTAAAACATGTTGTCTCAATGTTATAGCAGCCATGGCTATATCTAAAATAATTTATCTTGTTTTTCATGAATGTATTTTACAACAATACAAAGACCAATGTGTATTTTCCATTAATATAGTTTGTAATGGCTTTTTTTGTCATAGATTATAATCATATATTTTTTGGATTTGTTATTTATCTTTATAATGAAGTTGTCTGTATTAAGTAGATTGTGTTTAACACACACAAGAGTGATTTATTAGTTCAACACATAGTTATAGAAATTCTACTTTATCTAAAAAAACCCTGCACTTTATACACACACACACACACACACACACACACACACACACATTAAGGCTGTTCGAGGATGTCTCTGCCTCGGGTATCAGGGCATCAGATGCAGGAAAAGAGAATAATTAAAGAATGATTTAATGTGGAGAAAAAAACAGCTGAGAGAGAACAGCTTCATTTTAATCAAGCCATGCTAATTATCTACAAATTATTATTGAACAGTAATGTGATTATGCTAACAGAAACTCTGAAGGGTCTGGTTTCCATGTGACATTAGTCATAAAGTTCATGCCAGTTTGTCTTTTTTTTTTTGTGGAATTATATAAAATATAATTACCCCGTTCAAAAGTTTACATACTCTTGATTCTAGTGGTGTATAGTAACAAAGTATAAACTCTTAATTACTGTACTTAAGTAGAGTTTTTTGTATATTTGTACTTTATTCGAATATAAATATTTTTGTTGACTTGTCCTTTTACTTTATAACATATTAAAGAGAAAATGTATACTTTGACTCCGATACATTTGTGAAGATATGCGTGACAAGATATAAGACCAACTCTCCCAGCAGTAGTGATGAAAAAGATGAAAAGCTTTTTTATTTTATTTTTTTTATTTTTTATAACTTATTAAATGTTCTGCAGAAGAAGAAATTCATACAGGTTTGGAACATTAAATGAGGGTCAATAAATGATAGAATTTAATTTTTGTGTGTTTACAATTCCTTTAATATTCAATATCATTATATTATCAATACCTTTTAAAATACTCAATAACTTTTAATTTTAGTTGCTTTTATACTTTTACTTGAGAATTTTTCTTATGACTAACTTTTACTCAGGTCAATTTCCGTATGATGTTTGGATACTTTATACAACACTGCTTGATTCTTTATAGTGTGTGCCGTTACCAGGATAATCCATGAATGTTTTTTTTTTTTTGGTTTTTTTTTTGTGATGGTTGTTTATTAGTTTATCATTTTCCAGGACCTTCATATTACTTGGCTTCCCAGCATTTTTTGCATATTTTAACCCTTTTGAGCAGTGAGTGACCGTACAATTTTGAGATCCATCTTTTTCATGCAGAGGACAAATGAGGGACTCAAACACAGCATCTTAATCCTGTTCAAAAGTTTTCAAATGCAGCATCAATTGCATCACTTTACAGCTGTCCATGGCATCATGTTATAGTAAAATGTCCATTCGTACTTTTTTCCTACTACTTTTATTACGTTTTTTTTTTTTGATTGCTAAACGACAGTGAGCACATCTGGAGCTACAGTACATGTGCAAAACTCTAACTACAGTCTGCGCAGCAGCAGATCATGTGGACCAAACTCTTGTTCGTTTTTCATTGCTTGAACACAATTTAACCACAACCTGCAAAACACTGTGGATTTACAGCACTTTGCTCAAATGCTAACACAATGCAGTCAAAACTGTGAACCACACATTCAAAACTGAATAGATTTCAGCCTTGTGCCTTTCACACACTGCTGATTTTCAAACAATTTCAGCTGAAAGGCCGGAAACCTGTGGCCTGATGCTTGAGAGAGGCAGGATCAGCCCCTCAATTATTTGTTCGAATTACAGTGTACTTTGTTAGTTTCTACACTGTAAAAAATAAACCGAAAATTTTACGGTAAAAAAAACGGCAGCTGTGGTTGCCAGAACTTTACCGTTAAAAATACGGTAGGAACGTTAATGGTTTTACAGACTTACAGTTTTTTACAGTCGCTAGGACACATTTCTCAATACTTAGGTCACTTTTTCAAAACTCTTCACACAGTGAGCACAACAGAAGTATATGTGGGCTAAACTGTGGATCAATTATCATTGCTTTGGCACAAAATGCATTCAATGACTACATCTTTCAAATTACATTAATTCTTTTCTCACTTCGACACAACAACCGCCAAAACTCTGTGTTCCTATAGGCCAATTTGCATATGCTTACACACTGTTTTCAAAACTGTTACAGTTTTTTACAGTCGCTAGGACACATTTCTCAATACTTGGGTCACTTTTTCAAAACTCTTCACACAGTTCTCCTAACCAGCTTTCAGCTCAGCACAGCAGTTAATTTCACATTCAAAATGCACTAAAACTACCAAAACACTTCATTCATTTCTCAAATCTACACATTCTTCCAAAACACTAGCAAAGGTTGACAGCCAACAAACACACTTTGTCACCCACAAAACAATGACCTAAAGAACACTAAAACATGTAGCATTATACAATCTTTGTTTATAATTCACTGCAATAGAGTTTACTGGAATGAATAAGACATGATGCAGAATGCTTCAATATATTTTATGTCTTATTTTTATTTTTTTGCACTGAGTAATTCCAAAATACAAGAATTTGTATACACACCATCCACTGATACACAACAGTAATGTTACAGTATTCTTCTTCCACCACGCATACGTATTCCTCGCCCCCTCCCAGCCCCTCTTCTTCCTCTTTCAGCCACTTCTCTGTTTCTGGCTGGGTCCATGTTTACATCACAATACAAAACTCTTCAGCATTTGTCTCCTTTTGTAATGAAATAGAAAGAGTAACACCTGTGTAGATGTTCATCTACAATGAGAATCAGCTGTGGTTGGTCCAATTGTCCACTTATTTTTATAGCATTTAATTTTAAGATGCAAAATATATTTCATAAAAATATTACTGTAGAAATGTAGCAAATTGCTGTCTTATTCAGTTTTGTATTATGTTATTGTTTTGAACGTAAGTTTAACAGTTTTGAAAACAGTGTGTAAGCATATGCAAATTGGCCTATAGGAACACAGAGTTTTGGCGGTTGTTGTCGAAGTGAGAAAAGAATTAATGTAATTTGAAAGATGTAGTCATTGAATGCATTTTGTGCCAAAGCAATGATAATTGATCCACAGTTTAGCCCACATATACTTCTGTTGTGCTCACTGTGTGAAGAGTTTTGAAAAAGTGACCTAAGTATTGAGAAATGTGTCCTAGCGACTGTAAAAAACTGTAAACTTATGTTCAAAACAATAACATAATACAAAACTGAATAAGACAGCAATTTGCTACATTTCTACAGTAATATTTTAATGAAATATATTTTGCATCTTAAAATTAAATGCTATAAAAATAAGTGGACAATTGGACCAACCACAGCTGATTCTCATTGTAGATGAACATCTACACAGGTGTTACTCTTTCTATTTCATTACAAAAGGAGACAACTGCTGAAGAGTTTTGTATTGTGATGTAAACATGGACCCAGCCAGAAACAGAGAAGTGGCTGAAAGAGGAAGAAGAGGGGCTGGGAGGGGGTGAGGAATACGTATGCGTGGTGGAAGAAGAATACTGTAACATTACTATTGTGTATCGGTGGATGGTGTGTATACAAATTCTTGTATTTTGGAATTACTCAGTGCAAAAAAATAAGACATAAAATATATTGAAGCATTCTGCATCATGTCTGATTCATTCCAGTAAACTCTATTGCAGTGAATTATAAACAAAGATTGTATAATGCTACATGTTGTTAGTGTTCTTTAGGTCATTGTTTTGTGGGTGACAAAGTGTGTTTGTTGGCTGTCAACCTTTGCTAGTGTTTTGGAAGAATGTGTAGGTTTGAGAAATGAATGAAGTGTTTTGGTAGTTTTAGTGCATTTTGAATGTGAAATTAACTGCTGTGCTGAGCTGAAAGCTGGTTAGGAGAACTGTGTGAAGAGTTTTGAAAAAGTGACCTAAGTATTGAGAAATGTGTCCTAGCGACTGTAAAAAACTGTAACTTAAAATTTACAGTAATAAACCTTAATTTATTTTCTGATAAAGTTGGATTTACCAACTTATTGATGTGTTGATATCTGTTTTAGGCCATTGTAATACACTAATAACCAACAATCATCACCGCAGTGATGAGAGTTACATGAGCAATCACAGCTCATCACAAGTGAATACTTGTATAAAGCAATACTTAATTAAAGAAGTTGCACAATGTCATTCACACAAACATTAAGCACCATCATGGTAACACACATGAAATTAAAAAAATGCAATAAACATTAATTTAACAACATTAAATGTAACATATAACCCTAATGTACATAACTGATTAGAAAAAACAAACAAACAATAAAACTATGAGGAACCATAGTTCCCTTTCGTAGTCACTTCGAGTTACGTCAGAAGTGACGGAGATTGGGGGATTTCGCATAGAAAGCCAATCCTCTTCGAGTATTTAAACACGAGCCAATGGCATGCAATGCCTTGGGGCTGCGGAAATTTGCATAGCGTACTCCGCCCTACTCCGTGAGTATAAAAGGAGGAAGTGAACGCAACCGCAGTATGTTTTCGCTTCGGAGCCAAGAGAACCTCTTCACTCCTCAAAGCTGATTCAAGACTCTTCGAGACGAGCGTCCTCTTCAGTGTTGGTGTGACGGCGGTACCCAGCGAGATTCTGCATTGCCTGCGATCTGTGCAGTGGTTTGCCAGACTTTGCGCTTCTCCCTGGTAGCCTCAGCGCTGAAAGAGTGAATTTCTCTCCTCTCTGTAAAAGAGCTGCACGCGGCACGTCTTTTTAAAGATGGCTCGCCCGTGCCCTTCTGGATGTGGTAGATTTCTGTCGTCATCTGATGGTCACGAACGCTGCTTTGTTTGCTTGGGCATTCAGCATGCAGCAGCAGCGTTCGTGGATGACTCATGTTCCTTCTGTGGGACCATGACCATCTCCACACTGAGGTCGCGGCTCAATGATCTCACTAGAGTGAGAGCCCCGGTCCCCCCTACTCGATCGGCTTCCTTCACGAAAGGACCGGGCGATCTAACGGTGACGGTGTGGGATAAAGCCCCGACGATTCCTCGGGCCACACCTCCCGCCTCAGTGCGTGAGCCAGCGGGCGCTAGTTCGACTCGGTCGGTTGTCTCTTCGGGGGCACCGGCTGCTTCGAGCAGCGCCCCAGATGATGATGCGATGTCTATCACAGCATCACTAGGCGGGCTTGATTCCTCGGGAGAGGAAGATCCGGCTGCGTTGCCTCCTTCGGGAGTCCCAGCGTTGTCCGCGTCAGATCCCGAGATGACGGCCATGCTGTCTCGAGCCGCTGGGAGTATCGGGCTAGAATGGAAACCTCCATCCTGCCCCGACCTCTCGCGGATGGATAATTGGTTTTTGGACAAGGCTGCCGCTGCAAAGCCACGGCCGACTCCAATACCTTTTTTCCCCGAGCTGCATGCGGAGTTATCGCGCTCTTGGGGGGCTCCTTTGTCCACTCGAGAGCGCGATCTCTCCCCCGCCTTTCCCCCCCTCGACGGCGGGGCCGCCCGTGGGTACACTGGGATGCCCCCGGTGGAGCGCTCTGTTGCGATGCAGCTGTGTCCACAGAGCGCTTCCACCCGTGGTCCTCCTAAGCACCCATCCAAAGCCTGTGGGTTCTCGTCTGCTATGGCGGCGCGATCCTACAGAGCGGCGGGACAGGCGGCCTCCGCTCTGCATGCTATGACCACTTTGCAGGTCTTCCAAGCGAAGTTGCTCAGAGACATGCACGAGGCCGGGACTGATCCGTCGAGGAGGCCGCAGGCCGGCGTCACAGCCCCCTCAGGCCGCTCGCCCCGCTAAACGCCAGGCCAAGCGAAGATCCTGACACGGGCGGCTCAGTGTCGATCTCGAGTCTTTCCCAGGAGGCGGTAGCAGGCCCCCTCCTTCCCCCGGTGGAGGGCCGGGGGAGAATCTTTTGTTCTCAGCTCCCCGCTGCTCACCCACGGGTGGGCAGCACCCTGAACTGGTTAAAGAAAGACTTGACATCCTCACTGAGCTCACAGACTGGAGTGAGTGCCCCCGATGCCCCAGTGTGTCGGCCCACTCACTCCTCTCTGTCTCGGAGGGCGCGGAAGGGTGCGTGTGTCGTCCCCGGGCTACACCAATCCCTTCCCCCTCTCTCGCCAGACCCCCGGCAGAACGGACCCCCGTGGAACGCTCCGCTTTCCCTGGTCCCTTCTGTCGGGGAGCGGGCTTCGACGCATCCGAGCGGGGTAACTCCTGCACGCGTGCCAGTCGACCCGCCACGCTGCCCCTCCGGGGGGACGTCTGTGGTTCACATGACCCCGTTGGCTCACTTCCTGGAAGCCTGGCTAGCGCTTCCCGGGGTATCCCGCTGGGTCATCAGAACGATCAGATTCGGCTACGCGATTCAGTTCGCACGGTCTCCTCCCCGCTTCAGGGGAGTTCGCTCCACGATAGTCGGTGGCAATGCCCCAGTCCTGAGAGCGGAGATTGCGACCCTGCTGGCGAAGGGTGCAATCGAGACGGTCCCTCCAGCCGAGGTGAGGTCCGGGTTTTACAGCCCCTACTTCATTGTCCCCAAGAAGACCGGTGGGTTACGACCGATCCTGGACCTGCGCATTTTGAACCGTTCTCTCCATCGACTACCGTTCAAAATGCTCACGGCCAAACGCATTTTCGAATGTGTTCGGTATCAGGATTGGTTTGCAGCGATCGACCTGAAGGACGCGTACTTCCATGTGTCCATCTTACCTCGACACAGACCGTTTCTTCGGTTTGCCTTCGAGGGCCAGGCATATCAGTACGCCGTTCTCCCATTCGGGTTAGCTCTGTCCCCTCGCGTCTTCACGAAGATCGTCGAGGCAGCCCTTGTTCCCCTTCGCGAACACGGGGTTCGCATCCTGAATTATCTCGACGACTGGCTGATACTAGCACACTCTCGAGCTCAGCTTTGCGAACACAGAGACTTGGTGCTCCGGCACCTAGCCCGTCTGGGCCTTCGGGTCAACCGAGAGAAGAGCAAACTTTGCCCCGTGCAGAGGATCTCTTTTCTCGGCGTGGAGATAGACTCGGTCGCCATGTCCGCGCAGCTCACGAACGAGCGCGCGCACTCACTGCTGACTTGTCTTCGTCAGTTCGAGGGCAAGAGTGCGGTTCCACTGAAACTTTTTCAGAGGCTCCTGGGGCATATGGCATACGCGGCCGCGGCAACGCCGCTCGGTTTGCTTCATATGAGACCGCTTCAGCTGTGGCTTCGCGATCGAGTCCCGAGGTGGGCATGGCATCGCGGCTCGCTCCGAGTCCCAGTGACTCCGGCATGCCGGCGAACCTTCTTCCCGTGGTCGAACCTCAGCTTTTTACGGACGGGCGTCCCTATTCAGCGAGTTTCCAGGCATCTCATCGTCTCCACGGATGCATCTACCACGGGTTGGGGTGCCATGTGCAATGGGCATGCAGCCGCCGGCTCCTGGACGGGGGCCCAGCGCCTCATGCACATCAATTGCCTCGAGCTGCTGGCAGTACGGCTCGCCCTGCACCGCTTCAGAGCGTTGCTCAAGGGCCAGCATGTGCTTGTCCGCTCAGACAACACTACGGCTGTAGCGTACATCAACCACCAGGGGGGTCTACGCTCGCGCCGGTTGTCGCAGCTCGCCCGCCACCTCTTGATATGGAGTCAGAAGCACCTGAGGTCCCTTCGTGCAGTTCACATTCCTGGAGACCGGAACTGGGCAGCCGACGAGCTGTCTCGGGTCCGCCCTATCTCCGGCGAGTGGCGACTCCATCCCCAGTCGGTCCAGCTGATCTGGAAAGAGTTCGGGGAGGCACAGATAGATCTGTTCGCCTCCCGGGACTCAGCCCACTGCGCCCAGTTTTATTCTCTGACCTGGGGCACTCTCGGTTCGGATGCGCTGGCGCACAGCTGGCCACGGGGCCCACGCAAGTATGCGTTTCCCCCAGTGAGCCTCCTTGCACGGGTGTTGTGCAAGATCAAGGAGGACGAGGAGCAGGTCTTGCTGGTAGCCCCCTACTGGCCCACCAAGACGTGGTTCTCCGATCTCATGCTCCTCGCGGCAGCACCTCCTTGGCCTATTCCTCTGAGACAAGACCTACTCTCTCAGAGACGGGGCACTCTGTGGCACCCTCGTCCCGATCTTTGGAGGCTGCACGTGTGGCTCCTGGACGGGACAAGGCAGGTTTGAGTTCGCTGCCACCTGCGGTGGCGGCAACCATCACTTCCGCAAGAGCGTCGTCCACGAGACACCTTTATGCGTTGAAGTGGAACCTCTTCGTCAATTGGTGCTCTTCTCGCGGAGAAGACCCCCGGAGATGTTCGATCAGTGTCGTGCTTTCCTTCCTGCAAGAAGGGTTGGAGCGCAGGCTGTCGCCCTCCACCCTTAAGGTCTACGTCGCGGCCATTGCCGCTTCTCATGAAGCAGTGGAAGGTAAGTCCTTAGGGAAGCACGACCTGGTCATCAGGTTCCTGAGGGGAGCAAGGAGGCTGCATCCGCCTCGTCCTCCCCTCGTACCCTCTTGGGACCTCTCGGTAGTTTTAAGTGCTCTGCAGAGGCATCCCTTTGAGCCTTTGCAATCGGTAGAGTTAAAGTTTCTGTCCATGAAGACGGCACTCCTGGTTGCATTGGCCTCCATCAAGAGGGTGGGGGACCTGCACGCATTCTCCGTTGACAAAGCGTGCCTGGAGTTCGGGCCGGCTTACTCTCACGTGATCCTGAGACCCCGGCCTGGATATGTGCCCAAGGTTCCCACCACTCCCTTCCGGGACCAGGTGGTGAACCTGCAAGCGCTGCCCCCGGAGGAGGCAGACCCAGCCTTGGCACTGCTCTGTCCGGTACGTGCTCTCCGCACCTATGTCGACAGAACGCAGTGTTTCAGGACCTCAGACCAGCTCTTTGTCTGTCATGGAGGGAGCCAGAAGGGAAGGGCTCTCTCAAAGCAACGGCTGTCCCACTGGATAGTGGATGCCATTGCTTTGTCTTACCAGCAGCAAGGCCTTCCGTGCCCCCTTGGTGTGACGGCCCATTCCACTCGGAGTGTAGCCTCCTCTTGGGCTTTAGCGCACGGCGCCTCGCTAACAGACATCTGCAGAGCTGCAGGCTGGGCGACACCCAACACCTTCGCCAGATTCTATAATCTGCGAATTGAGCCAGTGTCCTCTCTCGTACTCGTTCCGGCCGGTACTGGACCCGCTCAGGTGTCTTCGCTTGCTCGCCACTCCACTCCCCGGACTGGATAAGTGCGATATTCCTCAGTTCTTCCATTGAAGTCTTGAGTCCTCCAGCACCGACGATGCGGGCACCACTGCTGTTGCTCTGGATGCTAGCTAGGTGCCTCCATGCGCACGGTTCCCCATGGTAACCGTCTCATGTGTATTATCCACTGTAAGCCTCCTTGAGCATGTGTCTTCCCTTGGCAAGCCATCTGCCACCCCTGGAGTTTAAATATTAGCCACCTGCGGTTGGTACTCCAGTGTTCCATATGCGTCCTATGTGGCCATATATGTTCTTAAGTCCTCCCTTCGGTAGGCAACTGGTAGCATGTCCCCTTCGGGATATGTTTCCCAGTGTACCTTGGTAATCCTGTGTCAAAGTCGGATCCCCAAAAAAAAAAAAAAAAAAAAAGAGATAAAGCTCGGGGGTTCAGTCTTTCGCAGGGCACTGGAAGACAGCTTGAAGATGGCGTGATGGCACAGACCCCCAATCTCCGTCACTTCTGACGTAACTTGAAGTGACTACGAAAGGGAACGTCTCGGTTACGTATGTAACCCTCGTTCCCTGAGTAGGGAACGGAGACGTTACGTCTCCCTGCCACTTCTGCTGTATCGCTGGGTAGATGCCGAGTTCAGTCTTGGCTTCTCAGCGAAGACATACTGCAGTTGCGTTCACTTCCTCCTTTTATACTCACGGAGTAGGGCGGAGTACGCTATGCAAATTTCCGCAGCCCCAAGGCATTGCATGCCATTGGCTCGTGTTTAAATACTCGAAGAGGATTGGCTTTCTATGCGAAATCCCCCAATCTCCGTCACTTCTGACGTAACGTCTCCGTTCCCTACTCAGGGAACGAGGGTTACATACGTAACCGAGACGTTATTTCAACAAAAATACATAAAATGTGAAGTGTCACACAGGGAATTGTGGGAATGTCAATTTACGGTTTTTCACTGTAAATTATACAATGATTTGTTCTTTTTCACTTTCAAAAGCTGTAAATTTAACGGTATTTTACTGTACAATTATATCACAGTTATTTATCTTGTATAGTACGGAAACTTTCTGTTTACCAATTAACAGTTTTGTAGCATTTTTACAGTATTTTACCGTTACAATCACAGTTATTTTTTACAGTGTACCTTTTTTTCCTCATTACTGTAATTCCGTAAATTACTACAGACTATTGAAGCAAACTGCTGATTTTCATTTACCTTAAAGAATTGTAATGTTCTAAAAATTGACTGTTTTTTACAATCACTTTGCTTTTATTTTCAGAACCTTGATGTCATTGTGTTAACTCTAGACACAAAACTCAAAACGGTTATCACTTGTAGCACAGCCTGTGTTACAAGTGATAACCGTTTTGAGTTTTGTTAGAGTTTTGTCTATTGTTCAAAACATTGCATTTCAGCATTCACATCTTTAAAGAAATCTTGCACTTGCACAATCACTGGTTCAAAAAACAAATTTACTGTGAAATACCATTGAAACATAACTATAGATCACCCACATACAAGCTACTGATAGTTTCACTGTGTCATTGTTCGTACAATCATTAAATATTGTAGGAAAAAATAGGTGATTCAAGTTTCATTATGGCACTACATGTAAAGTAAACACATCTCTGTACAGTAAAAATACTGCAGTAGTAGAGAGAATACAGATATAGTGGAATTATTGAACAAAGTGTGTATTATATTTATGCAAAACACTACAGTACAATCACAACATAGTTTTATTGGAATCAAAGCAAAAATATATAATATAATGCTACATCCATGGATATTGTAGTCGAATTGGTTCATGCACCATGCTAATTGGTGCAAATGAATCTCATCTTGAAACTTTCATGATTTATTGTAAACATGGAATATTGTGTGTCTGTTTCCACAATTATGAGTTAAGAGTAATGCAACAGTTACTTATCATTTTGAGCAGTTGTATCAATTGATAGTTAGATCATTGTAAGGAAGTGAATAGACACTCATTTGAAATGTAATGTGTGAATTGCCTTTTGGAATAGTTGTACTTTGATGTTAAGTTGTGTCATATTGAACAGGTGATTTATGTTGAATGCACAAATTATCTAAGTTGTATGTGTATTGTATCCAAGTAATTGAGAAATGGGTTACAGTTATGAAAAATGTGCAATTAGTTCATTGATTGTGAGTTCCCTTTCAAGGGAACTTCGAGCTGTGTTGTCAAACGCGATGGGAACGCTCTGTGTGATTGCGTCGTGAAGCGTCTGTACAATCAGTTCAATGAAAGAGTAGGACGTCAGGTGATGTCATTGACCAGGAAACTATAAACCACCCTTGAGAACAGACCGCGACTGCTTCTGTAGCCTTCAGCAAGCGATCTCTGTACTCTGTCCTTGTCTATTTATTATTGTTTGTCAAAGCCAAGAAAAGAAATATATATCACTATCTATATTTATGGCAAGCAAGATTATAGACGCTGTGTGGTTCCCTGCCCTTGTTACATCACAGGTGGGGACACACATCAGCTATTTGTTGTAATGTTTGGGAGTGGAGCATGCCAGCAGTCAGTTCTCGAGGGAGGTGACTGTGGGCCAGGCACGTGCAGAGGGGGGGGCTTTGGGTGCTCGAGCACCTGCCCTTTTGCCCCTTGGTGCCCAAAGTGCCCTTTTGTCAAGACAAAATTTCCTCTCCTTTTTTTTGTATTTAAAGGCACTTTTGTGGATGCCTGCCCCATCTAACTAGTAGTAAAATGAATGAATAATAATTTAGCTGTAAATAAAATGACCCACATGATGACCTTTCACCTGATTCCTCACGCTGCACGCGCATTTTTTAATATCGCGCGGCTACGCGCAATCGCGCATTCCCAGAGGATATCTTCAACTCTTGCGGCTGCTGGTAAGTGGTGTTCTATTCTCAGCGAAGTGATTTTGATGTTTGTTTACTTATTATAATTATTTTACTAGAACGACGTGAAGAGAGCATGCAGAGAGATGTTGTTTGTATTGCTGTGTGTAGGCTGTAGAAGTAACGTTAGCTTGCTGTTTGAGGGAGAAAAGTTTCATGGGCGTGGAGGGGTGTTATTTGACTAAAAACTATTATTTGTACTTTAAACTATTATTATTATTACAGTATTTATTTAAAAAATTATTTTCACATAAAAATTATTATCACAACTCTGGTAAGTTATCACATAGGCTTACCAGTTAGTATCTTATGTTTTGTGTGCAGAAGCCTGTGTGAACATCTGCCCTAGTAACGTTACTATTATATACTATTATTGTATTATTATACTATAGCAGCCTGGGCAGAATCTGTAGCTTTAGCAGGTCAGTGAACTAGTGAGCCAGTTCCAAACACTGTTAGCAATCTTTACATCTTGTCATGGTCACATAAAAATGGTTTAATCAGCTAATAACCTATATTTCTGTTTATTTTAATGTCTACAGTCTCAGATCAACTCCAGCAGTATCAGCAGTAACAACATCAACAGCAAAGGCAGCAAACTCACTTAAGGACTTAAGTAAGAATTAACCATAACAGGCATCACATTAATGTTAAAAATCTTGTAAAGTATTAATTGCTGTTTCTGTTTGCTTTGTTTTTATTTTCATTGTATAAAATGTAACTCTTGTATTTTTGTAAATCACTTTTTGCCATGAAAATAGCCACAGATGCTGATATGCCATTAAATAAAACTATACTGTACTGCACGAAACATGGGCCAGGTTGATTTTGTCCTATACAGTTCACTATAACAGCTGTTCTTTATTATTCTGTATAACAGAGAAGAAAAAGCCATCAGGTTGGGACAACTTAAGATACTTCAGTTTCTAATCCCAGAGTTATATATAAATATATAAATTATATATATATATATATATATATAAATTATTTTTTTGCATTTTAAACTTTAAAATTGTCTTTTCTGTTCTGTTTCTTTTTCAAATCTGCATCAATGCATTTGCTGCTGTATCGATGCAGAATCATCTGTATTGATATATTACTGTATTGATATTTTGAGCACAGCCCTATAAAGCCTTGTTTCCATGTGCCCCATTTTATACTTTGAGCACCTGCCCCTCCAGAGGTCTCTGCACGGCCCTGCTGTGGGCATTGCGAGAAGCTGTCCGCAAGGACGCTCTGCTCCTGCCGGGCGTTCTCCGAGGAGGACAGTTCGGTTCGCGTTCCCCACGCGGGTCTCTCTGTTGCCGAGGCACGGAGACGACTCGCATTTCGGGGTTCGCAAATGGATCTGACAGCGGGGGTTGGGACGGGCTCAGCTCTATCTCAGCTTTCACATGCCAGATCTAGTGTGACTGCAATTTCCAGTTCCAAAGAATTGGTATCGTTAATGTTTTGTTTTAAAAAGAAAGAGTACAAAACAAAACAAATAAAAATGTTAAGAGAAAGGCAGATGTTTGAGTTTTAAATGAATAAATAAATAAGTCAGCTCATATCTGCTGAATAAAGTGGAGCTTTTAAAAGGAGGTTTTATTTGTGCTTTTGCCAGATAAAATTTTAGTGGCTAGCTGAACATTATGAGATTGAATTTAAATAAGAGTTTTTAGATTAAATTTATCTTAAAAACTAGAAAACTCTGTATCTCAGCCTAATCGTCTGGGTTTATATTTTGTGTATTTAATCCCCAGATGTCTAATTATAGCAATGTTTGGGTATTAAGTAGGCTATTATGGTTTTTCAGTGCCTCGGGTTAAAGAGACGCTTGCGAGCTTTCTCTCTCCCGAGTCGGTGTCATCGTTATTAACCCCGACGTTACCCACCAGCCATCATAAAATAATGAATACATTTTTATTAGGCAGCCCTGGTGGGTATGGAATGAGTGTGAGGACTCTCTGAGGAAGGTCGCAGTGCTGCCAGTTCGGTTGTTCCCGCTGGTGGCCACAGAATTATATGTGTATATATATATATGTTTTTTCCAATATAAAGATAATGGGAAAACAAAGATATAAATATGTCTGTTCTTCTGGACGCTCCGCTTTCAAGAAAACTATGAAATAATCCATTCAGCGGTGTTTTAGAGGTTTCTTCCTCACCAATGTTCCTGAGACTGCTGGACGAGAGCAGTCTCGGCCCATTAATCTCCTCGCAGCGCAAGGTGCAAAACAGAACAGTCTAGCCAGTTAGAGATATGCAAGATCTGAGGACTGTTTTATCTCTAAAAAAGCTTGGACAAAGGAGAAGCCCTGACGCTGAGGCGGTCAGGCTTCTAAGGGGGGTCCCCTCTGGGGTAGGGACAGTTTTGAGAAATCGTTTCTCCTCAGTGCCCTTTGGGGTGCGACTCTCTGAGGAGGGTCGCAGCACTGACGGTTTGGTTTCCCTGCCGGTTCACCGTTTCAGGGCACCAAGGTCTCAGTGTCCCCAAACGAGCCTTAAAAAAGGGCAGTCAGTTCGGTTTCCCTGCCGGTTCGCCGTTTCAGGGCGCCGAGGTGCCTGCTTTATCCAACGGTCCTCCGAGGAACTAAGCTAGTTGAGAGGTAGGCAAGATCTGAGGACTGTCATCATCTCTAATAAAGCTTAGACAAGAAGTCCTGTCGCAAAAAAAAATGAGGCTATCAGGCTTCTGAGGGCTCCTTCCGGGGCAGGGACGGTTTTGAGAAATCGTTTCTCCTCTGCAACCTCTGGGGTGCGACTCTCTGAGGAGGGTCGCAGCGCTGCCAGTTCGGTTGTTTCCTGCCGGTTCGCCGTTCAGGACGCCGAGGTGTCGGCGTCCCCATACGATCCTCAGAGGAGGGTCGTAGAGCGGTCAGTTTGGTTGCTCCCTGTCGGTTCGCCGCTTCAGGGCACCAAAATGATTGTTCAAGCAAATCCAGAGGCCAGTCTTGAGAGACTGGTTCCCCTAGTAGAATTTCTGGCAGCGTGGAAACTACTGTCACACATTTCTCAGTGGGTCCTGCACACAATAGAAAAGGGTTTCAGAATTCAGTTCGGTTCTCGTCCGCCCAGATTTCTAGGGGTCCTCCTCGTAGTGGTGGACCCGAGCAGGGTTTGGTTATGGAGCAGGAAGTATTGACACTTCTGTAAAAGGAGCTGTAGAAGGGATTCCTCCCAGCAGACAGCCATTACTTCATTGTTTCTGAAAGACGATGAGGTGTTGCGTCCTACTCTGGACCTGTGTCAATTAAACAGCAGGTTTCAGAATCTTAAGTTCAATATGCTTACGTTAAATATGATTGTGTCACAGATTCAGCCCGAGGACAGGTTTCTCTCAATAAACTTAAGGGACGCTTACTTATCTTTCCATCCTCATCACAGGAGGTCCCTGAGGTTTGCTTTCGGGGGCGAAGCATACCAATATCGGCTTCTCCCATTCAGCCAAGGTTTCTCACCCCACACCTTTGTTTTCAATATGCGTGGATGCAGCTCTGGCTCCTCTGGACTCCAGGGCATTTGCGTATTATACTATCAATGATTGATTGATCCTAGCTCAATCTGAGCATGTGGCAGTTCAGCATTGAGATGTCGTTCTGTCTCATTTTAAGATGTTGGGGGTTGTTGCTCAACGCCAAGAAGAGTGTGCTCTAAGGACCACTATTCTAGGTGTAGCCTTTTACAGCAGTAAATGGGGTATATATCATGGCAGCTGTGTCCAACGTAATTAATTTTGGCCTTCTGTACATGAGACCCATGCAGTGATGGCTCAGGACCAAGGGGTTTTCTCCGAGGAGAAAAACGTTTTTCGCATGATCAAGGTCACGCGGCTTTGCCTTCGTGCTTCGGTCTTGTGGAAGAACCCTGGTTCCTCGCCCAGGCCCACTTTTGGGGGCTTCTTGTCGACACATAATGTTATCGACGGATGCTTCCCTCACAAGTTGGGGGGTATATCTAGGCCAGTTACTCACTGTCAAGCATTTTTTAGACTGGTGTCTCTCATGGCAGCAGTGTCCAACGTAGTTACTTTTGGCCTTTTGTACATGAGACCCATGCAGTGATGGCTCAGGACCAAGGGGTTTTCTCCGAGGAGAAAAACGTTTCACATGATCAAGGTCACGCGGCTTTGCCTTCGTGGTTCGGTTATGTCAAAGAACCTTGGTCCCTCGCCCAAGCCCAGTTTTTGGGGGCTTCTTGTCGATGCATAATGCTATCGACGGATGCTTCCCTCACAAGTTGGGGGTGATCATGAGTGGTCGCTCGGCGAATGGTACTTGGCAGGACCATCTACCTTTTAGCACATAATTGGCTAAAAGTGATGGCGGTATTCCCGAAAATCTCAATACTTCCTGCCAGACCCTAGGGGTCACTATGTGTTTGTCCTTTCGGATAAAACACTGATGGTCTCGTATATCGGAGCAGATATCCTGTTGAGGCAGGGGCTGAGGCCCAGGGAATGGAGACTCACCCCCGAGGTGGTGGAGCTTCTTAGGGAGAACTTTGGTCAAACTAAAGTCAGTCGACATTTCACATCGTTGGTACAACGCATTGCTCTATTTGGTTCTCCCTCACACATCCAGCTCTGCTTGGACTGGATGTGATGTATTAGGTTTGGTTAACACTACACCGGTACGCATTTCCCGATATCTTTGCTCCCGGGAGTTCACCCTCATTTGGAGTTTGGATACTGTGGCTTGGCCTCTGAGGGGGGCCGGCTCATATAATTCTGTCTCTCGACTGAAGTCGTTGAGACCATTATCCAATCCAGAGCTGCTTCCACGAGAGAAACTATATGCATTGAAATGGAAATTATTCTTCATCTGGTGTGGTGAACGTCACCAAGATCCTGTTAACTGCCCTGTTGGTACAGTTCTTGATTTCTTGCAAGACTGTTTCTCTGCTGGATTATCTCCTTCTACCTTAAAGGTTTACGTGGCGGCTGTATCGTCCAACCACACCCCTCTGGGGGGTACTTCTATCGGGAGAGATCCTCTAATTACTAGTTTTTCTCGGTGGTACATGAGGTTGAGACCTGCACTGCACTCAGAGCACCGGCTTGGGATTTGGCCATTGTACTTGAGGGTCTGGCTTTGGCTCCCTTTGAGCCCATTGAAGAGGTTTCAAAAAAATTCCTCACTTTGAAAACATTTCTCCTTGCTGTTTAATTTACCAGAGATTAGGAGATTTGCATGCCCTGTCTGTTGCTCCTTTATGCCTGGAATCTGCACCGGGTATGGTGAAAGCATTTCTATACCCTAGACCGGGTTATACTCCTTAGGTCCCAGTTAATTTTTTGGGGCCTTATAGTGCTGCAGGCCTTTTATCCTCCACCTTTTAATACCCCAGATCAGGAACGACTGAACCTGTTATGTCCAGTTCGGGCATTAGATACCTATGTTCACAGAGCTGCCCTGTGGCGTACGTCTAAACAATTATTTGTCTGCTTTGGGTCACTCAGGAAAGAGTCCCCCTGCATCTAAACAGGTTATGAGCAAATGGATAGTCGAGGCTATATCATTGGCTTATGAAGCGGCTGAACAGCTTTCACCTATGGTTGTTTGGGCCCATTCTACTAGAAGTATGGCGGCCTCTACGGCCTTTATTCCGAGTGTTTCCCTTCTTGATATTTGTAATGCGGCAGGATGTCCTCTCCGCATACATTTGTCAGATTTTATGACTCTCCACTCCTGGGGCTAGGTTGCTTGCTTCTTAGTGTGCGCAAGGACTTCACACAGAACGGGCATTTCTCAGCATGGCGTAGTGGGTATGGGGTTTCCAGCGTGTTTGACAACGCAGCTCAATGTTCCCTTGAAAGGGAACGGTTCCCTGAGAGGGAACGAGAGCTGCGTTCTCCTGCCATACTTTGCATGCCTTGATCGACTTGCTTCAGGCCTTTCCAGACGCTGTCGCGGTCTGATCTCAAGGGTGGTTTATAGTTTCCTGGTCAATGACGTCACCTGACGTCCTACTCTCTCATTGGACTGATTGCAATGCAATGCATGCAGTCCAATGCATGGTGGGAGCCATGGATGCATTTTGATTGGTGGCTCCCGTCATGCACTGAAACATGAATGTATTGTGTGATTATCACCATTCTGGAGATTAGTATGTATATTCTTGATATCTGTGTGGGATTTTAAAACCTTCAGAATAGTAAAGCACTGTTGGAATTATCTACTGTAATAAAAATGAATAAAACGTTGGCATACTCAGTTCATAATGCTGGTTGAGTGAATCAAGACATTACAATATTTAATTTCATCATTTAAACATTACCATCATGACCTGGGCTGTGTTTCCCAAAAGCATTTTAAGCCTAACCTGATCGTGGAACAATTGCAACCAAAGGTCTGTACGATCTACTTTGGCTTTCGGGAAACACAGCCCATGTTATGGTTTCTCTTGCAGTAACACATGTTCTTTTTTTAAACACAGAGTTAGAGCAGCTAGAGGAAAAACTAATTTTAAAAAGCAAAGGGTCAAGAGCCCAACTAAAGCAAACACAGATCACGATAATGGTGACAAATTCAAAATGGCTGACTTCCTGATGAGTTTAGGTTATGGGTTCTTGAGGCTTTTTTGTGCGTTTGGACATGCTAGATGTTCCAGAGAAATTCCGTGCATGTAGGTTGAACGTGGGCGAGGGGCTAATTTTTTCCAATTTTCTAGGTGGCACTAGCGAGCGATTTTGGCCCGCCAATCCGCAAAACCCACAAAAAACGAAATTTTTCACCAGTCCTGACATGCGTGCCAAATTTGGTGAGTTTTTGAGCATGTTGCGGCCGCGAAAATGGCGCTTACTTTGCAGAAAAAAGACAAATTAAAGCTGCAAGCAGCGATGGGCGGGCCCACGCACCTGTAGTGCGTCGGGGTGTGAGGCGGCCACGTTGCATATTTTGCAGCTCAGCCGGTGCGGCTGTGAATTTGCTACGCTGCTTCATTAAAGGTCACTTCCTGTTGCTAGCAGGTGGCGCTTTGACTGTGGGTGAATGTCGGCATGTAGATTTGTTCAGGGCGGGACTCTTGTCAAATGTGTTCAATTTGGTGCAGATCTGGGCATTTACAGCCAAGTTACTACAACTTCCTGTTTCATGGCGAATCATCGACGCCACGGACACGCCCATCGACGAAAACGCGCAGATAGCACAACTTTACATCGTCAATGCCTTTAGAAGGCACAGCAGAAATATGAAGTTGGTCCGACTAAATCCCTAGGAGGAGTTAGTTAAAGTACGTAATGAGTATATCATCCAAAAATGGTGGTAAAAATAGAAATGGACGACTTCCTGTTGAGTTTAGGGCATCGCTCCAAGAGACTTTTCTGTGCATCTGGACATGGTAGATGTACCACAGAAATTTCGTACATGTCGGTCAAACAAGCGGCGGGGGCTGCTTCGTTAAAAGTCACTTCCTGTTGCCAGCAGGTGGCGCTATGACTGTGGGTGAATGTCGGCATGTAGATTTGTTCAGGACGGGACTCTTGTCAAATGTGTCAAATTTCGTGCAGATCTGGGCATTTACAGCCAAATTACTACAACTTCCTGTTTCATGGCGAATCTTCGACGCCCAATGACGAAAACGCGCAGATAGCACAACTTTACATCGTCAATGCCTTTAGAAGGCACAGCAGAAATTTGAAGTTGATACGACTAAATCCCTAGGAGGAGTTCGTTAAAGTACGGAGTGTGTAAATCGTCCAAAAATGGCCACCAAATTCAAAATGGCGGACTTCCTGTCGAGTTTAGGGTATGGGTTCTTGAGGCTTTTTTGTGCATCTTGATATGATACACGTCCCCACCAAATTTCGTGCATGTAGGTTGAACGTGGACGAGGGGCTAATTTTTTCCAATTTTCTAGGTGGCGCTAGCGTGCCATTTTGCCACGCCCATCCGCGAAACCCACAAAATACGAAATTTTTCAAATTTAAGCTCCGAAAACAGTAAAAACCCTGAACAGTAAGCTCCGAAAATGGCGCTTACTTTGCAGAAAAAAATAAAAAAATAAAATAACCCTAACAGTTTCAATAGGGTCCTCGCACTGTTAGTGCTCGGGCCCTAAAAATAATCATAACAGTTTCAATAGGGTCCTCGCACTGTTAGTGCTCGGGCCCTAATAACCCTAACAGTTTCAATAGGGTCCTCGCACTGTTAGTGCTCGGGCCCTAACAATAGGGCCTTCGCCCTTTCAGGGCTTGGGCCCTAATAAATAATCCTAAGGAAAACAATAGGTCCTTCGCCCTTTCAGGGCTTGGGCCCTAATAATCAGAAGGAAAACAATAGGGCCTTCCCCCTTTCAGGGCTTGGGCCCTAATTAACTGAAATAAAACTTTTCAATTTCAATCTCAAGCAGCAAATTTGCCCAAAGACCATACAGTAATGAAGGTTACACATAATCTCAGTTCTTCAGCTGTTTCTGCTGTCTACTGAGGATCCATCTGTATGCCGAGATATGTGTCCAACCCTCTGAAGAGAGAGCAGGAAGTTTACCCACAATTCCCAGATTGACAGTGACGTATCGCCTGAAACACTCGTATCGATCTGTCTCACAAACTGCAGGAGAAGCACAAGCATGTCGAGTTCAGTCCGCTTTGAAACTAATTCTTCACTTCTGAGTCTCAACGTGACATGAACCTCAGGTAAACACTTTTCCTTCACAGGAAACTGTAAACAAAGAACTGAAGTAGCCCTTTAGCTTTAGAAAGAGACAGACAGATGGCAAGACAGACAGACAGAGAGAGCGAAATCGCTTCTATCAGCTTTTTTTTTTTTTTTTTTTTGTCAAAGAGTTCCAGTTTGGCCCGGAACGGCCGGGCCAGAATGCCGCACAACTCTTGACACCTGAAATCTGCCCATCGGTAGAGGCCATTTATCACTTTAATAAGAGGTGTCACGTTTGTGAAAGAAAGAGCAAGCCGGCCGAAAGGACTTGCATCATGTTTTTCTCCGACTCAGAGCTGCTATCTGCGCACAATAAGCCTCTAATGGGGTTTGTGTAAAAGTGTTTAGCTCTCAGCGCTGGAGGTGCCCAAAACCATTTCACTTTGATGACAATAATTTAGGCTTCCAGACGGGTTTGATAAGGAACGGCAATATTACGGATTGGACTTTGCTGAGTTGAATTTTCCATATCCTGTAATATGTATTCATGAGCTCAAGTTTAGAAGCGAGACAAATATGAAATATGAATGCTTTTACACAGCCAGTTCTTTAAATGCAGTTTGGACTGTCTGAAGCCCATCACTACTGATCACATTAAAGTTTGCTGAGAATGGGATTCATCCTAGTTGCATCTTTGTTTAAAAGTCTCCATATGTCCTTTATCAAAACTCTAAATGTGTGACCTGTGCTGGCAAAACGAGTCGGAATGCACACAGGCTAATTGCGAGCTATAGGCAAAACAAGTGAAAAATGTCATGAATTTGAGGTTCACACAAATTAGTTAATTAAGCCTGAGGGCTGTTTCACAAAAGCAGAATTTAGAAATCCAGGATAAGAGATAAAGCTGGGCTTGACCTAGTGTGATCAGTGCATCCTGGCTTTATGAGTTTCACAAAGGCCAAACCAGGCTCAGGAGGAGCGGCTATGTCAAGCCAGGTGTAAGTAATTCAGATAAGTGGGAGTCAACAGCTTTCTTCAACAGACCACACAGTCCATCACAGATTCATTGATGCTACAATGGATAAGTTGCGTGCGCCATACTTCAAGTGTTGGGTGTAACTAATTACTAAGTAATTAGTTACTGTAATTTCATTACTTTTCCTTGAAAATGTAAAGTAAGGGATTACTCTTAATTTATCTGTAATTTATTTACAGTTACTTCTGATGTAATTGAGGTAAAAACTGTGTATAGATCAATCCGACCTCACAGCGATTCGTATGCATTTTATGAGGTGTCTAAATATTACGACCGCACTCGTACAAATTCGTATGAATTATTGTAAAATATGTATGAAAAAAGTGTGAAATGTCATGAGATCAGACATAAAACAGTAGTGGGTTTAACATCAAAATGTAGCCTATTGTCTGATGCTAAAAAGTATGTTTTTATAGCTAATGTAACCTTCTCCACCTTGGTCAGTTTAAGGATAATTCATGCAATTTTATAGTATTTATTTGAAAGAATTAAAACAGATTCATGCCTCTCCTTGTATTTATTTGAAAGAATTAAAACAGATTCATGCCTCTCCTTGTATTATTCAGCTGGTTGATATGGGATTTTGAAAGTAATTAGTAATTAAAAGTAATTAAATACTTTTTAGAGAGAGTAATTAGTACAGTAATCTAATTACACTGTTGAAGAGGTAATTAGTAACTAGTAATTAATTACTTTTTTAGAGTAACTTACCCAACACTGCTGACAGCTGATTAATTTATGTTACACAGCTTATTAATGTTCCTCTTTTTTGTTACACATCCCCAGAAAAGCAGTAGGGTAGAGTGGGAGAAAACGCCCCCCAAGGGGCATAGTTTCTCTTTATCATAATTACTACAGTAACATATTTCTGTTCATCAAAGTCTTTATTTTACACTTTAATGCAGTATAACTAGGCCGTAAAATCAAAATATTTGAACAAAACATGAAAAAATTACTTCAAGTGAGCATTAGCTAGCTTGGTGAATGCAATGATGGAAGGTGGTTAGGTGACCCAATGATAAAACACAGTGACTTTTAATGCATTTATGTAATATATTTCACTATTAATACTAATTTATGTTTAATATTTATTTAGGGTGTTCTGTTTATCTTGATGATAGTGATGAACAAATACTACATCAATTATAGACCTCGTGTAGAAATCAAAATATTCAAATGTTATAAATTTGGCTATTTCCTACATTCCTGAAATAAATATTAATAGGTATATATATTATGTTGTTGCATTACTTGTCTTTTACTTTTAGAGATTAAAAACTATGTTCATTTTGCTGTTGATCTATGAAGGAAACTGGTTGGTAAGAAAGGGGGCATTTTACCCCACCTTGGGGGGTGTTTTACCCCACCGCTGGGGCAAAACGCCCCCTTTGTACAAAAATATTTTCAGTCAAAAAACAAATTAATTATGAAGGTTGAGCAATTTTAATATTTGGTAAATAACTCCTGCCAAAGACACTCAAAACTGGGATGGCAATTCTAGTCACATTTATGTTTTGTTTTACAGTAATGTCACATTTTCCTTAAGGGGGGCATTTTCCTCCACTTCTACCCTAACGCTCTTGCAGGTAATTGTCGGGAAAAGCCAATGTGTCGGACCTGTCCCGAAACACTCTTTCACGTCTGAAAGGCCTTCTCAATATAAGTGTCACGGGGTATGGTGCAGGAGATCAGGAGTGCAGGCGGAAGGAATAGGAGGAGTCCAGATTCACACGGAAGGTAACATTTAATTCAGGAAACAGGCAAGGATACGGGGTAACATTCGACATCGACCGACAACCATTGAGTAAACAGAGGGAACTAAATACACAGAATAATCAAACATAATGGGGTGAGAACAGGTGAAACAGATGATGATGACGAGGAACAGGTGGCTGATGAGGGAGTGAACACGGGATAGGGTGACGAGAGGATCCTGGGAAGTGTAGTGCTGCTGACGGGACAAACAGGTGAAGACGAAGACTGTGACAGAACTCCCCCCTCCCGGGAGGCGTGACCTCACGGCGCAGACCAGAGGAAGGAGGGGGGACGAACTGAGGGCTGAGAGGGGTGTGGCCAGGGTGGAGCAGGCTGAGGGCGTGGCCAGGGCGAAGCAGGCTGAGGGCGTGGCCAGGGCGGAGCAGGCTGAGGGCGTGGCCAGGGCGGAGCAGGCTGAGGGCGTGGCCAGGGCGGAGCAGGCTGAGGTCGAGACCAGGGCGAAGCAGGCTGAGGGCGAGACCAGGGCGAAGCAGGCTGAGGGCGAGACCAGGGCGAAGCAGGCTGAGGGCGTGGCCAGGGCGGAGCAGGCTGAGGGCGTGGCCAAGGCGGGGCAGGCTGAGGGCGAGACCAGGGCGAAGCAGGCTGAGGGCGAGACCAGGGCGGAGCAGGCGGGACGGTCTCCGGCACAGGCTGGACGTTCTCTGGCGCTGGCTGGACGGTCTGTGGCGTTGGCAGGACGGTCTCTGGGGCTGGGCTGGTCGGGCCCAGCGAAGAAGAGAGCTCGGCCTCGGAGAGACTGGACGGAACCAGCAGTGATGAGTGTTCAGTCTCTGGAGGGCTGGACGGAACCAGCAGTGAAGAGCGTTCAGTCTCTGGAGGGCTGGACGGAACCAGCAGTGAAGAGCGTTCAGTCTCTGGAGGGCTGGACGGAACCAGCAGTGAAGAGCGTTCAGTCTCTGGAGAGCTGGACGGAACCAGCAGTGAAGAGCATACTGTCTCTGGAGGACTGGACGGAACCAGCAGTGAAGAGCGTTCAGTCTCTGGAGGGCTGGACGGAACCAGCAGTGGAGAGCATACTGTCTCTGGAGGGCTGGACGGAACCAGCAGTGAAGAGCGTTCAGTCTCTGGATGGCTGGACGGAACCAGCAGTGAAGAGCATACAGTCTCTGGAGGGCTGGACGGAACCAGCGGTGAAGAGCATTCAGCCTCCGGAGAGCCGGACGGAACCAGCAGTGAAGAGCATTCATTCTCTGGAGGGCTGGACGGAACCAGCAGTGAAGAGCATACAGTCTTTAGAGGGCTGGACGGAACCAGCAGTGAAGAGCAGTCAATCTCTGGAGGGCTGGACGGAACCAGCAGTGAAGAGCATTCATTCTCTGGAGGGCTGGACGGAACCAGCAGTGAAGAGCACACAGTCTTTAGAGGGCTGGACGGAACCAGCAGTGAAGAGCACACAGTCTTTAGAGGGCTGGACGGAACCAGCAGTGAAGAGCGTTCAGTCTCTGGAGGGCTGGACGGAACCAGCAGTGAAGAGCATTCATTCTCTGGAGGGCTGGACGGAACCAGCAGTGAAGAGCACACAGTCTTTAGAGGGCTGGACGGAACCAGCAGTGAAGAGCGTTCAGTCTCTGGAGGGCTGGACGGAACCAGCAGTGAAGAACGTTCAGTTTCTGGAGGGCTGGACGGAACCAGCAGTGAAGAGCATTCAGTCTCTGGAGGGCTGGACGGAACCAGCAGTGAAGAGCATACAGTCTCTGGAGGGCTGGACGGAACCAGCAGTGAGGAGCATACTGTCTCTGGAGGGCTGGACGGAACCAGCAGTGAAGAGCATTCAGTCTCTGGAGGGCTGGACGGAACCAGCAGTGAGGAGCATACTGTCTCTGGAGGGCTGGACGGAACCAGCGGTGAAGAGCATACAGTCTCTGGAGGGCTGGACGGAACCAGCAGTGAGGAGCATACTGTCTCTGGAGGGCTGGACGGAACCAGCAGTGAAGAGCATTCAGTCTCTGGAGGGCTGGACGGAACCAGCAGTGAGGAGCATACTGTCTCTGGAGGGCTGGACGGAACCAGCAGTGAGGAGCATACTGTCTCTGGAGGGCTGGACGGAACCAGCAGTGAAGAGCATTCAGTCTCTGGAGAGCTGGACGGAACCAGTAGTGAAGAACATTTTGTCTCTGGAGAGCTGGACGGAACCAGCGGTGAAGAGCATTCAGTCTCTGGAGAGCTGGACGGGACCAGCGGTGAAGAGCATTGAGTCTCTGGAGAGCTGGACGGAACCAGCGGTGAAGAGCATTCAGTCTCTGGAGAGCTGGACGGAACCAGCGGTGAAGAGCATTCAGTCTCTGGAGAGCTGGACGGAACCAGCGGGGAAGAGCATTCAGTCTCTGGAGAGCTGGACGGAACCAGCGGTGAAGAGCATTCAGTCTCTGGAGAGCTGGACAGAACCAGCGGTGAAGAGCATTCAGTCTCTGGAGAGCTGGACGGGACCAGCGGTGAAGAGCATTCAATCTCTGGAGAGCTGGACGGAACCAGCGGGTAAGAGCATTCAGTCTCTGGAGAGCTGGACGGAACCAGCGGTGAAGAGCATTCAGTCTCTGGAGAGCTGGACGGAACCAGCGGTGAAGAGCATTCAGTCTCTGGAGAGCTGGACGGAACCAGCGGTGAAGAGCATTCAGTCTCTGGAGAGCTGGACGGAACCAGCGGTGAAGAGCATTCAGTCTCTGGAGAGCTGGACGGAACCAGCGGTGAAGAGCATTCAGTCTCTGGAGAGCTGGACGGGACCAGCAGTGAAGAGCGTTCAATCTCTGGAGAGCTGGACGGAACCAGCGGTGAAGAGCATTCAGTCTCTGGAGAGCTGGACGGAACCAGCGGTGAAGAGCATTCAGTCTCTGGAGAGCTGGACGGAACCAGCGGTGAAGAGCATTCAATCTCTGGAGAGCTGGACGGGACCAGCGGTGAAGAGCATTCAGTCTCTGGAGAGCTGGACGGAACCAGCGGTGAAGAGCATTCAGTCTCTGAAGAGCTGGACGGGACCAGCGGTGAAGAGCATTCAATCTCTGGAGAGCTGGACGGGACCAGCGGTGAAGAGCATTCAATCTCTGGAGAGCTGGACGGAACCAGCGGTGAAGAGCATTCAGTCTCTGGGGAGCTGGACGGAACCAGCAGTGAAGAGCGTTCAATCTCTGGAGAGCTGGACGGAACCAGCGGTGAAGAGCATTCAGTGCACTCACAACCGAAAACAAACACGCGGAGAATGCACGTCCGAATCCCAACACAAAAGTGAAACCAAACTAGACAGATGTGCCGTGATTCAAACACCACGCCCGCACATGTAACAAGACACCTGACATCGACGGAAGAGATGTGGGAATTAGGTTGAACTGTAAAATATCTGATGAAAATTGCAAATACTAAGAAATATGTTACAGCAGTTCGTCTTTCGAGTAAAATACACACAAAAATCCGCGACGAGACTGAACACGAAGTCTTTAAACTAGCTTCCGCGTCAGCGATATTTTTATTGGGTGAAATCGCTGTCAATCAAAAGGAGATGCAATCCTCCAATCATCACGCGGACGCCCGGACGCCAGGCCAGCCCACTTCCCTATTCACCCCAGAGACGCCCGGCGTCCGTGGGCGGGACATAATCGCACCATTTATCCAATGACCGTCTAGTTTAACAGCACTGAAAAAAACTGTTGATCACCCTCACCCTCATCCAACTAATCTGTCATTTATTTTGGTTTTGATGATAAATAGAGTCAGCCTCCAAAAGTTATAACCTGTCGTGTGATTTTTTTCTCATCATCTATGTATGACTTGAAGTCAATGGACGCCGAGCTTCAACGGGGAAATGCCATAGGAAAATGCATGCACTGTGACGCGCTACAGGTATGCATGAGAAGGAGATCAAGTCAGCCGACCTGCTATTTGTTGCTTATTCTGAACGAACTCGTGTTCGAGATTACCGTGTTCTAACGCATTTTTACTCATTAAAATGTTAACACAATAGTACACATTTGATCATTATTTGCTTGACATTATAGGGGAAGCTGAGCTTCCCTTGCAGTCTTAAAGAAATCTCCACTGGTCAAATCCCACACTGGTGATGAATTCAAATTCAAAAATTGCGCCCTTGAGAAGAGTTACGTCATGTTTTACGGCAGTGATATCAAACGTTCATTGGCTCTTCCCTGCTTCGTCACAGATTGCGACATGAAGGACTCGGTTACGGTTAGTTTATTTGAAATGGAGCGAAGCTGCGAATCGAAGCCGGATTAAAATTTTCATTGATTATTATTTTAAATTCTGCTCTGTACTTCATACAAAACTATTACAATACTGCCAGAGAGGACTGCGACTGCAACGCTTTATCATGTGAACGGCTTTTGGTATCAGTTTTGACATTTTAGCAATAAATAAATTATTGTGATTATACTTGTCTGTTAGTTATGTTTTTCTTCATAATTGTAGTTTACGTAGTTTTAAGGAATTGTTATGGGTAGGTTTAGGGGTAGGAGTAGGATTGGTGGCTCAAAATATATTTTAATGCTATATTGTTAATAAAACTGGCATTTCCCAACACATCTGTCCATTACGTTTTATCCTTAAATTCTGTATGTTATTAGGGAAATTATACAGACTATGATATAGAATATACGTAAATAGTTAACGTTTTGTAGCTGTATAAACGTAATAATGTTACGTTTAAATGTTGCAGATACGTATATATTCCACGTTTCAGCATCTATCCAAACGTACTAAAAAGTATGTTTTCTATCTTTACAAAAAACATAAAATACCAATGTATTAATAATGAGACCAGGCTGTTACCTGGTATTTTCCCTATTGCTCCAGTTTGTGAATACACTGAACTTGATTTGTAGATATTTATTTTATAACATGGGGAGAATTTGTAAATGCACTGATTTTGTTGATGACTTGATAATTTGTTAATGCGAAGTACATACGCTATAAACTGTCAACTAAACTTCACATGTGTTTCACTTTATTTGGATAGTCACAAGGAACCAGTAGTGGTTCTAGGCACGGGCGAACGGGCAGTCGTCCGGGGAGGAATTTCTTCATGTCACATGGGGGGCGGCACGAGCAGTTAAAAAAATTCCTCTGTGCCGCAAAGTTTTTCTATTTTTTATCATTTCGATTCAATTATTGGCAATGGCGCCCTGCTTGCTGAGAAGGTGCCGTGCGCAGAAGCGAGGGTATCAAGGGGATCTCCTGATTAGTTCACGTATTGCGTCTTTTGCGCGCTCGTGGTCGTTATTTCAAATCCTCTATGTTTCAAATAGGCGCACGGGAAGCGCGCTCATAAACTTTTCAGTATGGGAGTGCACGTGCACCCAAACACTTGGGTGTTTTTTTCTCTTCTCCGTAAATAAATCTTTTAGCAGAGCTACAGTAAGCGTTTTTCTGTGGTGGAAATACATTAGCTACTAAAACTTCTTTGTCATTGTGGAGAGCGCAGTGTAATGAGTGCATGGTTCTATAGCAACGACAGCCATGGGAAAATTGGTACGAATTGTACTATTAATAATAAAAGATAAGCTGTGCATTATAAATGTCAGGAATGTATCTTTATTGACTCATTCTTTTTATAGAGATGATTTAAATGCTGAAATATGAGGTTTATCTTTATATAAAACCTTTTTTGTGTTAACCTTTTTTTAAAGTTTAGTAGGTAAGATGAAAGATACTCCTTTAAAAAAAATCTTTAATGTTATTAACTTGGTGAATTGACACTGTTTATTAGGCTTTTTGAACAAGATTCTGTGATCATTTTGGTCACTATATTCTATATTATTTAATACTTTTCATAATGATCAACTAAAATCAACTTTAATTATGAGTTTTTACAGTAGCCTATAAAATGCAAAGTATTTTTTTTTTCAGGGGGGCGCTCGAAGGGGGTCTCGCCCTGGGTGTAATTCAAAGTAGAACCGCCACTGCAAGGAACATCTATGGATAGTTACTTGAATAACATCACATGTGTTGTGAAAGGGTTACGGATACATTAGAGATGTTGTGAATACACTCCTAAATATTTGCTGTATGTGTCATATAGAACACCATATGAAAAGATACATACAGAGATGCTACTGAAAATCTACAAATGTGCTGTAGAAATGCAACTGAGTAACTATGCATAATATGTAGATTACCATAATGAAAATGCAAAGATACAGAGATGCTACTGAAAAGCTACAAATGTGTGGTAGCAATGCAGCTGAGTAACTGTAAATTATGTAGATTACCATAATGAAAATGTAAAGATACAGAGATGCTACTGAAAATCTACAAATGTGCGGTAGCAATGCAGCTGACTAGCCTAACTATACATAATATGTAGATTACCATAATGAAAATGCAAAGATACAGAGACGCTACTGAAAATCTACAAATGTGCTGTAGCAATGCAGCTGAGTAGCTATAGATATGTAGATTGCCATAAAGAAAATGAAAATATACATTCAGGGACCACTACTGACAGCTGCAAATGTGGTTTTCAATGCTTCTTATGGGTTATAGACGGTTTGTTGAATATCTATAGATGTACTACAAACACTTCATTGTTCATTCAATTATGAATTTATGATAATTTGTTTATAGTTTGTAAATCATGTACAGATGAACTGTTGAAAGTCTGCAGACATTCAGTAGAGAAATGATACTGATACTCTGTTGATACTCTGTAGAGCATCTACAGATTGACTAACCAAATAAAGTGTTACTAAATGCCTGGCGTGTTCTAATGCACAACAAAGCAAATATTTTATCACTTAAAACTTTATTTCAATATACGAGACATGTTCATTTTGAATTGAATGCTATTTATTCCATATCTAGATTATATGAAATATTATTATAATGTAAAGACAACCAACATACATGTGCATAAGTTTGTGTCTGGGAGAGAAAAAAATCACACGACAGGTTATAACTTTTGGAGGCTGACTCTATTTATCATCAAAACCAAAATAAATGACAGATTAGTTGGATGAGGGTGAGGGTGATCCTTGCTCCGATACGGGATACAACAGGTCATTAAACTGGGTGCGGAACAGGCGGAAGTACCACTGACAGCGGCCGTCATCCAGGCGCCCCAGATAGCACGAGTCTATTTGATGTGATTTTTACATCTGGAAGAGGTATTTTTAAGAGTGTTTGCTCATCTGCAATACGCCTATAGGACGTTTCTGTCAGATGTCAAATAGACGTTTAGAAGATGTCTGTAAGATGTAATGATTTAGAATGCATGTTAAACTGACATCTTCTAAACGTTTATTTGACATCTGACAGGAAACGTCCTATAGACGTATTGCAGATGAGCAAACACTCTTAAAGCAATTATTCATTCATAGTTCTTTTTTTCCATATGTTGTGAGCTTTTTTAATTTTTATTATTGCCACAGCCCATATACAACCACAGACAACAATTATTTTATCGACGGGTTTGCACAGAAATGTATGATTTTTTTCCCATCCTCACCGACCTTGTCATAAAATCCATTTAAATGATCATACGACTCCTCCTCGCTCGCTGCTTTGTCAACGGCGGCCGCGGTGCGACACTGGTGTCTGGTGTTGTCAGACTGGGGTTTTTTCGCTACACATTAAGGCCTGTTACGTGTGTTTTAGCCGGGTTTTTGCCAGGAAGGCTCTATAAAAATCTGGCATCCTAGTGTATGAAGTCAAACTGAGAGTCCTACTGTGAGAAATTTAGGAGTTATTTTTGATGCATCCCTCAAGTTTGACAAACATATTAATTCGGTGGTCAAGTCTTGTTTTTTCCACCTTAAACTTTTATCCAAAGTTAAACCTTTTTTATCTTTCAACCATCTTAAAACTGTAACTCATGCATTTGTTTTATCTCGTTTGGACTATTGTAACTCACTGTATGTTGGTTTACCTAAGTCATCCATGTTGCGGCTTCAGATGGTCCAAAATGCCGCTGCCAGGTTTCTAACTGGAGCGCGTAGACGAGAACATATCAGCCCGATATTAATGTCTCTCAACTGGTTGCCAGTACATTTTAGAGTGGAATATAAAATTTTAATATTTGTTTTTAAGGCACTGATTGGTCAGGCTCCGCCTTATCTGTCAGACCTTGTTAACGTGAAACACTCAGCAAGATGCTTGCGCTCTTCCGACAGTATCACACTTGTACACCCAAAATCCAGACTGAAGTTGCGAGGTGATCGTGCCTTCTCAGTGGCTGGTCCTAGGCTATGGAACAGCCTTCCCTTATCTGTGAGATCTGCCACATCTATGTATGAATTTAAATCCAAACTGCAGTCATATCTTTTTAACCGCGCATTTCACTCTTAACCCATAAAGAATGCAAACGTAGTGTTTTATTGCTTGTTAGTTTTGTGATGTTGTGTCTTTATATTTTTATTCTTTTTCTATGTACAGCACAGTGGTCAACTTCTGTTGTGTTTATTTGTGCTATATAAATAAACTAAATTAAATGAAATGAAATGAGAGAGTGTGGGTTCACAGACACCAGAATGAACACGTTCACAGTAACGTTCATTAGGCAGTAATACAATACGTTCAGTTCACGTTCGCCCAAAATATGAACGTGTTCAGGCACAAGCTGGCTGCAGTGTACCAAGACAATTAAATGTTGCGCCAATGCTTTTGCCACTTTTTCGCTTTCCATACATTCAGCTGCTCTGTCAGCAGACACTTAGTCCTTCATATAGCCTTTTTTGTGACCTTTTTTCAGGTCAGAGCAACTGCCCCTCAAAATTTCTGTGCACATCCCTGCATTCTGGGATACCTGGCTGTCTCAAGTCTGCACATGTCACCTCTCGATGCATCCTTGGTAAATGGGGCAGATCAAGAACACATCCAGGGATTTGAACTGGACTTACCTACAGTAGATGTGAACTTTGAATTGGAACAGTACTTGGGCAGTGACTGATGATGTTTCACAAGTCCACAAGACCAAAAGTACAGGCAAGAATGCATATTGAGAAACGGCCAAGGTCTAAACAAGGGAGTATTGTAAAGGGAAACAAGAAAGTGGGATGAGAGGAGCACATGGCCAACACAAAGACAGAGCCATGTGCTCAAGCAAAAGAAAAAAAGACTGACAGAGCTAGACTCTGACATAGTTCCTCATAATATGAGCCTAACACTCATAAACTGAAGCAAACATCAGCGAGAAGCATCAGAATATTTTGCCATGAGCCTGTGGGTCTCGTTCAACTCTGAGAGGAACTGTTCGAGGGTGTTTCTGGGTAATGTGAATCTCCTAACGCCGCTTCTATCTTCCTGTCTGTAGTAATCAGCTTGCATTCAGCATTTCAGTGAATTTGGGAGTCAGTGAGAGTGACTTTTCAGAGTTTAGTTTGTTTTACTGATGTGATGTGTGTGATGTGATATTGATTTTATACAACAGTTCAATAAATAAGAAGTTAATGACATTAATGTTGTGTTATATTTTAGACACAACATTGTCTGCTTTTGCTCAATTATGCCACTTCTGTCTTACTGTCTGTAGTAATTATGTTCAGATTTTCAGGGCAATTCATGAGTTTGACGTTAGCGTTTAGTTCGTTTTATTGATGTGATCTGTATGTGTGTGTTAAACGTACAGTATGCAATTTTTGTCCACCAGGGGTCACTCATTTAAAATAATAACAAAAGATGTACTTTGATGACGTCTGGAAAGAGCGTGGGCTCACGGGAGTTGTTGTCGCTGTCAATGACAACCAGCTCAGCTCATGACATGACATCATCGTTTCAGAAAATATACGAAGAGTTCAGATGCAAAAGCCTCTAAATGCCATTTGAAATTTTCTTCTTTAATGATGATTTTTGTCAAACTTGTATATTTAAGTTCAGTAATTTCACTTAAATAACAATTAATAGGTAATTATCATTGCCATTTAAGTGAATTCACTGAACTTAAATATACAAGCTTGATAAAAATGATCATTCTAGAAGAAAATTTCAAATGGCACTTAGAGGCTTTTGCATCTGAACTCTTCATACGTATATACGGCATCTCTCTGTAGATTTAGCTTGTCAAGAAGCTTTAAATGCAACCCCAATGTTTACCTCTGTCATGCTTCTCCTGTCCCAAACCCTTCTCGGGTCGTATTTTTCACCCGTACGTTTGAGCTTTACTGAGCTGGCAGCAGAACGTGCAGGCAAAGCATAATCGTGGTCCATAACTATGATACAGACGAATATAAATATTTATATTACGCACCTTCAATGAATGACCTAGAACATTTTTCATATATAGGGCACACCGGATTATAAGGCACATAAGATACTGCAGTCAAACGTTTGACTGGGTTTGCTTTATGCATCCACTATGTGCTAAGGCTAAAGGGAATGTAGTGAGTGCGCAGCGCCGGAGGTGAGCCATTTATTTAGTAAGCATGAGCGCGCTGGAGCGGGCACGTAACTTACATTCGCAGCCTGACTCATAGTATAGAGTATTCAATGTGCGCGGCTCGCTGTAGCAGCAGCTGGCTGATTTGAATGAGACGACCCGGTTACTGTGAACGGGGAGCGCTTTATGAATTCTGTGACGCGCGAGCAGCACCGGGGACAGTGTGTCTGTTAAGAATGAGCGCTCGTGAGCGGGCACGTGATTTACACACATAAAAATACATACAACTTTTTTTTCTTCGTCATTTTCTTTGCTTTATTGGCGGTAGTCCAGTGTTCCCCTTTGTGTTTGGCGGGTTCCGCAGGAAGTTAGAGAAAATAGAGGAGTCAAAGGTTATATGACGCCATAGACGGGCGACGAAACGGAAATACAGAAACGTCCCGTGTCTTCGAATTAAACTATAAATTTCTCCGTATTTTAAAGTTGGTGGAAACTGTCGGAATAATGTAAGTACACATCTAATAGAAATATGTAACATAGATACAGATATTTTTGCTATTTTTAAAGCAGAAAAAATACATATTGTGGCTTTAAAACATGCTGTCAAGTATGTTAGAAAGATGTGAAGGAATACAAATTTATTAAATGTTTCATTAAGGTTTAACAGTATTTTCAACTGTAAAATGTATACAGTGTTTACCATTTTGAGGCCAATAAGATTAAGCCAAGCATTCCAGGTGTCACACATTAGCTTTTGTCTTTATGCGCTTCCTGGCCATTAAGTTCAAGATTCAGCTTTGCTTTTGTAATGGTAAAAGTGTGACCACGCTGGTCAGACTGATTAGATTAGCGTCTCTGGTAATCTGCTGAATCATTTACATTTGCTTTGTTTCAAGAGACTCCTCCTCAATATAACTCCTCCAGATTAGCATCTCAGGGCACAGAAACCTGCTATGCTGATGAACTGAGATGCCTGTTGAATCATTTACATTGCTTTTGTTTCAGTTTCTCCCCCCTTAATGTAAACTCCTCCCCTCTAAATGTATAAATTGTAAGGGAATGTTTTCCCTTAGTTAGACTATCCTTGAGATGACTACAGCTACGCAATAAAGAACGTTTGCGTGAAAGATACCTCAAGAGTCTCCTGGTCTGTTGCGTGGAAGAATAAAAAACTTCACTACAGATGGTGCCGTGACCCGGATAGAGAAATCTTACCTGAATCCAGAAACTTAAACTTCAAGCAACAAAAGATTTCAACAGAGAATCTCAACTGAATCTTGAAAACTTCAAGCAGAACAAGATCTCAAAGCGGACTGAGTTCCAGAACAAGAACAAAAAGAACTTTTCTGACTGAGGTCCAGACTGAATCTTTTCATACAAGCAACGATTCGGTGAGTTTTCACTCTATTCAAAGAACCAGACCAGTACCAAAGTTGTGCCTCTGCGCCGTCAGAGAGTTATCAGACAGCTGCTGTAGTGTTTGATTAACTAAAGTTATCCTTTAAAAGTTGTCTTTTTAAAATGATAGATATCCTCTGTTGTCAGGCAGGGAAGATTGACATTAAATGTTAATATTTTGGGATCCTCTGAATAAGTCAGGGAAGTTGTAAGATGTCCTCTGAATAAGTCAGAAGTCAGAACGGAATAGTGCCTCTACGTTGCTAGAGAAGGTATCCTCTAAACTTAGGGAAGATTAACATTACGTGTTAATATTTGGTGATAACCTCTGTTCACAGAGAAGGATTAGCATTTTTGTGCTAGTTATTGTGGTCTTATCCTCTAAAAGTTAGGAAGGTGAAAGATCCTTTCCATTTTCTTTCAGGGAAGATTAGCGTAACATGCTAATAGTTTGTGTTGTAGTTTTGTGGGGTTACCCTCTAAAAATTTACTTTAGAGATGAAAGTTTGAACCTCTGTACAAACAGGGAAGTATTAGCATAAAGTGCTAGTAATATTGTGGATTTTCTTTTGCTCTGTCAAAGAAGGTTTACAACAGTCGATCTGTGTAAACAAGGGTAGCCTCTGTTGATCAGAGAAAGTTAGTTGTTTTGTGTGATAACAAAGAAACTCACAAAATGGTTGTGACGAATGCTAGGTTGGTTCCTACAACTGAGAAAAGTGGCCTTGCCGCTCCATTGTGGTCAGATAGGAAAACACATTGACTCCATAGTGACTCAGTCAGTCAGATTGAACTTGACAAAGAAATTTGGCATTCACCCAGAAAAAGTATGGTCGATGGAAGATTGTAAAAAAGTGCTTGGAGCAAGTATTCGCAAGAACAATGTGAAAGCCATTATCTGTTGTTACAAAGAATACAGTTTATCCATTACACAAGAGCAAACTAGGTGTATTGCTAAGTTAAATGAACAGAACAAACAATTGCAGACTCAATTGTCCTGTTTCAAGACAAAGGTGGGCCATAACCAGGCCTCAGCCAAATGTAACACTGAAGACCAACAGTCAGATGAAACTTTTCCTGACTTACAAGCATTGTTTGAAAGAGATGTAGACATCCCATCAGAAACAGATAAGCATGTAAATTCAGTGAAGGTGTGTGCTGCTAGAAAAAGACAGCAGGGAATTGAACAGTCAGAAAGTGTTCCTTCCAGTGCTTCTGTTGTTCAAATCCAAACTGTTGCTACAACGCTTGGACCTAGAGACATAGAGAGATTGTCACAGAGTTTACCGCCAGCACGCACACAGTTCACTGAATTTAGAAGAGCATTGGTCAGCAAAATGCGTCTCTACGACATGTCGTTAACAGAAGTCACACAGTTAATGTCTCAAATTCTAACTGAATCTGAATTCAACAGTTTTGAGTCTGCTGTTACCTCTGAACTGCAGCATGCCGGAAAAGATGAATTGAGAGAAGGTGTTCTGAAAATCCTAAAGAATATCCTAGGACCCAAGATAGATTGGTCTAGAATTACTAACTGTGTACAAAAGAAAGAAGAAACGGTTAATGAATATACTGAGAGGTTTTGTCAGTCAGCTGTAACGTACAGTGGAATAGTGGATGATTCTGAAAGTGTACTCAATGACAAAGGACCACTGGTCCGCATCTGGTCAGATGGCCTTATAGCTGACTACAGAAGTGCTTTGCCATTTTTGGATCTGACTTGGTCTCACAGAACTCTTAGAAGTAACCTGGACAGGTTAACTGCTTGGGAAAGAGATTTTGATGTTAAGGCAAGAGTACAAATTGCAGCAGCCTCTTTTAAGGTCAGCACAGAAAACCCACAGAAACGTAAATGTCCTAAGAGAGAGGGCAGGTGTTATTACTGTGGTCAGCCGGGACATTGGAGTAGAGAGTGTAGAAAAAGCAGAAAGAGATTTAAAGAAGTCAACCTTTTTGCCCAACTTCTCAGTTTGCTTGCTACTCTGAAGCCGCCATTCCCCACGTCTTTAAACGGGTGGGGCAGCTTGTTGACGTGTTAACCATTTGGACTGTGAGTGCTTAATTTCCCCAGTAACTTACAACAGAGATAAAAAACTTATGTTTGTTTAACGGAACAAAAGGAAAGTAACTGTCTCAGCTTTTCCTTTGGGGGACTGCTTTAAGTAAACTCACAGCCTTAAATGTTATTCTACAGCACAGGCCTTTCATCAATAGTAGTGTTAGGTCAGACTGTAAATGCCCACAGGCAGTATTAGCACTAATGAATGAATCAAAAGTCAATTTTGTCACCTTTTCCCATTGGGGAAATTGATTTAACTATCCTCACCCATTCTCACGTATGATGTCTACAACGACTGATGTTTTGTTAGAGGATGAAGGAGAAATAACTCATGATTGGGTTATGTAGATCAAAGTACACATGTCACAGGACAGGTCAAGCCATTAGAGCCTAAGTGGCATGTGCCCCAGCAAGGGATGTTGATCGGGCAGTATTGTGTCAAGGAAGAAACACTTGGTCTCATTTGTCACATTGAAAAGGGTTCTGCAAAGTTCTGCCACCCACAGGGGTAGGATAGGACACGAACAAGTGAGGAACCCAAGGGAAGAACCGAAATGCCATATGCGTCGGGGGTCACCCCTTGGGCGAAGATTCCCTCATAGGCTTTCCCCATCCATTTAGTCCATCCCCACCTCACTGTGTTTCTTTAGGTGTCTGAAAATAAGAAACAGGGAAAGAAGGAATAACCATAGCAGAACAACAATAGCAGACTCTGAAAAGTTTACAACCATAGTGTTTGAACCAATACTGCTCTCCTGTCTTTTGTCTTCCTGTATGCAGATACCACTTGATGGCTGTCCCGAGACCCATACGCACAGACGTCTTCACCTGCGTATGAAGCCACCACTTCCAGAGAACAATGAGACCCACTGCCGAGCCAACTATCACCAAAGTAAAGAAGAAAAAATACACAACGCAGAGAAAAGACTTACGGAACCTTCAGTCATCCATCAACATTATCAAGATGTAGTAACCACCAGGACATCGCACAAAGTGAAGACTCCACAATCCTCGTTTTTGCTGGAAACCTTGCAGGCCACAGCCGAAGATGGCTGCATTGACTCTCTTGTGCACAAGCATGATGGTTAAACAGTCTTGATCTTTCAAAAAAAAAAATTACGCCAGATGTAACTGAAGTTTAATTTTTCCGTAAGAGCTTCACGGACCCTAATTACATGTTTGTTTTCTGTGTCAGCATGTAATTACAGAAAAAGCAAACACAGAACATAAGTATGTGCCTGTAACTAGCACAAGTTACATGAATGAACTTTCTTAAGTGTTTAAATTTGTACATAATGTGAGAGTTATTAATACTCTCAAAAGGGGGGACTGAAGGAATACAAATTTATTAAATGTTTCATTAAGGTTTAACAGTATTTTCAACTGTAAAATGTATACAGTGTTTACCATTTTGAGGCCAATAAGATTAAGCCAAGCATTCCAGGTGTCACACATTAGCTTTTGTCTTTATGCGCTTCCTGGCCATTAAGTTCAAGATTCAGCTTTGCTTTTGTAATGGTAAAAGTGTGACCACGCTGGTCAGACTGATTAGATTAGTGTCTCTGGTAATCTGCTGAATCATTTACATTTGCTTTGTTTCAAGAGACTCCTCCTCAATATAACTCCTCCAGATTAGCATCTCAGGGCACAGAAACCTGCTATGCTGATGAACTGAGATGCCTGTTGAATCATTTACATTGCTTTTGTTTCAGTTTCTCCCCCCCTTAATGTAAACTCCTCCCCTCTAAATGTATAAATTGTAAGGGAATGTTTTCCCTTAGTTAGACTATCCTTGAGATGACTACAGCTACGCAATAAAGAACGTCTGCGTGAAAGATACCTCAAGAGTCTCCTGGTCTGTTGCGTGGAAGAATAAAAAACTTCACTACAGATGTTACAATATATTAGAAATTCTTAGCATTATAACATACTCTATGAGTTAAAACATGCTATCAAAATGTCAAAACTTGTTAACATCAAACTAAAAATAGCTAGAAATGTTTTAAAATGCTGTTACAATGTGTTAGTAATGCTTAGCATAACACATGTAAACACTGTGTTAAAGGGCACCTATTATGCCCCTTTTTACAAGATGTAATATTGGTCTCTGGTGTCCCTAGAATGTATTTGTGAAGTTTCAGCTCAAAATACCTCACAGTTAATTTATTATAACCATTTGAAAATGTCATTTTGGGGCCTGCTTAAAAATGAGCTATTTCGGGGGTATACGGATTTAAATGCAAATGAGCTGCATATGCCCGCCCTGCCTTTGGATGAGGGCGTAACTTGATACCAATGGCAGTCGGTACTGAGAGACTGAGAGAAACCGCTGTTTTGAATGTCATTCAGCGTACGTTTGAATCGGAATATATAAATAGTACGAAGAGACTCCGGCAGAATAAACACAAATGAGAATGGACCAGTACGTTTCGGTTTGGTTATTTGATACATTTATGTACTTATAGCGTTGTAATTCGTCTTTTCATTCGTCTTCATCATTTCCCTTTGAAATGATGGGCATGTGCAACACGCACACACAGACACACACAAACACTAATGCTGGCGCAATTTTTCTGAAATTACATACACATACTGTGAAGTTTGCTACTACAAGCGAAATTACATTTATGTGAGGGACCTGTGGCGTCATGTTTACTTGTCATACAGGTGCTTCTGTGGCAAATGTGAGGAGATGGCTAACTTACAGAACAACAACATATATCCAGTTTTTAATACAATATCTTTAAATATATATAAACGTGTGGTTACACACTATACAAACAAGGTTTAAATTAAATAGCCTACACAGACACCCTATGACGACAACAACTTTAGACGCATTTGTTGTTGAATTGGCTGACATTGACTGAAAAGACTATTTGCTCAAAAATCATAAAATGCACTTACTGTTACTGGATGTGACGGGGGATCGCAAACAGTAGATGACGATCCACAGTTGAGGATTAACTTTTAAGCTACAACAACAGGATTAACCCACGAGTCCACAACAGAACATTTATGGTTCCAAGAGACATTACCGGCTGTCGTTGAAATAATGGAGGATGTACAGATCACCGAGGGCGGGGTCTATGCCACAACCACACTGTCAATCAAACCCCTTTCTCACTTTCTACGTCACAAAGAGCTGGATCTCAGAACAGCTCGTTCTGAGGCAGTGCATATGATTTATTGAGATTGTAAAAAAACACTAGGTGGATTTTTATCATTCTAGGGTGGTTTCGCTCACACACTGCCAACACACATTTATGTTCAAACACCATGTAAAAGTGAATTTTCCATAATAGGTGCCCTTTAATGCATGCTAGCATTGTGCTTGCAACATGCTAAAACAGGGCATATGTTATTAGCTTTCCAAAAGATGTTAGAAACATGTTAGACATGCTAGAAAAATGCTAGCAAAAGGAAATGTAGCAAAAATGTTAAATGCCTAGCAACAGTTTTTAAGAATTCAAACTATTAGAAACATGTTTGAATATGATTTCATAGTGATCTTAGCCTACCCCTGCAAAAAAAAAAAAAAAAGTTCACACATGGCACTAACAAGGACGCTATAGACTACGCTATAGACTAACGTCAGTCACTAGTGTGCCTCCTGAGAGCAGTGAGGTAGTGAGTTAGCTTTTACTAGCTGGTAGTGATGGGAAGTTCGGATCATTTTACTGATTCGGATCTTTGAGTCTCGTTCAGTAAAATGAACGAATCTTTTATCGAGTCATTTCGTTCATTTCGGTCATTTCATAATTATATAATTAAAATGTCATGTTAAATATCCCAAAACATCAAGTACTTGCGAAAATTTTAATTACATTTGTAAAAATAACATAAAATATAGCTGCAAGCAGCCATTACCGGGGCCAAGCGCAAGAAGCGGCAACATATCCCAAAATGGCAAGGAGTGGCAGACCAACTGCAGCAAGGAGCAATTAAGGGCATTTTGAGAGAACTTTGGGCAAATGGCTAAGAAAATCACATAAACATTAACTTATAAGATGATTTAATGGGTTATCACTTTCGAACAATAGGTGGCGCAGTTACGAAATAGATGTGATGTGGTCAGAGTGAGGTGACAATGACACATGCAAAGTTTGGCGTCAAAATGTGAAGGCATTGCAGAGATAAAGCCTAAATAGTAATTTTGGCAGCATGCCTAAACTTTGATGCTGTAGTATACGAAAACGGTTTTGTCTATCATCGTGCAATTCATAACTTTAAGTCAGCACGGTCTGGAGATGATACGATTCAATTTTCGTGAAAATCGGACAAACGGTCTAGGAGGAGTTCGAAAAAGAAGGTTTTTCAAAGAAATAAAGATGGCGGACAGGAAGTTTGGCTGATTATGCAAAACCTGATATCTATGTTTTCGGCATAACCCAAGCAATCTATTAAGATCAGTTTCATTGCAATAGGCAAATTTGTTCAAAAGTTATTAGCGTTCTCAGAAATTAATTATAACTTTTGACCAACAGGTGGCGCTGTCTCAAAATCTTTTGAGTACCTTCAGGGCATGCTGCTTATGGCACACACTTAGTTTCGTAATGTTAGACCAAAGCATTTGTTTAGTATAGCATTGTATTTCACAAAACTGTATTGAAGTCAATGGGAATTTCACGTTTTGTTCTATTATAGCGCCACCAAGAGGCCCAATCCCACAATTTTTTGTATGTGTCCTCAGAGTGACGCCATACATATGTGTGTCAATTTTGGTGCAAATATCTCAATTCGCTTCCGAGTTATAAACATTTATATGAAAAAACACGTAAAAAATGACTGACACATGACTTTGTTTGAATTTTACTACCCCTTACTATCAATATTTCCACATTTGGGCATTAGCGTTTGGTTAACGAGCTATGATTCCGTGTTTCTGACAGTGGTTTCGTCTCGATCGGAACAGCGGTTTTGAAGATATCGCCAAGTGTTTTTTTCGCGCTAAATCGCTACGCTACACCAACCGTAACACAAAACCCAGCATGTTTAGTATCGTTGGACTCGGCAACGATTCAGGATCTCAAAAAGATGACTCCCATGAAAATAAGTGCACCACACCCAAAGTTATAAGCGTTTGAAAAAAAAATTCACCACTAGGTGGCGCTGTTTCGAAACTTCTCAGGCTCCTTCAGGGCATCGTACTGATGACCCATACCGAGTTTCGTAACAATTCGTTCATGCGTTCAAAAAATACAGCATTTTAGCACATAATTCAAAATGGCCGACAGGCAAAATGGCCGATCTGGGAAAATTGGATATCGGTCAACTCGGCATGACGCCCTGAATCTAACGAGACCAAGTTTTTGATTTTTGGAGTAACCGTTCAGAAGTTACGAGCAAAAATAGCCATTTTTCATATCTCCGAACCACTAGGTGGCGCTGCGCCGAAACGCAGCATGTAGCCTCAGGTCATGCTTGTGATGACACTTACCAAGTTTGGTCTGAAAACGAGTAAGCGTTGCGGAGATACAGCCTCACGTCTGTTTTTGCAAGCGCTACGTAAAATTAGTTTGCGCGCTTATCGAAAACGGTTATTCGAATCATCATGAATTCCATAACTTTTTGTCAGCACTGCCTGGAGATGATCCGGTGCGATTTTGGTAAAAATTGGACAAACCGTCTAGGACGAGTTCGCAAAAGTAGGTTTTTTGGAAAATTCAAAATGGCGGGCATTTTTTTATGACGGAAAATGACGTCATAGGGTGCGATCGAATCGGCATGAGCTCAGGAACAAAAGGAAAAAAAGAATTTTGTTGATAGGCCTTACGGTTCAAAAGTTATTAGCATAATAAAAGTGAAACTTTGGACAGTTGGTGGCGCTAGAGGGAATGAGTTAGAGACACCAAAATTGGTGTCTTTAATGTTGGGACTGTCCTCTATCAGAATGTCAAACCAAAACAACTTTCCCGCAAACCAGTCTATGGGCTGCCATAGACGCCCAGTCGGAAACGGAAGAAGAAGAATAAAGCACAGTTTATAGTAAGAAAGAATATAGTAAGAAAGAAAAGTAAGCTGTTACTCTGAGATGGTTTGGGAAACAAACATTTATCATGTCGTATTGGTTTTAGTTACTTGTCCTCGAACAGAGCCCTAATCTGTTTATATTTCAGTTACACATTCTACATTGATTAAAAAAGAAAAATCAAATGTGTTTTTAATTCATACAGAAATAAAATATTTATAATTCAGCTGAGAATAAAGTTAGTTCAAATTTTAAGAAAAACAAATATATGATCTGAAATATAGCACATTCATTTTTAAATTCATTCAGGTTCAATTACCAAAAATACAATCTTAATTTAATTTAAAGCAAATAATAAATCTAAAATATATGGGTTATATGCATATTTTGTAAAAAAAGAAAAAAAAAAGAAAGAAAGATATATATCCAAAAACACAAGGCCTTAAACTTTAACAAGGGTGCAACTCTTATCACTACAACAAACATAGTCACACACACAAGTCAAGTCACTTACATTTTAGATGCAATATTGACTTTTTAGATGCAATATTGACTTTTTTCTGTTTCAGCAGAAAAAATAGTTAAACAAAGATCACAGCGACCCATCGCGCATCTCAAAGCAATGTGTTTTCTCATTACTGAATGATTCAGCATTTTGAATCCATGACTCGTTCATTAAGACGGTCATCTGGCGACACCTTATGGTGATTTAGGGTTATGTTTAAAAGTATCGTTCTTTACAGCGATTTTTAATTGACTCCTGTTAAACCAATCTCGTAACATTATTGTGTAACCGATTTAATTTGGTCAGCCTTACCTAGGGTAACAGCCCTATAGTGCCTTATTATTCTAAATTATTGAATTTATTGATCAAATTTACTAATGAAAAATGAAGCATATTTATTAAGACTATAGGCTGCCCTGCAGATATTAGGCTACAATATGCAGATTTAAATATACCATTTATCAAATAATCTGTTTATTTTTAGGTTACACATTACATTGTTTAAAAAATAAAAATCAAATGTGACCCGCTCTGGCGAAATGAGTCGGAAGTTGCAACCTTCCATTTTAAGATATGGGCCGATTATGTGGAAAAACCATGAAATAACAAAAAAAAAAAAAAAAAAAATTTTTTTTTTTTGCTAATTTCAAAGAACAGACATTCAAAAATAATCTCACAGGGTTTCGTAGTCGAGATAATTGAGTAAAGGTATTTAAATAACGATTAAAGTTGTCAAAGCTTTAAATTAGCTGAAATAAACATTGCTCTTCTCAACTCCCCTCGTCACCTCTGAGCATTTCCCGGGTATCCCCTGAAACGTTGAACTCACTGGAGGCTTCTAACCTAAACTGCGTGAGTATATTTATCTGCAAGAAGAATATAGCCTATGTAAGGCTGTAACGATCGCGACACTCAGATCCACGAACCTGTGTCGCGGTGTGAGAAGACAGAATCACGACACCGACACGTCCCTTCAACTCCCGAAGTTATCCTTCACGTCCAGACTACAACATCTTTAAATTACTATTAGTATTATTTGAAGTTAACATTATAAAATACGTAGACTTACACCACAAAACTTAAATTATTACTAAATTTTTTAAAATTGGGCAATTTCAGCATTATGGAGGAGATCCAATTCCCAGATAATTAAATATTTTAATAAATTGGCCTATGTGAACCACACTGCACAAACCAGAAGTAATACTCACCGGATGAAGAAGGGTTGACTCTCTCCAGAACATAAAATCTTTATTTTATTTTCCGTGTTCGCATTTATGAGGAAAAACAATCCGAACGTGGCCGTTCTCTGGAAGCAGCACTAAAACTTTCACATAGCTTAAACATGCAAGCACAAAGCCTTTCTTTAAAGTAAATTTCGTTTTAAAATAATTATCTTAATTTAAATCAATGTTTCATCAACCAATTACTAGGATTTAATAATAAGAAATAAATTGCAGACAATAGGCTAGGCCTAATCACGACGCGGAGACGCGCGGCACGTGAACTGAAGCTTGTCTCATGAACCGAAAGTCAGCGTATAAGGTATCCTCACAGACATATATATTGAAATGTCTACTTTTAAAGACAACCATTCAAAATGAAAGAAAACAGACTGCTCTCTGCTTATGTGGGCTAATCCGTATGAAAACTGAATTTCTCTCTGACTCCTCTTCAATCTTTCTGATTTTAGAACATTTTTGTAAAAGTGACTTTTTAATTATTTATTTCAAAAAAATTTAAAATAAGTTGAGTTTCAGCCTCGTTAAATTGCATTTATATATGTTAATCTATTTGGTCAAATTAAGCTATATAAAATAAATAGTTTATCCCTTAAAATGCTATGGATTTTGAAAGATATCAAAAAAAAAAAAAAAAAAAACGGGCAAAAAAACTTTAAAAGCGATTTTCTTAGGTTTTCAATTGGAAAAAAAGGGCAGACGACCAGAATTCAAATCTGTATATCTTTACAACCATTCAAGGTATGACCAAGGTATCATTTGAAAGCTTACAGTGTCCTCTTTCCATTAATATCAAAATCTCAATTTTTAAATTTGGGTCACTGTGACTAATTTTGCTGGATCAGGTCGGTCACAAATGTGTTTTTTTATTGTAGTATTATTTTATACAGAAATACATTATAATTACATATAATATACAAAATATAACCGTGGGCGCGATTAAACAGTGTTACAATAAAACTCAACATTGTGTTTTTTAAAAATAAATTCAAATAATACAAATCCCGAAATTGCGCTAATTTTAAAATTAAACTAAAACTCATGGCTGCACAAGCATTCATAACTGTGCGCGCCAACAGCGAGGAACCAGCAGAACAGAGTGAACGTTCATTCTGTTTAGTTCAATCCTACTTAATAGGAATTTATTTAAAATGCTTGCTCTACTCCACAACATTAATGTCTTGTGCGGATATCTGTATTTTGACTTTCGGTTTTAAGTAAGCGATTTAAAAGTTCCCGAGTCCCAGCGGAGTCACACGTTGATTAACCGGTGGGAATATACACAATAGGCCTAACTGATATTGAACACAAGAGGGCAGTATAGCACTACGTATGACTCAGATTATTATTTTTTTATGAATTTTACAACAATTCTGGCTGTTTTTGAACGTAAACATAATTCTTAAATGAAAAAAAGGAAAAATTGGGGAAGTTATAATATTTGTATAATTTAATTTAGAAACAAATGATGTATAATTACATTTTTAGAAGATATGAGGCTTTTAGTGTTTACTTTTTTGACATTACTTTAATCTTTTGCCAAAGTTGCACATGCCTACTGGCTAATAAATGTGATGTATCTGTCGAGCTATCTGTATCTATCTGTTTCAAGCAATTTCAAGCATGCTAAGAGTCCCAAAAGTATCAAAAAAGAATGTTAGTTTGATTTGTTGCCACAGCAACAGTATCAAAGATATCAAGAATCCATTCACAGGTCTACATCTGCTGTATTTTTACATTATACAGATGAAGTTTGAAGCAAATCGGTTAAAAATAAGAGGGTGATATCAAAGCATTTTGAAAGTGACACACTTCCTGCTGCCAGTTGGTGGCGCTATAACTTTGACTCACAATAGTCACATCCATGTAATCAGCCTCTTACAGTGAACACACTGCTGAAGTTTCATCAAGATCAGTTAATGTATGCTGAAGTTATAACACACTTCCTGTTTCACGTTTCTCGCCATAATTTTGTTTCCTCGCCACGGCCAAACCGTTCGAGATATCAAAAATCCCCTCGCAAACTTTTATCCTCAATGCCTTGACTTCATGCTGACCGAGTTTTGTGCCGTGTGTTTGAATTCTCTAGGAGGAGTATTGCACATTCCATTGCGAGCGTTTTACAAACAAACCTCAATAGCCGACTTCCTGTTTGGCTGGGGTAAAAAGTAAGAGCGTGAGGTATAGATGAAACGATGAGATCAACATGTGTACCGAGTTTCATATTATTACATGCAAGCGTGTTTGATTTATGGACCAAGTGTTCGGACCCCGTTCCAGGGGGCGCTGTCTAGCCCCCCTGCCACACCCAGGTACCAGCTTCAGCCCGGCTCTGATGGCTGTGGGATCTGACCTGTGTGCAAAGGTTCAAGAGTTTTCAAACCCGTTAAGGGCCCCAAAAGCCGCTAAGAGTCTCAAAATCATTAAAAAAAAGAATTTTAAAGTTTGATGCGTTGCCACGGCAACAGTATCAAAGATATCAAGAATCCATTCACAGGTCTTCATCTGCTATGTATTTATATTATACAGATTAAGTTTGAAGCACATCGGGTAAAAATAAAAGGGTGAGATCAAAGCATTTTGAAAGTGACACACTTCCTGCTACCAGTTGGTGGCGCTATAACTTTGACTCACAATAGTCACATCCATGTGATCGTCCTCTTACAGCGAACACACTGCTGAAGTTTCATCAAGATCAGTTAATGTATGCTGAAGTTATAACACACTTCCTGTTTCACGTTTCTCGCCATAATTTTGTTTCCTCGCCACGGCCAAACCGTTCGAGATATCAAAAATCCCCTCGCAAACTTTCATCGTCAATGCCTTGACTTCATGCTGACCGAGTTTCGTGCCGTGTGTTTGAATTCTCTAGGAGTAGTACTTCAAATTCCATTGCGAGTGTTTTATGAACAACCCTAAATAACCGACTTCCTGTTGGGCTGGGGTAAAAAGTAATAGTATGAGGTATATATGTACGATGAGATCTATATGTGCACCGAGTTTCATATTATTACATGCAAGCGTGTTTGATTTATGGACCAAGTTTTCGGACCCCGTTCCAGGGGGCGCTGTCTAGTCCCCCTGCCACGCCCGGGTACCATCTTCAGCCCGGCTCTGATGGCCGCGGGTTCTGACCCGTGTGCTAAGTTTCAAGAGTTTTTGAGCATGTTAAGGGCCCCAAAAGTGCCAGAATAGTCGTATAAATAATAATAATAATAATAAATATAGCTGCGAGCAGCGATGGCGGGCCCAAGCCGGTGGCACCGCAACCCCGGTTCCTTTAGTTACCTAAATGCACCCGGGTGGCGGTGCCGAAGGCTTTGGCCCTTTTATGATTAAATGTTAAAACGGCTTGCCATACTCTGTCATTTCAACTAGTCACAATTATGTTACAGATATCTTAAATGATAATACAAACTATCCAAGATGTAATTACGAATAGACAGAAAGACGTTGATGATATCTACAATGTTAATTCCGGACAGGCAAACTTAGCTTTTAAATGTTAAAAGGGCTTGCCATACAGGGACGTAGGCTCAGAGAGAGGCTCACCATATTCAAACCAAAATATCTGACTTCCTCTTGGTCCGAGCTAATGACTATGTATTAGAAAGTTGTCCGGCTTGAGGAGTACAATGTATATAGCGATTTTTGTAACTGTAGATAAAACTAACAACCCCACTTTTGTCAAAAGGTGGCGCTATTTAGTCCTTGCACTATGCCCGTTTCTGAAACTTTGCACATGTCTACTGGCTAATAAATGTGATGTATCTGTTGAGTTTCAAGCAATTTCAATTTCAATTTGACTGTTGAAAAGAAGTGCGCCGATTAGATACTCAGGATCGGTATCGGCTCTGACACTGCCATCTTTGACGAGGCTGATTCAAATTCTATATTGTGCATATACTATTCTATGTTAGGCACAAAGGCACAAAAACTTTCTAAAGTACCATAAAGTTTTTGTGTACTGTATTATTAGTGTTCTGAAGCTATGTGATATAGAAATTAATATTTAAGTCATTAAATTCAAGAACACAAACTTTTCCCTCTCTGCGCCTGTCAGTCATTCTCCATTCAGCATTCAAACAGCACGTCACATTCGGTTACAGTCAATGATGAAACGATCTTCAAGATGATTGAATGTTAATCCTATTATACTGGATCTTTAAGATAAAGGTCTAAAGGTCTATATTTTCGAATGAAGAAACTTTTTCTTGCTGGACTTTATTGCTGTAACTTAATCGTATTACTTTCTACCGGGTGTCGGACGCTGTCGGTTAGATCACAACACTAGAGTCAGAGCACTATAATTGTTCTTCACGCACACAGTAACTGAAATTTAAAACCTTTAAAAGAAAAGGCTCAATAAACTATTGCATAGATAGATAATGTATAATACACTGTTCATAAATATGTATTTCCTTTGTGCTTTGAACTTTTCAATACGGACTCAATGCGCTGTAACTTCATGTGGCTTCAAGCACATCATTCTCCGCTCGGGATGCACATAAGTGCTTTGTGCTGCACCGTATTGGAGCCGTAATATCATAATGCAGTGACGTAATGACAGATTATTAATTGCCTTTCAATTATATGTTGCTGCGTCATTAAACATCTGTCCTATGCATTTCAAACATGTATAGCAGCCATGGCTATATGTTTTTATGATTTTTGTTATCTTGTTTTTCATGAATGTATTTTTCAAAAATAAGAGCAATGTGTATTATCTATTATTAATATGGTTTATAATAGCATTTTTGTCATAGATTATGACAAAGTAATCATATGATCCACCAGCGAGGAACCAGCAGAACAGAGTGAACATTCTTTCTGTTTAGTTCAATCCTACTTAATAGGAATTTATTTAAAATGCTCGCTCTACTCCACACCATTAATGTCTTGTGCGGACATCCGTATTTCGACTTTCGGTTGTAAGTAAGCGATTTAAAAGCTCCCAAGTCCCAGCGGAGTCACACGTTGATTAACCGGTGGGAATATACACAATAGGCCTACCTGATATTGAACACAAGAGGGCAGTATAGCACTACGTATGACTCAGATTATTATTTTTTTATGAATTTTACTACAATTCTGGCTGTTTTTGAATGTAAACATAATTCTTAAATGAAAAAAAGGAAAAATTGGGGAAGTTATAATATTTGTATAATTTAATTTAGAAACAAATGATGTATAATTACATTTTTAGAAGATATGAGGCTTTTAGTGTTTACTTTTTTGACATTACTTTAATATTTTGCCATAGTTGCACATGTCTACTGGCTAATAAATGTGATGTATCTGTTGAGTTTCAAGCAATTTCAAGCATGCTAAGAGTCCCAAAAGCATCAAAAAAGAATGTTAAAGTTTGATTCGTTGCCACGGCAACAGTATCAAAGATATCAAAAATTCTTTCACAGGTCTGCATCTGCCGTGTATTTACATTATACAGATGAAGTTTGAAGCAAATCGGTTAAAAATAAGAGAGTGGTTTCAAAGCATTTTGAAAGTGACACACTTCCTGCTGCCAGTTGGTGGCGCTATAACTTTGACTCACAATAGTCACATCCATGTGATCGGTCTCTTACAGCGAAAACACTGCTGAAGTTTCATCAAGATCAGTTAATGTATGCTGAAGTTATAACACACATCCTGTTTCATGTTTCTCGCCATAATTTCGTTTCCTCGCCACGGCCAAACCGTTCGAGATATAAAAAATCCATTGGCACCTTTTCATCCTTAATGTCTTGACTTCACGCTGATCGAGTTTTGTCGAATTTGGTTCAGTGCTCTAGGAGCAATACTTGAAATTCCATTGCATGTGTTTTAAACACAACCCTAAATAGCCGTCTTCCTGTTGGGCTGGGGTAAAAAGTAAGAGTGTGAAGTAGGCTATATATGAAACGATGAGATCTATATGTGTACCGAGTTTCATATTATTACATGCAAGTGTGTTTGATTTATGGACCAAATTTTCAGACCAAGTTTATTGACCAAGTTAATCTGATTAATAAACTAATTATATAAAACTATTGTCAATGCACTACAATTAAACTAGTTATATGCCTTTACTTATAAAAAATAAAAATAAAAACTTATTTAAAAAATACCAGGCTTGAGAAATGTATTTTCTTTATGCAGGTCATACACACAGCAGTGAAATGGTTAAGCCCCCTCCCCCTGCACACTCACACACACACACAGACAGCCAAAGACAGAGACACAGAGACATATAGGCTCAGAGTGACCATATTCAAACAAAAATATCTGAGTTTCTGTGGGTCCTAGCTAATAAGTGTAAATTAGAAAGTTGTCCGACTCGAGGAGTACAATATACATACCAATTTTTGTAACTCTAGTTAAAACTAACAACCCCACTTTTGTCAAAAGGTGGCGCTACTGAGCCCTCACCACGCCCGTTTCTGAAACATTGCACGTGTCTACTGGCTAATAAATGTGATGTGTCTGTCGAGTTTCATGCATTTTGAAGCATGCTAAGGGTCTCAAAAGCATCCTAAAAGCATCCTAAAAGAAGGGTAAAGTTTGATGCGTCGCCACGGCAACAGTTTCAAAGATATCAAGAATCCATTCACAGGTCTACATCTGCCGTATGTTTACATTATACATATGAAGTTTGAAGCAAATCGGGTAAAAATAAAAGGGTGATATCAAAGCATTTTGAAAGTGACACACTTCCTGCTGCCAGTTGGTGGCGCTATAACTTTGACTCACAATAGTCACATCCATGTGATCGTCCTCTTACAGCGAACATACTGCTGAAGTTTCATCAAGATCAGTTAATGTATGCTGAAGTTATAACAAACTTCCTGTTTCACGTTTCTCGCCATGATTTTGTTTCCTCGCCACGGCCAAACCGTTCGAGATATCAAAAATCCCCACACAAGCTTTCATCCTCAATGTCTTCACTTTACGCTGACCGAGTATCGTCGAATTTGGATCAAAGCTCTAGGAGGAGTATTTCAAATAACATTGCGAGCGTTTTACAAACAAACCTCAATAGCCGACTTCCTGTTGGGCTGGGGTAAAAAGTAAAAGCGCGAGGTATAGATGAAACGATGAGATCAACATGCGTACCGAGTTTCATATTATTACATGCAAGCGTGTTTGAGTTATGGACCAAGTGTTCGGACCCCATTCCAGGGGGCGCTGACGAGCCCCCCTGCCACGCCAGGGTACCATCTTCAGCCCGGCTCTGATGGCCGCGGGTTCTGACCCGTGTGCAAAGTTTCAAGAGTTTTCGAGCATGTTAAGGGCCCCAAAAGTGCCCGAATAGTCGTAAGAAAAATAATAATAATAATAAATATAGCTGCGAGCAGCGATTGCGGGCCCAAGCCGGTGGCACCGCAACCCGATGCCTTTAGTTACCCAAAGGCACCGGGATGGTGGTACCGCCGGCTTTGGCCCTTTATTGCTGCTCACAGCTATATTTATATTTAATATAAAGCTGGTGGCACCGCCACCTTGGTGCCTTTAGGGTTATTCTGTACGACGTGTAAAAACGTAACCCCCGCTTTGACTATCAAAAAGAAGTGTATTGTAGAGCTTGCATCAATGCGGACTCGATGCGCTGTGCGCTGTAACCCCATGTGGCTTTAAGCGCATCATTCTCCACTCGGGATGCGCATAAGCGTTTTGTGCCACACTGTACTGAGCCTTTCATATCATAATGCAGTGACGCAATGACAGATTATTAATTGCCTTTCTTGTTCTGTTCCATCTATTATATGTTGATAATAGATAGGACAGAGCACTAAAAACCTCAAACAAAGCACTAAAAACTTAAGCTGTTTGCTGTGTAGTCTGAGAATGAGCTGTTTGATTTGCACCCTCTTCCTCTTCACTGTCCTCCATAAAAACCAGCTATCCAGGTCCATGTTGTTCTAGAAAGTTTGTATGTTGCTGTCTCAATTAACATCTCTGCTATACATTTAAAACATGGCTATATCTAAAATAATTTATCTTTTTGATTTTTGTTATCTTGTTTTTCATGAATATTTTACAACAATACAAAGAGCAATGTGTATTTTCCATTAATATAGTTTGTAATGGCTTTTTTGTCATAGATTATAATCATATATTTTTTGGATTTGTTATTTATCTTTATAATGAAGTTGTCTGTATTAAGTAGATTGTGTTTAACACACACGAGAGTGATTCATTAGTTCAACACATAGTTATAGAAATTCTACTTTATCTAAAAAAACCCTGCACTTTATACACACACACACACACACACACACACACACACACACACACACACACACACACACACACACACACACACACACACACACACACACAAATACATGTAAATAAAAATACCAAAAAAAAAAACATCAAATGTGTTTTTAGTCAGAGTATTATTTTATACAGAAACAAATATTTGTAATTCAGATAAGAATGAAGTTAGTGTTTTAAAATCTTAAGGAAAACAAATATATTGAAATATAGCACATGAATTTTAAATTCATTCAACTTCAATTACAAATACAATCTTACTTTTATTTAAAGCAATCTATACATTTAAAAGATGGGGGTTATATGCCTATTTTGTCATTTAAAAATATTGTTATGCAAAATTGTTATGCAAAAAGACAAGGACTTAGAAACAAGGACTTGTAGGGAAAATCACAGCCAGCCACACACACACACATAAGGCCACCCTTAAAAATATTCTTGTTTGCCGTAACCCGACCGACCCTGTCAATTTAGGGCCGACCCAATTATTATTTTTTTTTTTCCTTTTAGTCCGACCGACTTGCCGGTTGTAACCTGCGTTCAGACCGACCGATTTTTTTTTTTACTCTTCAAACGACTAATTCAAAATCAATAAAATAATATTAATTATATTTTAGTTAGTATTGTAAAAGTTGCTTGTGTCTACATAGCCAACAAACGTAGGCTACGTTCTTTCTTAAATAAAAACCCGTGGCGTCATAGTCATCCGATTATGTTTACACCATTGGTTTAACGTTAAGCGTGTCACTATATGGCTTGTACGTTCGCTCGTTTCAGTGTTCCCGCTTGGTACCCGGTATTAAAAGGGCAACGGTGCTGAATATCAACCATTTCTATAATAAAAATATTAAACAATTTGTCTGTGATGCAATTTTGCTATTCGCAGTCCAGAAGAGAGAGCGATCTCTCACCCGGAGCCACAGCGCGACAGCCCTGCTTAATGAGTGACAATGAGGACAAAACGTGGTTACACTTTAGATCTGGGATATTATTCTAATTGTATTTTAGATTTCCGCTTTCAAAGATTATAAAAAGAAGATATTTGAGATGAAACCATTACAGAAGCATTGTGTCTAGCGCAACTTCCTTCCCTTCACAGCGCTGCGCTGTCATTTCTTCCTAAAACCCAAACGTACCGTCAGAATCAGCATGATCGGTGATTGTTGTAAAATGCAGTCTGTAGGCTACTGTTGCTAAACTGCGGACGCGTTCAATCATTAAAAGAGCTACTAAAAGCACAAAAGTCTGCGCAAGAGAAGTTGTTCACGACGCGCGCTCCGAAATGCACTAAAACGAGACAAGAAAAGTAGGCTATCGCCTCATTTTGGGCTTCATGTGCGCATCTAAACCATCAAATATACATAAAATATAAAATGACCTGCTCTGAGATTCATTTAAACACAGTTTATGTCTTAATTGGATGTAAATTGGGAGAAAATGATGGTGCATCAGTCATCTATTACAGTAGAGTTCTGCATTTGGTCTTAAAGGGGCAGTAGTCTAATAAACGTGACGATTGAGCCAATGCGAATCAAACAACAAAAGGCAGATAAAAATCACTCACAGCTCTTGAATGAATAACTTAAACTTTAATAAGCATTAATCTAACTATGATAAACTTTGTAGTGTCATTTTACATTTGATTACTAGCTAAATTAAATTTCTTTTCTGAGAGAGCGACAGACTTGACTGAAAAGCTAATTTTAGACCTTCCTGAAATTAAAGCACTGTGTATATAGGCTAATTTGTATCTTTGTTTAATTGTATTCTTTGTTTGACCATGTGCTTGTGCTTGTTTTTGCTGATCTCATGTATATATGCATAACAAATAGATATTTTATACATTTTGTGACATTTTGAGCCTAAAATGTAACTGGTCGTATTTTGCATAGCGGTGGATGCACAGTTTGAAGACCCAGTCAGTGACGTCACAATATGCATTTTTTTTTTAAAATTCACGATCACCATCTCCAAAATTGTACCTTTTTTTTTTACACTGAATCTTGGAAAAAAAAATATAGACCTACCTACCGACCCTTTTTTAAAAAAAAATTGCTGTTACTGCAAACCAAAATATTTTTAAGGATGGCCTAAACACAGACAACAGCCCTCCCCTCCCCACACAGACACACACACACACACACACACACACACACAGAGAGAGAGAGAGAGAGAGAGAGAGAGAGAATCGCAGGGGAAATAAATCCATTCAAACTACAATATCTGACTTTCTGTTGCTCAGAGCGAATGACTTTAAATTGGAAAGTTGATCGGCTTGACGAGAACAATATACGTGGTAAGTTTTGTAACTGTAGGTAAATTGAGCAAAGTTATAACACACTTTATGTGTCCTTTTTTAGTCATAAAATTAATTTCCTCGCCACGGCCAGACCGTTCTAGATATCAAAAATCCGTCCGGAATTGAGCATCCTCAATGTCTTGACTTCATGCACACCGAGTTTGGTTGTGATTGGTAAACACATGCATTGTGATTTGATGTATTTCTCCTAGGACAATTATTCAAACAACCCATAATTCATAATTCATAAATAACTTCCATTTGAACTGTCATAAAACTTAGAGCACGAAAGTTGTTTGGCCTGATGTGATCTATAATTGTATCGAGTTTCATATTAATTCATGCAAGTGTGTTTGATTTATGGACAAATGTTCGAATCCCAGTCCAGGGGGCGCTGTCGAGCCGCCCTGCCACGCCCGGTTACCAGTTTCAGCCCGGCCCTGATGGCCATGGCTTCTGACCCGTGTGCAAAGTTTCAAGAGTTTTCGAGGCTGTTAAGGCCCCCGAAAATGCCAGAGAAGTCGCACACAGCAAATAAAGGGTTAAAATTAACCTGACAAGCCCCCCTCCTCTCACTCACACAGAGAGACACTGAGAGACTGGCAAAATTCTGAGATTTTCTCTACATTCAAACAAACATATCTGACTTTCTGTGGGTCCTAGCTAATGAGTGTCAATTAGAAAGTTGTCCGGCTCGAGGAGTACAATATACATACCGATTTTTGTAACTGTAGATAAAACTAACAACCCCACTTTTGTCAAAAGGTGGCGCTACTGAGCCCTCACCACGCCCGTTTCTGCAACTTTGCACATGTCAACTGGCTAATAAATGTGATGTGTCTGTCGAGTTTCATGCAATTTAAAGCATGCTAAGGGTCTCAAAAGCATCCTAAAAGCATCCTAAAAGAAAGGTAAAGTTTGATGCGTCGCCACGGCAACAGTTTCAAAGATATCAAGAATCCATTCACAGGTCTACATCTGCCGTATGTTTACATTATACATATGAAGTTTGAAGCAAATCGGGTAAAAATAAAAGGGTGATATCAAAGCATTTTGAAAGTGACACATTTCCTGCTGCCAGTTGGTGGCGCTATAACTTTGACTCACAATAGTCACATCCATGTGATCGTCCTCTTACAGCGAACATACTGCTGAAGTTTCATCAAGATCAGTTAATGTATGCTGAAGTTATAACAAACTTCCTGTTTCACGTTTCTCGCCATGATTTCGTTTCCTCGCCACGGCCAAACCATTCGAGATATCAAAAATCCCCACACAAGCTTTCATCCTCAATGTCTTGACTTCACGCTGACCGAGTATCGTCGAATTTGGATCAAAGCTCTAGGAGGAGTATTTCAAATACCATTGCGAGCGTTTTACAAACAAACCTCAATAGCCGACTTCCTGTTGGGCTGGGGTAAAAAGTAAAAGCGCGAGGTATAGATGAAACGATGAGATCAACATGCGTACCGAGTTTCATATTATTACATGCAAGCGTGTTTGAGTTATGGACCAAGTGTTCGGACCCCATTCCAGGGGGCGCTGACAAGCCCCCCTGCCACGCCCAGGTACCATCTTCAGCCCGGCTCTGATGGCCGCGGGTTCTGACCCGTGTGCAAAGTTTCAAGAGTTTTCGAGCATGTTAAGGGCCCCAAAAGTGCCCGAATAGTCGTAAGAAAAATAATAATAATAATAATAATAGAAAAGAATAATCCTAAGGAAAACAATAGGGCCTTCGCCCTTTCAGGGCTTGGGCCCTAATAATAATAATAAATATAGCTGCGAGCAGCGATTGCGGGCCCAAGCCGGTGGCACCGCAACCCCGATGCCTTTAGTTACCCAAAGGCACCGGGATGGTGGTACCGCCGGCTTTGGCCCTTTATCGCTGCTCACAGCTATATTTATATTTAATATAAAGCCGGTGGCACCGCCACCTTGGTGCCTTTAGGGTTATTCTGTACGACGTGTAAAAACGTAACCCCCGCTTTGACTATCAAAAAGAAGTGTATTGTAGAGCTTGCATCAATGCGGACTCGATGCGCTGTGCGCTGTAACTCCATGTGGCTTTAAGCGCATCATTCTCCACTCGGGATGCGCATAAGCATTTTGTGCCACACTGTACTGAGCCTTTCATATCATAATGCAGTGACGCAATGACAGATTATTAATTGCCTTTCTTGTTCTGTTCCATCTATTATATGTTGATAATAGATAGGACAGAGCACTAAAAACCTCAAACAAAGCACTAAAAACTTAAGCTGTTTGCTGTGTAGTCTGAGAATGAGCTGTTTGATTTGCACCCTCTTCCTCTTCACTGTCCTCCATAAAAACCAGCTATTTAGGTCCATGTTGTTCTAGAAAGTTTGTATGTTGCTGCCTCAATTAACATCTCTGCTATACATTTAAAACATGGCTATATCTAAAATAATTTATCTTTTTGATTTTTGTTATCTTGTTTTTCATGAATATTTTACAACAATACAAAGAGCAATGTGTATTTTTCAATAATATAGTTTGTAATGGCTTTTTTTGTCATAGATTATAATCATATATTTTTTGGATTTGTTATTTATCTTTATAATGAAGTTGTCTGTATTAAGTAGATTGTGTTTAACACACACAAGAGTGATTTATTAGTTCAACACATAGTTATAGAAATTCTACTTTATCTAAAAAAAACCCTGCGCTTTATACACACACACACACACACACACACACACACACACACACACACATAAATACATGTAAATAAAAATACCAAAAAAAAACATCAAATGTGTTTTTAGTCAGAGTATTATTTTATACAGAAACAAATATTTGTAATTCAGATAAGAATGAAGTTAGTGTTTTAAAATCTTAAGGAAAACAAATATATTGAAATATAGCACATGAATTTTAAATTCATTCAACTTCAATTACAAATACAATCTTACTTTTATTTAAAGCAATCTATACATTTAAAAGATGGGGGTTATATGCCTATTTTGTCATTTAAAAATATTGTTATGCAAAATTGTTATGCAAAAAGACAAGGACTTAGAGACAAGGACTTGTAGGAAAAATCACATCCAGCCACACACACACACATAAACACAGACAACAGCCCTCCCCTCCCCACACACACACACACCCACACACACACACACACACACAGAGAGAGAGAGAGAGAGAGAGAGAGAGAGAGAGAGAGAGAATCGCAGGGGAAATAAATCCATTCAAACTACAATATCTGACTTTCTGTTGCTCAGAGCGAATGACTTTAAATTGGAAAGTTGATCGGCTTGACGAGAACAATATACGTGGTAAGTTTTGTAACTGTAGGTAAATTGAGCAAAGTTATAACACACTTTATGTGTCCTTTTTTAGTCATAAAATTCATTTCCTCGCCACGGCCAGACCGTTCGAGATATCAAAAATCCGTCCGGAATTGAGCATCCTCAATGTCTTGACTTCATGCACACCGAGTTTGGTTGTGATTGGTAAACACATGCATTGTGATTTGATGTATTTCTCCTAGGACAATTATTCAAACAACCCATAATTCATAATTCATAAATAACTTCCATTTGAACTGTCATAAAACTTAGAGCACGAAAGTTGTTTGGCCTGATGTGATCTTTAATTGTACCGAGTTTCATATTAATTCATGCAAGTGTGTTTGATTTATGGCCAAATTTTTGAATCCCAGTCCAGGGGGCGCTGTCGAGCCGCCCTGCCACGCCCGGTTACCAGCTTCAGCCCGGCCCTGATGGCCATGGGTTCTGACCCGTGTGCAAAGTTTCAAGAGTTTTAGAGGATGTTAAGGCCCCCGAAAATGCCAGAGAAGTTGCACACAGCAAATAAAGGGTTAAAATTAACCTGACAGGCGCCCCTCCTCTCACTCACACAGAGAGACACTGAGAGACTGGCAAAATTCTGAGATTTTCTCTACATTCAAACAAACATATCTGACTTTCTGTGGGTCCTAGCTAATGAGTGTCAATTAGAAAGTTGTCCGGCTCGAGGAGTACAATATACATACCGATTTTTGTAACTGTAGATAAAACTAACAACCCCACTTTTGTCAAAAGGTGGCGCTACTGAGCCCTCACCACGCCCGTTTCTGAAACTTTGCACGTGTCTACTGGCTAATAAATGTGATGTGTCTGTCGAGTTGCATGCAATTTCAAGCATGCTAAGGGTCTCAAAAGCATCCTAAAAGAATGGTAACGTTTGATGCGTCACCACGGCAACAGTTTCAAAGATATCAAGAATCCATTCACAGGTCTACATCTGCCGTATGTTTACATTATACAGATGACGTTTGAAGCAAATCGGGTAAAAATAAAAGGGTGATATCAAAGCATTTTGAAAGTGACACAGTTCCTGCTGCCAGTTGGTGGCGCTATAACTTTGACTCACAATAGTCACATCCATGTGATCGTCCTCTTACAGCGAACACACTGCTGAAGTTTCATCAAGATCAGTTAATGTATGCTGAAGTTATAACACACTTCCTGGTTCACGTTTCTCGTCATGATTTCGTTTCCTCGCCACGGCCCAACCGTTCGAGATATCAAAAATCCCCTCGCAAACTTTCATCCTCAGTGTCTTGACTTCATGCTGACCGAGTTTTGTCGAATTTGGATCAAAGCTCTAGGAGGAGTATTTAACATTCCATTGCGAGCATTTTACAAACAAACCTCAATAGCCGACTTCCTGTTGGGCTGGGGTAAAAAGTAAAAGCGCGAGGTATAGATGAAACTATGAGATCAACATGTGCACCGAGTTTCATATTATTATATACAAACGTGTTTGAGTTATGGACCAAGTGTTCGGACCCCGTTCCAGGGGGCGCTGACGAGCCGCCCTGCCACGCCCGGGTACCAGCTTCAGCCCGGCTCTGATGGCCGCGGGTTCTGACCCATGTGCAAAGTTTCAAGAGTTTTCGAGCACGTTAAGGGCCCCAAAAATGCCCAAAAGGTTACAAAATAATAATAAATATAGCTGCGAGCAGCGATGGCGGGCCCAAGCCGGTGGCACCGCAACCCCGGCTCCTTTAGTTACCTAAAGGCACCGGGGTGGCGGTGCCGAAGGCTTTGGCCCTTTCATGATTAAATGTTAAAACGGCTTGCCATAGTCTGTCATTTTGACTAGTCACAATTATGTTACAGATATCTTAAATGATAATACAAACTATCCAAAATGTAATTACGACTAGACAGAAAGACATTGTTGATATCTACAATGTTAATTTCCGGATAGGCAAACTTAGCTTTTAAATGTTAAAGGGGCTTGCCATACACGGACGTAGGCTCAGAGAGAGTCTCACCATATTCAAACCAAAATATCTGACTTCCTCTTGGTCTGAGCTAATGACTATGAATTAGAAAGTTGTCTGGCTTGAGGAGTACAATGTATATAACAATTTTTGTAACTGTAGATAAAAATAACAACCCCACTTTTGTCAAAAGGTGGCGCTATTTAGTCCCTGCACCATGCCCGTTTCTGAAACTTTGCACATGTCTACTGGCTAATAAATGTGATGTGTCTGTTGAGTTTCATGCAATTTCAAGCATGCTAAGAGTCTCAAAAGCATCCTAAAATAATTTCAAAGTTTGAAGCTTTGCCACGGCAACAGTTTAAAAGATATCAAGAATCCATTCACAGGTCTACATCTACCGTATGTTTACATTATACAGATGAAGTTTTTCATCTGTTTTTCATCATTATACAGATGAAGTTTTTCATCTGTTTACATTATACAGATGAAGTTTTTCATTCATATTATTACATGCAAGCGTGTTTGATTTATGGACCAAGTTTTCGGACCCCGTTCCAGGGGGCGCTGTCTAGCCCCCCTGCCACGCCTAGGTACCATCTTCAGCCCAGGCCTGATGGCTGTGGGATATGACCTGTGTGCAAAGTTTCAAGAGTTTTGAAACCCGTTAAGGGCCTCAAAAGCCATTAAGAGTCTCAAAATCATCAAAAAAAAAAGAATTTTAAAGTTTGATGCGTTGCCACGGCAACAGTATCAAAGATATCAAGAATCCATTCACAGGTCTTCATCTGCCATGTATTTACATTATACAGATGAAGTTTGAAGCAAATCGGGTAAAAATAAGAGGTTGATTTCAAAACATTTTGAAAGTGACACACTTCCTGCTGCCAGTTGGCGGCGCTATAACTTTGACTCGAAATAGTCACATCCATGTGATCGTCCTCTTACAACGAACACACTGATGAAGTTTCATCAAGATATGTTAATGTATGCTGAAGTTATAACACACTTCCTGTTTCACGTTTCTCGCCATAATTTCGTTTCCTCGCCACGGCCAAACCGTTTGAGATATCAAAAATCCCCTCACAAACTTTCATCCTCAATGTCTTGACTTCTTGCACACCGAGTTTGGTTGTGATTGGTAAACACATGCGTTGTAATTTGATGTATTTCTCCTAGGACAACTATTCAAACAACCCATAATTCTCAACTTCCATTTTAATTGTCGTAAAACTTAGAGCACGAAAGTTGTTTGGCCTGATGTGATCTATAATTGTACCGAGTTTCATATTAATTCACGCAAGTGTGTTTGATTTATGGACAAATGTTCGAATCCCAGTCCAGGGGGCGCTGTCGAGCCGCCCTGCCACGCCCGATGACCAGCTTCAGCCCGGCCCTGATGGCCATGGGTTCTGACCCGTGTGCAAAGTTTCAAGAGTTTTAGAGGATGTTAAGGCCCCCGAAAATGCCAGAGAAGTCGCACACAGCAAATAAAGGGTTAAAATTAACCTGACAGGCGCCCCTCCTCTCACTCACACAGAGAGACACTGAGAGACTGGCAAAATTCTAAGATTTTCTCTACATTCAAATAAAGATATCTGACTTTCTGTGGGTCCTAGCTAATGAGTGTCAATTAGAAAGTTGTCCGGCTCGAGGAGTACAATATACATACCGATTTTTGTAACTGTAGATAAAACTAACAACCCCACTTTTGTCAAAAGGTGGCGCTACTGAGCCCTCACCACGCCTGTTTCTGAAACTTTGCACGTGTCCACTGGCTAATAAATGTGATGTGTCTGTTGAGTTTCATGCAATTTCAAGCATTCTAAGGGTCTCAAAAGCATCCTAAAAGAATGGCAAAGTTTGATGCATCGCCACGGCAACAGTTTCAAAGATATCAAGAATCCATTCACAGGTCTACATCTGCCGTATGTTTACATTATACAGATGAAGTTTGAAGCAAATCGGGTAAAAATAAAAGGGTGATATCAAAGCATTTTGAAAGTGACACACTTCCTGCTGCCAGTTGGTGGCGCTATAACTTTGACTCACAATAGTCACATCCATGTGATCGTCCTCTTACAGCGAACACACTGCTGAAGTTTCATCAAGATCAGTTAATGTATGCTGAAGTTATAACACACTTCCTGTTTCACGTTTCTCACCATAATTTCGTTTCCTCGCCACGGCCAAACCGTTCGAGATATCAAAAATCTCCTCGCAAACTTTCATCCTCAATGCCTTGACTTCATGCTGACCGAGTTTCGTGCCGTGTGTTTGAATTCTCTAGGAGGAGTATTGCACATTCCATTGCGAGCGTTTTACAAACAAACCTCAATAGCCGACTTCCTGTTGGGCTGGGGTAAAAAGTAAGAGTGTGAGGTATAGATGAAACGATGAGATCAACATGTGTACCGAGTTTCATATTATTACATTCAAGCGTGTTTGATTTATGGACCAAGTGTTCGGACCCCGTTCCAGGGGGCGCTGTCTAGCCCCCCTGCCACACCCAGGTACCATCTTCAGCCCGGCTCTGATGGCTGTGGGATCTAAACTGTGTGCAAAGTTTCAAGAGTTTTCAAACCCGTTAAGGGCCCCAAAAGCCGCTAAGAGTCTCAAAATCATCAAAAAAAAGAATTTTAAAGTTTGATGCGTTGCCACGGCAACAGTATCAAAGATATCAAGAATCCATTCACAGGTCTTCATCTGCTATGTATTTACATTATACAGATTAAGTTTGAAGCAAATCGGGTAAAAATAAGAGGGTGATTTCAAAGCATTTTTAAAGTGACACACTTCCTGCTGCCAGTTGGTGGCGCTATAACTTTGACTCACAATAGTCACATCCATGTGATCGTCCTCTTACAGCGAACACACTGCTGAAGTTTCATCAAGATCAGTTAATGTATGCTGAAGTTATAACACACTTCCTGTTTCACGTTTCTCGCCATGATTTCGTTTCCTCGCCACGGACAAACCGTTCGAGATATCAAAAATCCCCTCGCAAACTTTCATCCTCAATGTCTTGACTTCACGCTGACCGAGTTTCGTCGAATTTGGATCAAAGCTCTAGGAGGAGTATTAAAAATTCCATTGCGAGTGTTTTACGAACAACCCTAAATAGCCGACTTCCTGTTGGGCTGGGGTGAAAAGTAAAAGCACGAGGTATAGATGAAACGATGAGATCAACATGTGTACCGAGTTTCATATTATTACATGCAAGCGTGTTTGATTTATGGACCAAGTGTTCGGACCCCGTTCCAGGGGGCGCTGTCTAGCCCCCCTGCCACGCCCGGGTACCATCTTCAGCCCGGCCCTGATGGCCGCGGGTTCTGACCCGTGTGCAAAGTTTCAAGAGTTTTTGAGCATGTTAAGGGCCCCAAAAGTGCCCGAATAGTCGTATAAATAATAATAATAATAATAATAATAAATATAGCTGCGAGCAGCGATGGCGGGCCCAAGCCGGTGGCACCGCAACCCCTGGCTCCTTTAGTTACCTAAAGGCACCGGGGTGGCGGTGCCGAAGGCTTTGGCCCTTTCATGATTAAATGTTAAGACGGCTTGCCATAGTCTGTCATTTTGACTAGTCACAATTATGTTACAGATATCTTAAATGATAATACAAACTGTCCAAAATGTAATTACGACTAGACAGAAAGACATTGTTGATATCTACAATGTTAATTTCCGGATAGGCAAACTTAGCTTTTAAATGTTAAAAGGGCTTGCCATACACGGACGTAGGCTCAGAGAGAGTCTCACCATATTCAAACCAAAATATCTGACTTCCTCTTGGTCTGAGCTAATGACTATGAATTAGAAAGTTGTCTGGCTTGAGGAGTACAATGTATATAACGATTTTTGTAACTGTAGATAAAAATAACAACCCCACTTTTGTCAAAAGGTGGCGCTATTTAGTCCCTGCACCATGCCCGTTTCTGAAACTTTGCACATGTCTACTGGCTAATAAATGTGATGTGTCTGTTGAGTTTCATGCAATTTCAAGCATGCTAAGAGTCTCAAAAGCATCCTAAAATAATTTCAAAGTTTGAAGCTTTGCCACGGCAACAGTTTAAAAGATATCAAGAATCCATTCCCAGGTCTACATCTACCGTATGTTTACATTATACAGATGAAGTTTTTCATCTGTTTTTCATCATTATACAGATGAAGTTTTTCATCTGTTTACATTATACAGATGAAGTTTTTCATTCATATTATTACATGCAAGCGTGTTTGATTTATGGACCAAGTTTTCGGACCCCGTTCCAGGGGGCGCTGTCTAGCCCCCCTGCCACGCCTAGGTACCATCTTCAGCCCGGGCCTGATGGCTGTGGGATATGACCTGTGTGCAAAGTTTCAAGAGTTTTCAAACCCGATAAGGGCCTCAAAAGCCATTAAGAGTCTCAAAATCATCCAAAAAAAAAAGAATTTTAAAGTTTGATGCGTTGCCACGGCAACAGTATCAAAGATATCAAGAATCCATTCACAGGTCTTCATCTGCCATGTATTTACATTATACAGATGAAGTTTGAAGCAAATCGGGTAAAAATAAGAGGTTGATTTCAAAGCATTTTGAAAGTGACACACTTCCTGCTGCCAGTTGGTGGCGCTATAACTTTGACTCGAAATAGTCACATCCATGTGATCGTCCTCTTACAGCGAACACACTGATGAAGTTTCATCAAGATATGTTAATGTATGCTGAAGTTATAACACACTTCCTGTTTCACGTTTCTCGCCATAATTTCGTTTCCTCGCCACGGCCAAACCGTTTGAGATATCAAAAATCCCCTCACAAACTTTCATCCTCAATGTCTTGACTTCTTGCACACCGAGTTTGGTTGTGATTGGTAAACACATGCGTTGTAATTTGATGTATTTCTCCTAGGACAACTATTCAAACAACCCATAATTCTCAACTTCCATTTTAATTGTCGTAAAACTTAGAGCACGAAAGTTGTTTGGCCTGATGTGATCTATAATTGTACCGAGTTTCATATTAATTCACGCAAGTGTGTTTGATTTATGGATAAATGTTCGAATCCCAGTCCAGGGGGCGCTGTCGAGCCGCCCTGCCACGCCCGATGACCAGCTTCAGCCCGGCCCTGATGGCCATGGGTTCTGACCCGTGTGCAAAGTTTCAAGAGTTTTAGAGGATGTTAAGGCCCCCGAAAATGCCAGAGAAGTCGCACACAGCAAATAAAGGGTTAAAATTAACCTGACAGGCGCCCCTCCTCTCACTCACACAGAGAGACACTGAGAGACTGGCAAAATCCTAAGATTTTCTCTACATTCAAACAAAGATATCTGACTTTCTGTGGGTCCTAGCTAATGAGTGTCAATTAGAAAGTTGTCCGGCTCGAGGAGTACAATATACATACCGATTTTTGTAACTCTAGTTAAAACTAACAACCCCACTTTTGTCAAAAGGTGGTGCTACTGAGCCCTCACCACGCCCGTTTCTGAAACTTTGCACATGTCTACTGGCTAATAAATGTGATGTGTCTGTCGAGTTTCATGCGATTTGAAGCATGCTAAGGGTCTCAAAAGCATCCTAAAAGAATGGTAAAGTTTGATGCGTTGCCACGGCAACAGTTTCAAAGATATCAAGAATCCATTCACAGGTCTACATCTGCCGTATATTTACATTATACAGATGAAGTTTGAAGCAAATCGGGTAAAAATAAAAGGGTGATTTCAAAGCATTTTGAAAGTGACACACTTCCTGCTGCCAGTTGGTGGTGCTATAACTTTGACTCACAATAGTCACATCCATGTGATCGTCCTCTTACAGCGAACACACTGCTGAAGTTTCATCAAGATCAGTTAATGTATGCTGAAGTTATAACACACTTCCTGTTTCACGTTTCTCGCCATAATTTCGTTTCCTCGCCACGGCCAAACCGTTCGAGATATCAAAAATCCCCTCGTAAACTTTCATCCTCAATGCCTTGACTTCATGCTGACCGAGTTTCGTGCCGTGTGTTTGAATTCTCTAGGAGGAGTATTGCACATTCCATTGCGAGCGTTTTACAAACAAACCTCAATAGCCGACTTCCTGTTGGGCTGGGGTAAAAAGTAATAGTTTGAGGTATATATGAACGATGAGATCAACATGTGTACCGAGTTTCATATTATTACATGCAAGCGTGTTTGAGTTATGGACCAAGTGTTCGGACCCCGTTCCAGGGGGCGCTGTCTAGCCCCCCTGCCACACCCAGGTACCATCTTCAGCCCGGCTCTGATGGCTGTGGGATATGACCTGTGTGCAAAGTTTCAAGAGTTTTCAAACCCGTTAAGGGCCCCAAAAGCCGCTAAGAGTCTCAAAATCATCAAAAAAAAAGAATTTTAAAGTTTGATGCGTTGCCACGGCAACAGTATCAAAGATATCAAGAATCCATTCACAGGTCTTCATCTGCTATGTATTTACATTATACAGATTAAGTTTGAAGCAAATCGGGTAAAAATAAGAGGGTGATTTCAAAGCATTTTGAAAGTGACACACTTCCTGCTGCCAGTTGGTGGCGCTATAACTTTGACTCACAATATTCACATCCATGTGATCGTCCTCTTACAGCAAACAAACTGCTGAAGTTTCATCAAGATCAGTTAATGTATGCTGAAGTTCTGACACACTTCCTGTTTCACGATTATCGCCATAAGTTCGTTTCCTCGCCACGGCCAAACCGTTCGAGATATCAAAAATCCCCTCGCAAACTTTCATCCTCAATGCCTTGACTTCATGCTGACTGAGTTTCGTGCCGTGTGTTTGAATTCTCTAGGAGGAGTACTTCAAATTCCATTGCGAGTGTTTTATGAACAACCCTAAATAACCGACTTCCTGTTGGGCTGGGGTAAAAAGTAATAGTTTGAGGTATATATGAACGATGAGATCAACATGTGTACCGAGTTTCATATTATTACATGCAAGCGTGTTTGAGTTATGGACCAAGTTTTCGGACCCCGTTCCAGGGGGCGCTGTCTAGCCCCCCTGCCACGCCCGGGTACCATCTTCAGCCCAGCCCTGATGGCCGCGGATTCTGACCCGTGTGCAAAGTTTCAAGAGTTTTTGAGCATGTTAAGGGCCCCAAAAGTGCCCAAATAGTCGTATAAATAATAATAATAATAATAATAATCGTTAGGAAAACAATAGGGCCTTCGCCCTTTCAGGGCTTGGGCCCTAATAATAATAATCCTAAGGAAAACAATAGGGCCTTCGCCCTTTCAGGGCTTGGGCCCTAATAAATAATCCTTAGGAAAACAATAGGGCCTTCGCCCTTTCAGGGCTTGGGCCCTAATAACTGTAACGTTAGCTATTAATTAGTTGCTGGGTCTCAAGTTCAGGCTATTGCAGTCTGACCCTGTTATAGTTCACCTCACCTCCTGATCCGAGACGTTCTTTGCTTTGCAACTTCATATTTATCAGGTTTGTTCTCCTTCTCTCATGTCTCGAGACGTTAGCTGTTGACTCGTCAGTGTCTGACTCTGATCTGTGCTGTCTGCTGGGCCGTGCCATGCAATATAGCAGGACCGGAAAGATTAAAGATTAGTTCATCTCTCGAGTCCGGGTTCGGCCGGGTCCGAGTCTTTCGTTCTTCCTGTCACTCCCATAGAGTCTATGCTGTCAGCACCGGAAAGAGAAATGATTAGTTCATCTCTCGAGTTCGGGTTCGGCGGGTCCGATTCTTTCGTTCTTCCTGTCAGTCCCATTAAGTCTATGCTTTCAGTACCGGAAAGGGGAATGATTAGTTCATTTGAGTCTTCGGGTTTGAGTCCGTCGTTCTTTTCTCACGTACGTGGCCACGGGTCTCGCATCAAATACAACATTAGATTCGTGTTATTGACTGCGTCTGAATATTGTGTTATATAGGCATTAAAATACAAAATATGTTCAATAAACATTATAAACAAAGGTTCCATTATTCCTTATTCCTTATTATTGTCCCTGTCCATCTCTTTTCTATATTATGCATCTGTGGTGTGTTTTATTATATATTGTACATTAATTAACTACTATTATATTATACATCATCTACGTGCTTGTTTGTAAAAGGTTTGTGAATTAGTTTGTAAAAAGTTTGTGAATTTGGGTATTCAATACGGTGACAATTCACGTGACTAAAGAACGAAGGACTCAAACCCGAAGACTCAAATGAACTAATCATTCCTCTTTCCGGTGGTCTGACAGCATAGGCTCAATGGGACTGACAGGAAGAACGAAAGACTCGGACCCGCCGAACCCGAACTCGAGAGATGAACTAATCATTTCTCTTTCCGGTACTGACAGCATAGGCTCTACGGGACTGACAGGAAGAACGAAAGACTCGGACTCGCCCCGAACCCGAACTCGAGACTCGAGAGATGAACTAATCATTTCTGTTTCCAGTACAGATTCAGAATCCATATGTTGCGCAATGCGCATGCGCGGGTAACACAACATGAACGAATCACTCCCTGAGACAACTCGATAGTCCCGAGTCATATTAAAGATTCGTTCAAAATGAACGAATCGTTCATGAACGACACATCACTACTAGCTGGCCTCTGTTACATACACACATGGAACGAGCATGAGAGCGTTTTCTGTACTGAACACCACTGATAATGAGTTTAAAGTCCCTGTAAAGGTAATTCAACAAAAAAATCTAAACACATTAAAAATGTTACAAATGTATTGCTAAAACATATTACAAAGACTGTGAACTGTGAAGTTCTGAAATACAGAGTTAGACCGTTCAACAGTTGTTATGAAACCCTTGTTATTTTACGGATTTTTTGGGCGGGGCTAAAACAGGGCTCGATGACGCACTGGAGCTCAAGAGCTCGTGGACACGCCCTAACTTGATGATGCACGTTGGCTGATCCATAGACAGGGGCTGATCTCTCCCCTAACAATAGAGCACATTTGCATTCGCCGCTCAATTACGAGTTACTACTGTCAGTAGGCCTACTATTAGTTACTACAGTCTACAGTTTGCTAGCTTGCTATGCTTTTGACAAGGAAATGCATAGGCTACTACCTGGATGCGATCATGTACAAAACAGATCGGTGTCTTTATTTAAATTTCCTAAAAGTGATCACATCAAGAAGAGGTGGATTAATTTGAGTGTGTGATTAATTTGTGTAGAGCCAACCTTGAAGAGCTGAGGATCACCGCCAACACCCACCTCTGTAGTGATCATTTTACACAGGATCGTTTTATAAACTTTCCTCAGAGACCACTGGCATTCACTGATAATCCGATGCTGCTGGTGAACGGGGCCGAAACTACTATCTCCCGCCTCAGCGTTCATCCTCCCATTCCGAGAGCAGTTTCACCTAATATCACCGTCGACAGTTTTCCCGCGAGTGGGCGTGGTTTCAGCGCAGCCAGCAGACACGCCGCCAACGTTTGAGAACGTCTCTGGTTACTTACGTAACCTATGTTCTCTGAATAGGGAACGAGACGCTGCGGAAAACACAGTGGGATATTCTCTGAATGTGCCGATTGTCTGAAGCCTAATAGAATCACGCCAATTCATTGGCTGATGGCGCTCGCGCAATCTGGCCCCGCCCCGACGCAATCACGTCACATAATCATATACGTGCGTGTGCCATCTTCCCCTCAGATTTCTCTGCCGAAAAGAAGACTGTCAGCAGCGCGAGGAGCTTGGCCGCTAACGCAGCGTCTCGTTCCCTATTCAGAGAACATAGGTTACGTAAGTAACCAGAGATGTTCTCTTTCATAGGTTCACTGAACACTGTGGAAAGCGCAGTGGGAACGGGATACCAAACTCGCCAAGCAAAGAGCACTGTAATGACTGGTATCCATAAGATAATGACTATAAACGGTTCAAACAGAAAGAACCTGGGAACCCGGAGTCATATCAAGATCCAAATTATAGAAACGTACAAAAGTGTGCAGAGAGGACCAGCCGGCTGCAACACAAATGTCCTCCAAGAGAACTCCTCTAGAAAGAGCTAAAAAGGATGCCACACTCCATCCATGCTTTCCACTCCATCCAGGCCAAATTCTGACCCTACCATCCGAATGTCGCAGCAGAAATCGAGACTCATCAGACCAGGCAACGTTTTTCCAATCTTCTATTGTCCAATTTCGATGAGCTTGTGCAAATTGTAGCCTCAGTTTCCTGTTCTTAGCTGAAAGGAATGGCACCCGGTGTGGTCTTCTGCTGCTGTAGCCCATCTGCCTCAAAGTTCGACGTACTGTGCGTTCAGAGATGCTCTTCTGCCCACCTTGGTTGTAACGGGTGGTTATTTGAGTCACTGTTGCCCTTCTATCAGCTCGAACCAGTCTGGCCATTCTCCTCTGACCTCTGGCATCAACAAGGCATTTCCGCCCACAGAACTGCCGCTCACTGGATGTTTTTTCTTTTTCGGACCATTCTCTGTAAACCCTAGAGATGGTTGTACGTGAAAATCCCAGTAGATTAGCAGTTTCTGAAATACTCAGACCAGCCCTTCTGGCACCAACAATCATGCCACGTTCAAAGTCACTCAAATCACCTTTCTTCCCCATACTGATGCTCGGTTTGAACTGCAGGAGATTGTCTTGACCATGTCTACATGCCTAAATGCACTGAGTTGCCGCCATGTGATTGGCTGCTTAGAAATTAAGTGTTAACGAGCAGTTGGACAGGTGTACCTAATAAAGTGGCCGGTGAGTGTATATACACACACACCATTCAGTTAAAATGGTTAATGAGAGAGATGGATCATTTGCTATGAGCAATTACATACACTGACAAACATTGCTGTATGATTTACTTTGAAACAGTTTTCACTCAGAAATGGCTAGACAGTACAAAACATTAAAAAGAAATGACAACTAACACATTTAATTAAATGTGAAGTTAAATTGTGAAATGCACTTCAATATTATTTGTTTTATTTTCTATGAATTTCGAAAAATAATGTAGTTTCACTACAGTATATGACTAATTATTACAGGTTTCAGGAGTGCAAATGTTGGCTGTGTTCTGTTGTTATTGTTGTTGTTAACTGATAAAACAGAAGTTCACAATGAGCACTTGGTATCAAAATCACATCACCCATCAGTAATTGTTAGCTTATGTTACCATCTTGAATTTATCTAAGTTTAACCCTTTTGAATCTGACACCGTGTCCTAACTACACGCGACACGATAAAATTTCAGCGACAGCAAGTGTGTCTGTCCACACTAGACGCGACGCGACTGTGAGATGCCACACGTTCAGAACAGCGTGTGAGCCTATGGTGTGAGCGGAGTCTCTCTGTGAAAGCGCACTGTTGGCCCGCACTCGCATTGAATATGGTAGGACATAATCAAATCAAGAAATAACATTATTAAAAATCAAAACATTAACAAAATATACTCATTGACTAATTTTGTTATGAAGTACAGTCGTATGTTTGCATAGAATTCATTTTGAACGCTATATTACATGCTTTCAAAATCTGAGGTAAATTATCCGTTATCGCTTGTGGCACAGTGACCTATTTTTAACTAAAAATAAATAATGTGTACTCATAACCAGTGTAATTTCTTCATTCTGTCAGCCGCGACGTCGCAGAAATAGGAACCGTTTCTAAATTAGAAACTTCGCGTGTCGCCGTCGCATCTGGTTAGGACAAAAACTCTGATTAACATGGAAAAGATACCTTTTATCGCGTGTCGCGGCGCGTGTAGTTAGGACACGGTGTGAAGCTAAAATAGGTGTTTTTCACATATTTTGTTTTTGACTGAAAAATTCTAAAACAATGTACTATCTTCATGTGCAAGGTGTCATTTTCTTCAGAAAAAAGATTAGCTTTCAACAAATTACAGGTATTGACCATTATTGTGTGTGATGAGTTTGTAAATAGAATTTAAAACAATAATAAATTTACTAATTTTACTAAAACAAAAAACAAAAAAACAAAACAGAAAAAACATGAACAGAATAAACTAACACTTTAAAGTTGAAAAATTAACTATATAATACATACAAGTCTTTTTTGTGGAATAGCACAGTTTTTATTTAGGACAATTTTTTTCATAGACACACACACACATGCATATTCACACAGACACATCCACATGCACACACCACATGCTAAGATACGTGAAAGAGTAATGGCCATCCGCCTCAAAGGTTCATTAAAAATCATCCCAATGGCCTCTTCTACTGTCTACCAGTTCTTTCACCTTGCATATGTTTGTTTGTTTTATTATTTTATGCAATCCAAAACATTCTAACCTGCTGCACTTCATATCTCTCTGTTCAAATCTTTCATTCACTCTCTGCCAGAAAGCTGCTGTCATTTGCTAATGGAAAGCAGGAAATTACCGTAATAAGCCGAATATTGTAGAAAACTGTCAGAGCCAATTTGAATGGTTTTGATAGCGAAAACGGTTGAATAGTTACGGTAAAATGAACACAGCTTGTTGGTATGTGTCAGCGACGACACAGACGGTTCTAAAGGGTTAAGGACAATGTGCATTTGTCTTTTAATATTTAATGATTAAATGAACCATGTTGAATGCATCAGGCCCATTTTTCTTGTTAAAAGTAATTAATAATGCATTTCAACAAAAGTCACTTTGCAAGAATAAATAATGTGCTTAAAATAAAAAAATAAATAAAAAAGCACATAAATGTGTTTGAGTATTTTTCTGGAGTATTTTAGTGGTGATTCGAAGATCACCAACTGCACTGTGGTGAATATTTTCTCACAGATGGTAACGGAGTCGTAATTCCCCTAATTACATCTGAACACATCAACTCCATCATTAATCAAACTCCACATAACGTCCCTGAACCCTGCCAGCTCATTAAATTAACCATATTATTACAAACTATGATTGGGATTATATGGCCTCCCACACCGTTGCTAAAGACGAGAATTTATGGCAAAGAGCTTTTCATCTCTCTCGTTCTGGTTTCAACAGGACACCAGAGAGATGTTCAGATGTTCTCCATTTGTTTGCTCAGATGATGGACAGTGTCTGCTTTCTTTTTCACCCAGTTGGTGGACTGCTAATATTTCATTAACATCATAAACGTCAAGTTGTTTTGTTATTACCATTTCTTCAGTAGATGCACATTTCTGTATGAACTATAGCATACCCAGCTAACAAAATAATGTTTTAAGAACGTTTTGCAAATGTCCCCTATTGTCACGGAGTGTTGTGGAGTCAAGTCAAGTCACATTTATTTATATAGCGCTTTTCACAATACAGATTGTATCAAAGCAGCTTCACAGTGATAACATGTAAGTAGCACAACACAGATCAACAACATTGCTAAACACTAAATAACCCCAACTGAGCAAGCTCAAAGCAAGCCAAAAGCAAGGCGACAGTGGCAAGGAACCAAACTCCATCAGATTGGATGGAGAAAAAACCTTGGGAGAACCCAGGCTCAGTCGGGGGCCAGTTCTCCTCTGGCTTACATTCATATTGTTTAAATATAAATATTAAATATAAATATTGTTTATGAATCAAACGGCGCCATAACATATCGCAGGCGGTGAGTCGTCTCATCACAGGCGTTGAGTCGTCTCATCACAGGCGTTGGGGCATCCGAAATCCCCGTGAGAGGCTGGACACAAAACTGGACCTGACGAACGCCATTTTTCTCGGGACAAGCGTCCCGAGATAACAGCAGAAAGGCAGATGGGAAATAATTAGCATAGCTGATGTTCATAATGATTTCCGTTATAACTGTCAAACTCTCCGTAACCCGAACTCTCCGCAACCCAACCATACGCGCCGACCCGTTTGTCTAAAAGGCTGTCGAGCCCCACTGGTGCGTTAAGCAGTTTCAGTGGCAAACAGTTCCGTATGGCATAACAGAGGACTAGAAGGTAAGCATTATGTGAATGCTTGACTAAAAAGATGCGTCTTTAATCTAGTTTTAAACTGTGTCAGCGAGTCAGAGGCTCGGACCGTATCGGGAAGGCCATTCCAGAGTTTTGGAGCTAAATGCGAGAACGCCCTCCCTCCTTTACTGGACTTCGATATCCTAGGAATGACCAGAAGCCTTGAATTTAGTGATCTTAAGGAACGCGGTGGATTGTAGGGCGAAAGAAGGTCCGTTAAGTACATAGGTGCTAAACCATTTAGGGCTTTATAGGTCAGTAGTAGTATTTTGTAGTTGATGCGGAACTTAATAGGTAACCAGTGTAGAGATGATAAAATCGGTGTTATATGATCATATTTTCTTGACCTAGTAAGAACTCTAGCAGCTGCATTTTGTACTAACTGTAGCTTGTTTATTGAGGATGCAGGACAACCGGCTAATAAAGCATTACAGTAATCTAGTCTCGAGGTCATGAATGCGTGAACAAATTTTTCTGCATCAGAAATAGATAGCATGTTACGTAGCTTAGCAATGTTTCTAAGGTGGAAAAAGGCTGTTCTTGTAACATATGAAATATGATTTTCGAACGACAAGTTGCGGTCTAGTATAACACCCAGGTCTTTTACTGTTGTGGATAAAGTAACAGGACATCCGTCTATATTAAAGTTGTATTGTGAGAGGTTTTGTGAGTAGTTTTTTGGACCAATAAGTAATACCTCCGTTTTATCTGAATTTAATAGCAGGAAATTACGCGTCATCCAGCATTTTATATCTTTGAGACACTCTGTCATTTTAGATGAGTTAGTGTTTTCATCTGGTCGTGATGAAATATATAATTGAGTGTCGTCAGCGTAACAGTGGAAATTAATTCCATGTTTTCTTATAATATTACCAAGTGGCAGCATATATATTGAGAATAGCAGAGGGCCTAAAACCGATCCTTGCGGTACTCCATAGTCTACTGACGTTATCTTTGATTTTTTCCCATTTAAACAGACAAAATGAGAACGGTCCGATAAGTACGATCTAAACCAGCTTAATGCCTGTCCCTGGACACCGGTGAAGTTTTGTAGTCGATCCAAGAGTATTATATGATCTATAGTGTCGAACGCAGCGCTAAGATCAAGTAGGACTAGTATTGAGATACAGCCTTGGTCAGAAGCTAAAAGTAAATCATTTGTAATTTTAACTAGCGCAGTTTCTGTACTATGATGCGGTCTGAATCCTGACTGGAATTTTTCATAGATATAATTTTCTTGCAAAAAAGAGCACAATTGAGCGGACACTACTTTTTCAAGTATTTTGGACATAAATGGAAGATTTGAAATGGGTCTGTAATTTGCCAAGTTATTTGGATCTAATTGCGGTTTCTTAATGAGCGGTTTTATTACAGCCAGCTTGTATATTTTTGGGACATGACCTAAAGATAAAGACGAGTCTGGAGTGCAAGCAGAGGAAGACAGAAGAGGCAAAAGCTCCAATTCCAATTACTTTACTTAATAACTCAGAACAGCAAACAGGTACAGGTACAGGCAGGAAGACAGGTAGGAACACTCACAAAACTCATGGTAACACGGACGACCGATAAAGACTGACTGAGACAGGGAGAACTAAATACAAGCAGGAATCAAACATAACGATGTGAAAACAGGTGACACAGATGATCAAGACGAGGAACAGGTGGCTGATGAGGGAGTGAGTTCAGGAATTGAGACAAGAGGATCCTGGGACGTGTAGTGCAGATGACAAAGACAGACTGGTGCAGATAAAGGACTGCAACATCACTCCCCCCTCCTAGTAGCCGTGACCTCATGCCGTAACATCAATGGGGTGGGGGGGTGGGCGCCCTGGAGGCTGTGGAGGGCGTGGTCTGGAGGAGGAAGCCTCCAGGGCGGAGCAGGCTGAAGGTGTGGCCAGGGCAGAGAAGGCTGAGGGCGTGGCGGAGCAGGCTGAAGGCGTGGCCAGGGCAGAGCAGGCTGAGGGCGTGGCGGAGCAGGCTGAAGGCGAGGCCAGGGCGGAGCAGGCTGAGGGCGTGGCGGAGCAGGCTGAAGGCGTGGCCAGGGTGGAGCAGGCTGTGGTGGTGAGGACCCGTCAGGCGGCCGTGGCGGTGAGGACCCTTCGGGCGGCCGTAGCTGGGACACTGGACGGGGCGTGGACAGTCTCGGGCTGGCCGGTCTCGGGCTGGCCGGTCTGAGGCTGGGGCTGGGCAGGACTGGACGAGACCAGCAGTGAAGCGGTCTCGGCGGGGCTGGACGGAACCAGAGATGAGGAGGGCTTAGGCTCGGCGGGGCTAGACGGGACCAGCGATGAGGAGGGCTCAGGCTCAGCGGGGCTGGACGGAACCAGTGATGAGGAGGGCTCAGGCTCGGCGGGGATGGACGGAACCAGCGATGAGGAGGGCTCAGGCTCGGCGGGACTGGACAGAACCAGCGATGAGGAGGGTTCGGGCCCGGCGGGGCTGGACGGAACCAGCGATGAGGAGGGTTCAAGCTCGGCGGGGCTGGACGGAACCAGCGGTGAGGGCTCCAGCTCGACGGGGCTGGACGGAACCAGTGGTGAGGAGGGCTCAGGCTCGACGGGGCTGGACGGTGAGTGGTGAGTTATTATGCACCAGCACCCACCAGCACCCACTCAACGAACTCCTCGAAGGTCCCTCGAGGCCCCTCTCCGGGCAGGCGTGCTATGGTCTCATCATTAAGACACACAGAGGCTGGTGTCATCATAATGTACATGTGGTACCAAGTCCAAGTACCTCTGTGTGTGGGCCTCGAGGGACTGATCCTCCTGGGCCAGAATAATTAGGTTCATGGCAGCCCACTCCATTCTTCTTTTGGTCGGTCGTTCTGTCACGGGATGTTGTGGAGTGCAGGCAGAGGAAGACAGAAAAGGCAAAAGCTCCAATTCCAATTACTTTACTTAATAACTCAGAACAGCAAACAAGTACAGGTACAGGCAGGAAGACGGGTAGGAACACTCACAAAACTCATGGTAACACGGAAAACAACCGACAAAGACTGACTGAAACAGGGAGAACTAAATACAAGCAGGAATCAAGGAATCGTTATGTGAAAACAGGTGACACAGATGATCAAGACGAGGAGCAGGTGGCTGATGAGGGAGTGAGTTCAGGAATGGAGACAAGAGGATCCTGGGACGTGTAGTGCAGATGACGAAGACAGACTGGTGCAGACGAAGGACTGTGACACCTATAAGTTGGGAAAATTTTATTTCTGAATGTTCTCTTAAGTTACTGGGAAATAGTTTTTATATAACTCAAAGTTATGAGAATGTTCCCTGTCAGTTGGGTATTCACCGCATGAGATACTGTAGTCTGGTAGGAAGGGGGGGTTCACCTGCACCCAAAAGATATATTTTTTTAACCTAGTTTTTTGTAATCCTTACGGTGTCTAGAAAAGGAATTTTGATGTTCCCCGCGCAAATTTTTGTCCCATATGTGATTTTTTGTATTATCTTTTGTGTCCGGGCTTGATTTTTGGCTGCGGAAAATGAAAACTTTAAATCTACATAGAATCTGAACAATACATCCTACAGACACAATCTACCCCATTTTCTCTTCGTCTTTGCATGAGGAATTGATAGATATGAGGATTGTCTTGATTAGATGATGTATAGTGCATAAAAACTCAAATAAACACCAACAAATGTAAAAAAAATGGTGACATTGGATCACTGGAACTCCTCCCCTATAGACCCCTCTGATATATGTTTTCTAACTTTTGTATTTTTACAGTCTTTAGGATGTCTAAGAAGCAAATGTTGATGATCCTCACCTGAAATATTGTCATATGTATGTATTTTCTGGCTATATTGATTGCCACCCTGGATATCCAAAAAATGATCTGGATGATCATGATTTATGGATGATCTGACAGTGACCACAACATCGGTTCCGGGGTGCAGATGGATTCTCCAAGGGCTCGAGCACCTCATCAAATGAGCTAGGATGGACTTTAAGCCAGCTAAGTCCAGGTCCCTGGTGGTAAAGAATGGGAAGGTTACAGACCAGTTCCGCTTTTCACTTGGAGACATCCAGATACCATCTGTCGGAGAAAAGCCAGTCAAGACTCTGGGTAAGATCTACGACTGCACCGTGAAGGACACCGCAGCTCTCCAGACAACAACTAACCAGTTGGTAATCTGGCTGACGGCTGTGGACAAGTCAGGGCTGCCAGGTAAATTTAAAGCCTGGATCTACCAGCACGGCATCCTGCCCCGTCTGCTCTGGCCACTGCTGGTCTACGACGTGCCAATTACCAGTGGCTAAGCCTACCACGAAGCCTCAGTGACATCGCCTTGCACGGGAGGAAGAACAAGCTAAAATTGCCCTTCAGCAGTCTAAAGGAAGAATTTATGGTAACCCGATCAAGAGAGGTGCTACTGTATAGAGACTCCATCGCTGGACCTTGTCGCCATCAAGGTCTCCTCGGCAGGCATAGAAGTCAGAACCGGCAGGAAGTGGAAGGCCCAAGAGGCAGTACATCAGGCTGAGTCACGGCTGCGACATAGTGAGCAGGTGGGGGCAGTAGCATCTGGACGGGCAGGACTCGGGAACAATCCAAGACCTCGCTTTAACAAGGCCCAGGGAAAGGAAATGAGACATCTGATTCAAGAGGAGGTCCGAGCTGGGGTGGAAGAAATCCGCTGCAGCAGGTCAGTCGGGATGAGGCATCAGGGAGCATGGACTCGATGGGAGCAGGCAGCAGACCGGAAAATATCGTGGACAGAATTGTGGAAGTCTGAGCCACACCGGATTAAATTCCTGGTTCAGTTTGTTTATGATGTCCTCCCCAGTCTATCCAATCTCTTCCGCTGGGGCCTAGCAGAGACACCACTGTGCCCACTCTGCCAGAGAGGAGGTTCATTAGAGCACATCAGAGCTCAAAAGCACTGGGAGAGGGGCACTACCGTTGGCGCCGCGACCAAATACTGAGGGTCATTGCAGAGGTTATCAGCACTGGGATCGCATGCAGTAGATACCAGCGACCAGCAAGACAGAACATCGCCTTTGTTACAGCTGGGGAGAAGCCAAAGCCATACACAAGCCAGGGTCTGATCAATCCTGGCTGGGTCACCTGGGTGAGGGTGTATGATGTTGTGAGACCCGAAACACCCAATGAACTCAGGATACATCACTGATGATGTGTCTGAGTTGCACCAGAGGTGTATTTCAATAACGAAGGATGTCTAAGAAGCAAATGTTGACGATCCCCACCTGAAATATTGTCACATGTATGTATTTTCTGGCTATATTGATTGCCACCCTGAATATCCAAAAAAGCAAAAAAGCACATTTATAGGCAGTCTGTTTTTCTCCTTTAGTTTCCGATTTGATAGATCTCCTCCATTTTTCATAACTGGCTATATAAATTATTCTTGAGCACATGTTGAGCTTGTTTCCAACGTCAGTTGTTGCACATTAAAAATATAACGTCGATAATTTAATTAAATAATACATTTTAAGATACAAAGTGTTCAAAAATATGCATTAATTAAAAATCACATCATGTAATTAGGATTCACTGGTAATGTGAGGTTTATTTAACATATATTTTTAAACTAACTACACAAATACATAGCCTACATGATGCACCAACACACAATTAGAAAGATCTTTCTTGGTGAAGAGCATTTAGCATTATGGAAGCCCACATTAACTGGCAGATATTGGTCTCTCTAGGTTTCTGTTAAGTTAAAAAAAAAATTGTTCATTGCTTAATAATTAATTAATTATACTTTCATTATTATTATTATTACTACTACTGGTGAGGGAATGTGTTTCATCTTGAGTGGGACAATCTGAACAAAATAACAACAAACATTCATGGCTCAAATGTGGTGAACTGGACCGGTGGGATCATGATACAGGAGGTGAAACCTGAATTTGATGCCCCCAACTTTCTGGAAATTCCACGAATGCTCCCACTCTACGAGTGGAACAAGACCCGCTCTCTTATGGTAGACATACCTGAGACCCTAAATTCATCATCAAGTCATGATTAGATGATGTATAGTGCATAAACACTCAAATCAGCACCAAAATGTAAAAAAAAATTTGTGACATATGGATCACTGGAACTCCTGCCCTTTGGACCCTATTGATATATGTTTTCTAACTTTTGTACTTTTACAGTCTTTAGGATGTCTAAGAAGCAAATGTTGATGATCCCCACCTGAAATAACTATCTATACATCATAAAAGTGCATCTATCCATCATAAAAGTGCATCTATCCATCATAAAAGTGCATCTATACATCATAAAAGTGCACCTATCCATCATAAAAGTGCATCTATGCATCATAAAAGTGCATCTATCCATCATAAAAGTGCATCTATCCATCATAAAAGTGCATCTATACATCATAAAAGTGCACCTATCCATCATAAAAGTGCATCTATGTGTCATAAAAGTGCATCTATGCGTCATAAAAGTGCACCTGTCCATCATAAAAGTGCATCTATCATCATAAAAGTGCATCTATACATCATAAAAGTGCACCTATCCATCATAAAAGTGCATCTATGCGTCATAAAAGTGCATCTATGCATCATAAAAGTGCACCTGTCCATCATAAAAGTGCATCTATCCATCATAAAAGTGCATCTATCCATCATAAAAGTGCACCTATCATCATAAAAGTGCATCTATCCATCATAAATGTGCATCTATCCGTCATAAAAGTTAATCTATCATCATAAATGTGCATCTATCCATCATAAAAGTGCAACTATCCATCATAAAAGTGCACCTATCCATCATAAAAGTGCATCTGTCCGTCATAAAACTGCATTTATCCATCATAAATGTGCATCTATCCATCATAAAAGTGCATCTATCCATCATAAATGTGCATCTATCAATCATAAAAGTGCATCTATCAATCATAAAAGTGCATCTATCCATCATAAAAGTGCACCTATCATCATAAAAGTGCATCTATCCATCATAAATGTGCATCTATCATCATAAAAGTGCATCTATCCATTATAAAAGTGCATCTATCCATCATAAATGTGCATCTATCAATCATAAAAGTGCATCTATCAATCATAAAATTGCATCTATCAATCATAAAAGTGCATTTATCCATCATAAATGTGCATCTATCCATCATAAAAGTGCATCTATCCATCATAAATGTGCATCTATCAATCATAAAAGTGCATCTATCAATCATAAAAGTGCATCTATCCATCATAAAAGTGCACCTATCATCATAAAAGTGCATCTATCCATCATAAATGTGCATCTATCATCATAAAAGTGCATCTATCCATTATAAAAGTGCATCTATCCATTATAAAAGTGCATCTATCCATCATAAATGTGCATCTATCAATCATAAAAGTGCATCTATCAATCATAAAATTGCATCTATCCATCATAAAAGTGCATTTATCCATCATAAATGTGCATCTATCCATCATAAATGTGCATCTATCAATCATAAAAGTGCATCTATCCATCATACAAGCAGGCCCGGATTAAGAGGACTTTGGGCCCTGGGGCTATAGCAACACCAAGGGCCCCCTTTCATCTGATTGCCACGCCACAGTCTTTTACCACAATAAATATTTTTTTATTGTTATTTTAAGCTGCAGTTCGTAGCTTTTCCTCTTTGTTGCCATCTCTGTTTGAAAACTGTAATTGCAGTTATTTGCGGAATTATTAACTTTACGTGGGTTGTACATCGGCATGAAAGAGTGCGGATGAATCCAATGTTTTGACGTGAGTGTGTGGTTGTTAATCACCATGCTGGTGTGGTCTGCAGAATCACACATTATACTTTTTGGAAGTATGACCAATATTTGAATTTTCAATGGAAAATTACGTCTGAACAAGTAACATGCACTTTTGTACCGATCAACTTAGGAGAAAAAAAGCATTGCAGTAAATCTTTTTTTAGTATAAACAAATAACAATCATAGTGCTATGAAATAAACGGTGCATAAATAGAATCCCTGTTATGCATAAACTTGTTATAACATAATATAAACATCTTATGACAGGAAAATATCATGATAAAAACCATAATTTCATGGTTCATTTTGGGAACATTTTATTAATAAAACATTTTTATTCCCTCCCCTTCCATAAGTGCATTTACTTCAGATATGAACTCAAAAACTTAAAGGTTGCCAAAATCAGCAAAAATATTACTCATTCTTCAGTCATACTTCCTCAATAAGTACTTAACCATGAATAATTTTAAAGGGATAGTTCAACAACATCACCCTCATGTTGTTCAAAACCTGTATAAATTTATTTCTTCTGCTGAACACAAAAGAAGATATTTTAAAGAATGTTGGTGACCAGACAGTGGATGTCACCCATTGACTTCCATAAGAAAAATATATATTAAGTCAATGACTACCGTAAATTGTCTGGTTACTAACACTATATAAAATATCTACTTTTGTGTTGAGCATGAGAAAGAAATTCTTTCAGTTTGAACAACATTAGGGTGACAGAAGTTTTATTTTTGGATGAACTTTCCTTTTACATTTCCTTTTCTGTCTCACAGTTAAAGTTTTTTTTTCTAGCTTTAGCAAAGCACAATGTTGCATTCCAGAGACATCCGCGTTAGATGGTTCAGTCTTTCTTGTACCATTGTTGACCACATCGAGATTTAATGAAAGATAATTTTGAATCTGTAAAAAAATATTAATACATTTACACTGCATTTATAATTACATAAATTATATGATTGTTATTTTATTTAATAATTAAATATAAAATGATATCTACTTTTTCATTGAAGGGTACACTGTAAAAAAAATCCTAATTTCACAAAAAATAACTGTGATTTTTGACGACCATTTTCTTTTATTTTAAATTGTACTCAAAACACTGCAAAATTACAACTAATAACTGGAAAATAAAAATGCAGCTGATATTTTAGGTATTGTTACATTAAAGAAAAAAATTCCAGTCATTCACTTTTTTTACAGTAATTGATTGTATTTTTCATACAGTATTTTTCTGTTTTCTTAAATTACATTAACATTTATGTAAAAGTACAAATAGAATCTGTAATTAAATGGTAACAAAACAGTTAAATGATTACATGACTGTAGCTCAAAAAAACTGTAACATTAAAGTAAAACGTCATAAATTAAATAAACTGAAAAACACTGTTATTTACAGGTATTTCCTGCATTATTATGATCAAATACCTTCAATGTAAAAAAAAATCATAAAAAAATGGTCAAATGACTGGCAACAAAGGCTGCCAAACAAAAACCATAAAATTAAAGTAAAATATTCAAATTTAAATAAACTGAAAAAAACACTGTTATTTAAAGGTATTTCCTGCATTATTATGATCAAATACCGTCATTGTAAAAAAATCGTTAAAAAAGGGTCAATTCACTGGCAGCACAGGGTGCCAAACAAAAAACATAAAATTACAGTAAAAATATGTTAATTTAAATAAAAACTTGACATCACCATGATTGAGATCAGTGTTTGCTTTAGTTGAGCTCTTGACCTTTATTATATGCTATTAGTTTTACTCTTGCTGCTTTAATTATGTTTTCAACATACATTTGTTATAGCGTTGAAATCGGGAGAAAATATCAGCTGATGTTGGTCAGTTATTGGTGATGTTATAGTCATCATATGGTGACCTGATTCACTGATTTGACAGAGAAATCTGTTGTGAGTGTATCTGTTGTGATTACATTGTAAATAGGTGTACTTAAGTTTTAGATTAAATCTAGGATTGTCGTATTTTCCCCATGAACCTTGTTATATTGAAACAATATTAATTAAGTTAATTAATTTAGTGATGATTGAGCATTATTGAAGACACCTGGTGATAACAAGCAGAATCACTGAAGGAGAAAATCACAAATTGTAAGCCACCGTTATGGCGATCAGTGTTTGCTTTAGTTGGGCTCTCTGCACTTATACTTTCACTTTAAATTTTGTTTGTCTGCTGTTATTGATTTATAACAGTCAAATGAACAAAGAAAAGTGGGATCTGACAGAGTTGGTTATGTTTTGACATAATCATACTGAGATCTAAATGAAACCTATTCAGATGATTCGGTTTAACTTGTTAGCAACAGTTTAGTGGTTCTGCAGCATATGATAATCTGTATTTTTCTTATAATCCAAAATATGTAATAAAAATTGTTCTGATCAAATCCCATTATCTTTATTTAGAAACACAGACATCAATAATCAGCCTGTGTATCTCAATCGTGGTGACAATAATAATCCTTGTTGCCACCAATCACAACTCATTCATGGCTCCCATCATGCATTGTGGTATGAATAAATTATGATCTGAATTGTCTATGTAATTTACTTTTCCTACTTGAATATTCTGCTCACCACCATTGTTGAGAAGCATTGACTGAATCTTGATATCTGTGTGTGCCTAAAAGACAGAATTTCTTTTTTTGTACAACTTTTAAGCTATCCATTATATTATATCTCAAATTCTGGGTATTTATGCAGAATCACAGTTATAATGTAACCAACAACATAAGTCACATACATTAAGTTCAAATAATGATTGTCATAATATAACAAAAATTATTAGATAATATTTTTTTCTTTGTTCATCTGGCAGGTATAACTCAGATGCAACAGCCAATTAAAATATAAAGTGTATAAAATAAGGGTCAAGAGCCCAACTAAAGCAAACACTCATCTCCATAACGGTGGCTTACAATTTTCGATTTTCTCCTTGTGATTCTGCTTTAGGTGTCTTCAATAATGCTCAATCATCACTCAGTTAATCACTTAATTATCTCATTAACTTTAACACTCTTGAGTGTATACTCCTGTATCCCAGGAGGGTTAAATTAACACTGACTGAGTTTTTGCTGTGACGAAGAGCCGTAGTTAGCTGACAAGCTGAGCCATAGTGCATTAAAAATCAGGTGATATCACTAAGCATTCAATTACATGAAAACCTATTACCATTATTAAGTGATCAGATCTTCTGAACTGAGATTCTCTTGGATTCCTACCATAACAAATATGTATCAATTATGACACTCAGTTAAAGCAGCCAGAGAAATAGTAGTGTTAAAAGCAAAGGGTCAAGAGCCCCACTAAAGGAAACACTGATCTCCATTATGGTGACATCAACATTTATAATTTTACATAAAAAATCAACTTCTAAACATCTGTCTCAGTAAGAATGTTAGTATGCAATAAATAAAGTCTGGATTGTTTCTGTATGGTGTGTTTTGTGGGTCACCATTGTGTTGAAGAGTAGAGCCTGTGCTTCAGTTCAGGATGAGCAAAGAGACACTGATGAAATGCTGCATGTTCCTTTATTTAACTGACAGTAACTGTGTAGTTGCTGATGCAGTGATGTATAGTGACAGAATATCATACATCACCTACATGTTTCTTAATAAAAAATTCAGGAAATATGTGAAATAACTGTGTTTCTGTTAAAGAGCTTAATGAAGATTTCTACTTTTGCACTTATTTAAATTAGGCTATTTTACATTCATTTTATGTTTTTTGTATGGCAGCCATTGCTGACAGTCATTGACTGTTTTTTACTATGAACTGTATTTTACTATGATTATAACAATGCATTGTTTTTACAGTTAGAGTGTTTGATCGTAATAATCCAGATAATAGCTGTAAAATAACAGTGTTTCCCTTTCGTAGTCACTTCGAGTTACGTCAGAAGTGACGGAGATTGGGGGTTTCGCATAGAAAGCCAATCCTCTTCGAGTATTTAAAAACGAGCCAATGGCATGCAATGCCTTGGGGCTGCGGAAATTTGCATAGCGTACTCCGCCCTACTCCGAGAGTATAAAAGGAGGAAGTGAACGCAACCGCAGTATGTTTTCGCTTCGGAGCCAAGAGAACCTCTTCACTCCTGAAAGCTATTACAAGACTCTTCGAGACGAGCGTCCTCTTCAGTGTTGGTGTGACGGCGGTACCCAGCGAGTTTCTGCATTGCCTGCGATCTGTGCAGTGGTCTGCCAGACTTTGCGCTTCTCCCTGGTCGCCTCAGCGCTGAAAGAGTGAATTTCCTCCTCTCTGTAAAAGAGCTACACGCGGCACGTCTTTTTAAAGACGGTTCGCCCGTGTTCTTCTGGATGCGGTCGATTTCTGTCGTCATCTGATGGTCGCGATCGCTGCTCTGTATGCCTGGGCATTCAGCATGCAGCAGCGGCGTTCGTGGATGACTCATGTTCCTGCTATGGGGACATGACCATCTCCACACTGAGGTTAAAAAAATATGTATATATAAAGGGATATATATATATTTTATATATAAAATATATATTTTTTTATATATATAAAAAAAAAAAAAAAATCTCACTAGAGTGAGAGCCCCGGTCCCCCTTACTCGATCGGCTTCCTTCACGAAAGGGGGCCCGTCGACCGGGGACCCGGCGAATTAACGGTGACGGTGTGGCATAAAGCCCCGACGATTTCTCGGGCCACACCTCCCGCCTCAGTGCGTGAGCCAGCGAGCGTTAGTTCGATTCAGTCGGCTGCCTCCTCAGTGGTACCGGCTGCTTCGAGCAGCGCTCCAGATGATGATGTGATGTCGATCGCAGCATCACTAGGCGGGCTACAGTCCTCGGGAGATGAGGATGCGGCTGCACTGCCCCCTTCGGGAGAGCCAGCGCTGCCCGTGTCGGATCCCGAGCTGACGGCATGCTGTCTCAAGCCGCTGGGAGTATTGGGTTAGAGTGGCATCCTCCATTCTCCCCCGATCTCTCACGGAGGGATAATTGGTTTTTGGACTAAGCTGCCGCCGCGAGGCCACGGCCAACTCCATTGCCTTTTTTCCCCGAGCTGCATGCGGAGTTATCGCGCTCTTGGGGGACTCCTCTGTCCACTCGAGAGCGCGATCTCTCCCCCGCCTTTCCCCCCTCGATGGGGGGGCCGCCCGTGGGTGCACTGGGATGCCCCCGCTGGAGCGTTCTGTTGCGATACAGCTGTGTCCACGGAGCGCCTCCTCCGTGGTCCTCCTAGGCACCCATCCAAAGCCTGTAGGTTCTCGTCTGCCATGGCGGCGCGTTCCTATAGAGCGGCGGGACGGGCGGCCTCCGCTTTGCATGCGATGAGCACTGTGCAAGCGCAGATGCTCAGAGATATTCTCGAGGGCGGGACTGATCCAACGGCATTCGAAGATTTGCGGTCCGCCACTGACCTTGCTCTCCAAAAGGGCAACGAAAGTGGCCGCTCGCGCCGTTGGTCAGGTGATGGCCACTAGTGTGGTCCAGGAGCGTCAACCTGGCAGACACTCGGAGCGCTGAGCGGATTCGTCTGCTCGACGCCCTTCTCTCCCAGGTTGGCCTTTTTTGGCGGTGCAGTCGAGAACTCTTGCCCAGCAGTCTCCACTGCCCAGGAGCAGACGGAGGCAATCAAACATGTTCTGCCCCGACGACCAGCTGCTGCCTCCACCCAGTCGTCGGCACAGATGCCTCCCGCTGCTCGCCGCCGATGACGCCCCCCCGCGGCACCCCTGCCTCCCGCCCCGCCCCAGCAGCAGCCTTCATCCGGGCCACGGCGTGGAGGAGGCCGCCGGCAGGCGTCACAGCCCCCTCAGGCCGCACACCCCGCTAAACGCCAGGTAAGCGATGATCCTGATACGGGCTGCTCAGTGATGGAGTTGAGTTTTTCCCCAGGAGGCGGGAGCAGGCCCCCTCCTGCCCCCGGTGGAGGGCCGGGGGGAAAATCTTTCGTTTTCAGTTCCCGCTGCTCGCCCACGGGTGGGCAGCGCCCTGAGTTGGTTAAGAAAGACTTGACATCATCACTGAGCCCACAGACTGGAATGAGTGCGCTCGACGTTCCAGTGCGTCAGCCCACACATTCCTCTCTGTCTCTGAGGGTGCGGAAGGGTGCGAGTGTCGTCCCCGGGCTACGCCAATCCCTTCCCCCTCTGTCGCCAGACCCCCGGCGGAACGGACCCCCGTGGAACGCTCCGCTTTCCCTGGTCCCTTCCGTCGGGGAGCGGGCTTCGACGCATCCGAGCGGGGTCATCCCTGCACGCGTGCCAGTCGACCCGCCACGCTGCCCCTCCGGGGGGACGTCTGTGGTTCACATGACCCCGTTGGCTCACTTCCTGGAAGCCTGGCTAGTGCTTCCCGGGATATCCCGCTGGGTCATCAGAACGATCAGATTCGGCTACGCGATTCAGTTCGCACAGTCTCCTCCCCGCTTCAGGGGAGTTCGCTCCACGATAGTTGGTGGCAATGCCCCACTCCTGAGAGCGGAGATTGCGACCCTGCTGGCGAAGGGTGCAATCGAGACGGTCCCTCCAGCCGAGGTGGAGGCCGGGTTTTACTGCCCCTACTTCATTGTCCCCAAGAAGACCGGTGGGTTACGACCGATCCTGGACCTGCGCATTTTGAACCGTTCTCTCTATCGACTACCGTTCAAGATGCTCACGGCCGAACGCATTTTCGAATGTGTTCGGTATCAGGATTGGTTTGCAGCGATCGACCTGAAGGACGCGTACTTCCATGTGTCCATCTTACCTCGACACAGACCGTTTCTTCGGTTTGCCTTCGAGGGCCAGGCATATCAGTACGCCGTTCTCCCATTCGGGTTAGCTCTGTCCCCTCGCGTCTTCATAAGATCGTCGAGGCAGCCCTTGTTCCCCTTCGCGAACACGGGGTTCGCATCCTGAATTATCTCGACGACTGGCTGATACTAGCACACTCTCGAGCTCAGCTTTGCGAACACAGAGACTTGGTGCTCCGGCACCTAGCCCGTTTGGGCCTTCGGGTCAACCGGGAAAAGAGCAAACTTTGCCCCGTGCAGAGGATCTCTTTTCTCGGCATGGAGATAGACTCGGTCGCCATGTCCGCGCAGCTCACGAACGAGCGCGCGCACTCACTGCTGGCTTGCCTTCGTCAGTTCGAGGGCAAGAGTGCGGTTCCACTGAAACTTTTTCAGAGGCTCCTGGGGCATATGGCATCCGCGGCCGCGGCAACGCCGCTCGGGTTGCTTCATATGAGACCGCTTCAGCTGTGGCTTCGCGATCGAGTCCCGAGGTGGGCATGGCATCGCGGCTCGCTCCGAGTCCCAGTGACTCCGGCATGCCGGCGAACCTTCTTCCCGTGGTCGAACCTCAGCTTTTTACGGACAGGTGTCCCTATTCAGCGAGTTTCCAGACATCTCGTCGTCTCCACGGATGCATCTACCACGGGTTGGGGTGCCATGTGCAATGGGCATGCAGCCGCCGGTTCCTGGACAGGAGCCCAGCGCCTCATGCACATCAATTGCCTTGAGCTGTTGGCAGTACGGCTCGCCCTACACCGCTTCCGAGCGTTGCTCAAGGGCCAGCATGTGCTTGTCCGCTCAGACAACACTACGGCAGTAGCGTACATCAACCACCAGGGGGGTCTACGCTCACGCCAGTTGTCGCAGCTCGCCCGCCACCTCTTGATATGGAGTCAGAAGCACCTGAGGTCCCTTCGTGCAGTTTACATTCCTGGAGACCGGCACTGGGCAGCCGACGAGCTGTCCCGGGTCCGTCCCCTCTCCGGCGAATGGCGACTCCATCCCCAGTCGGTCCAGCTGATTTGGGACGAGTTCGGGGAGGCACAGATAGACCTGTTCGCCTCTCGGGACTCGTCCCACTGCGCCCAGTTTTATTCTCTGACCCGCGGCACTCTCGGCTCGGATGCGCTGGCGCACAGCTGGCCACGGGGCCCACGCAAGTTGCGTTTCCCCCAGTGAGCCTCCTTGCACGGGTGTTGTGCAAGATCAAGGAGGACGAGGAGCAGGTCTTGCTGGTAGCCCCCTACTGGCCCACCAAGACGTGGTTCTCCGATCTCATGCTCCTCGCGACAGCACCTCCTTGGCCTATTCCTCTGAGACAAGACCTACTCTCTCAGAGACGGGGCACTCTGTGGCACCCTCGTCCCGATCTTGGAGGCTGCACGTGTGGCTCCTGGACGGGACGAGGCAGGTTTGAGTTCGCTGCCACCTGCGGTGGCGGCAACCATCACTTCCGCAAGAGCGTCGTCCACGAGACACCTTTATGCGTTGAAGTGGAACCTCTTCGTCAATTGGTGCTCTTCTCGCGGAGAAGACCCCCGGAGATGTTCGATCAGTGTCGTGCTTTCCTTCCTGCAAGAAGGGTTGGAGCGCAGGCTGTCACCCTCCACCCTTAAGGTTTACGTCGCGGCCATTGCCGCTTCTCATGAAGCAGTGGAAGGTAAGTCCTTAGGGAAGCACGACCTGGTCATCAGGTTCCTGAGGGGAGCGAGGAGGCTGCATCCGCCTCGTCCTCCCCTCGTACCCTCTTGGGACCTCTCGGTAGTTTTAAGTGCTCTGCAGAGGCATCCCTTTGAGCCTTTGCAATCGGTAGAGTTAAAGTTTCTGTCCATGAAGACAGCACTCCTGGTTGCATTGGCCTCCATCAAGAGGGTGGGGGACCTGCACGCATTCTCCGTTGACGAAGCGTGCCTGGAGTTCGGGCCGGCTTACTCTCACGTGATCCTGAGACCCCGGCCTGGATATGTGCCCAAGGTTCCCACCACTCCCTTCCGGGACCAGGTGGTGAACCTGCAAGCGCTGCCCCCGGAGGAGGCAGACCCAGCCTTGGCACTGCTCTGTCCGGTACGTGCTCTCCGCACCTATGTCGACAGAACGCAGTGTTTCAGGACCTCAGACCAGCTCTTTGTCTGTCATGGAGGGAGCCAGAAGGGAAGGGCTCTCTCAAAGCAACGGCTGTCCCACTGGATAGTGGATGCCATTGCTTTGTCTTACCAGCAGCAAGGCCTTCCGTGCCCCCTTGGTGTGATGGCCCATTCCACTCGGAGTGTAGCCTCCTCTTGGGCTCTAGCGCACGGCGCCTCGCTAACAGACATCTGCAGAGCTGCAGGCTGGGCGACACCCAACACCTTCGCCAGATTCTATAATCTGCGAATTGAGCCGGTATCCTCTCACGTACTCGTTTCGGACAGTTCTGGATCCGCTCAGGTCGCTTCGCTTGCTCGCCACTCCACTCCCCGGACTGGATAAGTGCGATATTTCCTCAGTTCTTCCATTGAAGTCTTGAGTCCTCCAGCACCGACGATGCGGGCACCACTGCGTGGCTCTGGATGCTAGCTAGGTGCCTCCATGCGCACGGTTCCCCATGGTAACCGTCTCATGTGTATTATCCACTGTAAGCCTCTCTGAGCATGTGTCTTCCCTTGGCAAGCCATCTGCCACCCCTGGAGTTTAAATCAGTAGCCACCTGCGGTTGGTACTCCAGTGTTCCATATGCGTTCCTTGTGGCCATATGTGTATTCTTAAGTCCTCCCTTCGGTAGGCAGCTGGTAGCATGTCCCCTTCGGGATATGTTTCCCAGTGTACCTTGGTAATCCTGTGTCAAAGTCGGATCCCCAAAAAAAAAAAAAAAAAAGAGGTAAGGCTCGGGGGTTCAGTCTTTCGCAGGGCACTGGAAGACAGCTTGAAGATGGCGTGATGGCACAGACCCCCAATCTCCGTCACTTCTGACGTAACTCGAAGTGACTACGAAAGGGAACGTCTCAGTTACGTATGTAACCCTCGTTCCCTGAGTAGGGAACGGAGACGTTACGTCTCCCTGCCACTTCTGCTGTATCGCTGGGTAGACGCCGAGTTCAGTCTTGGCTCCTCAGCGAAGACATACTGCGGTTGCGTTCACTTCCTCCTTTTATACTCTCGGAGTAGGGCGGAGTACGCTATGCAAATTTCCGCAGCCCCAAGGCATTGCATGCCATTGGCTCGTTTTTAAATACTCGAAGAGGATTGGCTTTCTATGTGAAACCCCCAATCTCCGTCACTTCTGACGTAACGTCTCCGTTCCCTACTCAGGGAACGAGGGTTACATACGTAACCGAGACGTTTTCTGTAAAACAACTTAATTTATATTAGGATATTTAACTTTATTTTTACGTTATGTATTTGGCACCCTTTGCTGCCAGTTATTTGACCCTTTTTTTACGATTTTATTTTTTACAGTGTAGGCTACTTTATGAAACCAAAACTAACAGTAGGTGGCGGCATGTCACTGTCTTAATAAGCGAGTCATTCATTCAACCGATTTGTTCAAACGGCTGTTTGATTCAACGACGAAGCTTACGAGGAGTCATTTAAAAGGAAACCATTCGTTCAAAACGCGGATTCATTAACGAATCACCACTATCAATTTCAGAGATTATTTCTGCTGTGGTTTCATTTTGGGATTTTCATCGGCTAAGTGACGATAAACTAAAATGTAACTCTCAAAGTTAACTTGTTGGTGAACTAATTTATTGTTTTATATATCACATTAGCAATTGTGCTGATATTTGGGCAAAACTACGCTTTTACTTGTCATACATTTATTTTATATAATGTAATATTACAATAACACAAAAACTCATCGGGGCAAAAATGCCCATGTAGGCCTTGGATATTAGACCTTGATGTTCGTAAAAAAAAAAAAAAAAAAACAGTAATTCGGCTGGTGTTTTTCACCACGAGTGTATTTTGTGGTGGGAGAAAAAACACTGACATTCTGGATTCAGGCTGCAATAAAGCATCGTCGACTAGCCCCTATAAACTTTGAAAATACCTTACGACTCCACGAGAAAAAATTACCATCCAAACAGTGCTTAACTCTAACTTCAGCTGCTTCTTGCTTCTTCGGCGTGTAAAACACGCGATCGTTGACGACGCAGGACAGGAGCGTGAAGATAACGGGCTGCTGCCGCTGCGGCTGCACTCTTCCACGGACACGGATGAAAGTGAACCAAAGTTTTTCGTTAGTTTACGAATTTTTGCATCCCTTTTCTGGCGCAAATTTTAGAGTTATTTTGATTGGGCGGTGAATTATGTCAGTCAGGCACATTTTCCAATAACTTCTTGTTATTTTATTATACACAAATCAACCACCTATGATTTGACAATCACATTTTCTCCAGCCAATTACGGGCCCCCTAATCCCGCGGGCCCCGGGGCTTCAGCCCCGCCTAGCCCTTATGTTAATCCGGCCCTGCATACAAGTGCATCTATCCATCATACAAGTGCATCTGTCCATCATAAAAGTCCATCTATCCATCATAAAAGTGTATCTGTCCATCATAAAAGTTCATCTGTCCATCATAAAAGTGCATCTGTCCATCATAAAAGTGCACTCCTTCCAGGCCCGAGTTTTTGCCTCCACAACCACCCGGGCTGCAGTCCGCTTGGCCTGCCAGTACCAGTCAGCTGCCTCAGGAGTCCCACAAGCCAGACAGGCCCCATAGCTTGTTTTCACGTGACATCACGCCACTGCGTACCATGGCGCGAAATGCAGATGGAGGGCAGGAAGTGATTTTCTATATTTAGGAAGCACTATAACACACTCAAAATGACTATGTTTTGCGTCGTTTATGGTTGCTCAAATCGATCAAACCACGAGGAGTTTTTATCGTGTGCCAAAAGTTGTTGTTCATGAGGGTGGAAAATACAAGAAATCGACAGAAAAACACCAGGAAAAATGCCTTGCAAACCTACGTCTGCGGTCGGGAGGAGCCGAATGGGAAAATGCCTGTGTGTGTGCAGTGATCACTTCGTCAAATGTGAGTTAATACATTATTTATGTGGCTTATAATTACATTATTCAGGTGTTTAAATACACTTATGTGGCTGTTTGTGTAACGTACCAGTTTCCGAACTTTGTAAAGTTAAAGTATGTCTGTAAGACGAGTTAGTTGCTGATATCTACAGCCTCGATGGCAGGCAAATCTCTCAATTCAGTTAAAAATCGGTCCTCTTCATAACGTAAGGATCACGTCCAACATATGTTTCGATTTTCTTGTTATAGCGTCTAAAGTAGTACAGTACGGATTTTCCTCCATCTCGTCCATTGCGCTCTTCACTCCTTGCCCTCCATCTGCATTCCGCACGTCAACACAATCACATGACTAAAAACCACATATAGGACTCCTTCTTCAGCTTGACAGCATCCTTTAGTTCCCGGGTGTCCACCACAGGGTTCGGGGATTGCCGCCTCGACAGGCACCAGAGACCTTATGGCTGCAACTCTGAGCAGCCTCTTCGACAATGGAGGTGGAGAACATGGTCCACTCGGACTCAATATCTCCTGCCTCCCTCGGGATCTGGTCGAGGCTCCTCCAGAGGTGGGAGTTGAAGATCTCTCTGACAGGAGACTATGCCAAACTTTTCCAGCAGACCCTTACAGTACGCCTGGGTCTGCCGAGTCTGTTTAGCTTCCTCTCCCGCCATCGGATCCAACTCACCACCAGGTGGTGATCAGTTGACAGCTCTGCCCCTCTCTTCACCCAAGTGTCCAAGACTTACGGCTGCAGTCAGATGAAACGACCACAAAGTCGATCATCGACCTACACCCTAGGGTGTCCAGGTGCTGCGTGCACTGATGGACACCCTTTTGCTTGAAGATGGTGTTCGTTGTGGACAAACTGTGACTAGCACAGAAGTCCAACTGCCGCCCGATCCTCTCAGCACCGGCCCCTTATGGTCTCTCCTGAAGGTGGTTAGTCCACGGGAAGGAGGCCCCACATTGCTCCTTCGGACTGAGCCCTGCCGGACACCGTGGGAGGAGGCCCAGCCACCAGGCGCTATCATACGAGCCCCAACCCATGGCCTGGCTCCAAGGTGGGGCCCCGGCTGTCCTTCTTTTCACTTCACTTCAGGTTTTTTGAACCGTTCTTGGTCTGACCCGTCGCCTAGAACTGGTTTACTTTGGGAGACCCTACAAGGGGCATATTGCCCCGGGCAACATAGCTTAGAGTCGTTCGGGTACTTAAACCCCTCTACCACGTTAAGGTGGCAGTGCAAGGAGGAGTTGATTAGAATCACAAGTCAAGTCACATTTATTTATATAGCGCTTTTCACAATACAGATTGTATCAAAGCAGCTTCACAGTGATAACATGAAAGTAGCACAACACAGATCAACAACATTGCTAAACACTAAATAACCCCAACTGAGCAAGCTCAAAGCAAGCCAAAAGCAAGGCGACAGTGGCAAGGAACCAAACTCCATCAGATTGGATGGAGAAAAAACCTTGGGAGAACCCAGGCTCAGTCGGGGGCCAGTTCTCCTCTGGCTTACATTCATATTGTTTAAATATAAATATTAAATATAAATATTGTTTATGAATCAAACGGCGCCATAACATATCGCAGGCGTTGAGTCGTCTCTTCACAGGCGTTGAGTCGTCTCATCACAGGCGTTGGGGCATCCGAAATCCCCGTGAGAGGCTGGACACAAAACTGGACCTGACGAACGCCATTTTTCTCGGGACAAGCGTCCCGAGATAACAGCAGAAAGGCAGATGGGAAATAATTAGCATAGCTGATGTTCATAATGATTTCCGTTATAACTCACAAACTCTCCGTAACCTAAACTCTCCGCAACCCAACCATACGCGCCGACCCGTTTGTCTAAAAGGCTGTCGAGCCCCACTGGTGCGTTAAGCAGTTTCAGTGGCAAACGGTTCTGTATGGCATAACAGAGGACTAGAAGGTAAGCATTATGTGAATGCTTGACTAAAGAGAAGCATCTTTAATCTAGTTTTAAACTGTGTCAGCGAGTCAGAGGCTCGGACCGTATCGGGAAGACCATTCCAGAGTTTTGGAGCTAAATGCGAGAACGCCCTCCCTCCTTTACTGGACTTCGATATCCTAGGAATGACCAGAAGCCTTGAATTTAGTGATCTTAAGGAACGCGGTGGATTGTAGGGCGAAAGAAGGTCCGTTAAGTACATAGGTGCTAAACCATTTAGGGCTTTATAGGTCAGTAGTAGTATTTTGTAGTTGATGCGGAACTTAATAGGTAACCAGTGTAGAGATGATAAAATCGGTGTTATATGATCATATTTTCTTGACCTAGTAAGAACTCTAGCAGCTGCATTTTGTACTAACTGTAGCTTGTTTATTGAGGATGCAGGACAACCGGCTAATAAAGCATTACAGTAATCTAGTCTCGAGGTCATGAATGCATGAACTAATTTTTCAGCATCAGAAACAGATAGCATGTTACGTAGCTTAGCAATGTTTCTAAGGTGGAAAAAGGCTGTTCTTGTAACAAATATGATCTTCGAAAGACAAGTTGCGGTCTAGTATAACACCCAGGTATTTTACTGTAGTGGATAAAGTAACAGGACATCCGTCTATATTAAAGTTGTATTGTGAGAGGTTTTGTGAGTAGTTTTTTTGGACCAATAAGTAATACCTCCGTTTTATCTGAATTTAATAGCAGGAAATTACGCGTCATCCAGCATTTTATATCTTTGAGACACTCTGTCATTTTAGATGAGTTAGTGTTTTCATCTGGTCGTGATGAAATATATAATTGAGTGTCGTCAGCGTAACAGTGGAAATTAATTCCATGTTTTCTTATAATATTACCAAGTGGCAGCATATATATTGAGAATAGCAGAGGGCCTAAAACGGTCCTTGCGGTACTCCATAGTCTACTGACGTTATCTTTGTTATCTTTCTATTTTTTCCCATTTAAACAGACAAAATGAGAACGGTCCGATAAGTACGATCTAAACCAGCTTAATGCCTGTCCCTGGACACCGGTGAAGTTTTGTAGTCGATCCAAGAGTATTATATGATCTATAGTGTCGAACGCAGCGCTAAGATCAAGTAGGACTAGTATTGAGATACAGCCTTGGTCAGAAGCTAAAAGTAAATCATTTGTAATTTTAACTAGCGCAGTTTCTGTACTATGATGCGGTCTGAATCCTGACTGGAATTTTTCATAGATATCATTTTCTTGCAAAAAAGAGCACAATTGAGCGGACACTACTTTTTCAAGTATTTTGGACATAAATGGAAGATTTGAGATGGGTCTGTAATTTGCCAAGTTATTTGGATCTAATTGCGGTTTCTTAATGAGCGGTTTTATTACAGCCAGCTTGTATATTTTTGGGACATGACCTAAAGATAAAGACGAGTTAATAATATTGAGGAGAGGCTCTTCCACTGCAGGTAATAGTTCTTTCAGTAGTTTAGTGGGTATTGGATCTAATAAACATGTTGTTGGTTTAGATGCAATGATAAGTTTATTTAGCTCCTCCTGTCCTATCGTTGTAAAGCGGTTTAGTTGTTCTAGAGGGGCCATAATTGAAGCTGAATCATAAGACACCATAGCGGATTGTACATTTATAATTTTGTTTCGGATGCTTTCTATTTTCGCATTGAAGTAATTCATAAAATCATACTAAACTGTAACGGTATATTTTGTTCTGGTGATGTCTGTTTATTTGTTAGTCTAGCCACGGTGTTAAATAAAAACCTTGGATTATTTTGGTTATTTTCGATTAGTTTGCGGAGATGCTCAGCCCTGGCGGTTTTTAGTGTCTTTTTATAACGTGACATACTGTCTGAATAGTAACTACTTATTAAGGGAGATGTTCATTTGGACCAACATGTGACAGTATCATCAACATTTGCTTCTTAGACATCATAAAGACTGTAAAAGTACAAAAGTTAGAAAACATATATATCAATAGGGTCCTAAGGACAGGAGTTCCAGTGATCCATATGTCACAATTTATTTTTACATTTTTTGGTGTTCATTTGAGTGTTTATGCACTATACATCATCTAATCATGACTTGATGATGAATTTAGGGTCTCAGGTATGTCTACCATAAGAGAGCGGGTCTTGTTCCACTCGTAGAGTGGGAGCATTCGTGGAATTTCCAGAAAGTTGGGGGCATCAAATTCAGGTTTCACCTCCTGTATCATGATCCCACCGGTCCAGTTCACCACATTTGAGCCATGAATGTTTGTTGTTATTTTGTTCAGATTGTCCCACTCAAGATGAAACACGTTCCCTCACCAGTAGTAGTAATAATAATAATGAAAGTATAATTAATTAATTATTAAGCAATGAACAATTTTTTTTATTTTTTCAACTTAACAGAAACCTAGAGAGACCAATATCTGCCAGTTAATGTGGGCTTCCTAATGCTAAATGCTCTTCACCAAGAAATATCTTTCTAATTGTGTGTTGGTGCATCATGTATGCTATGTATTTGTGTAGTTGGTTTAAAAATATATGTTATATAAACCTCACATTACCAGTGAATCCTAATTACATGATGTGATTTTTAATTAATGCATATTTTTGAACACTTTGTATCTTAAAATGTATCATTTAATTAAATTATCTACGTTATATTTTTAATGTGCAACAATTGACGTTGGAAACAAGCTCAACATGTGCTCAACAATAATTTATATAGCCAGTTATGAAAAATGGAGGAGATCTATCAAATCGGAAACTAAAGGAGAAAAACAGACTGCCTATATGTGCATTTTTGCTTTTTTGGATGTCCAGGGTGGCAACCAATATAGCCAGAAAATACATACATGTGACAATATTTCAGGTGGGGATCATCAACATTTGCTTCTTAGACATCCTAAAGACTGTAAAAATACAAAAGTTAGAAAACATATATCAGAGGGGTCTATAGGGGAAGAGTTCCAGTGATCCAATGTCACCATTTTTTGGTGTTTATTTGAGATTTTATGCACTATACATCATCTAATCAAGACAATACTCATATCTATCAATTCCTCATGCAAAGACGAAGAGAAAATGGGGTAGATTGTGTCTGTAGGATGTATTGTTCAGATTCTATGTAGATGTAAAGTTTTCATTTTCCGCAGCCAAAAATCAAGCCCGGACACAAAAGATGATACAAAAAAATCACCTATGGGACAAAAATTTGCGCAGGGAGCATCAAAATTCCTTTTCTAGACACCTTAAGGATTACAAAAAACTAGGTTAAAAAAATATATCTTTCGGGTGCAGGTGAACCCCCCCTTCATACCCTACTACTGTGTCCTACAAAAAAAAGACAAAAATACGGAGAAAGAATATATATATATATATATATATATATATATATATATATGAACATAATTTAAATTAAGGCAAAACAAGATTATTGTTTGACCCCATTATATTATATTTGTTCTTGTTTTCAGCATAAACTCAATTTAGCTAAATTATTTTCAGAAAACAAGACTTAACATTTTGATTCTCTAGTTAATGTATGTTGGTTTACGAATGTTTAGATATTTGTACTGTATTACTGTCACGATCCACACACAGGAAACAGGGATTAAATCCAAGAGCAGTTGTTTATTTAACCCTCTGAGACCTAAGGGTATTTTTACAATAAATTTTCCGTCTGGTGTCATTTACTAAAAAAGCTTGTAAAATATCAACCCTTTGGTGCACAGACAATTGACACACCTCTTTTTTTTCAGGACAAATTGAACTTTCAGCATATTTGTGTTACATTGATGTCACCTGAATGTAAAATAAGTTATGGGACCATAAAGACAAATGAAAAAATAAATCGGAAATGGAATCACTCAATTATTTATTGAAATCACACACAAATAAATAAAAGCTAAGCAATTTTCCTCTGGAAAATAGTTTGTTCATGTCTTTGGAGTCCTGGAGCACAGGAATAAACATTATAACTTGTACAGAACAACAAATATTGACATTTTTCCAAAAGAAGTCCAGGCGTTTGGGGCCTCATGAAATTCACTGGTGCCAAGCCTCAAAACAGTTCCTATCAGCAATCACACAGAGGGCCACATCACAGGTTTTGCATTTCTATTTTATTTATTCTTTTATTTATTATGTTTTTTTTATTCTTTTATAATACATTTATACTACTATAATACTTTTTTACAGTAAATAAATAAATGGCACTTCAGCTGGGTCTATCCTGGTAATCTAGTTCCTCATCTGTCAAAAAGCTCTGTTCTCCTGAAAATCCTTCATCCTGCAATGCACCAAAATAGACCAGCGCTTTATTTACGTCCATTTCGCTGTGTTTCTCTGTGAATCGCGCGTCTCCGTGAGTCTCTCAATCTCTCTACTACACTATATCAGCGCTTGGTTCATGCGTAATGACGCACACCAATGTTTACAACGGATCAGCCTGTAATTGGTCAAAAACCATCACGTGAAAACATCACGTGATATCCAGGATGTCCGCTAGCATCGAGCTAGCGGCAAAAATGACCGAATATTTATGAATTATGGGCTTCAAGATTATCAAAGTTTGACATAAAGCATTTGGATTTATTGCTGAAAACCTCTGAAAGGAAGCACAAGTTCCAGGCTGGATAGAAAACCTTCTGTAAAGGCTAGAAAGACCCAAAAGACACCCCCGTGATGGCTAGCTCGTTAGCTTTCTGCTGGAAAAAACGGTAAGAAAATCGATAAATCTGTCATCGAGTTATGTAAACATTTATCGGAGGTGACGTGTGGCATCGTCGGGTAATCAAAAATCGTAAACCAGTCAAAGCAAGGGTCAAAATCCAAAGGCAATCCAACATATACAGGAAACCAAAAACAAGACTCAAAGAAAACAAGACCTCAGAAGTGGCGTGATAAATGAAAGGACTCCATGGCACACACTGCAACAGACAGGGTATATATACACACAGGGAATGACAATGATAATGGTGAATTGGCAGAGTGCAATGATCAGTGATGAGGACCAGCTGAGTGCAATGATAAAACAAGGATCGTGGGAAATGTAGTTCCAGAAGTGAATGACACAGTGGGGAAGGAGGACATCTAGTGGACAAACAAGGGAACACATCCAGACACTGTGACATAACCCCCCCTCTACGGAGCGGCTACCAGACGCTCCACGACAACATTAAAAAACATGACACAAGAGTTCAGGAGGGAGGTGAAATGGTGGAGGATCGGGGGGAGGGATGGTGGGCCAGGTCCGTGAAGGGAGACAGGAACAAGGGGTGAGAGCTTAACCGCGGACCAGGGCGAGACACAGAGTCCATCGGGCGGCCAGGGCGAGACACATAGTCCATTGGGCAGCGAAGAGCCCTCGGGCGGCCAAGGCGGTGAAGACTCCTCGGGTGGCCAGGGCGGTGAAGACCCCTTGGGCGGCCAGGGCGGAGAAAACCATTCGGGGGGCCAGGGCGGAGAAGACCCTTCGGGTGGCCAGGGCGGTGAAGACCCTTCGGGCGGCCAGGGCGGTGAAGACCCTTCGGGCGGCCAGGGCGGAGAAAACCATTCGGGTGGCCAGGGCGGAGAAGACCCTTCGGGCGGCCAGGGTGGTGAAGACCCCTCGGGCGGCCAGGGCGGTGAAGACCCTTCGGGCGGCCAGAGCGGAAAAGACCCTTCGGGCGGCCAGAGCGGAGAAGACCCTTCGGGCGGCCAGAGCGGAGAAGACCCTTCGGGCGGCCAGGGCGGTGAAGACCCTTCGGGCGGCCAGGGCGGTGAAGACCCTTCGGGCGGCCAGGGCGGTGAAGACCCTTCGGGCGGCCAGGGCGGTGAAGACCCTTCGGGCGGCCAGGGCGGTGAAGACCTCTCGGGCGGCCAGGGCGGTAAAGACCCCTCGGGCGGCCAGGGCGGTGAAGACCCCTCGGGCGGCCAGGGCGGTGAAGACCCCTCGGGCGGCCAGGGCGGTGAAGACCACTCGGGCGGCCAGGGCGGTGAAGACCACTCGGGCGGCCAGGGCGGTGAAGACCACTCGGGTGGCCAGGGCGGTGAAGACCCTTCAGGTGGCCAGGGCGGAGATGCTCTCTCAGGAGCAGGCACCGGCTCGGGACCAGACACCGGCTCTGGAACAGGCACTGGCTCTGTCTCCGGCTCAGGAACAGGCACTGGCTCTGCCTCCGGCTCAGGAACAGACACTAGAACAAAAACAGTTACAAGGACAGACACAAACACAGACACAAACACGGGGTCCAGAACCGACATGGGCTCCAGCTCTGGAACAGGCATAGGCTCTGCCTCTGGAACAGGCATTGGCTCTGCCTCAGGTACTGGAACAGCAAAGACTGGCATCTCCAAGATCCGAGCCAGACGCTCCAGATAGTCCGTCACAACCTTGGCGGCCACGCCAAAGGGGATCTCTGGCTCTGTCTCAGACTGGACAGACGGAACTTGAACAGTCTCTCGCTTGGCAGACGGGACAAGAACAGTCTCTCGCTGGGCAGACGGGACGTGAGCAGTCTCTCGATGGGCAGACGGAACGTGAACAGTCTCTCGCTGGGCAGACGGAACGTGAGCAGTCTCTCGATGGGCAGACAGAACTTGAACAGTCTCTCGCTGGGCAGACGGAACGTGAGCAGTCTCTCGCTGGGCAGACGGGACATGAACAGTCTCTCGCTGGGCAGACGGGACGTGAGCAGTCTCTCGCTGGGCAGTCGGGACATGAACAGTCTCTCGCTGGGCAGACGGGACATGAACAGTCTCTCGCTGGGCAGACGGGACATGAACAGTCTCTCGCTGGGCAGACGGGAAATGAACGGTCTCTCGCTGGGCAGACGGGACATGAACAGTCTCTCGCTGGGCAGACGGGACGTGAGCAGTCTCTCGCTGGGCAGACGGGACGTGAGCAGTCTCTCGCTGGGCAGACGGGACATGAACAGTCTCTCGCTGGGCAGACGGGACGTGAGCAGTCTCTCGCTGGGCAGACGGGACGTGAGCAGTCTCTCGCTGGGCAGACGGGACGTGAGCAGTCTCTCGCTGGGCAGACGGGACGTGAGCAGTCTCTCGCTGGGCAGACGGGACGTGAGCAGTCTCTCGCTGGGCAGACGGGACGTGAGCGGTCTCTCGCTGGGCAGACGGGACGTGAGCGGTCTCTCGCTGGGCAGACGGGACGTGTCTCCTTCTCCGGCCCACCGGAACCGGGACCACCGGGACAGGAATCATCTCCCGACGACCTCCTCCACTGTGGCCTCCACGGGTCCCACGAAACTTGACCAGCCGGGTCCCTTTAAAAAACTCCCTTCTCTCCCGCTCGCCGGCTGGGGAAGGGACATTGTAAAACATACCGCTGGATTTAGGGTGGAATGATGGAGTCCTTCTGTCACGATCCACACACAGGAAACAGGGATTAAATCCAAGAGCAGTGGTTTATTTAAAGGGTAATCCAAAATCATAAAACCAGTCAAAGCAAGGGTCAAAATCCAAAGGCAATCCAACATATACAGGAAACCAAAACCAAGACTCAAAGAAAACAGGACCTCAGAAGTGGCGTGATAAATGAAAGGACTCCATGGCACACACTGAAACAGACAGGGTATATATACACACAGGGAATGACAATGATAATGGTGAATTGGCAGAGTGCAATGATTAGTGATGAGGAACAGCTGAGTGCAATGATAAAACAAGGATCGTGGGAAATGTAGTTCCAGAAGTGAATGACACAGTGGGGAAGGAGGACATCTAGTGGACAAACAAGGGAACACATCCAGACACTGTGACAATTACAAGAAGAAATTACCCCACTCCGAAAACTAACCCTTGCTCATGAGGAACTATGACAACACATCTCATTCACTCACTCATTCACATCTTGAGAGTTTCAAGGCTTTGAAAGAAATATGTTTAGCTTGCACTGAAATATCAGACGAACACACACTCGGTGAAAACAATGTATATACTATTTTGTTTTTGGAGACTGTAAAATCTTGAAGCAAATAGAGGTGGGCGGCTTCATTTTGACAGAAATATAAATTAAACCCGACCGCCGTGTCTCACAAACCCAAGGTGCTTTTGAAAAAGCTGCCAGCTTCATTCGTCCTGCCAAAATAAAAATGGTCTTCAACACAATCAATTATTGGTAATTATGTTCCGCTCAAACGGTTCCAGTCTTTGTCTCTGATCGGTGGCTTTGCCCGCGTTCACGATGCCAGCTGCTCTGCACCGCAAATAAAAAATGTTTGTCTCCCACAGAAATATAAAAAGAAAGACATGAATATAGTTTAATAGGCTCATGTTTGTACACACACATGTACAGTGTTCAGACCCATTTTAATGAACTAATGTAAATCCTGTTCTTTGTGATATTTTTATTTTACAACATTTTCTGGCAGCACTATTTCGTAGTAATATATATATATATATATATATATATATATATATATATATATATATATATATATATGTGTGTGTGTGTATATATATATATATGAATCATTTTTCCATCATAAACCAGATGGAACCACTTCAGTGACTGATTTGGATTTATATCTTACCTAGTTATAGTGTAACCCGCTGTTACTAGTACCCAAAGTGTCTCCAAAATGTCTCCAAAAAAAAAAAAAAAACCCACAAAAGCCTGAATGTATTTAATCACATAGCTAGAAAATGTCTGCTTTCTAGCCAGATATCAAAGTTGGTGTTGACAAAATTGTGTTTTTTATCTAGTTAACACTAACACAAATGTGTGTGAGAAAGACATTGCAGCTAAATAAAAGCAATTTCATTTCTCCAGCAAAACAAATAAATAAACATATCAAATAATAAAAAAATAAATAAGTAAATAACTGCTGTAATGGAATGAGGTGATATTTCTAAAGGCTGTTTGTGTGTAACTGATGGGGTTTATTATTAAGACTATCAAATCAACATAGCATGACATCAAATTAGCGCTCGAGGATCAAAAGCACAATGCAAGATGATGTTTTTACCACGCAACTCAAATTAATAGAATTTCTTAGTTCAGCGTGTTTTATTGGTCAGGCTTGTTTTTTTAATAGCCGTTTGAGTGTTTCCGTTTCTGCGGCCACCATGGGCCACAGAGCATGAAATGAAGCGAGGCACTAAATGTGCGAGAGAAACAGACAAGAATAAATGTGAGTTTGCGTCTCTCAGATGAGTTTTCATCTTGTTAGATTCTGCTAATGCCGCAGCACTTTAAATGAGAGATGCAAGGAGATGGGATGGAAATGAACCTAACACATCAGGACATCATTAACAAAACTTCCAGTTACAAACGAGTAGAAAGCACATAGATGACGGGTCTCAACCAACAGCCAGAACTCCAGTTTTGTGAAATTTTGGTCACACAGCTTTAATGGCAAAATTTCTGTTGCAATATTCAAAGCATTCATCAGCAAAGGCATATGTTGTCTGTCAGTGCATGAGCTTTGATTTGTTTTATGGAATTGTGCGAGTTTGGCACATGCTGTCGCTCTTCTTGAAAACGTGCCCGTTCACACATTAACTAATTTAGCTGAATATGTGTTTCTTGCACCTGCACGTTTGGCCATGGACTATCTGGCTTTGCTGTTAAACTCATCCATGGGTTTAACCATGCGTCAGGCTGTCGGAGCTTTTTTAATGCACCTGCTAATGGCTAATTATCCAAAAGTGACCTTTGCAGCTGCAATTTGAGTGATTTATTTATGCAGTATTAAATAGCTTGATCCTGTTTCTCCAGATAAAAAAAAATACTTTCTAAGGACATTTTGATACATCTTAATGGGACATTTCCCATTAAAGGAGAACTCCGGTCAATTTTAACATTGAGCACATTTTTTGTACATTCGGAGTGCTGTCAGTACAGACAAAAATGACAAAAATCGGTGTTGCCTACACCGTGTTATCGTCTTTTTAAAATTCGCACCCTGTTGACTTCAATGGGGCATGTTCTAAACCTGCTTTTAGCCTCTTAACATCCTTGATTTGTCATTACGAGTGCACAGCCATGTGAGTCATATTATTAAGAGTGACCGCGGTCAATCTGACTGCAGTAGATGTGAAAGATATGAATAAAAAATATGTTAATTCAGCCAGCTCACATATCACTATTTGCTTCCTGTTTTTGGTCGAAGCCCAAAGTAATCGATTGTCGAGTTCACGTGAGCCATCATTGGTGAATATCATCTCAAACCTACAACTTTGTGGTGTTCTGAGAATATCAGCTCAAACGCATGAGATCGACAATCGACTACTGTGGGCTTTGACCGAAAACAGGAAGCAAATAGAGGTATGTGAGCTGGCTGAATTAACATCATTTTTATTTATATCTTTCACATCTACTGCAGCCAGATTGACTGTGGTCACACTTAATAACACCACTCACATGGCTGTACACTCGTAATGACAAATCAAGGATGTTAAGAGGCTAAAAGCAGGTTTAGAACATATCCCACTGAAGTCAACAGGGTGCAAATTTTAAAAAGACAATAACACTGTGTAGGCAACACCGATGTTTGTCGTTTTTGTCTGTACTGACAGCACTCCAAATGTACAAAAAAATTAGCTTAATGTTAAAATTGACCGGAGTTCTCCTTTAAGTTGTGAAAACCTTATTTTTTTTATATTCCCTGAATGTTCAAAATATGGAAAACATTTTGCTTGGTTATATGAACATTAAAGGGTACATATCATGCTATTAAATCATTCATTTTTACATATAAATCATACATTTGTGGTCTATGTAAAGCATAACTGCAATGCTTGGGTCTGTATTCCTTATTATTATAGCTCCACAGGCCCCTTTTCTACCCCTTTTCTGATGTGTGTCTGTGAGCAACTCGTTTTGGTGCGGCCCCTTTAAATTAAAAGGAGATGTGTCACACCCCACCCACTCTCCAGGTCACTGAATTCACACTCGGTTCAAATCCACTCCGTCCGGCCATTTTTGTAGTTTGATTAGAGATAAACAATTATATACTATAGCTTCAAAGAACATTTTTGTCAACAAAATGTCAAAAACGGAAGACTTATCCATCAAGCCTTACATGTTCGAGCCAGTTTGAGCAATTTGAAAAAGACGACAATGAACCTGCAGAACATCTTCATATGGATGCAGTGGTATGTAACTGTATTGTGTTATAAGTGAAAGTCGATTATTTCTCTTGTTAAAACAAGCACACTGACAAGATAAATGACTACGGACTAATCTTGCCACTAAAAATCTGTATTGATAATATGATACTTTTAGAAAAAACATCAGAAAACACAGCAGCTAAATGACCATTGATGAAACTCAAGAACAATAATACTGCAGAATTGTAATGTTACTTCAAAACAAAAACAAAGAAAGACAAAGGTACTGCTAAACCATGACCACAATGTGTTTTAAGAAAGTAAAGTACTTTATTTTTATTAACAATACAGCTTATTGAAATGCTCTGTTCGTCGTCTCCCAAGATAGAAGGAATTTACCCCTCATTCAGATTAGGAATTTACCCCTCATCGCCAAACCCTTCTTTATACTGGTGCATGTTGTTGAAGTTGGTATCCTTGAAGTGCTTCGGGTCACTACATCCAACAACCGAACATTTTGACTTGCCCTCTCGTAACTTCTGCATCATTGAGCTTGGACTACAAAATCGGAGCGAGAAATAATAATGGCGGATTGCTTGAAGTGTTGGGCCGGTAGTCAATGTCCTTATTTTTCAGTTCCGCTGCAAATACTGTGACGTAATTCTTCAAAAAACATCATAGAGAACAGAAAAATCTGAACAGGTTGAAAATTATGACCAAAACAGAATATAAAGATATAAACGAAGCACCTGAAGAGAATAATTTAATCTTTTCTGTACTTATAAACACTCCAAATATACAACAAAAAAGTGGATTTTGCATGATAAGTCCCCTTTAAAGGAACATTTCATTGAGGAAACCTCCCCAATGGATATACATCATTAGATAATTGTCTGATTTCTTTCTTAGAACGTCATGAACAAATGTCACTAAAACTGACAGACCATACAGTACTTATATCAAACATTGGTTGTTTGATTTGTAAACCTTACCATTCACACCACCAGCAACTTTTTCCAGTGTTTGTCTGACAGTCTTTATGGCCTTGTCCACACAAATACGTTTTTTGAAAATGCATCTTTTTCTCTCTGGTTTTGCCTTCCGTCCACACTGAGATGGCTTTTTTAGCAACAAAAAGCTTTTTGAAAACTCTCCAATGTGGATATGTTTGAAAATCCAATTTTTCGTGTTGTAGTGTGGACTGTGAAAATGGAGGTATTTAAAAATTATGATGTAAGTTTGGTCATGTGACGCATATTGAACTTGGTCTTGTGCCGGTTAGGTGCTATTCACTTTCACACAGTAGCTAAAATATGTTACTTTGCACACTCTTCATATCCCAGTCCTACAAAAATGTCCGAAAATTCACTCGAAAACAAACCTGCGGCAAAACATGAATGCAGTTGCATTTTAGACCAAACTGATGAGTGAGTGCGAGCTTGGATGCATCAGTAAATGGTGAGATATTTTGCAAAATAAAATTATCGTGCCAGAAGAATTGGATGATAACTTAATTATGTCTTGTTCTGCCTGTATCATCTCAGTGAGCGTTTTGAAACGAAAACTGGATGTTTTGCATCCACACTGACAGACACTCATTAGTTTTGAAGGAAGGTTCTCGGCATCATGACAGACATAGACTGTATACTGTCTGAAAACAGATCCAGTTTAATCACTTGCAAAATGACATTCCTGAAGATCGAATTTGAAAAAAGAAAAAAATGCTGATTGGGTCCCGATTGATAAACATCTAAACACCTTCATAAACAGCCTAAAGTCGACTAAGTTTCTTGCAGAGGAGATATTTGTACTGCTCTGTCCAGCAGAAGCTGAGTGTTCAGACTCGAAATCGCTGACACACAAACCACATCAGCAGCACCAAACCTCGCAATTTACGACAGACAGAGATTGAGATCATTTGTTAATTACTTCCATGGTGCTGCAGGACTCATAATGATAAATCAACTCAATTAGATGTACAGAAGTGCAGCATGAACTAATCAAAAACACATCTGTCCAAATGCCGGACAGCCCACCTCGCACTGACCGCAGGGGACGAAGCCTTTGCTAACACAAACCTTGTGTGTTTTTTTTTTTTTTTTTTCATATTCGCTCATCTCTATCTGGCACAAAGTAATTTTCATTAACATGGTACGAAAAAGGGTTTTCTTTAAAAGGTTTTCTTTAAAAGGTGTTTCTTTTTCAGTAAATTAAACGAGCTGCTAGTTTTGGAAACAGATGTTGACTTGTAGTTAATGATAAATATTATGATGGACAAAGAAAATGTTTTGCTCATTCAATTGTTTTACAAAACCTGTGGTAGAATAGTTGAATGGTTGAGCTTGATGAACTGTAAAACTAATAAAATTAAGTTACAGGGCAAGTATTATTATTATTATTTTGTCAAAATGAATGAGAAAAAGACAAGTTTTCAAATCATGTAAGTCAAATGGAAGTTAAAAGCCAGCAGAGAAAATATATACGTTTTTATTGAACACTAATGGAGCAACAAATTTTGTATACAAATAAAATATAGTAGTTTGTTTGCTTAAAATCCTTATAAATTTATCGGGTGGCAAGGTGAGCCTTTACATGGCCCACACATGGGGTAAAAGGCAAAAAGCATTGATACAAATACTTTAGCTAAAATAACATGTTTTTAATAATGTCTAAGTTAACAACTTGTTAGGGCCCAAGCCCTGAAAGGGCGAAGGCCCTATTGTTTTCCATGGGATTATTAGGGCCCAACCCCTGAAAGGGTGCAGAGCCCTATTGTTTTCCTTAGGGTTCTTATTAGGGCCCAAGCCCTGAAAGAGCGAAAGGGTGAGGGTGTTTTCCTTAGGATTATTTATTCTTCTTATTATTGTTCTTCTTCTTACGTATTATTATTCTGCTACCTTTTTGGCACTTTTGGGGCCCTTAACATGCTCACATGAAAGTTTGAGAGGGGATTTTTGATATCTCGAACGGTTTGGCCGTGGCGAGGAAGCGAAATTATGGCGAGAAACGTGAAACAGGAAGTGTGTCATAACTTCAGCATACATTAACTGATCTTGATGAAACTTCAGCTGTGTGTTCGCTGGAAGAGGACGATCACATGGATGTGACTATTGTGAGTCAAAGTTATAGCACAAACTGGCAGCAGGAAGTGTGTCACTTTTAAAATGCTTTGAAACCACCCTCTTATTTTAACCCGATTTGCTTCAAACTTCATCTGTATAATGTAAATACACGGAAGATGAAGACCTGTGAATGGATTCTTGATATCTTTGAAACTGTTGCCGTGGCAACGCATCAAACTTTACCATTCTTTTAGGATGCTTTTGAGACTCTTAGCATGCTTCAAATTGCATGAAACTCGACAGACACATCACATTTATTAGCCAGTAGACATGTGCAAAGTTTCAGAAACGGGCGTGGTGAGTGCTCAGTAGCGCCACCTTTTGACAAAAGTAGGGTTGTTAGTTTTATCTACAGTTACAAAAGTCGGTATGTATATTGTACTCCTCAAGCCGGACAACTTTCTAATTGACACTCATTAGCTAGGACCCAAAGAAAGTCAGATATGTTTGTTTGAATGTGGTCATGCTCTCTCTGAGCCTACATCTCTGTGTCTCTGCCTCTGCCTGTCTGGGTGTGTGTGGGTTTGTAGGGGGGGGGGGGGGGGGGGGGGCTTAACCATTTTACTGCTGTGTGTCTGGCCTAATAAAATATATTTCTTAAGCCTGGTATGTTTTAAATATGTTTTTATTTTAATTTTTTATAAGTAAAGGCATAATATAACCCGTTTAATTGTAGTGCATTGACAATAGTTTTATACAATTAGTTTATTAATTAAATTAACTTGGTCCATAAATAAAACACACTTGCATGTAATAATATGAAACTCGGTACACTTATAGATCACATCAGGCCAAACAACTTTCGTGCTCTAAGATTTACGACAGTTCAAATGGAAGTCGGGAATTATGGGTTGTTTGAATAAATCTCCCAGGAGAAATACATCAAATTACAATGCATGTGTTTACCAATCACCACCAAACTCGGTGTGCATGAAGTCAAGACATTGAGGACGCTCAATTCCGGACAGATTTTTGATATCTCGAACGGTTTGGCCGTGGCGAGGAAATGAATTTTATGACTAAAAAAGGACACATAAAATGTGATATAACTTTGCTCGTTTTACCTACAGTTACAAAACTTGCCACGTATATTGTTCTTGTCAAGCCGATCAACTTTCTAATTAACAGTAAGAAGCTCAGACAAAATTGTAGTTTGGATGTGTATCTTGTCTCTATCAGTGTCTGTGTGGGGGAGGGGGGGCTGCTGGTGTCTGTGTTTATGTGTGTGTGTGTGTGTGTGTGTGTGTGTGTGGCTGACTGTAGATTTTTCCTGCAAGTCCTTGTCTTTTTGCATAACAATTTTGTATTTTTTTAAATGACAAAATATGCATGTAACCCTACTCTTTTAGCGGAGGAGGCCAGTCGTTGGCTGTGGTTGAAGAGAAAGGAGAATATCTGGGCCTGCAGACAGTAGTAGTTGAGCAAGGGGGGATCACAAGCCAAGGGGGGCATACCTGGGACGCTAGGTATTGCCGATGAGCCCTCTGGAAGTGTTGTGGGTTTAATCATCGAAACACTCGTGAAGGAGGGTGCCCACCTGATGACCCCAGTGAAGCTAGTGATCCTTGGCTCTTGTTTCAATATCTCCTAGTTCCAGTTTATAGTTTATCCATCGTGGGATATGTGGATTCCGGGATTGTAACATCTAGTCCTTTACTTGAGCTTAATCCTGGTATAACCAGTGACTGTTGTGAAGAGAGCAACTGGCAACCAGGGGGAAGACCCGGTGACCGCTTGGAAAGACTGCTGACAGGAGGGAAAGACCCCAACGGGCCTGTTACAGGCTAGCTACCTGTAGCAGGAGGCACCTGGCATTTTTCAGTGCACAGGTGCCACCCATTTATGGCTACAGAAAACTCAATAAAGAAGATACCCCTTGAGTCAGCGAGAGCGGGGGCGCAAGATGGCTCACCGGAGGACTACACGGCTAATGACCCAGGACCGAACCAGACAATGAGAAGGAATGCCACTGTACATGAGGTTACAATAGAACAAGGTCCTTTGCTCCAGAGGTGCAGCTGTGGGTGGGCCAAAGTTACATCCCTCAATGGCCTGCGGATCCATCAAGGCAGGAAGAAGTGTATGAAGCCACAAGTGCAGGGGACTCGCATCGACCAATACTTTTTACGGAGCAAGCCGAGTCAGTCGAGTGAAGTTCAGCAGCAGGAAGAACCCCACAGTCTGCAGAACATCAATAACCCTGCTATTGGGGAGACGGTACATCACACTGAAGGGAGTACCGAGGCCTCCATTCCACAGCTCGCTACTGAAAAGAAGATCCAGGGACGAAGACCACTAGTGAAATGGCCTAAATCCCACGAGCAAAAAGATTGGCAAAATGTCGATGAGGATCTTTGTCGTCTATTGGAACAACTCAAGGGATCAGCTGTGAAGAAAATGGAAAAAATGGGAGAGTTAATTTACAACTACGGAGTTCAAAGATTTGGAATTGCGAGCGGCACCAGAAACCTATGTACCACCAAAATCAAATCCAGGAGACAACAGGAGATAGATCGGCTGGTTAAAGAAAGACTGTTACTGAAGAAACAGTGGAGGAAAGCTTCTGAAGAGGAGAAGGATGGAATAGATGTGCTTCAAGCTGAGATTAAAAGCAGGCTAGTAACTTTGCGTAGAGCAGAACACCTGAGAAAGAGGCGTAGGAAAAAAGAACAATCAAGAGCAAAGTTCTTTAGTGACCCCTTTCTTTTTACAAAAGGTCTCTTCGTAAAGGAAAAGAGCGGCAAGTTGGTAACATCAAAAGAAGACCTTGAGGGATATTTGAGGGAGGTCCATTCAGACCCCCATCGTAACGACCCACTTGTTCTCCCCGCTGAAATGCCACCTATACATCCCCCACACTCTTCATTTGAAACCTGCCCACCAAAGTGGAATGAAGTGGTTACAACAGTCCGGGTGCAAGAACAGCATCTTCCCCGGGGCCAAATGGTGTTCCCTACAAGTTTTACAAGAATGCACCAGGCGTGCTAAAGTTCTTGTGGAAGCTGATGAAAGTGGTGTGGCAGAAGCAGGAGATACCAACAGTATGGAGAAGGGCAGGAGGGGTCCTCATCCCCAAAGAAAAGAACTCTACTTCTGTCGACCAATTCCGTCACATCTGCCTCTTGAATGTAGAGGGCAAGATTTTTTTCAGCATTCTGGCACGTAGATTAGCCCTTTACCTTGAGAAAAATGGGTACATTGATACAACGGTGCAGAAAGCAGGTATTCCGGGCTTCTCAGGGTGCTTGGAGCATACATCTATGATCTGGCATCAAATTCAATCTGCCAAGAGGGAGTCCAAAGACCTGCATGTTGTGTTTTTAGATCTTGCAAACACTTTCGGAACTGTCCCACACAATCTTCTTTGGATGGCATTTCGCTACTTTGGCGTGCCAGAACCGATCCTCAATCTAGTCCAGTCCTACTTTCAGGATATACAGCTATGCCTTATAACAGAGCAGTATACTACTGCATGGCAGCAATTGGAAATAGGGATAATGGCTGGATGCACCATCTCTCCTCTGACTTTCACAATGGCTATGGAGGTCATCATTCGTGCATCACGTTGGGTGGTTGGTGGGGAGCGCTCAGCAGCCGGACTCAAGCTCCCTCCAATCAGGGCGTACATGGATGATCTAACCACTATTACGACCACCAAAGCTTGTACCCGGCGACTTTTAGGAAAGCTTCAGGACACCATCAAGTGGGCTCGAATGAAAATAAAGTCTTGTAAGTCCAGGAGTGTATCTATTGTGAAAGGAAAGCTGACAGAGCATCGTTTCTTCATCGATGGAGAACCAATACCAACAGTGGCAGAGAAACCTGTTAAGAGCCTCGGGCGATGGTATGACGCTTCATTGAAGGACACCGAACAAGTTGTCCAACTCAAAGAGGTTACCAAAAATGGCTTGAAGAGCATCGACAGCACGTTACTGCCTGGCAGTCTAAAACTCTGGTGCCTGCAGTTTGGCATCCTCCCACGCCTAATATGGCCGCTGACTGTTTACGATATTCCTCTTTCCAAGGTCGAAAAGCTGGAGCGACTGGTTAGCTCTTATGCCAAGAAGTGGCTTGGTCTACCCAGGTGCATTACCAACACTGCACTGTATGGAAAAGGTGTTCTAGAGCTACCTGTGTCCTGCCTTACAGAGGAGTTTAAGTGTGCCAAGGCGAGGCGTGATATGACTCTGTCAGAGTCTCGAGACACTGTAGTTGCTGGAACTGCCCTTACCCGATCGACGGGAAGAAAGTGGTCCTCAGCAGTGGCGTTAGAGCAAGCAAAATCTGCCCTCAGGCACCAAGAAATTGTCGGGCACGTGCAGTTGGGGAGACAAGGTCTAGGAATTGGGGAAAAGGTACCATTCTGGCATAAAGCATCTCCTTTACAACGGCGAGGTTTAGTCGTGGAAGAAATACGCAGACAGGAGCAGGTGTTGAGGCTGACAAAGGCAGTTTCACAAGTGAAGCAAGGCCAATGGACACATTGGGAGGACGTAGAAAAGAGGAAACTCTCCTGGAGGGAGCTGTGGGGGATGGAGGCATATCGAGTCAGCTTCCTCATTCGAGCAGTTTATGATGTCTTACCATCACCAACTAACCTCCAGCAGTGGTATGGGGAAGATGCCACCTGTTCCCTGTGTCCCTCTTCAGCAAATCTAACTCACATTTTGGTTGGCTGTAAAACAAGCTTGGCACAAGGCCGTTATACATGGCGGCACAACCAGGTGCTAAGGTGCTTGGCGGACAGCTTTGAGGCCAAGCGAACAGCCACAAATACCCTCCCTCCTCTGCCAGCCAAGGAGTATCCATCAATGGCCTTTGTTCGTGCAGGTATAACACCAAGAAGATCACTGGGATCCAGCTCATATCCGGGCCTGCTGCACAAAGCACGTGACTGGAAGTTATTAGTGGATTTAAACCAGCGGTTGCACTTCCCTATTGAGATTGCAGTAACAAACCTTAGACCTGACATCGTCTTTTGGTCCCCCACCCTTCGCACGGACCTCCTAGTGGAACTGACAGTGCCATGGGAGGACTCAGTGGAGGAGGCGTATGAACGTAAGAGGCTAAAGTATTCAGAGCTGGCAGCTGATGCTGAGCAGCGTGGGTGGAAAGTCAGGATCTATCCAGTGGAGGTCGGTTGCAGAGGGTTTGTCGGCCGCTCCCTGGTCCGGTTTTTGAAGGACCTAGGAATGCGAGGTCAGGCTCTGCAGCAGATTGTGAAATCCCTTTCCAATGCAGCGGAGGAGGCCAGTCGTTGGCTGTGGTTGAAGAGAAAGGAGAATATCTGGGCCTGCAGACAGTAGTAGTTGAGCAAGGGGGGATCACAAGCCAAGGGGGGCATACCTGGGACGCTAGGTATTGCCGATGAGCCCTCTGGAAGTGTTGTGGGTTTAATCATCGAAACACTCGTGAAGGAGGGTGCCCACCTGATGACCCCAGTGAAGCTAGTGATCCTTGGCTCTTGTTTCAAAATCTCTCCTAGTTCCAGTTTATAGTTTATCCATCGTGGGATATGTGGATTCCGGGATTGTAACATCTAGTCCTTTACTTGAGCTGAGGTTTTAAATGTATAGTTTGCTAAAAGTAATATAAATTGGTAAACTACAAATTGGTAATTGAAGCTGAATGAATTTAAAATTCATGTGCTATATTTCAATATATTTGCTTTCCTTAATATTGTAAAACACTAACCTCATTCTCATCTGAATTACAAATATTTTTTTCCGTATAAAATAATACTCTGATTAAAAAAGAAACATCAAACGTGTTTTTAGTCAATGTTGAATGTGTAATTTACAAATAAACAGATTAGTGCTCTGTTTGAGGACAATCCTGTGTGGGGAGTGGGCAGGGGGATTTCTCTGTTGGGTGAGATTTAATTAATTTTGTTTTTCAAGGTAGCATTCTAATCAGGTAATGTATATATATTTTGCAGAGCCCTCACTGACGCAAGCTCTTCAGCACACTTCTCTTCGGCAGTCAAAGCGGGGGTTAAGTTTTTGCACGTCGTACAGAATAACCCTCTTTATACTTAAAAAAGCGAGGGTTAAGTTTTTGCACATCGTGCAGAATAACCCTAAAGGCACCAGCCGGTGGCATATACTTAAATATAGCTGCGAGCAGCGATGAATGGCCAAAGCTGGCGGTACCGCCATCCCAGTGCCTTTAGGTAACTAAAGGCGCTGGGGTTGCGGTGCCACCGGCTTGGGCCCGCAATCGCTGCTCGCAGCTATATTTCAAAACTGAAATAGTACAATCTTTAAAATAGATGAATAATTAATTTTTGTTCAATAAATATACTGTCCTACATATTCATTTTAAAAACACAGAAGCAACATTATTTAAAGTAAAGCTTTCAAAAGCACTGAATGAGATCCCATTATAATTCAATATAGCTTTACAGTTGTATCCAATACATATGATATTTTATGATGTAATTAATATCATGTTGTAAATATGATGGTTTCATAATAAATATAGTGATAATTTCTAAGGGACACCCAACTTGATATATGTTTACCATATAAATCTAATCATGTCATACCAAGAAATGGAAAAGTCAGCCGGCAATTTATTATCATGGTAATTACAGTATTGTACTTTTTGCCCTGACAGCAGGGGTGAATTTTACCCCAAATTCTATACCTTTACATATCCTTCTGTTTTTTTGTTTTTTTTTTAATGTCACTTTAAAACCTGAAAAACATTTTGACCTTTGTCTCAAAATATACACAATCATTCTGAGCAATATATATAGGCCGCGAGAATCAAGTCAAATGTGCCTTTAACCCCTGCACACCTTTTGCCCTATTGCACCATACATGCTTCATAAAATTGAAAGTGAACAGGAATCTCCTTAAAAACAACAACAACAACAACAAAAAATTACTTTTATAATCTGCCATATGCAATGGTGATACAGGATGTTCAATGGGGAAAAAAGCAGATTGATCTTCATCTTTTTTTTTAACATTACCTATTATTGTAAATATGGTCCATTATGATTTCATGTTAACTTTGTTTTACTATTCTTAAATTTCTCAGAGGAATATTGTACTGTACAGCAGCATTATTGCATAAGCTAATGGAGATGTAGAACGTTGTGTATTCTCAGTGGTAGACATAACCCTTTACCCAATGCACTTGAAAGAGAAACAAAGAACCGAAGGCCCATGTCTTCGTTAGAGATTAAAATAGTGGCGAAGTGGCGAGAGCAGGTCATACATATGGATCAGTCCTGCTGCGCACCTGGCAGATCCATTAGTGATAACATCCCCTTAATTAGACACATCAGACACAGTCAACGTTAGCTTACAATTAAACCAAGAAAAAGCATTTGGGCAGCTGGAAGGCAGTATTTCTGGAATGATCTTGAGATGTTGGGCTCCTCTTGTAGCTTTATCACTGTGATTAAAGCACTTTATGACATTGAAGGTGTAGTAACGGTACTCATTGTGAACTCATTGTGGGAATTAGGAAGGATTGTTCACTGGCGGTAAATATCATAGGCTTTAGGAGATGAACATGACTAATGATGGTCATCACAGGACACTCGATGTTGTAAACTATAAAGCAGATGTAAGTGGTGTCTTGTGTTCTCCACTCCCCACTGCTTTTGGGGAGTCTTTTGTTCTCCACTCCCCACTGCTCACCCACGGGTGGGCAGGACCCTAATGTGGTTAGCCCTCTGGGGACCTAGCCCTTTTTGGTCAGTTTTCTCTATTTTTACATTTGGGCTTATAAATTATATGTATTGGAGATGGAACACTATGGGGCGGTTTCCCTGACAGGGTTTAAATTAAGCCTGGAGTAGGCCTTAATCTAGAATAGTTAATCGTGTCTTAAAAAAATGGCTTTTGTAACACAGACTAAATACAGATTAGTTACACTTCGACTATGGAGTCCTGAACTAAAATAAATCAGATTAAATTAAAACCAACTGTGCTAATCTGAATTAGCATGACAGCGGTTGCCTATAAAACATGGAATGAATCAAGAAAAGCTTAAAATGGAACTGAGAAGCAAATCCAAGGAAAACAATGGCATCAGAAAAACACAATCAAAAAATATTTACTAACAAGAGAAATCAAAAAACATTTACTAACAAGAGAAAATTATTTTTATGCAAGCTAAATAATCTGCACACACCAGCTATGGAATAAAAGAGAAGAAATGCTGGGAAATCTGTTTGTGTGTCTATATATACGAAAATACATTATATAATAACGAAATACATACATATAAAATCAACGATGTACAACTAGAATCAATGATGTTCTTTAACAATGAATGTTTTTCATTTAAAATGAATTATTCAAACAACTCTATAATGGTAACACTTTACAATAAGGTTCATTAGTTAACATTAGTAAATGTATTAACTAACATGAACTAGCGATCAGCAATGCATTAGTTACAGTGTTTATTAATCTTTGTTAATGTTAGTTAATACAAATACAGCTGTTCATTGTGCGTTCATGTTAGTTCACAGTCCATTAACTAATGTTAACTAATACAACCTTTGATTTTAATAACGTATTAGTAAATGTTGGAATTAATATTAACTAAGATTAATAAATGCTGAAGAAGTATTGTTCACATATTGTACATGTTAACTAATGTAGTTAACGAATGTTAACTAATGAACCTTATTGTAAAGTGTTACCTCTATAAATAATTCTTATTGTTTATTCCTGTGATTTACATAACACACTTACTAAAACATTACTTTACACATGTGGTATTCAGTGTTGTAATATTAGAAGCAATACTTTCTATTAGAGTAGTTTCATAGTGTTGTTTTATTAGGGGCCAATCACTGAAGGTGCTGAGGCACCTATTTATCTGTTAGTTTTCTTATTATTATTCCGCAAATGGGAGTCTATGGCAGCCCTATGAACCGTAAGTAGGAAAATGATGAAATTTGGCACACTTGTAGTGATGCTAATGAATAGTAATTGGACCAATTTTTGACCCTCTAGGACCAACTCCGTAGCGCCACCAGCAGTTCAAAAATTCAACATTGAAATGGTTATAACTTTTGAACCCTTTGCTCTAGAGACATTAAACTTAGTACACCTGATTCCTCTCATCGTGCTGATTACAACCAATACTGTACATTAAGACCCCGTCCATTACAGTAGTGGCCATTTTGAAATGTACAGTTCTCAGTTTTATCGCTACTCCTCCTTCAAATTTTGTCCAATTTTCTCCAAACATGCACTCAAATGATCTTCAGACTGAGCCGCATAAAACTACTCCCCAATTTTTTTTTATTCATCTTTGTTCTAAAGTTATGGTGTTGCAAACGAGGTCCACCCAAAATTGGCTAATAGGCTGTATCTCGGCCAAAGTTTGATCAATCGAAACTAAAATTGGTACACTTCATTGGAACCATGTTCTGAGGTTCCATGCCAAGTTGGGAACAGCGCCACCTACGGGTCGTGAGATATGCAACATTGCTCTTTTGGCCAATAACTTTTGAACACTCTGTAGGAAAATCATAATTGTGGTATCTATGGATTCCTTGCGTCATGCCGAATCCATGGATATCGATTGTCCCATGATGGGATGTACCCTGTGTCCGCCATTTTGAATTTCGTAATAATTTGCAATATCTTTTAAACTATTTGAAATTTCTTCACCAAATTTGGTATGGATTACCATTAGCATGGCCCGGAAGTACCTGAGAAGTTTGGTTACAGCGCCACCTATTTTTCCAGAGATATCATTGTTTTTTGAAAAAACGCTTATAACTTTTGCTAACCCTCCTTGAACTGCCACCTTAAGGTGGTGGAGGGGTTTGAGTACCCGAATGACCCTAGGAGCTATGTTGTCTGGGGCTATATGCCCCTGGTAGGGTCTCCCAAGGCAAACAGGTCCTAGGCGACGGGTCAGACTAAGAGCGGTTCAAAAACCCTTTATGATAGAATTATACACAAGGACCGTGACGTCGCCCCGGTATGGCGCAGCCGGGGCCCCACCCTGGAGCCAGGCCCGGGGTTGGGGCTCGTATGCGAGCGACTGGTGGCCGGGCCTCTCCCCACGGGGTCCGGCCGGGCTCAGCCCGAAGAAGCGACGTGGAACCGTCTTCCCGTGGGCTCACCACCTGCAGGAGGAGCCGTAAGGGGCCGGTGCAGAGAGGATCGGGCGGCAGTCGAAGGCAGGGGCTTCGGCGACCCGATCCCTGGAAACGGAATCTAGCCTTTAGGGACGTGGAACGTCACCTCACTGGCGGGGAAGGAGCCCGAGATTGTGCGTGAGGTTGAGAGGTTCCGACTAGAGATAGGCATCTCTCTACGCATGGCTTGGGCTCTGGAACCACACTCCTTGAGAGAGGATGGACTCTTCACCACTCTGGAGTTGCCCATGGTGAGAGGCGGCGGGCTGGTGTGGGTTTGCTTATAGCCCCCCAGCTCAGCCGCCATGTGTTGGAGTTTACCCCGGTTAACGAGAGGGTCGTTTCCCTGCGCCTACGGGTCGGGGATAGGTCTCTCACCGTCGTGTGTGCCTACGGGCCAAACGGCAGTGTAGAGTACCCGGCCTTCTTGGGGTCTCTGGGAGGAGTGCTGGAAAGTGCCCCGACTGGGAACTCCGTTGTTCTACTGGGGGACTTCAAAGCTCACGTGGGTAACGACAGTGACACCTGGAGGGGCGTGATTGGGAGGAACGGCCCCCCCGACCTGAACCCGAGTGGTGTTCAGTTATTGGACTTCTGTGCTAGTTACAGTTCGTCCATAACGAACACCATGTTCAAGCACAAGGGTGTCCACCAGTGCACGTGGCACCAGGACACCCTAGGTCGTAGGTCGATGATCGACTTTGTGGTCGTTTCATCTGACCTGCGGCCGTATGTCTTGGACACTCGGGTGAAGAGAGGGGCAGAGCTGTCAACTGATCACCACCTGGTGGTGAGTTGGATCCGATGGCGGGGGAGGACGCTGGACAGACTCGGCAGACCCAAGCGTACTGTAAAGGTTCGCTGGGAGTGTTTGGCCGAATCTCCTGTCAGAAAGATCTTCAACTCTCACCTCCGGCAGAGCTACGACCAGATCCCGAGGGAGGCTGGAGATATTGAGTCTGAGTGGACCATGTTCTCCACCTCCATTGTCGAAGCGGCTGCTCGGAGCTGTGGCCGTAAGGTCTCCGGTGCCTGTCGAGGCGGCAATCCTCGAACCCGGTGGTGGACACCGGAAGTAAAGGATGCCGTCAAGCTGAAGAAGGAGTCCTATCGGGCCTGGTTGGCTCGTGGGACTCCGGAGGCAGTGACAGGTACCGGCAGGCCAAGCGGACTGCGGCCCGGGTGGTCGTGGAGGCAAAAACTCGGGCCTGGGAGGAGTTCGGTGAGGCCATGGAGAAGGACTATCGGCTGGCCTCGAAAAGATTCTGGCAAACTGTCCGGCGCCTCAGGAGGGGGAAACAGTCCCCTACCAATGCTGTTTACAGTAGGGGTGGGCGGCTGTTAACCTCGACTGGGGATGTCGTCGGACGGTGGAAGGAATACTTCGAGGACCTCCTCAATCCCGTTGTCACGTCTTCCATTGAGGAAGCAGAGGCTGAGGGCTCAGGGGTGGACTCGTACATCACCCTAGCTGAGGTCACCGAGGTAGTCAAGAAACTCCTCGATGGCAAGGCACCGGGGGTGGATGAGATCCGCCCCGAGTACCTCAAGTCTCTGGATGTTGTGGGGCTGTCTTGGTTGACACGCCTCTGCAGTATCGCGTGGCGTTCGGGGACAGTGCCTCTGGGATGGCAGACCGGGGTGGTGGTTCCTCTTTTTAAGAAGGGGGACCGGAGGGTGTGTTCCAACTATAGGGGGATCACACTTCTCAGCCTCCCTGGGAAAGTCTATGCCAGGGTACTGGAGAGGAGAATACGGCCGATAGTGGAACCTCGGATTCAGGAGGAACAGGAACGGTTTTTGTCCGGGCCGTGGAACACTGGACCAGCTCTATACTCTCTACAGGGTGCTGGAGGGTTCATGGGAGTTTGCCCAACCAGTCCACATGCGTTTTGTGGATTTGGAGAAGGCATTCGACTGTGTCCCCCAAGGCGGCCTGTGGAGGGTGCTCCGGGAATATGGGGTCCGGGGTCCTTTGCTAAGGGCTGTCCGGTCCCTGTATGACCGAAGCAGGAGCTTGGTTCGCATTGCCGGTAATAAGTCAGACTTCTTCGCGGTGCATGTTGGACTCCGGCAGGGCTGCCCTTTGTCGCCGGTTCTGTTCATAATTTTTATGGATAGAATTTCTAGGCGCAGCCATGGGCCGGAGGGTGTCAGGTTTGGGGACCACACGATTTCGTCTCTGCTCTTCGCAGATGATGTTGTCGTGTTGGCCCCTTCATACCAGGACCTTCAGCATGCACTGGGACGGTTTGCAGCCGAGTGTGAAGCGGCTGGGGTGAGGATCAGCACCTCCAAATCCGAGGCCATGGTCCTCAGCTGGAAAAGGGTGGCTTGCCCACTTCAGGTTGGTGGAGAGATCCTTCCTCAAGTGGAGGAGTTTAAGTATCTTGGGGTTTTGTTCACGAGTGAGGGAAAGATGGAACGGGAGATTGACAGACGGATCGGTGCAGCTTCAGCGGTAATGCGGTCGATGTACCGGTCTGTTGTGGTGAAGAAGGAGCTGAGCCGTAAGGCAAAGCTCTCGATTTACCGGTCAATCTACGTTCCTACTCTCACCTATGGTCATGAGCTTTGGGTCATGACCGAAAGGACAAGATCCCGGATACAGGCCGCCGAAATGAGCTTTCTCCGCAGGGTGGCTGGGCGATCCCTTAGAGATAGGGTGAGAAGCTCAGTCACTCGGGAGGAGCTTGGAGTAGAGCCGCTGCTCCTCCACATCGAGAGGGGTCAGCTGAGGTGGCTCAGGCATCTGTTCCGGATGCCTCCTGGACGCCTTCCTGGGGAGGTGTTCCGGGCACGTCCCACTGGGCGGAGGCCCTGGGGAAGACCTAGGACACGCTGGAGAGACTATGTCTCCCGGCTGGCCTGGGAACGCCTCGGTATCCCCCCAGAAGAGCTGGAGAAAGTGTCTAGGGAGAGGGAAGTCTGGGCATCTCTGCTTAGACTGCTGTCCCCGTGACCCGGCCCCGGATGAGCGGAAGAAGATGGTATGGTAACTTTTGCTAACATTGCTTGAAATTTGATTTCTATATGTCAAAATATTCCTTGGGTTATGCCGATTTCAACGATATCTCATATGTTACTTTTGAACAATGTGACTGCCCACCATATTGGAGCGAATGTGAAACAGTTTTTTCGCTACTCCTCCTTCAAATTTTGTCCAATTTTCTCCAAACATGCACTCAAATAATCTTCGGACCGAGCTGCATAAAAGTACTGTTCCTGATTTTTTTTATTCATCTTTATTCAAAACTTATGGTGTCGCAAAATGAACAAGGTCGACCCAGAGTTGGTTCAGAGGCTGTAACTTGTGAACAGTTTGTCACAAAATCATAAAATTGGTATCTATCGATTCCTTGCGTCCTGTTGAATCCAATGATATGTATTTTGCCAGGATTGGATGTACCAAGTCATAAGATACATTAGCATTGACCTAGCTTAGCATGCTAATCTGGATAACAGGTCATGGAACTTTTTTGAGAACTCATTCTCACACTGAAACCTTTCCTCAACAGGCTGTTGTACACGCATGAGTGATTAGCTCAACGTGTTACACCACGGATCCCGATGCTTACCGTTGTGGGTTCGCCACTCAGTGTGACACGTGCCCAGACCGCATGAGGCACTGTGGCAGGAAAAGATGCGGAAGTTGCTTCTGTTCCAGGCATTGTGTCTAAGAATGATCTCATCTGAAGCTGTCACATACAACATGAAATTCTTTTACGTAAAATTAATTGTACTTCTTCACCCAGAATGGTTGTCAGTGGCAGCCATATGAACCACAAGTAGGAAAATTTGCTCACATGTAATGGTAATGAGTAGTAAGCTGATCAATTTTGGATGATTTAATCAAACTTTAAAATATAATATGCTCTGCATTCTCTTCAAAATACTTCATTTTTACCTGATTCTCTCTTCAAACTACTGAATTTTGGCAGCTGTGTAGATGCCGGTTGGCCAAGTGGCGCAACGTGTAGAGTGACAGACATCTAATCTATAGATAGTGGATTCGAGTCCTGTGTAGGTCAACTTTAAAGTTATGCGTAAATTTGTCATTTCAATTCCTTTATTATCCATGTGAGAGCTTTTTAAATACAATATGCCCTGCATTTTCCTCAAAATTCTTCATTTTTAGCTGAGTCTCCCTTTAAACTACTAAATTTTGGCAGCTGTGTAGATGCATGTGTGCCAAGTGGCGCAATGTGATGAGTGACATGGACCTGACCTATAGATAGTGGGTTCGAGTCCTGTGTGATAAAATGACGTATAAAGTTGTCTTTTCAAATCCTTTATTATCGATGTAAGAGCTGTACTTATCATTTTTACTCTTGGATTAGAAATAAATGTGTTTTTTTTATGTATTACTTAATTCTGTGTTTGTTCTCATCAGACCTTCTGTTCATTTTGATTTCATCTTATCTGTACTTCTGAATCTATATGATCTTCACGTACATTCAGGGCCATATGCTGAATTCCTAATAGAGTTTGCAGACTTTCTCTCGGATCTATTGGTAAATGTCGATAAAGCAATAATTGCTGGAGATTTTAACATACACGTAGATAATACAAACGATGCTTTAGGGGCTGCGTTTACAGACTTATTAAACTCCTTTGGGGTCAAACAAAACGTCAGTGGTCCCACTCATCGTCTAAATCATACACTAGATTTAATTATATCATATGGAACCGATCCAACTGATATAGATATTATACCGCAAAGCGATGATGTCACTGATCATTACATGGTGACTTGCATAATACGTACTGATGAAATATGTCATGTTGCACCACGTTATAGACCAGGCAGAACAATCCTTCCAACCACTATAGATGGATTCTCAAATAGCTTACCTGATCTATCTAAGCTGCTAAGTGAACCCAAACAAACAGATGAATTAGAGGAAATGACTAGCAGTTTAAGCACCATTCTTACTAGTACATTAGATATTGTTGCGCCAATTAGATTAAAAAAGGTTCGAGAGAAAATTAAAGCACCATGGTACAACAGTGCTACGCATGCTATCAAGAGAGAAACTCACAACTTAGAGCGTAAATGGAAACAAACTAATTTAGAGGTCTTTAGAATCGCGTGGAAAGACAGTATGTCACGTTATAAAAAGGCCCTAAAAACAGCCAGGGCTGAGCATCTCCGCAAACTAATCGAAAATAACCAAAATAATCCAAGGTTTTTATTTAACACCGTGGCTAGACTAACAAATAAACAGACATCACCAGAGCAAAATATACCGTTACAGTTTAGTAGTAATGATTTTATGAATTACTTCAATGCGAAAATAGAAAGCATCCGAAACAAAATTATAAATGTACAATCCGCTATGGTGTCTTATGATTCAGCTTCAATTATGGCCCCTCTAGAACAACTACACCGCTTTACAACGATAGGACAGGAGGAGCTAAATAAACTTATCATTGCATCTAAACCAACAACATGTTTATTAGATCCAATACCCACTAAACTACTGAAAGAACTATTACCTGCAGTGGAAGAGCCTCTCCTCAATATTATTAACTCGTCTTTATCTTTAGGTCATGTCCCAAAAATATACAAGCTGGCTGTAATAAAACCGCTCATTAAGAAACCGCAATTAGATCCAAATAACTTGGCAAATTACAGACCCATTTCAAATCTTCCATTTATGTCCAAAATACTTGAAAAAGTAGTGTCCGCTCAATTGTGCTCTTTTTTGCAAGAAAATGATATCTATGAAAAATTCCAGTCAGGATTCAGACCGCATCATAGTACAGAAACTGCGCTAGTTAAAATTACAAATGATTTACTTTTAGCTTCTGACCAAGGCTGTATCTCAATACTAGTCCTACTTGATCTTAGCGCTGCGTTCGACACTATAGATCATATAATACTCTTGGATCGACTACAAAACTTCACCGGTGTCCAGGGACAGGCATTAAGATGGTTTAGATCGTACTTATCGGACCGTTCTCATTTTGTCTGTTTAACCCTCTGAGACCTAAGGGTATTTTTACAATAAATTTTCCGTCTGGTGTCATTTACTAAAAAAGCTTGTAAAAGATCAACCCTTTGGTGCACAGACAATTGACACACCTCTTTTTTTTCAGGACAAATTGAACTTTCAGCATATTTGTGTTACATTGATGTCACCTGAATGTAAAATAAGTTTATAAAGTCAAATGAAAAATAAAGACAAATGAAAAAATAAATCGGAAATGGAATCACTCAATTATTTATTGAAATCACACACAAATAAATAAAAGCTAAGCAATTTTCCTCTGGAAAATAGTTTGTTCATGTCTTTGGAGTCCTGGAGCACAGGAATAAACATTATAACTTGTACAGAACAAAAAATATTGACATTTTTCCAAAAGAAGTCCAGGCGTTTGGGGCCTCATGAAATTCACTGGTGCCAAGCCTCAAAACAGTTCCTATCAGCAATCACACAGAGGGCCACATCACAGGTTTTGCATTTCTATTTTATTTATTCTTTTATTTATTATGTTCTTTTTATTCTTTTATAATACATTTATTCTACTATAATACTTTTTTACAGTAAATAAATAAATGGCACTTCAGCTGGGTCTATCCTGGTAATCTAGTTCCTCATCTGTCAAAAAGCTCTGTTCTCCTGAAAATCCTTCATCCTGCAATGCACCAAAATAGACCAGCGCTTTATTTACGTCCATTTCTCTGTGTTTCTCTGTGAATCGCGCGTCTCCGTGAGTCTCTCTATCTCTCTACACTATATCAGCGCTTGGTTCATGCGTAATGACGCACACCAATGTTTACAACGGATCAGCCTGTAATTGGTCAAAAACCATCACGTGAAAACATCACGTGATATCCAGGATGTCCGCTAGCATCGAGCTAGCGGCAAAAATGACCGAATATTTATGAATTATGGGCTTCAAGATTATCAAAGTTTGACATAAAGCGTTTGGATTTATTGCTGAAAACCTCTGAATGGAAGCACAAGTTCCAGGCTGGATAGAAAACCTTCTGTAAAGGCTAGAAAGACCCGAAAGACACCCCCGTGATGGCTAGCTCGTTAGCTTTCTGCTGGAAAAAACGGTAAGAAAATCGATAAATCTGTCATCGAGTTATGTAAACATTTATCGGAGGTGACGTGTGGCATCGTCGACGACGCCGTCGGGCTCAGGGGGTTAAATGGGAAAAAATCAAAGATAACGTCAGTAGACTATGGAGTACCGCAAGGATCGGTTTTAGGCCCTCTGCTATTCTCAATATATATGCTGCCACTTGGTAATATTATAAGAAAACATGGAATTAATTTCCACTGTTACGCTGACGACACTCAATTATATATTTCATCACGACCAGATGAAAACACTAACTCATCTAAAATGACAGTGTCTCAAAGATATAAAATGCTGGATGACGCGTAATTTCCTGCTATTAAATTCAGATAAAACGTCTCGGTTACGGATGTAACCCTCGTTCCCTGAGTACGGAACGGAGACGTTACGTCAGAAGTGACGGAGATTGGGGGTTTCGCATAGAAAGCCAATCCTCTTCGAGTATTTAAAAACGAGCCAATGGCATGCAATGCCTTGGGGCTGCGGAAATTTGCATAGCGTACTCCGCCCTACTCCGTGAGTATAAAAGGAGGAAGTGAACGCAACCGCAGTATGTCTTCGCTGAGGAGCCAAGACTGAACTCGGCGTCTACCCAGCGATACAGCAGAAGTGGCAGGGAGACGTAACGTCTCCGTTCCCTACTCAGGGAACGAGGGTTACATCCGTAACCGAGACGTTCCCTTTCGTAGTCACTTCGAGTTACGTCAGAAGTGACGGAGATTGGGGGTCTGTGCCATCACGCCATCTTCAAGCTGTCTTCCAGTGCCCTGCGAAAGTCTGGACCCCTGAGGCTTACCTTTTTTTTTTTGGCTACTAAAATTTAACTCCAGGGGTGGCAGATGGCTTGCCAAGGGAAGACACATGCTCCGAGAGGCTTACAGTGGATAATACACATGAGACGGTTACCGTGGGGAACTGTGCACATGGAGGCACCTAGCCAGCATCCAGAGCCACAGCAGTGGTGCCCGCATCGTCGATGCTGGAGGACTCAAGACTTCAATGGAAGAACTGAGGAGATATCGCACTTATCCAGTCCGGGGAGTGGAATGGCGAGCAAGCGAAGACACCTAAGCGGGTCCAGTACTGGCGGGAGCGAGTACGTGAGAGGACACCGGCTCAATTCGCAGATTATAGAATCTGGCGAAGGTGTTGGGTGTCGCCCAGCCTGCAGCTCTGCAGATGTCTGTTAGCGAGGCGCCGTGCGCTAGAGCCCAAGAGGAGGCCACACTCAGAGTGGAATGGCCGTCACACCAAGGGGGCACGGACGGGCTTGCTGCTGGTAAGACAAAGCAATGGCGTCCACTATCCAGTGGGACAGCCGTTGCTTTGAGAGAGCCCCTCCCTTCTGGCTCCCCCCATGACAGACAAAGAGCTGGTCTGAGGTCCTGAAACACAGTGTTCTGTCGACATAGGTGCGGAGAGCACGTACCGGACAGAGCAGTGCCAAGGCTGGGTCTGCCTCCTCCAGGGGCAGCGCTTGCAGGTTCACCACCTGGTCCCGGAAGGGAGTGGTGGGAACCTTGGGCACATATCCAGGCCGGGGTCTCAGGATCACGTGAGAGTAAGCCGGCCCGAACTCCAGGCACACTTCGTCAACGGAGAATGCGTGCAGGTCCCCCACCCTCTTGATGGAGGCCAATGCAACCAGGAGTGCTGTCTTCATGGACAGAAACTTTAACTCTACTGATTGCAAAGGCTCAAAGGGATGCCTCTGCAGAGCACTTAGAACTACCGAGAGGTCCCAAGAGGGTACGAGGGGAGGACGAGGCGGATGTAGCCTCCTCGCTCCCCTCAGGAACCTGATGACCAGGTCATGCTTCCCTAAGGACTTACCTTCCACTGCTTCATGAGAAGCGGCAATGACCACTACGTAACCCTTAAGGGTGGAGGGCGACAGCCTGCGCTCCAACCCTTCTTGCAGGAAGGAAAGCACGACCCCGATCGAACATCTCCGGGGGTCTTCTCCGCGAGAAGAGCACCAGTTGACGAAGAGGTTCCACTTCAACGCATAAAGGTGTCTCGTGGACGACGCTCTAGCGGAAGTGATGGTCGCCGCCACCGCAGGTGGCAGCGAACTCAAACCTGCCTCGTCCCGTCCAGGAGCCACACGTGCAGCCTCCAAAGATCGGGACGAGGGTGCCACAGAGTGCCCCGTCTCTGAGTGAGTAGGTCTTGTCTCAGAGGAATAGGCCAAGGAGGTGCTGTCACGAGGAGCATGAGTTCGGAGAACCACGTCTTGGTGGGCCAATAGGGGGCTACCAGCAAGACCTGCTCGTCGTCCTCCTTGATCTTGCACAACACCCGTGCAAGAAGGCTCACTGAGGGAAACGCATACTTGCGTGGGCCCCGCGGCCAGCTGTGCGCCAGTGCATCTGAGCCGAGCGTACCCTCGGTCAGGGAATAAAACTGGGCGCAGTGGGATGAGTCCCGGGAGGCGAACAGATCTATCTGTGCCTCCCCGTACTGGTCCCAAATCAGCTGGACCGTCTGGGGATGGAGTCGCCATTCGCCGGAGATAGGGCGGACCCGTGACAGCTCGTTGGCTGCCAGGTTCCGGTCTCCTGGAATGTAAACTGCACGAAGGGACCTCAGGTGCTTCTGACTCCATAACAAGAGGTGGCGGGCGAGCTGCGACAACCGGCGTGAGCGTAGACCCCCCTGGTGGTTGATGTACGCTACTGCCGTGGTGTTGTCTGACCGGACAAGCACATGTTGACCCCTGAGCAACGCTCCAAAGCGGTGCAGGGCCAGGCGTACTGCCAGCAGCTCGAGGCAATTGATGTGCATGAGGCGCTGGGGTCCTGTCCAGGAACCCGCGGCTGCATGCCCATTGCACATGGCACCCCAAGCCGTGGTAGATGCATCCGTGGAGACAACGAGATGCCTGGAAACCTGCTGAATAGGGACGCCGATCCGTAAAAAACTGAGGTTCGACCACGGGAAGAAGGTTCGGCGGCACGCTGGAGTCGCTGGAACTCGGAGCGAGCCGCGATGCCATGCCCACCTCGGGACTCGATCGCGAAGCCACAGCTGAAGCGGTCTCATATGAAGCAAACCGAGCGGCGTTGCCGCGGCTGCGCATGCCATATGCCCCAGGAGCCTCTGAAATAGTTTCAGTGGAACCGCACTCTTGCCCTCGAACTGTCGAAGACAAGTCAGCAGTGAGTGCGCGCGCTCGCTCGTGAGCTGCGCGGACATGGCGACCGAGTTTATCTCCATGCCGAGAAAAGAGATCCTCTGCACGGGGCAAAGTTTGCTCTTTTCCCGGTTGACCCGAAGGCCCAGACGGGCTAGGTGCCGGAGCACCAAGTCTCTGTGTTCGCAAACCTGTTCTCGAGAGTGAGCCAGTATCAGCCAGTCGTCGAGATAGTTCAGGATGCGAACCCCGTGTTCGCGAAGGGGAACAAGGGCTGCCTCGACGATCTTCGTGAAGACGCGAGGGGACAGAGCTAACCCGAATGGGAGAACCGTGTACTGATATGCCTGGCCCTTGAAAGCAAACCGAAGAAACGGTCTGTGTCGAGGCAAAATGGAGACATGAAAGTACGCGTCCTTCAGGTCGATCGCTGCAAACCAATCCTGAAGCCGAATGCATTCGAAAATGCATTTGGCTGTGAGCATTTTGAACGGTAGTCGATGGAGAGAACGGTTCAAAATGCGCAGGTCCAGGATCGGTCGTAACCCACCGGTCTTCTTGGGGACAATGAAGTAGGGGCTGTAAAACCCGGACCTCATCTCGGCTGGAGGGACCGTCTCGATTGCACCCTTCGCCAGCAGGGTCGCAATCTCCGCTCTCATGACCGATTGCCACCGACCATCGTGGAGCGAACTCCCCTGAAACGGGGAGGAGATCGTGCGAACTGAATCGCGTAGCCGAATCTGATCGTTCTGATGACCCAGCGGGACAGCCCGGGAAGCTCTAGCCAAGCCTCCAGGAAGTGTACCAGCGGGGTCATCCGAACCACAGACGTCCCCCCGGAGGGGCAGCGAGGCGGGTCGACCGGCATGCGCGCAGGAGTTACCCCGCCCGGATGCACCGTCGAAGCCCGCTCCCTGACAGAAGGGACCAGGAAAGGCAGGGCGTTCCTCGGGGGTCTGTTCTGCCGGGGGTCTGGCGACAGAGGGGGAAGGGAGTGGCGTAGTCGAGGGACGACACACGCTCTCTTCCGCACCCTCAGAGACAGAGAGGAATGAGTGGGCTGACGCACTGGGACGTCGAGCCCACCCATGCTGGTCTGTGTGCTCAGTGATGATGTCAAGTCTTTCTTTAACCAACTCAGGGTGCTGCCCACCCGTGGGTGAGCAGCGGGGAGCTGAGAACAAAAGATTCTCCCCCGGCCCTCCACCGGGGGAAGGAGGGGGCCTGCTACCGCCTCCTGGGAAAAACTCGACTTCATCACTGAGCAGCCCGTCTCAGGGGCGTCGCTTTGCCTGCCGTTTAGCGGGGCGTGCGGCCTGAGGGGGCTGTGACGCCTGCCTGCGGCCTCCTCCACGCCGCGGCCCGGATGAAGGCTGCTGCTGGGGCCGCGTGGGAGGGAGGGGAGCCGCAGGGGGACGTCCTCGGCGGCGAGCAGAGGGAGGCGTCTGTACCGACGGCTGGGTGGATGCAGCAGCTGGCCGTCGGGGCAGAATATATTTAATCGCCTCTGTCTGCTTTTGGGCAGTCGAGAACTGCTGGGCAAAGTCCTCGACCGCACCGCCAAAAAGGCCAACCTGGGAGAGTGGGGCGTCGAGCAGACGAGTCCGTTCGGCGTCCCGAGTGTCTGCCAGGTTGAGCCAGAGATGACGCTCCTGGACCACACTGGTGGCCATCACCTGACCAACGGAGCGAGCGGCCACCTTCGTCGCCCGGAGAGCAAGGTCAGTGGCGGCTCGCAGATCCTTAAATGCCGTTTGGTCAGTCACGCCATCGTGCATATCTCTGAGCAGCTTCGCTTGAAAAACCTGCAAAGTGCTCATCGCATGCAAAGCGGAGGCCGCCTGTCCCGCCGCTCTATAGGAACGCGCCGCCATAGCAGACGAGAACCTACAGGCTTTGGATGGGTGCTTAGGAGGACCACGGGAGGAGGCGCTCTGTGGACACAGTTGCATCGCAACAGAGCGCTCCACCGGGGGCAACCCAGTGTACCCGCGGGCGGCCCCACCATCGAGGGGAGGAAAGGCGGGGGAGACTAGATCGCGCTCTCGAGAGGACAGGGGAGCCTTCCAAGAGCGCGTCAGCTCCACATGCAGCTCGGGGAAGAAAGGCACTGGAGTCGGCCGTGGCCTTGCGGCGGCAGCTTTGTCCAGAAACTAATCATCCATCCGCGAGAGATCGGGGCAGGGCGGAGGGTTCCACTCTAACCCGATACTCCCAGCGGCTCGAGACAGCATGGCCGTCAGCTCGGGATCAGACACGGGCAACGCTGGCACTCCCGAAGGAGGCAACGCAGCCGCATCCTCATCTCCCGAGGAATCAAGCCCGCCTTGTGATGCTGTGATTGACATCGCATCATCATCTGGAGCGTCGCACGAAACTGCCGGCGCCCCCGAAGAGACAGCCGACTGAATCTAACTGGCGCTCGCTGGCTCTGCCACTGAGGCGGGAGGTGTGGCCCGAGGAATCGTCGGGGCTTTATTCCACACCGTCACCGCCAAATCACCGGGTCCCCGAGTCGACGAGCTTCTCGTGGAAGAAGCTGATCGAGTGGCGGGGACCGGGACTCTCACTTTTGTCAGATCATTGAGTCTCGACCTCAGTGTAGAGATGGTCATGTTCCCACAGAAGGAACATGAGTCATCCACGAACGCTGCTGCTGCATGCTGAATGCCCAGGCAAACAGAGCAGCGATCGTGACCATCAGATGACGATATGAATCGACCACACCCAGAAGAGCCAACCGAGCCATCTTTAAAAAGACGTGCCGCGTGCAGCTCTTTCAATGAGAGGAGGAAATTCACTCTTTAATGCTGAGGCGACCAGGGAGAAGCGCAAAGTCTGGCAGACCACTGCTCAGATCGCAGGCAATGCAGAAACTCGCTGGGTACCGCCGTCACACCAACACTGAAGAGGACGCTCGTCTCGAAGAGTCTTTGAAACAGTGAGAATGGCTTTCAGGAGTGAAGAGTTCTCTTGGCTCCGAAGCGAAAACATACTGCGGTTGCGTTCACTTCCTCCTTTTATACTCACGGAGTAGGGCGGAGTACGCTATGCAAATTTCCGCAGCCCCAAGGCATTGCATGCCATTGGCTCGTTTTTAAATACACGAAGAGGATTTGCTTTCTATGCGAAACCCCCAATCTCCGTCACTTCTGACGTAACTCGAAGTGACTACGAAAGGGAACGGAGGTATTACTTATTGGTCCAAAAAACTACTCACAAAACCTCTCACAATACAACTTTAATATACTGTAGACGGATGTCCTGTTACTTTATCCACTACAGTAAAAGAGCTGGGTGTTATACTAGACCGCAACTTGTCGTTCGAAAATCATATTTCATATGTTACAAGAACAGCCTTTTTCCACCTTAGAAACATTGCTAAGCTGCGTAACATGCTATCTATTTCTGATGCTGAAAAATTAGTTCACGCATTCATGACCTCCAGACTAGATTACTGTAATGCTTTATTAGCTGGTTGTCCTGCATCCTCAATAAACAAGCTACAGTTAGTACAAAATGCAGCTGCTAGAGTTCTTACTAGGTCAAGAAAATATGATCATATAACACCGATTTTATCATCTCTACACTGGTTACCTATTAAGTTCTGCATCAACTATAAAATACTACTACTGACCTATAAAGCCCTAAATGGTTTAGCACCTATGTACTTAACGGACCTTCTTTCGCCCTTACAATCCACCGCGTTCTTTAAGATCACTAAATTCAAGGCTTCTGGTCATTCCTAGGATATCGAAGTCCAGTAAAGGAGGGAGGGCGTTCTCGCATTTAGCTCCAAAACTCTGGAATGGCCTTCCCGATACGGTCCGAACCTCTGACTCGCTGACACAGTTTAAAACTAGATTAAAGACGCTTCTCTTTAGTCAAGCATTCACATAATGCTTACCTTCTAGTCCTCTGTTATGCCATATGGAACCGTTTGCCACTGAAACTGCTTAACGCACCAGTGGGGCTCGACAGCCTTTTAGACAAACGGGTCGGCGCGTATGGTTGGGTTGCGGAGAGTTCAGGTTACGGAGAGTTTGTGAGTTATAACGGAAATCATTATGAACATCAGCTATGCTAATTATTTCCCATCTGCCTTTCTGCTGTTATCTCGGGACGCTTGTCCCGAGAAAAATGGCGTTCGTCAGGTCCAGTTTTGTGTCCAGCCTCTCACAGGGATTTCGGATGCCCCAACGCCTGTGATGAGACGACTCAACGCCTGTGAAGAGACGACTCAACGCCTGCTATATGTTATGGCGCCGTTTTATTCATAAACAATATTTATATTTAATATTTATATTTAAACAATATGAATGTAAGCCAGAGGAGAACTGGCCCCCGACTGTACTTGTAGCTTGCTGTACTTGCCGTAGTTGCTGTACTTGCCGTACTTGCTGTACTTGTAGCTTGCTGTACTTGCCATACTTGCTGTATTTTGATTGACGTATGATGTAGATTGATGTATTTGTTCTACTGTTGAACAAATACTTACTGTACTTGCTGTACTTGTAGCTTGCTGTACTTGCCGTACTTTCTGTACTTGCCGTACTTGCTGTACTTGTAGCTTGCTGTACTTGCCGTAGTTGCTGTACTTGCCGTACTTGCTGTACTTTTAGCTTGCTGTACTTGCCATACTTGCTGTACTTTGATTGACGTATGATGTATGATGTAGATTGATGTATTTGTTCTACTGTTGAACAAATACTTGCTGTACTTGTAGCTTGCTGTACTTGCCGTACTTGCTGTACTTGTAGCTTGCTGTACTTGCCCTACTTGCTGTACTTTGATTGATGTATGATGTATGATGTGTATGATGATGTATGAAATTCTTTTACGTAAAATTAATTGTTCTTCTTCACCCAGAATGGTTGTCAGTGGCAGCCATATGAACTACAAGTAGGAAAATTTGCTCACATGTAATGGTAATGAGTAGTAAGCTGATCAATTTTGGATGATTTAATCAAACTTTAAAATATAATATGCTCTGCATTCTCTTCAAAATACTTCATTTTGACCTGATTCTCTCTTTAAACTATTGAATTTTTGCAGCTGTGTAGATGCCTGTTGGCCAAGTGGCGCAACATGTTGAGTGACAGACACCTAATCTATAGATAGTGGATTTGAGTCCTGTGTAGGTCAACTTTAAAATTATGCGTAAATTTGTCATTTCAATTCCTTTATTATCCATGTGAGAGCTTTTTAAATACAATATGCCCTGCATTTTCCTCAAAATTCTTCATTTTTACCTGAGTCTCGCTTCAAACTACTGAATTTTGGCAGCTGTGTAGATGCATGTGTGCCAAGTGGCGCAATGAGATGAGTGACATGCACCTGACCTATAGATAGTGGGTTCGAGTCCTGTGTGAGTCAACTTTAAAATGATGTATAAAGTTGTCTTTTCAATTCATTTATTATCAATGTAAGAGCTGTACTTATCATTTTTACTCTTGGATTAGAAATAAATGTGTTTTTTTATGTATTACTTAATTCTGTGTTCGTTTTCATCAGACCTTCTGTTCATTTTGATTTCATCTTATCCTTACTTCTGAATCTATATGATCTTCACGTACATTCAATTTCTATTTTTTTTTTGTTCTTCCGGCTCTGCACTGCTGTTGGTGCTGAAATGCTTGTTGCGTTGCTGTAATTGCTGCGCTGCTGTACTTGCTGTACTCGCCGTACTTGCTGTACTTGCCGTACTTGCTGTACTTGTAGCTTGCTGTATTTGCTGTACTTGTAGCTTGCTGTACTTGCTGTACTCGCCGTACTCGTTGTACTTGCTGTACTTGCCGTACTTGCTGTACTTGCTGTACTTGTAGCTTGCTGTACTTGCTGTACTTGTAGCTTGCTGTACTTGCTGTACTCGCCGTACTCGTTGTACTTGCTGTACTTGCCGTACTTGCTGTACTTGTAGCTTGCTGTACTTGCCGTAGTTGCTGTACTTGCCGTACTTGCTGTACTTGTAGCTTCCTGTACTTGCCGTACTTGCTGTACTTTGATTGATGTATGATGTGTATGATGATGTATGATGTAGATTGATGTAGTTGTTCTACTTGCCCTTGCCCCGTGTTGCTGCTTGCAGCTATATTTACACTGTAAAAAAATCTTGTCAAATTAACAGTAACTTACTGGCAACAATTATCCAGTACTTGCTGTATTTCATTCAACAGTAAAATTACTGTAACACTAACTACAGTACTGTTAAGCATACTGTAAAATCAAATAACATTATTTTACTGTAATTTCTAACCATATTAAAGTACAGTATTACACTGTTAATTTTTAATAATACTGTATAGTATTATACAGTTATGAAATGTTATTGTATTTATTTTATAGTGGTACTGTGTAACCTGTAGAATATGTAGAAAATCCGTAGAAATATTATTTAACAGTTAAAATAATATTTCTACGGATTTTCTACATATTCTACAGGTTACACAGTAGCACTATAGGAAATAGAAAAAAGAACAATTGAAGCTTTAACTGCTAAGGTTTATTGTGTATTTTCAAACACATTAAATTTACATATGTACATTTAAATACATGAATAAAATTAAATACATGAATAATAATAATGTAATATAATACAATAAAAAATCATGCATGACAATCATGAACAATCATGCATTTCAATTCATACAAAAAATGATTGTAAACAGGTAAAATAGAAAAGATTAAAGGGGCGCTATCTGATCAATCTATCAGAAAGGGGGAAAACAGCTTAAACTAGATGGTCTATTGGTTTGAGGTGGACTGTCTAACTGGTCAGACTGGTCTGTTGCTGATTTTAAAGGGTTTTTGGCTCCTTTCTACCTAGAGGACCAGATTTGCAGGGCTGGGAGACATGTATAAACTAGCTTTGACGAGTAAACCACCAATCCAGATGAGTATTACAAAATGACAAGTTGTTATCCAGTGTCCTTCAAAAAAATCTAAACACAAAACAACCTCATCATGCACATGTGCCATGAAAAACTTGCATTATGGTATTAATAATCATTTATATGCAGACTTAATGTTCTAACATTTGCAATAGGAAGTTCTGGTAACACTTTATAATAACTACACGCTAATAATCATTAGTTAAGCATGAGTAAACCATTAATTCATCATTCATAAAGCATTAGTAGACATTAATAAGCAGTTCATAAATACAGCTATAAATGCTTTCTTCTTGATTTATACACATATCTATAATTTGTTTAATAATTGTATTTTTATCCTTTATTAATGATCAATTTATCATTTCTAAATGAAGAATTGCATTTTTTATGAGCCAGTTATTTAAGAGTTTTCAATGGTTCATACGATTACTTAGAGCGAGTAAGTAAATGATTAATAAACTATTTAAATGTACATTCATACATCTTATTATTCAGACATATAGTGATGGTTAATTAATGTGTTAATAAATGCTTTATTAACATGTATTAATGCTGTAATTAAGGGTTAATTTGGGTAGTTAGAAAGCATTTAGTAGTGGTCAGTTAACTATGTTCGTGAGCTCATCTAAAGTGAGGACTAGTCATGCCTTGTAAAGCATTTTTAAAGGCTGTTAAATATTTCTATGTTCTGTATCACTGCGTTGTGTTTGTTACATTTTACTGTTTAGAAGATTGACGAGTCTTTAAATCACCTATATAAATGCTTTACAAAGCATGAATAGTCCTCACTTTAGATTAGGTCACAAAAATAGTTAACTGACCACTACTAAATGCTTTATAACTACCTGTATTTACTACATTTACTTACACTTTCTAAGTGATCTTATGAATGACTGACAACTCTTAAACAACTGGTTTGTAAATAATGCTATACTTCATTTAGAAATTATTAATTGATCATTAACAAAGTATGAAAATACAATCATTAAACGCATTATAGATATGCTTATAAATCAAGAAAAAAGCATGTATAGCTATATTTATAAACTGCATATTAATGTCTATTAATGTTTTATAAATGATGAATTAACTGTTTACTCATGCTTAACTAATGATTAATAGTGTGCAGTTATTACCGAAGTTCTCTATCCAAACTTTTATGCAACTGAACCTTAAACTGTGCAACAACGTTTATTGTGTATTTTCACATAACAATTCTTAACAACTTGCAGATAGGCAATTATCTGTTCAAAATTCACAGATGGCAAATAATCTGTTTAAAATGTTCTCAGTGGGTCAGTATTGGACCAAGGTATAGTAGTAGTAACGAAAAGGCAAAGGAACTCCTTTGCCTAAAAAAAGAGTTTTTTAGATGGTTAATTTGACCAAGCCATGATATTAAAGGCTTTTTAACTTTTCTATTTGAGTGTGCCTTGGAGTTCCTTTGCCTTTTCGTTATATACAGTTTCCCATCCAAGAGCACCTCTATTTTAACCTAGCCTTGAAGTCCAGGAAGCGCTCCTTTGCCCTACTGTTGACTTTGAATTGTATAGTAGTAGTAGTTGGATAAATAGAATAATTAAATTAGATTAGATTTACAATTAATCAGTCGTCAAGATGGATCTTCTTAATATGCACAGCTCACACCTGTGGAAAAGGAGAACAGACAAGACAGTTAAAATACAGTAAAAACGTTTTTGTTGTTGTTGTTGTTTTAGCTAAACAGCAAAAACAGACAAAATGATGTCTAAAGTGTAATTCACTTAATACTAACATCTTGTTTGTTGAACTGTTTAAAATCAATCATTTCCGATCACGTGAAAACGTCAATCTTGCTTCTGTGATACTAAGTTACATCGTATGACAAAAAAAAGCTTCACAAGGCGTCTTTCTCTTCAAATGAGTAACGTTACATGTCGGTTTTCACTAGTTATAAAAACGATTACGATATCAGACAATACTGTAAATGTCACACATAGCTTTGTATTTGGACAAAACTGCACTTTTTGGGTGCTGCGGTAGAGACTGTCACTGAGGTAAACATTAACGTTAACTTAAATGGCAGATTGCCAGGTCAGGATTTACATGAAAATAAGCGTGAAAAAATCAATAAGAGGAATCGAAACTTTAATTTTATAGCAATAATCCGAATCCTAACCTTGGATATCAGATTTCAGGATACATTTATCGTTTTTCAATTCCCAACCCTATAAAGTTATAAAATAATGACCGTGCAGGCGTTTCCACCGACATAACGTGGTAAATAACAAAACTGATTAGACCATTTTGACCTTATAAGAGGCTATATATGATATATATATGTTAATAAAATCACATTTAATCAAGTAACTTAGGCTATCAACATTAAAGAAATCCACGTCTGACTTAAACAGACGTTATAGTTCATGCCGCGGCCAGTTCTAACGTTAATCCGTTAATGTAAGTAACTGATATGGTTTGCATAAAATATAAAATTACTAACCAGATATATCATATGTAGGCTATGGCGAAAACGTTGCCGACGACAGTGACGCGATGCACGGCCTGCACACTCTCACAGAGGGAAGGGAACTGAAGAGTTCTTCATAAAATGGCAGCTTGTTGTGGTTATTTTTCGCGGTCATTTCGTACTTATGTATTTAAATTGACAGTAACATGTCCCTAGGTTACATTGAAGAGTGTCATATTGTACATATCTTATAGTAAAATGTCTAGAATAGATTAAATTGAATACAGAAATTGTGGTCAGCTATTCTATATAACTTTAAAGTTATAGCAAGAATCCATAATAATTATTACTTACCAGATGAAGAAGTTCCTGGTCGGCAGAAAAGACAGCGGCACCACAGACACGACAAACTCTTTCAAAATTCAAATGCGCTCTCATGCACACTGAATTAAGACTGTTAATGGTCACTGGCCCAGTGCTACATTTCTTTTCTTTTTTTTTTAATGTAAGAATAATAACATTAGTGGTCTAGCAATATTACCCGTGGAACTGTGTGTGGAGTTTTTCACGGTCAATTTGCACTGCTGTATTTAGATTTACAGTAACTGATAATTTCCCAGAATGCATTGAAATTCTACAGTAACATACTGTCAACTGTGTGCAGAGTACATAACTGTTGAAAAAACAAAATAATACTGTGAAAACAACTAAATCTACTGTAACTTACTGCACATAGATTATACAGTAAGAAACTGTTGACAAAAACAGTATAATCCTGTGAAAACAACAGAAATTGTTTACAGCGTAATTATACAACTTGAATTTTTTGTAGCAGGTCCTCGTTCCAAGCACAGGCTCAACACTTCACCACAATGGTAACCCCCAAAATAACTTGACATAAATGTTTAAATAACAACATAATAATATAACATTAAACATTCTCTCCATTTTCTCATCTTACTAAAATAATTGCATAAAATATCACTTTATTTCAAAATTTACATGTCAGCCCTGTGCAAAGCATGATGGGAAGTGAATGTCATGTATGACTGGGTTACTAGATTGCTTGTAACATACATCAATCTGTAGAAGTCAAAGTGAAGTGACCATTTCAAGTTAGTTTAACATGAACTAATCACATTTTAACAAGAAACCTGATACAATTAAAACATAATTAAATGTTTAAATTATATATTAATATATGTACTGAATGTGTGTGTATGTGTGTATCCAAGTAATGCAGGTGTCTTCTTTGAAACACAAAGTTAATTTGAAGTTAAACCTGCCTCCTGGTAGGTTTAATTTAAGACTCAATTTAGTCCTGGAGTAACTGTCGTCTTCCACCAGGAAATCAGCTTATTAAACTCTGGACTAAACTAAATCTAGGACTATTTAAAGCCATGACATAGAAAGCAAATTTCTGTTAATCAGGTTTAAAGGGCCATTTTATTCTAGGACTAGGCTTAATCTATGTCCGGGAAACCGCCCCTAAGTGTTTGGTATCTATGGATTCAGAAAACCCTAAGCTAACATAATCATGCATGTAATGTGTTTATAAAGGAAGTATGAGTGAAAAATGTACAATATACTAGAGAATTTCAAAAACGGAAATTCGATTTTTGTCATTTATTTCTGAAAGTAACACATCACACAACAATAAGTGAAAAGTTTTTGAACCGAAAATATGTGTCAAAGCCTTTGCTTGACATACATGTGTAATTGTTAAAATAATGTCTAAAGAACAATGAAAAATCTAACTTTGTTTACAAATAGTCCCAGGTGTTTTTCTTAGGAATGCTTTCTCCTCGTCACTCTACAGTAATTATTCCTGCTTGCCATCATAAAAGTGGTAAAATAATAAATAATGCTATAATTGTGTTTGTGTGTGTGTGTGTGTGTGTATATATACATATATCTATATATCTATATATATATATATATATATATATATAAATTCTTCTGTCTCTCTCTCATTTAAATCTCTGCGCACTCTCACTCTGTAAAGCCTTTGTTTATACTCGACGCATCCGTTCACTTTTTGTCGTCTCCTCCACCACTCAACGCTGTTTCCATCATGTCCCTTACTATAGTACCACCCCTTGCAAGGCTACAAAGCTCTGACTTGCTAGAATACATCATGGTAACCTTCCCCTGATTGGGTAACGACAGAGTCTCCAGGCATTTTGATTTCTCCACAGATGCCTCTGCCACGGGCTGGGGCGCCATGTGCAATGGACATGTTGCTGCAGGCTCCTGGACAGGACCCCAGCGTCACCTGCATGTCAATTGCCTCGAGTTGCTGGACCCTGTGCAAGATCAAGGAGGACGAGGAGCAGGTCATTCTGGTTGCACCGTACTAGCCCACCCGGACCTGGTTCTCCGAACTGATACTCTTCGCGACAGCACCTCCTTGGCCAATTCCTCTGAGGAAGGACCTCCTTTTTCAGAGACAGGGCACCCTATGGCACCCTCGCCCTGATCTCTGGAGGCTACGTGTGTGGGGCCTGGACGGGACGAGGCAGGTTTGAGTACCCTGCCATCTGCGGTGGCAGCAATCATCACTTCCGCTAGAGCATCGTCCACGAGACATGCCAATGCGTTGAAGTGAAACCTCTTCATCAACTGGTGCTCTTCTCACCGAGAAGACCCCCGGAGATGCCCAATCAGTGTTGTGCTTTCCTTCCTGCAAGATGGGTTGGAGCGAAGGCTGTCTCCCTCCACCCTGAAGGTGTATGTGGCCGCTATTGCCGCATATCAGGAAGCAGTTGAACGTAAGTCGCTAGGGAAGCACGACCTGATCATCAGGTTCCTGAGAGGAGCAAGGAGACTGAATCCTCCTCATCCTCTTCTCGTACCCTCTTGGGACCTCTCAGTGGTCTTAAATGCCCTGCAGAGGGCTCCCTTTGAGCCTCTGCAATTAGTTGAGCTTAAATTTCTGTCTATGAAGACGGTGCTCCTGGTTGCACTGGCCTCCATCAAGAGGCCTGTGCACGAAGCGTGCTTGGAATTCGGGGGTCGGATATGTGCACAAGGTTCCTACCACTCCTTTCCGAGACCAGGGGGTGAACCTGCAAGCGCTGCCCTTGGAGGAGGCAGACCCAGCCTTGGCACTGCTCTGTCCAGTACGCGCACTCGTACGTGCTTATGTAGACAGAACGCTGTGTTTCAGGACCTCAGACCAGCTCTTTGTCTGTTATGGTGGGAGACTGAAGGGAAAGGCTCTCTCGAAGCAGAGGTTGTCTCACTGGATAGTGGACGCCATTGCTTTGGCTTACCAACAGCAAGGTCGACCGTGCCCCCTTGGTGTGACTTCATCCGGAGTGTGGCTTCCTCTTGGGCTCTAGCGCATGGCGCCTCGCTGGCAAACATCTGCAGAGCTGAAGGCTGGGCGACACCCAACACATTCGCCAGATTCTATAATCTCCGAGTGGAGCCTGTGTCCTCTCGTGTACTCGCTTCAACCAGCTAGTACTGGACCCGCTCAGGTGTCTTCGCTTGCTCGCCATTCCACTCCACAGACTGGATACGTGCAATATTTTCCTCAGGTGAGCCTTCCTGTCTGAAGCCCTGAGTTCCTCCAGCACTGTTGACGCTGGCGCCAGTGTCTATTGCCTGAGTGTTGGCTAGGTGCCTCCGTGTGCATGGTTCCTCCTCTGAGCAACCCCCACATGTGTATTTCCACTGTAAGCTTCCTCCGGCAAGCCACCTTGCCACTCCTGGAGTTGAAAGTTGCCACCCCTCGGGCTGGTCACTCCAGTGTTCCTACATATAAAGCCCCCTAATGGGCCATATGTGTATTCCTAAGTCCTCCCTAGGGATAGGCATGCTGCAGCATATTTTTGCTTCCCAGTGTACCTTAGTATTCCTGTGTTAAGATGGACTCCTTCATCCGTGCCAATTTCACGACAGGGGGATCAGACTTCGCAGGGCACCGGAAGACAGCTGTGAATGTGGCGTGATTACACGGGGACCCCATTCTTGTCATCAGGGAACTCAGGGTTACATCCGTAACCGAGACGTTCCCTTTCGTAGTCACTTCGAGTTACGTCAGAAGTGATGGAGAATGGGGGTCAGTGCCATCACGCCATCTTCAAGCTGTCTTCCAGTGCCCTGCGAAAGTCTGGACCCCTGAACCTTACCTTTTCTTTCTTTTTTTTTTTTTTTACAGGGATCCCACTTTGACACAGGATTACCAAGGTACACTGGGAAACATATCCCGGGAGGGACATGCTTCCAGATGCCTACCGAAGGAGGACTTACAAATACACATATGGCCGCATAGGAACGCATATGGAGATCACTGGAGCACCAAGCGCAGGTGGCTACCAGAATTTAACTCCAGGGGTGGCAGATGGCTTGCCAAGGGAAGACACATGCTCAGAGAGGCTTACAGTGGATAATACACATGAGACAGTTACCATAGGGAACCGTGCACATGGAGGCACCTAGCCAGCATCCAGAGCAACAGCAGTGGTGCCCGCATCAGTGCCCGCATCATCGGTGCTGGAGGAATCAAGGCTTCAACGGAAGACACTGAGGAAATATCGCACTTATCCAATCCGAGGAGTGGAATGGCGAGCAAGCGAAGACACCTTCTGGCGGAAGCGAGTACATGAGAGGACACCGGCTCAATTCGCAGATTATAGAATCTTGCGAAGGTGTTTGGTGTCGCCCAGCCTGCAGCTCTGCAAATGTCTGTTAGCGAGGCGCCATGCGCTAGAGCCCAAGAGGAGGCCACACTCCGAGTGGAATGGGCCGTCACACCAAGGGGGCACGGACGGCCTTGCTGCTGGTAAGACAAAGCAATAGCGTCCACTAACCAGTGAGACAGCCGTTGCTTTGAGAGAGCCCTTCCCTTCTGGCTCCCCCCATGACAGACAAAGAGCTGGTCTGAGGTCCTGAAACACCGCATTCTGTCGACGTAGGTGCGGAGAGCACGTACCGGACAGAGCAGTGCCAAGGCTGGGTCTGCCTCCTCCAGGGGCAGCGCTTGCAGGTTCACCACCTGGTCCCGGAAGGGAGTGGTGGGAACCTTGGGCACGTATCCAGGCCGGGGTCTCAGGATCACGTGAGAGTAAGCAGGCCCGAACTCCAGGCACGCTTCGTCAATGGAGAATGCGTGCAGGTCCCCCACCCTCTTGATGGAGGCCAGTGCAACCAGGAGTGCTGTCTTCATGGACAGAAACTTTAACTCTACCGATTGCAAAGGCTCAAAGGGAGGCCTCTGCAGAGCACTTAGAACTACTGAGAGGTCCCAAGAGGGTACGAGGGGAGGACGAGGCGGATGTAGCCTCCTCGCTCCCCTCAGGAACCTGATGACCAGGTCATGCTTCCCTAAGGACTTACCTTCTACTGCTTCATGAGAGGTGGCAATGGCCGCGACGTAAACCTTAAGGGTGGAGGGCGACAGCCTGCGCTCCAACCCTTCTTGCAGGAAGGAAAGCACGACACCGATCGAACATCTCCGGGGGTCTTCTCCGCAAGAAGAGCACCAGCTGACGAAGAGGTTCCACTTCAACGCATAAAGGTGTCTCGTGGACGACGCTCTAGCGGAAGTGATGGTCGCCGCCACCGCAGGTGGCAGCGAACTCAAACCTGCCTCGCCCGTCCAGGAGCCACACGTGTAGCCTCCAGAGATCAAGACGAGGGTGCCACAGAGTGCCCCGTCTCTGAGTGAGTAGATCTTGTCTCAGAGGAATAGGCCAAGGAGGTGCTGTCGCGAGGAGCATGAGTTCGGAGAACCACGTCTTGGTGGGCCAATAGGGGGCTACCAGCAAAACCTGCTCCTCGTCCTCCTTGATCTTGCACAACACCCGTGCAAGAAGGCTCACTGGGGGAAACGCATACTTGCGTGGGCCCCACGGCCAGCTCTGCGCCAGTGCATCTGTGCCGAGCGTACCCTCGGTCAGGGAATAAAACTGGGCGCAGTGGGATGAGTCCCGGGAGGCGAACAGATCTATCTGTGCCTCCCCGAACTGGTCCCAAATCCGCTGGACCGTCTGGGGATGGAGTCGCCATTCGCCGGAGATAGGGCGGACCCGTGACAGCTCGTCGGCTGCCAGGTTCCGGTCTCCTGGAATTTATACTGCACGAAGGGACCTCAGGTGCTTCTGACTCCATAACAAGAGGTGGCGGGCGAGCTGCGACAACCGGCGTGAGCGTAGACCACCCTGGTGGATGATGTACGCTACTGCAGTGGTGTTGTCTGAACGGACAAGTACATGTTGACCCCTGAGCAGCGCTCGAAAGCGGTGCAGGGCCAGGCGTACTGCCAGCAGCTCGAGGCAATTGATGTGCATGAGGCGCTGGGGTCCTGTCCAGGAACCCACGGCTGCATGCCCATTGCACATGACACCCCAACCCGTGGTAGATGCATCCGTGGAGACAACGAGATGCCTGGAAACTCGCTGAAGAGGGACACCGGCCCGTAAAAAGCTGAGGTTCAACCACGGGAAGAAGGTTCGGCGGCACGCTGGAGTCACTGGAACTCGGAGCGAGCCGCGATGCCATGCCCACCTCGGGACTCGATCGCGAAGCCACAGCTGAAGCGGTCTCATATGAAGCAAACCGAGCGGCGTTGCCGCGGCTGCGGATGCCATATGCCCCAAGAGCCTCTGAAACAGTTTCAGTGGAACCGCACTCTTGCCCTCGAACTGTCGAAGACAAGTCAGCAGTGAGTGCGCACGCTCGCTCGTGAGCTGCGCGGACATGGCGACCGAGTCTATCTCCATGCCGAGAAAAGAGATCCTCTGCACGGGGCAAAGTTTGCTCTTTTCCCGGTTGACCCGAAGGCCCAGGCGGGCTAGGTGCTGGAGCACCAGGTCTCTGTGTTCGCAAACCTGTTCTCGAGAGTGTGCCAGTATCAGCCAGTCGTCGAGATAGTTCAGGATGCGAACCCCGTGTTCGCGAAGGGGAACAAGGGCTGCCTCGACGATCTTCGTGAAGACGCGCGGGGACAGAGCTAACCCGAGTGGGAAAACCGTGTACTGATATGCCTGGCCCTCGAAAGCAAACCGAAGAAACGGTCTGTGTCGAGGCAAAATGGAGACATGAAAGTACGCGTCCTTCGGGTCGATCGCTGCAAACCAATCCTGAAGCCGAACGCATTCGAAAATGTGTTTGGCTGTGAGCATTTTGAACGGTAGTCGATGGAGAGCACGGTTCAAAATGCGCAGATCCAGGATCGGTCGTAACCCACCGGTCTTCTTGGGGACAATGAAGTAAGAGCTGTTAAACCCGGACCTCATCTCGGCTGGAGGGACCGTCTCGATTGCACCCTTCGCCAGCAGGGTCGCAATCTCCGCTCTCATGACCGGGGCATTGCCACCGACCATCGTGGAGCGAACTCCCCTGAAACGGGGAGGAGACCGTGCAAACTGAATCGCGTAGCCGAATCTGATCGTTCTGATGACCCAGCGGGACAGCCCCGGAAGCTCTAGCCAAGCTTCCAGGAAGTGTACCAGCGGAGTCATACGAACCACAGACGTCCCCCCGGAGGGGCAGCGAGGCGGGTCGACTGCCATGCGCAGGAGTTACCCTGCCCGGATGCACGGTCGAAGCCCGCTCCCCGACAGAAGAGACCAGGGAAGGACCAGCATTCCACGGGGGTCTGTTCTGCCGGGGGTCTGGCGATAGAAGGGGAGGGGAGTGGCGTAGTCGAGGGACGACACACGCTCCCTTCCGCACCCTCAGAGACAGAGAGGAATGAGTGGGCTGACGTACTGGGACGTCGAGCGCACTCATTCCTGTCTGTGTGCTCAGTGATGATGTCAAGTCTTTCTTTAACAAACTCAGGGTACTGCCCACCCGTGGGTGAGCAGCGGGGAGCTGAGAACAAAAGATTCTCCCCCGGCCCTCCACCGGGGGAAGGAGGGGGCCTGCTACCGCCTCCTGGGAAAAACTCGACTTCATCACTGAGCAGCCCATCTCAGGAACGTCGCTTTGCCTGGCGTTTAGCGGGGCGTGCGGCCTGAGGAGGCTGTGACGCCTGCCTGCAGCCTCCTCCGCGCCGCGACCCGGGTGAAGGCTGCTGCTGGGGCCGCGTGGGAGGGAGGGGAGCCGCAGGGGGGCGTCCTCGGCGGCGAGCAGAAGGAGGCGTCTGCACCGACGGCTGGGTGGAGCAGCAGCTGGCCGTCGGGGCAGAATATGTTTGATCGCCTCCGTCTGCTTCTGGGCAGTCGAGAACTGCTGGGCAAAGTCCTCGACTGCACCGCCGAAAAGGCCAACCTGTGATAGCGGGGCGTCGAGCAGATGAGTCCGCTCGGCATCCCGTGTATCTGCCAGGTTAAGCCAGAGATGGCGCTCCTGGACCACGCTGGTGGCCATCACCTGACCCACGGAGCGAGCAGCCTCCTTCGTTGCCCGGAGAGCAAGGTCTGTGGCCGCTTGCAGTTCGTTAAAGGCCGTTTGGTCAGTCCCCCCCATCGTGCATATCTCTGAGCAGTTTGGCTTGGAAAACCTGCAAAGTGCTCATCGCATGCAGGGCGGAGGCCGCCTGTCCCGCCGCTCTATAGGAACGCGCCGCCATAGCAGACGAGAACCTACAGGCTTTGGATGGGTGCTTAGGAGGACCACGGGAGGAGGCGCTCTGTGGACACAGCTGCATCGCAACAGAGCGCTCCACCGGGGGCATGCCAGTGTACCCATGGGCGGCCCCACCATCGAGGGGAGGAAAGGCGGGGGAGGCTAGAGCGCGCTTTTGGGAGGACAAAGGAGCCTTCCAAGTGCGCGTCAGCTCCGCATGCAGCTTGGGGAAAAAGGTATTGGGGTCGGCTGTGGCCTTGCGGCGGCAGCCTTGCCCAAAAACCAATTATCCATCCGTGAGAGATCGGGGCAGGGCGGAGGGTTCCACTCTAACCCGATACTCACGGCGGCCCGAGATAGCATGGCCGTTAACTCGGGATCAGACACGGGCAACGCTGGCACTCCCGAGGGAGGCAACGCAGCCGCATCCTCATCTCCCGAGGAATCAAGCCCGCCTTGTGATGCTGCGATCGACATCGCATCATCCTCTGGCGCGCCGAACGAAACAGACGGTACCTGCGAAGAGGCAGACGGCTGATTCGAACTGCCGCTCGCTGGCTCTACCACTGGAGCGGGGGGTGTGGCCCGAGGAACTAGCGTCGGGGCTTTGTTCCACAACATCACCGTCAGATCACCCTGGCCGCGAGTCGAAGAGCTTCTCGTGGAAGAAGCAGATCGAGTAGCGGGGACGGGGACTCTCACTTTTGTCAGATCATTGAGTCTAGACCTCAGTGTAGAGATGGTCATATTCCCACAGAAGGAACATGAGTCATCCACGAACGCTGCTGCAGCATGCTGAATGCCCAGGCACACAGAGCAGCGATTGTGACCATCAGAAGATGACATGAATCGACCGCACCCAGAAGAACACGGGCGAGACATCTTTAAAAAGACGTGCCACGTGCAGCTCTTTCAATGAGAGGAGGAAATTCACTCTTTCAGCGCTGAGGCGACCAGGGAGAAGCGCAAAGTCTGGCAGACCACTGCTCAGATCGCAGGCGATGCAGAATATCGCTGGGTACCGCAGTCACACCAACACTGAAGAGGACGCTCGTCTCGAAGAGTCTTTGGATCAGTGAGAATGGCTTTAGGAGTGAAGAGGTCTCTTGGCTCCGAAGCGAAAACATACTGCGGTTGCGTTCACTTCCTCCTTTTATACCCACTGAATGGGGCGGAGATACGCTATGCAAATTCCGCAGCCCCAAGGCATTTTCATGCCATTGGCTCGTTGTTAAATACTCTAAGAGGATTGGCTTTCTATGCGAAACCCCCATTCTCCGTCACTTCTGACGTAACTCGAAGTGACTACGAAAGGGAACAGTCATGTCATCGTGCTGTTGATTCATCAAATAGTGTTAGTGCAGTCAGTTCAATAATGTTGTTGAGTATTAAGGGCCACACCCTTAATATTAATCTATAGAAACACCATGCCATCTTGCTGAATTAAACACATTTTTTAATTGTTTCTTTAAAAACAAACTTTACTGACCCCAACCCCCCCCCCCCCCTCTCTCTCTCTCTCTCTCTCAAATTGATATATATATATATATATATATTGCGTTCTGTTGAAGTTGATGGATTAGATCATAATAAGTTTGTGGGGAGTTGATAGATGTAAATTGTGTAAACAATTGTTTGACAAAATATTAAAAGCCATCTGTCTGTTTGTGGTCTGTTGCTCTACTGCAAGCTGTGAGGGTTATTTGATAGACTCAAGAGAGCTGCTGCTACTGAAGCTGGATTTTTTTTTGGAAAAGCTGCCCGGCATTGTGGGTAATGAGCTGGGAGAGTGGAGAGATCAGAGGTCGACACTCAGCAAGCAGGAGATAACATGACATAACAGAAACACACACACACAATCTCACACCTTTTCCGAAGGTTCATTCTACAGTTTGTACATTTGAGAGTGTGACGCACAGGCACAAAACAACAGGTCACAACAACAGTACAAAACACACAGGAGCGACTGAATTCATTACACAGTCAATGGACATTTGCAAAATCATTTCAGTGCAAAAACCTGTCTCTTATACACTGATCATGCACAATCTTGCCCAGTATATATGCACAGTGTTTAAAGGGACACTTCACCCATTTGTATTAAGCTTTGTATCTTTAGAAACCCAGTCATATTTTTGAATGGTCATGGTTTATTCCCTTATTTTTCCCTGAGATGGGAGAAATAAGGATTTATGTGTTTTACTTCCTGCTTATTATGACGTAAAAATCGTCGTTTTGAGTCATAATACACAGGAAGTCACATTTCATTCAAAAGTGTAGAGACTACAAACATTACCTCCTCATTATTCCTGGATGTGGGACCCACTCACTCTACAGGCCTATTACAGATCAGTGGGTGGGACTTCACTTGCAGATACTGAAATCAATGTCAGCCATGTTGTTTGGAAGCTAAGCTAACAAGCGCTGTGGAGATAGGAAGTAATGACAATGACAGAAAAAACTAAACATGATATGGAAGAGGATTTTGAAATTCTGCTGCTCGAATCCGATGTTCGTGTCCGTCTTTGCGAGGCTCAGTATAGTGAAGAGCAGCTGAGGCTCAACATGACATCATTATGCGTGTTGATAGCACGCCAAAAATGGAAATACGAATTGGCGTGTCATACTCACGCTACTTCATGAGATCAGTCTGTGAGGCTGATGGAGGAACAGGAGGGGGCTTCCTGTCGCGGTTGAGGAGCCCGGACTGGCTCGAGCTGGGCAGACTGCTGGGCCTCTGCTCTCGCTATGCGCTACGGACACAGATAGAGTTCCCCTTACCGTGAAGAGGTTGCAAGGGGAAGTAACAAAAGAAAAATCCAAAAGGAAAAGGGCGAGAACACACTTCAGTCCTCTGTCCCAGAGTGAAGATGACACAAGTAGATATAAAGGTCAAAGAAAGGGTTTTATTTACAAACAATATATAAAAATAAAAGTAGTTGTGTGGTGTGGCAAATGACAAAGTACACTTAATTATTATGAGTTTGTAAAAACAGCATGTATAATAATAATGATGGATGAATAATAATGAAGGAATCAGCAATATTTTGTTATATTATATATAAATATTTTAGATGGAGTATAGCATGTCACACTGCATGTCAGCTTTCCAACAGCGTCTCAGGCCCATGCATTCTGCCAAAGAAAACTAATTTATATTGTCATTTTTATTTATTTATTACCACTGATGGGATAAAATAACAGAAAAAATATATATAATTTAATGTTGCCAGTTCTGAATTAGTTGAATTAGTGATTGATGCAAACATAGAATATTACATTTCCCTTGAAGCAGCGAAACATATTAGACTTCCTCGAAAATAACAAAATAAATGTATCCACAAGGAACAGTGACTGCGTGCATGAACAGACGAGTGTGTCTGGCTTTTGGGCAGGTTTAATATTCTCCTAAACGACTTTCATCCATGTGGTTTAGCTCAGGCTATCTGCACCAGGCAATGATAAATAGTTGTGTTGAAAGCAGGGCATTATGGGTAAATGCATATGATATGCTGTGAGACAGGTCAGTTCAGCTAAATCTAAAAAAATCTGGAAAAAAACTAAAATTGCTTTAAAAAGGCTTGGTTACAATTTATTTTAAGGTGTCCTTATTACAGTGTAATTAAACAATTAAGTAGGAGTAATTAGGGATGCAACGGTACACGGTAAAATCCCGGACCGTTCGGTCAGCCCTGCACGGGACAATCTACCCTCGTGTCCCGCGGGACTTCGGTTTTGCCATAGAGTTCGTGCTGATCCTTTTCCCGTATTTTCCGCACTATAAGGTGCACTTAAAAGCCTTTAATCTTCTCAAAAAACGACAGTGTGCCTTATAATCCGGATCGCCTTATATATGGAATTAGTTAACAACGCTCCGCGTTATTAAATTCGCCCGCGAACTCGCGCTCGTGTCCAGCATATGCCCGCTTTGTCACACGGCGCTGCTCGCGCGTCACATATGTTCAAAAAACCGCTCCCCGTTCACAGTACCGGGTGGTCTCATTCAAAACAGCGAGCCGTTGCTGCAGCGAGCCGCCGCCAGTCAGGCTGCGAATGTACGTTGTGCCCGCCCCAGCGCGCTCACGCTTACTAAATAAACGCCTCACCTCCGGCTCCGCGCACTCGCTACATTCCCAGCACATCTAGTGGATGCATAACGCAAACCCAGTCAAACGTTTGACTGCAGTATCTTTTTGCACAAGAATCTCTCAACAGTGGATGAGTAAATAACATTGCACTTTGTATCCTGAATGAAGTTTTTTTTTATTATATTATTTTGCTCGGCTCTTTTTATTCAAACCACAAGCTAATTTATGTTTGTTAAAGGTAAAAGTGCACTTTTTCTTTCACATTGATCACTTTATATACCAGTTATCAAGGTTTGGAATTGGGATCCACTTGAATATTCTAAAGTGTGTTTGTTTACATTTTGTATTTTATAAGTGGTAGTTGAAGAGGTTGTATTACTTAGTTCTGTTCAGTACAGACTAGAGTGTTAATTTATTTCATACACATTGATGTTCTTCCTACTGTGACATTATGTTAATGCATAAGAAAAATAAAACATATTTTTGGGATGAAATAGCAGTCTCTTTCTGCACAAAACATGTACCGAAACCGAACCGAGACCGTGGCCCAAAAACCGAGGTACGGACCGTACCGTGGGCTATCTGTACCGTTGCACCCCTAGGAGTAATATAGTAATATTCCAGCAGGCCTTGCTTCCAACCAGATACGGCCTCATGGAAGACAGGGAAGACTCTCTCACGAAGAACCAAGGACAATCTCAGGAGTTTGGAACCAGGACTCTAACCAACAACGACTCCAATCACCCACTCTTCTGACTTCCTCACTTCTCCTGGGTGCTCAACTTGGCCTCAACAGGCCCCAGTGCCCCAGGCCTTGACCAAACTCGCCATGTGGTCATGGAGAAAGATAACTTTCAAACAACTTCCACTTGCCACTGCCAGAACCCTCAACAACCTCAGTTTTCCACAACTTCAAGAATTCTTCCCACTACAAATCCAAGTATTCGATTCAATGAAATGTGAAAATGAAATGCTGATGGTTCTTCTCATAGTTAGATGGATCTTCTCCATCATTCCATCATTCCATCTCTCACTCATTTTTCTTACTCATTTATTTATGTATGTTTGTTTAGTTTATTCATTTTTTATGATTTAGTTAATAAAACTTGCACTTTATGTATTTGGTTCTGATTCACTGCTTGCAGACAAAGGGCCCTATCTTGCACCCTGCCCAAATGACTTTATACACATACGCATTTATCATTCCTATTTTGCACCAGCACAAAGCGGGCTTTTCCTTCCACAGATGCATGTCGGTAAACTAAGGGAATGAACTGGCGCTCCCTAGGTGGGTCGGCGCAAAAAAAGGAGGCGTGCTTCGGCGCAAACATTCCCCAGTGCTATTTTGCAGTTCCGGAAAACAATTGTGCCAATGACCAGAAAAAAACTGGTCTTAGACTTAGACTTAGACTTAGACTTATCTTTATTAATCCTTAGGGATGACTCCCAAAAGGAAATTGAAAATTCCAGCAGCAGTTTTAGCAAGAAAAGAGAAGGAGAATAAACAGAAGACAGTACAAACAACAAAATTAACAATAATAATAATAGTCAAAAAAAAAAAATCAACAAAAGAAAAAAAGACCATAAAAAAGTGTAAGTATTGAGTCCAGTATTAAAGTGCTAGAGCGATAAAGTAAAGTGACCAGGCATTAATGCAAGTCCAGATAGATATATATGTATTTATATATATTATCCTATCGTCCTCTCTACCCTATTTCCTCCTCCCCCCTAATGAGGAGTTGTAGAGTCTGATGGCATGAGGAACAAAGGAGTCCTTCAGTCTGTTTGTCCGGCACTTGGGAAGGAGCAGCCGTCCACTGAACCGGCTCCTCTGGTTACTGATGATGGTGTGCAGGGGTTGGCTGGCATTATTAATAATGTCCAGCAGTTTGTCCAATATCCTTCTCTCTGCCACCATCACCATTGAATCCAGTTTCATGCCGATCACAGAGCCGGCCCGCCTGATCAGTTTATCCAGCCTATTGGTGTCCTTCTTGGATATGCTGCCCCCCCAGCACACCACAGTGTAGAAGAGGACACTGGTAACCACAGACTGATAAAACATACACAGCAATTTGCTGCAGATGTTAAAAGAGCGCAGTCTCCTCAGGAAATACAGCCTGCTCTGTGTCTTCCTGTACAGATGGCTTGTGTGTGTTGTCCAGTCCAGTTTGTTATCCAGCCACAATCCGAGGTATTTGTATGATTTGACTGCCTGCACCTCAACTCCTTCCAGCAGGACCGGTTGCGGATCTGATCTGGACCTCCCAAAGTCAACGACCAGCTCCTTTGTCTTAGTGGTGTTGAGCTGTAGGCAGTTAGTGCGACACCAGAGAGCAAAGTCCCCCACCAGACTCCTATACTCCTCCTCCCTATCACCCTTAATGCACCCAACAATGGCTGTGTCATCTGCATACCTCTGTATATGACACAGCTCCGAATTGTAACAAAAGTCCGAGGTGTACAGGGTGAAGAGAAGAGGGGCCAGCACTGTGCCCTGAGGGGCTCCAGTGCTACTGACCACGGTGTCAGACATGATGTCCTTCAGCCTGACATACTGTGGCCTGTCCGTGAGGTAATCTCTGATCCAGTCTACCAGAAAGTGGTCCACTCCCATCCTGATCAGTTTGTCCCGAAGTATGGGTGGCTGGATGGTATTGAAGGCACTGGAGAAGTCCAAAAAAAGTATCCTCACTGTGCCTTTCCCCTTATCCAGATGGGAGTGGATCCGATGTAACATGTAAAGGATGGCATCCTCCACACCAACCTTTGGCTGGTATGCAAACTGCAGGCGATCCTCGGCGTGCTGCACCTGGGGTCTGAGGAGGCTGAGGAGGAGCCGCTCAAATGTCTTCATCAGGTGTGAAGTGAGTGCCACCGGTCGAAAGTCATTCAGCTCGCTTGGCCTGTTCTTCTTGGGAACTGGAACGATGCAGGATGTCTTCCAGAGGGTAGGCACTCTCCCTAGCTGTAGGCTGAGGTTGAAGATCCGCTGGAGCGGCTCCCCCAGCTCAGCAGCACAGGTCTTCAGCAGTCTCGGACACACTTTATCCGGGCCCGCTGCCTTCCTGGGCCGGAGCCTCCTCAGCTGTTCCCTGACCTGGTCTGTGGTGATGTGAGGCGGGGATTGTACTGATAAGGGTGGGGGTGATGTGGTGTTGGTAGAAAAATGTGTAAAGGAGGAAGGTATTGCAAAGTCGGAGGGGAGGTGTGTAGACTGGGGTATAGTGGTATCAGGGGAGAAGTGTGTAGGGGGAAGAAGACATTGCTGTGGTGGGGGTGAGGGTTGGGGGGACAAGGGCATGAGCTGGTTAAACCTATTAAAGAAGTCATTCAGCTCATTGGCCATCTCCATTGTCCCTCCCATAGTTTTTGTCTTTGTGTTATGACCTGTGATAGTCCTCACGCCATCCCAGACCTCCCTCATGTTGTTCTCCCTCAGTTTCTCCTCCACTTTCCTCCTGTAATTGTCCTTAGCTTCCTTCACACAATGTTTCACCTCCCGTTGTGCTGTTCTCATGGCCTCCCTGTCCCCGCTCCTGAAGGCAGCCTTCTTCCTGTTAAGGACAGCCTTGACCTCTCGTGTTACCCATGGCTTGTTATTAGGGTAACAACGGACAGTCTTGATGGGGGAGACCACGTCTGCACAGAAGTTCAGGTAGTCCGTCAGACAATGTGTCATCCCCTCTATGTCCTCTCCGTACGAGTCGATCAACACATCCCAGTCTGTAATGTTGTAGCAGTCTCTCAGGGCACTTTCAATCTCAGGGGTCCACCTCCTGCTAGTACGAGTTGTCACTGGTTGTCTTTGGACCATGGGAGTGTATAGTGGCTGTAAATAAACCAGGTTGTGATCAGACTTCCCCAATGGGGGAAGGGGGGTCGCTCTGTATGCATTCCTCACATTAGCATACATGAGATCAATAGTCCTGTTGTTTCTTGTTGGACAATCTACAACCTGGTGAAAAACAGCCAAAGTAGAGTCCAAAGTTACGTGATTAAAATCCCCTGAGATGATCATAAAGGCCTCAGGGTGCTGTGTCTGCAGCACTGCTGTGACGGAGTGGATCTTCTCACAAGCAGCGTCTGCGTCCGCTCTCGGAGGGATGTAAACACAGAGCGTGATCACATGACTGAACTCCCTCGGCAGATAATATGGCCGCAGGCTAACGGCTAGCAGCTCGAGGTCCCGGCAACATGAGGATGTTTTTACGGAAATATGTCCTGGGTTACACCAGCGGTTGTTAACATACATAAATAGACATAACTGTCTAAAGTCAGTGGCGCGTTGCGCGCACTTTATGATGCTATTTTAAGCGCGCATGCATGGCCAGACACTGTAGATGATTCTCTCATTTACACAGATGCATTTTACTTTTTGCAAATGATACATTATTATAAGGAAAACTAATAACACACGGGGGAAATTATTGTTGTGTTCATGAAAATGGGAAAAATAGAAGCTTACATGTTTACCCAAATTACTATAGGCTATGCATGTTTAACCAAAGCTAATTTGGGTGTGTTTGTCCCATACCCAATGTCACTTCTCTTTCTTTTAGGGCCCTGACGAGAACATTGATCTCCTCGGCTGTGAACCGAATGTGAAGCGCGTCTGGTAAATGCGCCGTTAGCCTATAATAGTATTGCGCCATGGAACAAGCGCACGTCGTCATCATGCTCTTAAAGGGAATGTGAGATGCCCCCCTATTTGGTTTATTTCACGTTACGCCCAAACCACACCTATGAATAATGAAGCTACTTCAGACCAACCCCTTTTTAGATTTGCGCCAGACGCAAGAGGCCTTTATTCCGCCGGGAAAATAGCAACAGCGCCGGGATCCGTCCACAAAGTTACTTGCGCTTTGCGCTTTGACACTTGCATTTCAGATTGTTAAAATAGGGCCCAAAGTCTCTTTTACGATCTTTATCTTGCTACATGCTAGAAATAATTATTCTTCTGTGGCCATGGAAGAAACCATTTTCTTAGAATAAATTAATAATCAAAAGATTTTGTTGAACCAACTGATTAATTGATTGTAATATTAATTTAGCCATGTCAAATTAAACCAATTAACTGACCCAAATATTCATAATTAATCCTAAAAAGTTATACAGTCATCTCTTCCTGAACGTCATTTACTCACTCGCGCACTGTGGTCTCGTGAGGAAATGCAGCTTTTTGATATAAAGTTTTCTTGTTCCCAAATAGAATTTTTTTTTTTTTTAAAACACATTATTTGTGCCTTTCCAAACACCGTATTCGGGTTCGGCTCCACCCCTACTACTGAGATGGGAGTGATCAATCAAAACTCCTCAGATGGTCGCATAATTACATGGAAAATTTATAGAAATTCTTATTCTTTCTAAAAGAAATGTGACAAACATGAAATTGTATCAATATTTTCTAAATGTGTAAGCCTTTGAAATTAAAAGCCTTAATGTAGTTGTTTTGCACATTGCTGTAAACACAAATAAAAGGAATAAAGAATGACTACAAGAATGTATGTGTGTTCTATTTGATTTAGCATGGTTGATGTGCACTCGTGACACAAATTAATAAATTACTGTCACTGGAAATTTGTTTTTATCGTAAATCATTGGTAAAATATCGATGCTAGAGTCTGACAGTCAGGTTCATTTTGCGGTGTAATTTTCAGCTTTTAGCCCCAGTTTTCACCATTGCTGGTGAAATGGTAGGGTTGTGTGATGTTGCTCTATGGAGGCATGGGTTTCAGGGCAGAGTTATAGGGTTACGGGTGGGGTTTTAGGGTACCGCTGTGGGGATACTGGAAAAGCAGCTTGATTTTGGCCTCATGGAATTGACCTGAAATTGAGAGTATGGATCTGCTATCTATCTATCTATCTATCTATCTATCTATCTATCTATCTATCTATCTATCTATCTATCTATCTATCTATCTATCTATCTATCTATCTATCTGTCTGTCTGTCTGTCTGTCTGTCTGTCTGTCTGTCTGTCTGTCTGTCTGTCTGTCTGTCTGTTTGTCTGTCTGTCTGTCTTTTCTATTTTTAATTGTGCTCAGCCAGCAGGAAAATGCCTGTTCTGTCTCCTAATCTGCCATTCGTGGAGGGACCCGGTCGACTCTGTTCTGCTCCAGAAATCCATTAGAATCCATTAGAATCTCTGTCTCAGCACATTGATGCCAGACGAATGAACCGATCACCATAAAAATGTCACTGAGAAAAACACAGGCCTTGTGTTATTTGCATGTGTTTGGAGCACAGGACAGGATTTATGGAAAGGTCAGCTACTGAAGGTGAAGGTTTACGAACTGTGAAGGGACGTTTGGTGCTGTTATCCCCACGGCAGCAGAGAGAATGATGTTGCACTAACACTAACAACTGAGAGAACAGCGTGACAATGAGTTAATCTATCTATCTATCTATCTATCTATCTATCTATCTATCTATCTATCTATCTATCTATCTATCTATCTATCTATCTATCTTTTTCTGAACATGTTACAATTTCTCTGTGTACAACTTCTGTGACATGCTGTTGATTACCACAGAGAATAACATTGGCTTGTTTCTTAGTTTGTGAAAAGAACAGAAAAGTTGCAATGCAAATGAAAAAGGCAATTGTGCCAGAGGGTTTAAAAGCAAAAATGTAAGGCTTGTATTTTTAGTATGGTTTGGGCCAGTCTATTGCCATTATATTTAGCTTTATATCAAATCGATACAAGTCTACGATTTGCCCTGATTTAGACAAGTTAGCAATTGTTTACTCTCTCTCTCTCTCTCTCTGTGTGTGTGTGTGTGTGTGTGTGTGTGTGTGTGTGTGTGTGTGTGTGTGTGTGTGTGTGTGTGTGTGTGTGTGTGTGTGTGTGTGTGTGTGTGTGTGTGTGTGTGTGTGTGTTCTGTACCCATTTTATCTGCTGTTTGTATGCCATTATGCTACTCTCTCTTGAGAGTGCCACCTAATCAACTCTATTCTGATGCCACAATGAAACCCTGATTCTCACGTCTGATACTGAAAAACACAGTATGATAAAGCTAGTGCTTGCATGCTGCCCATGTTTGTGTGCCATCAGAATATGTATTCATGTTCTGAGCCAATAGGTGCCAAAAAGCCAAAGATAATTACATATTATTATATCATATAATATATCATATATTATATATTATATTATACATAATTTTTGAGGTGTTACAAAGTCAAGCATCAGTATTACTATTGCTAATAGTGATTTGATCACTAAGTAAACACCAGAGCATCACAGAGATGCTTTTTCACACCAGACAGTAAGAAAACATCTAGAAACCACCATGAAGACATGAACCATCATGAACATGTGTTATGCACGCACATTTCACATTTTCTTCAGGAAAATGTAGTTATTATTGTTCATGGAAGGACTTCAGCCCCAAACCTACTGCATAATGTGTGTGTGTGTGTGTGTGTGTGTGTGTGTGTGTGTGAACATAAACCGCAAACTAGAACCTCAGACCCAATGAGACGTGCAGAAACACATATCTACTCCACAGGAGCAATGTTTGCACGCGATTGCATCAGTGACAATGATCAGAAAAAATATAACCCTACAACAAACCTGAGTCTAAAAGAATAATAAAATAGAGAAAACCCAGTTCAACAAGAGAGACAGACGCCGTTATTAAGAGGAGAGTCTGAATTTGGAGAACATTAGGAAAGGACTGATCTTACAGCATCTGACATACTTCAGGAATGGCACACGCACACGGTTCAATCTCGTGCTCGGTTTTCCATGGATTAGCACAAGTGAGGATGATGACTGGAGAAAGACTAGCCTTCTTAAATCACTGTCCAGGAATAAGAAAATCAAATGACACACACCAGATAAATGCAGTGAGATAACGGACAAATAGAAGTAGAGCAACATCCTATCAGTGTGATCATACTGCCACCTGCTGGAGACTAGTGGTGCTGTAGAACACTCAATAAACAGAAATTGTTCACCCAAATGGGAAATTCTGTCATCATTTTCTCACCTGCAGGACTCTGTTTGCCCAAGCAGCTAATTCTCATACAGTTACATAACAATAAGACTACTACATGACTCTAGTCCAGTGGTTCCCAAACTTTTTGAAAGCATGGCACCCCTTTAGATTTTTTTTTCACAGCACCCCAACCCAATTAAACTAAACAAACATATGTACATACATATATAAAATTAGTGATGCCGGTAACTCTAGTCTGAACACTTTTTTTTCAGTAACAAGTAATCTAACGCGTTACTATTTCCAAACCAGTAATCAGATTAAAGTTACTCTTTGTCATTTTTGTCATTTTCTTTAGTAGAAATGATGGCTGTCTGACATGTGATATAAACAGAAATGTGTGTGAGAAGGCAAAATCACGACACACCCCTTCAAACTCCCAGAGTTATCCTTCCCGTCCAGATCTAATGCTACCCCATCTTTACATTACTAAAGTATTATTTTAGGTTAACATTATAAAATACGTAGACCTACACCACAAAACTAGTTGAGGATAAATTCTTTAAAAATGGGCAATTCCAGTGTGGACGTGACATTTGAGGTAAAATAAATAAATAAATAAATAAAAACTTGAAATGTAAATTCTCAGAAAATGCATTTAATACCAGTCTATTGAAACATTTTATCCATACCCCCGTTACAGATGTGGCACAAAAAAAAAAATCACTTTTAGGTGGCAAAAGTACAAAAAGTAATACTACCCACTGGAAAAAAAGGGTTGACTCATCTCCACAGAACATAAAATATTAATTTTGTGTTATTCTTCGTGAACGTATTTATGAGGGATAGATAATGTTACGTGACAGTTCCCGTTACAGACTTGACCACTCTGAATGTGCTTCTGAAAGACTGCTTTAAAACTTTCACATCAAACATAAAGCATAAAACCTTTCATTAAGGTGAATTTCGTTTTTGGATTAATTGAATCTTAATTTTAATAAATATTTCATTGACCAACTGCCTGGATTTAATAAATAAGAAGTAGCCTAAATACGGTATATAACGGACAATAGATAATCACGACACGGCACGTGAACTGGAGCTTGTCTCATGAGTCAGAAATTAACCGAAACACAGCATATAAGGTAGGCCTACTTGCCTCACACACCAGAGAAATATATCTATAGAAAGCTCGAAATGTGCACTTTTAAACAGAACAATTCAAAAAGAAAGACAACAGACTATTCTCTGCTTACTGTATGTAATCCGAATGAAATGTGCATTTCTCTCTGGCACATTCACTACTGAAGTGATTACGAGTCGGGTCAAGAAAGACTGTCTTTTTTTTTTTTTTTTTTAGAAAAACACATGTTAAAAAGTAAGACAATCTTTTGTTTTATGTTTTAGAAAAACAAGTATTTATGTTAAGTGAAGTAAAGAGAGACTGTCATTATTTCTATTTTTATTTATTTATTTTTTTCATAAAATAGACTGTAGGTCTTCTGGGCTGTGACAAAGAGAGACTGTCATTATTTTTATTTTTATTTTTTCATAAAATAGACCGTAGGTCTTCTGGGCTGTGACATTTCTGCTTTTCTTTTGTTTAAACCTATAATTTATCCATTTGTCCTGTTCTGTCAATCTGCGTGAAATACAAAATGAGCCCATTACAAATGGCAGAGCGAGCGGGACGATTCCCTCCCGACAACAGTCCAATTAGCCAATTAGTCCAATTCGCCAATTAGTCCAATTCAACTTTAAATGTATGAAATAATATGATTTTTTTTTTTCTTATTCATTTTCGTTTGGACATGCATATGTTGTTGTTTTGATATTATTTTAAAATATGCTGTAAAAGGTTAGTATATGGTACAATAGTTATTTTAGTCTGTTTACATTGGAAAATAAAGCTGAGATTCTGTGGCACCCCCTAGCCATTTGTCACGGCACCCACTTTGGGAACCACTGCTATAGTTCATAAGGATCATGTGCTACATATAGTCATTATGCAGAAGATGATTTTACAGCATTATTTGTTTGATAACCTTGCCTTAAAAATGTTGCTTGACAAATGTTGTTCTTTCACTTTCACTGTGTGGAAAAGAGCAGTGTGAACATTCTGATAAACATCTATGGTTGTTTTTCCACGGGAGAATTGTTGGTTGTTCCATGATTCAAATACCTGGGGAGCATTATCTCTGAAGAAATAGCTAATATCAAATAGCATTGACAATAAGGTACAGAATAGAATCAAACAAGCATCAGCTGCCTTTGGAAAACTCTGGTGGCGGGTTTTTCAGAATAAGAACCTTCATCTCAACACAAAAATCTGCGTCTACCAAGCTGTCTGCATCACCACCCTCCTCTACAGCTGTGAAGCCTGGGTTACTCACAGCCACCACATCAGGTCCCTGGAACACTTCCACATCTGCTGTCTCCAGTACATCCTGGGAATCACTTGGCATGACAGAGTGCCTCCCAGACGTGAATGAGTGTGTTTGTGATAAGGTTAGGTTAGTTGGTGGACTTACACTTGCTGCCACCCGCAGTTTCATGCAGGTTCCATCTGTCACTGTACCAAAGACACTGAGATTCTCAAAAGAGCAGGTTGCAAGAGTATTGAAGCAACGATCACCCAGCACCAATTGCGCTTTTTGGGGGATGTCATAAGGATGCCCTTCAACCATCTGCCCCACAGAGTGCTATATGGCCAGCTACAATAAGCCCAGCGCTCTGCTGGAGGACAGAAGAAATGCTTCAAAGACCAATTGAAGACAGCGCTAAAGAAGTGCAAAATAAAACCTGGGGACCTGGAGAACATGGCTGCTGACCGCAACAGCTGGCGGCAGTTATGTCAAGATGGGACCCAAGCACTGGAGGAGGAAAGGACAGTCAGGAGACAACAAAGAAAGCTCAGGAGAAACACTCCCAAATATACCGGTAAAACCAATACCATGTATATGTCCGACCTGTAATAGAATATGTGGATCCCGAATAGCATTATTCAGCCATCAGAAAACTCACCATTAAAAGACGGAAGTGGACGTCATCATCGGATTCGATGGACAACTACAAGCAAGCAAATTTGTATAATGACATCGGTATTACACTGGTATTACAACGTAATGCATGTTTTGTATTGCATTTATAATTGGGCAATTGAAATATTCCTTTAAAAATAAATAAATAAATAAATAAACAGTTCTAATCTAATATTTTCTTTTGAAAAATATATTTAAAAATCTGATTTTATACTTGTATCATAAAGCAGACAGAAAAAGCCTTTCAACAATTTCGAACAACTATCAACTGTAAGCATGATTTTAGTAATTGTATGTATTTTTTGTTTTATCCAGGAACAGGACTGGGCACCTTTGCTGTACAACACTGAAAGTATATCCAAAGCATTGGGGTTGGGGTTGTATGCTAGATTGTTGTTGTCATGTTGTTTTACCAGTTATCATCTCAGTATTCTATAACATTTTGCTTTAGAAATCTGACTGGATCTTCCCAACATAAAAATGCACTTAGCGCACATGGCATGAGTGGTATATACAGAGTGTATTTTGTGGTGTTACACTGACATCTGCTGGTCGAGCTCATGATGACAGCTGCACTACAACACCATCTCAATGAATGGCATTACAGGTTTTTTCATTTGTTTGTTTGTTTGTTATTTTCTTTTGTTTTTTAAAATCACAAGGACACATTTCTCAATACTTGGGTCACTTTATAAAAACAGCTAAAATGCACAAAATCTACCAAAACACTTACATGTCTCAAATCAACTCATTCTTCCAGAACACTAGCAAAGGTACACTACCAACAAAAACACTTAGTCACTCATAAACCACAACCATAACAAGAGGCAGCATTATACAATGCTTTCTATTGTAAAATATCTTTACAAAACAAGAATGACACTCTACTGCTTATAATTCACTGCAGAATATGTTACATTGTTTATGTTTGCATTACATTCCAAAATCATTCCCAAGTTTTCCCCTTTTGTATATATGGTAATGAAATTGAACACATGTAGGTTCAGCCATATCTAACTGTTTTGATAGTATTTAATTTTTTTAGGGTCAGAATATACATTAATGTTCTATTACTGATGAAATGTAAAAATTAAAAATTAAAATTAAAAAACAATGTAGTTCAACTTTCTTGAAGTAAAATCACTAAGCCTTCCTTCCGCTAGAAAAAATATTCCCTGAGCGTGAACAGCAACAACGTTCCAATGTGTAAAATGCATGAAAGCTCAAATAAAAACAACAACCGCAGTGTTGCGCAGCGATCAATAGAACCGTTGGGTGAAGCGGTCGTAGCCATGTTTTATCGTGAATAAAGCACAGCTCTTGACCAATCAGAATCAAGGATTCAAACTAACCGTTTTATATATTATATTATATTATATTATATATAAGTTCAGTAATTTCACTTAAATGGCAATGAAGATTACATATTAATTGTCATTTAAGTGAAATTACTGAACTTAAATATACAAGCTAGATAAAAATGATCATTCTAGAAGAAAATTTAAAATGGCATTAAGAGGCTTTTGCATCTGAACATTTACTCCCTTCTGTTAATATTTTTACTTTTATTGTTAATCTTGTAAATAAAAATAATTTTTTAAAAAAGAGAGAGAGAAAAAAGCCTGAATTTTAGGTGAATTGCAGATGCACTCAAATGATTTCTCAGAGCTAACTTCAAATTGTATCTTTATTAAATTATTTTTAAACTGCTGGTCTCAAGATTCATGAACAATACACTGATCAGGCAAAACATTATGACCACCTTCCTAAAATTGTGTTGGTCCCCTTTTGTTGCCAAAACAACCCTGACCCGTCGAGGAAAGGACTCCACTAGATTTCTGAAGGTGTGCTGTGGTATCTGGTACCAAGATGTTCACAGCAGACCCTTTAAATTTTGAAAGTTGTGAGGTGGGGCCTTCGTGGATCAGACTTGTTTGTTCAGCACATCCCACAAATGCTCAATTGGATTAAGATTTGGGGAATTTGGAGGCCAAGTCAAACTCGTTGTTGTGCTCTGAACCTTTTTGCTTTGTGGCAGGGCACATTATCCTGCTGAAAGAGAACACGGCCACCAGGGAATACCAATTCCATGAAAGGGTGCACATAGTCTGCAACAATGCTTGTGTAGGTGGTACTTTTCAAAGTAACATCCACATGGATGGCAGGACCAAATGTTTCCCAGCAGAACGCTGCCTTCGCTGTGTATTGTGACACCTTTCTTTCAGAACCAACATTAATTTGAGCTACAGTATCGTCTGTTGGATCGGACCACATAGGCCAGCCTTCGCTCCCCACATGCATCATTGATAATGCATCTATATAATATATTATTTCACCTTTTAAGTTGAATTATTGAAATAAATGAAATTTTGCAAAATATAAAATTTTTGGAGTTTCATCTGTATTTTATTTTGTAAAATACTTTGGCTGAATTATGTTCTTGTGCCGTTTATCTTTAAAATAAATGCCACTTGACTACATTCCTGCAATGTAGTATATACACTTACACATTTTAAGTAGACTTGTGTATTAAAATAATTTTTGAGGCTGCTGTATATTATAAGAAGAGAGTCAAATTTGCATTACATCTCAGACTATTCATTTTCTTTGTTCCATTCTTTGATCGAAAACATTTGAGACATTTTTAGATTAAACACATGACTATTTTGTAATGCTATGGTTAATTTCATAGCATGCATTTTATATGTAGTAAATAAACAGAATATAACAATATTTTCAAACTTTTTGGATTATTTTAAACAACATGATCCAAAAATAAATCTAGAGCTAATATGTTCAGTTCAAATGCCTCAGTGTGCTAACTGAAATGAAAAAGACTCAAACTGAGACTAACAGAAAATAAGAATGTGTAAAAAAAAAAAAAAAAAAAAAAAAAGCTATACAGAAATGTTTAAAATTCAAAATATTTATATAACACTGTGATGGACATGTTTATAAATGCTGATTGTTTTACTGTTAACTGTATATTCTAACATTATAGCATCATGAATTTTTTGCTGTAATTATGTGCATGGACACAAAATATAGACAACACTTCATTTATCTTTATTTGATGCTAGAGTTGAATTAAAACAGATGATTATTTTAATCCTGATCAGGTCTAATGTTGCCATGCCTGTTGAATCATTGTTTTCAGCCATCTTTTATGAAAAAATGCCTGGAACAGCAGGTTTGAATATGATACAGCATTGGGGAGCATCGAACTGACTCTCAACCCTCTGAAATGACTCTATAGCTATACGTTTAATTCAGTGTCATTACCACATTTACAGAAACAACGCTTCAAATACACAAGATTCTGTTCTCACTCATAAGACAAGAAGCATTGATCTTGATTATAAACCTAAATGAAATGATGCTTTATTGCAAGTTTAAGCAGATTTTTTTCTCATTTGTGTGCCAGACGTGAATGAGTGTGTTTGTGATAAGGTTAGGTTAGTTGGTGGACTTACACTTGCTGCCACCCGCAGTTTCATGCAGGTTCCATCTGGATCACTGTACCAAAGACAATCGACACAATCTGATCCAGACCACACCTGCAGACAAACAGACAGACAGGTTGAGAATAGACAAATGTTGTCCATCTATCAGATCTAGAAGCTCTTTGTTTCATCTCTTTACAGTTCTTTATCTCTCAATTTCTCCATTCTTTCCATCATCATCCATTCGATTCAAATGCACATTGAAACACAATGCAACAGGGGCCTGTGGGCCATAATTGACCCCTCAGCAATAAAATCTGTAATAAACCGTGCCCGCAGCCAGATTATTTTGCTAGTGGCTGGTTCTGAAATGGATCTTTCAGCAACAGATACTCAAATTTTTGCCTTCAAAATAAAAGTACGAGAAGTTTTATTTTGAGATGAATTGAGAGCTTTTAATTTGAAAAGTTCTGAAAGACATTCAAAAGAGTCTGTGGATCGCTTTATTGCAGATAAGACACACTCTCTCTCACTCTCCCTCGATAGCTTTGCATTCACAAAACTAGGTAGGATGAATGTATAGTTGCACAACTATGCATTCTTCCTACACACAACTTTCCTCTTTAGACTCTTTGATAGGGCTATTTACTCTCACCAGCTAGCTTAAATGTTAACATCACTCTACACATGACGTAAAAGCGTACATCCAGCATGCAAACAATAAAAAAGTAAAAAAATGCAGTTTAGTAGGTGAGGATGCCAAGGAATTATTCTTAGTGTAAAAGTAGGGTACGTCAAATAATTATTACAATAAGTTAAGGCCAATTTATACTTCTGCGTAGGGTGCGCGCAGTAGGTACGGCGTAGCATACGCACAGCGCGTACCATTGCGCGTACCCTTCGCCGTCGCCTGACGCGCACCTCCTCAAAAATGTAACTACACGTCGCGACGACGCGGACCGCAAGATCGGTGATTGGTCGGCTTGGTAGCATCGCATTTCCTCCTACGCATTTCCGCACGTACCTTCTCACGCATTTCCATCACTGTCTATGATTTCCACACGTACCATCTCCTCCGACGTCTTCTCTCATTTCTGCCTTTCAGTTTTAGTAATTTCACTAAAGTGAACTGTTTTTCCACCTCAATAAGCTCCAACTCCAACATGATCCACTCTCTTTCAATCGCTATTGCTTGTAGTACCCTAGCCGCGAGGAATCTAAACACAGTGGAACATTAAAACTCTCCGCCGCCAACTAGCGTTTCAGAGCAGTACTGCAGAGCAACAAGACCTGAACGCAGAAGTATAAATGCTCACAAGCCGCACATTACGGCGTACTCTCGACGCAGAAGTATAAATTGGCCTTTAGGCTGCATTGTGTAACAAGAAAATTAAAATCATACACATATATTATTCACAATATGGAAAGAGGAAATAAAACATAGTTTGTTAAGAGCATGACTCAAACATGCCATTAATAGGCTTATTCAAGTCCTCTTTTATTTTATTTTTATTTATTTTATTTTTTGTGTGTGTGTGTTATTTTTATACATTCTGCATTTCCCACATGTGTGTTTTAGCAAGGCAAGTCTGTTGCAAGTTGGTGAAAGAAGGTACTTGCCAGGTTACGTAATTTGGCTTTTTGTTAATGACTGTCCTACTACATGATTTAACACGGAGTAACAGCTACAAAAGACACTGTAACAGTCTGTCAAAGGCAATTATAGTTGCATCTTTCATCTATTAAGTTCTTAAATTATCCTTTGACTATGTTCTGGCATGCCATCTAGTGGCAAATTGTTTTGGGGTTTTTTTTGGCCCGATGCCAAACTTACCCTGGTATACAACATTACATCACATAACTGAGACATATTGGCTGGGCTTTATTACTTTATTTTGCTTAAGTGTAATATTAACCCTCTGAGGTCGGCAAACTCGCCGGCAAGTTTTGCTGTTTTTTTTGTTTTTTTTTCACATCGCTGCAACATAAGCCCTATTCGCACGGGATACGTATTACCTGGTGACCTCTAGTCATTTGTAATAATTGCCGAGGTTGTCTGTGATCTTAATCCTGTGCGAATTGGCCATGTCTGTAATTTGTAAAGTAATTCCCCCGCAAATGACTTACCATAATTCACTGAAAACGTAGGTCCTATGATAATATTAGTCCCGTGCAAATTGACATCTCTGTGATTTGGTGGGGTCGCTTATAGATTTTTTTAAAGTTTTTGTTTCCTGTGCGCTTTTTTTATCCATCTTTCACGAAGAATAGAGGCTGGGTTGGAGTTTTTTGATAGTATTGGGTGCTGGGTCATATTGCGACATACAATTTGCAGAAAGAGAAAGCTGAAAACCATCAGAAGAGCAAAAATTAAAAGAATGATTAGATGGAGATGAATAGCAGCATACGGTAAGGACAATATTCTTCTGTTTATTATACATCATACAGCTAGACATAATAACGACTAGACATTTCCAAGCTATAGCCTAATGACATCATATCCAGGAGATAAGTCAGTAAATTTGAATAAAATCACAGGCTTGGCTTATCCCGTGTGAATGTGCCACACGAAATTCAGATGTGATTGGCTAATTTCAAATTCACACGAGGTCCCCAGATAATACTAATCCCGCGCGAATAGGGCTATAGACTTAAAATACTCTGTCTGTCACAATCCCGGACTCCGCAACCTCTCTCTCTGGCCAGCAGAGGGAGCCCTCACCCGAATATTGACTCTCATACTCGCACTATATTTCCCATAAGCCTCCTCACTGACACTGATCACCATGCCCAGCTGCAGCCCATCTACTGGGCTATTTAACTGCAGCTTGCACAGCTCTCAGTGCAAAGTTTTGTTTTGCTTTTGTGAACACTACTGAGCGTTATTACCCAGCGATTGCCTGACTGTTTATCGACCCCGTCTGTCTTGGATTTCTCCTCGCCTGCTGCCTGCCTTCTTTACCCCTCCCTGGTTCACCGATTCTGCCTGTTCTCTGCCTATCCTGATCTTCTGCCTGGTAATTCGACCTCGATTCAGCCTCTTCTCCAGTACTGTGTTTGCTGTCTTTGACCCCTGCCTGTCTGACTACTCTGTTAATAAACTTTGCGCTGCACATGGATCTCTCTGAGTCTTGTGATTCACAACAGACAACCAGATCCAGCATCAATGTCAACCTTGTCTGCCGCCTATTCAGCTCAAGCTGACCAGATCGCTGACAGCCGGAATGGATGACAGCCGTATGGAGAGTCGATGGTTCTGCATTTCCATCCTATCCTGTGTTTCTTCAACGTCTCAGGGAGGTCTTTGAGCACTACAGGGAGGGAAAGAGCACGGGCGATTGCTTACTGGAGCTCACGCAGGGAAAATCAACCGCGGCCGAGTATGCTCTCACACATCGCACCCTGGCTGCTCAAACTTCCTGGAATGACGTCACGCTCAAGGTTATCTTCCGAAGAGGCCTGAACCATGATCTGCAGTCTGAATTAGCCTGTCATGATGAGGGCAGGAACCTCGATCAGTTCATAGATCTCACGATCCAGATTGACAATCTCATACGATCTCGCCGAGCGAGTTACTGCGCCATCCCTGCTCATCGCACTGTTCAAGCCACTCGGGCCACGACTCCCATTCGCGCAGATGAACCCGAACCCATGCAGATCAACGCCTACCATCTACCCACGAAGGAGAGAGACCGAAGGGTCCGGCTTCACCTGTGTCTATACTTCAGCAAGACCATCCATCCAGACCTCGTTCATCCACTTCTCGTCCGGTGAGTCCTGACCACAAAGCACTACACCCCCACCTCGTCTGTGTTTGTGTCCGTTGTGATCACGGCGAATGGCAAGCGGGTTCCCACCAGAGCTCTGGTCGACTCTGGTGCCGCCGGGAACTTCATATCTGCAGATTTTGCCCGACAACACAACGTTCCACTAATACGTTGCTCTTCTTCCCTTGCAGTCAAAGCCATCGAGGCTCCGGTCCCATTTCCCATCTCACCCAGGAACTCCAGCTGCAGACAGGAGGGCTCCACTCCGAGGTTATTCAGTTCTCTGTCACCCCTGTTATCCTAGGCCTGCCATGGCTCCGTAAACACAACCCTCAGATCCACTGGAGAATCAACCAGATTGTCCGCTGGGGCACACACTGTCACTCCAAGTACCTCACTTCTGTGGCTCCTTCTTCCATTCATGTCATCTCTGTGCCCGTGGAGAGGGGTAAGCTGAATGACCTCCCTTCCGAATACCATGATCTGGCAGAGGCCTTTAGCAAAGCAGGCGCCTCACAGCTCCCACCTCATCGTGACAGCGACTGTGCTATCGATTTTCTACCCGGATCCGTACCTCCCAGGGGTCGCATCTTTCCTCTCTCCCAACCGGAGTCCGAAGATATGAGGAGATACATTGAGGAGGAACTTGCAAAGGGCTTCATTCGACCCTCCACGTCTCCTGCATCCGCCAGTTTCTTCTTTGTCCAGAAGAAGGACGGAGGTGTCCGACCCTGCATAGACTACCGTGCCCTGAATGACATAACTGTAAAGTTTCGCTATCCACTCCCACTGGTACCAGCCACCTTGGAATTACTCCGTATGGCCAAATACTACACCAAGCTCGATCTACGCTGTGCATACAATCTCATCCGCATCAGAGAGGTGTATGAATGGAAGACGGCCTTCTCAACCAACACTGGGCACTACGAATACTTGTTCATGCCTTTTGGTTTGGCGAACAGTCCATCCGTTTTCCAGTCATTCATCAACAACATCTTCAGAGACATGCTTCATCGTACAGTAATTGTGTACATTGATGACATCCTGATGTACTCTGACACCTTCACAAACCACGTGCAGCACGTTCGAGATGTCCTTCAGAGGCTCATTCACCACCATCTGTACGTCAAACTGGAGAAGTGTGAGTTCCACCAGACGTCCGTTTCATTCTTGGGGTATGTCATTAGCCCGGACGGAGTTTCTATGGACAAGGGCAAGGTCAAGGCAGTCCACAATTGGCCATGGCCCACCACCCTGAAGGAACCGCAACGCTTTCTTGGGTTTGCCAACTTTTATCGACGGTTCATAAGGAACTTCAGTGCCGTGGCAAATCCCCTCACCTCTCTGGTGAAGAAGGGAACACATCGTCTTCCGTGGAATGAGCCTGCCACCCAGGCATTTAACCAGCTCAAAAAACGCTTTACCACAGCACCCATCCTGCACCATCCTGACCCCGGACTACCGTCTGATTACAGACTTCCACCAGGCTCACCCCACCAAACCGGCTCCAAGACCACGTGGAAGACCCCGACATCGTCAGGCTCCTCGCGCCAGGAGTCGCTCGCAGGGAGGGGGCTCTGTCACAATCCCGGACTCCGCAACCTCTCTCTCTGGCCAGCAGAGGAAGCCCTCACCCAAATATTGACTCTCATACTCACACTACATTTCCCATAAGCCTCCTCACTGACACTGATCACCATGCTCAGCTGCAGCCCATCTACTGGGCTATTTAATTGCAGCTTGCACAGCTCTCAGTGCAAAGTTTTGTTTCGCTTTTGTGAACACTACCGAGCGTTATTACCCAATGATTGCCTGACTGTTTATCGACCCCGTCTGTCTTGGATTTCTCCTTGCCTGCTGCCTCCCTTTACCCCTGCCTGGTTCACGGATTCTGCCTCTACTCTGCCTACCCTGATCTTCGCCTGGTAATTCGACGTCGATTCAGCCTCTTCTCCAGTACTGTGTTTGCTGTCTTTGACCCCTGCCTGTCTGACTATTCTGTTAATAAACTTTGCGCTGCACATGGATCTCTCTGAGTCTGGTGATTCACAACACTGTCATTAATGGTTATATAAATAAAATCAGTACATGATTATAAACTATAGAGGGTCTTCTTTTTTGTGTACACTCTTATTAACATCAAAACCTTGTGTTTTGTAAAATAAATCAAATAAACAGGGTGCGCTTTCAGCTCAATCTGTCTCCGCAAACTATCTTTCTGAAACAAGTCTGGAAAATGTACTGAAACTCAGCTAATACTTATCTCACAAACATGAAACAAACGTTTAAATAATGCTTTAAATTTCTACTTTTAAATAAAACAATTCACATTTAAAACAAATATTTTCCTGCAATGTTATCTGTATGAACCTTAAAGAAGTACAATTTATCCTGTCTCAGCTTATTATCGTTAATGAGTTCACACCCTCTTGCAGAGTGCACAATTCATAAGATAATGTGTTGAGGCCATAAGCGAAAGGTTTGATAAACAAGGTTCGGGAGGAGCAGGTGGAGTTACTTAACTCAATCAGCACCAGTGGAGAGCAATCAGTAATCAATCTAGGACACGATAAATATCAGCAGAACCCACACTTGTTCCTTGACAGTTTATCAGCATCCCACCTCCACCCCATCTCCTCTCTTTTAGTTCCATCTCTAGTTCCATCTACTCTTACCACAGCGGGAGTACTCTGGGTTCGGGCAGAATTCCGAGCTCGGAGCCCTCCACCCGGACAGCACGCCAAGTACACATAATCTTTATCATAATAATTATATGTAGATGCGAACTCGTGAAATAGGTAAACACCCCACGCAAACGCCTTAAAAGCTGCAAGTTTCATCATTATATTCATTCACTTTCTTGCGCGTTTGGAAGCAACACCGGGGCAGAGGCTCTTCAGTTCGTCCTGGACAGTGACGAAGAGTTCACATTTTCCTCAGAAGAAGAGTGGGACTCAGATGATGAACGTTTCTATTTTGAAGAGCGACTTGATCCAGCTGTGGATACAATTTCAGAAGAGTAAGTCTTTTAGTTTAATTTACATTAGTTGACAAGCTATTTTATATAAACATGTAGCCTAGATATTTTACCGGTTGGACTATTTATTATAGGTTTTAGTTATTTAACCCTCTGGGGACCAAAAACATGCCCCGCGTTTTGCTCGTTTTTTTTTTTTTTTTAGCAATCCAAAATAAACGTCTCTGGTTATGCATGTAACCTTAGTTCCCTGAAGGGAATGTGACGCTGCGTGTAACCGCTATGGGAATGCCCCTGCGTGAGTGCGTCATGAAGCACGTATGAAATCAGTCCAAGCGCGACAGCTTCTGATTAGACCCCGAAGCCATTTGTTTTGAGAATAATGGCTGGCTGATGACGTTATTGGCTGGCTAGCCGGCTCAGCCAAAACCTAAATGGCTGCTGCAGCCGCCAAACTTTTCATAGCTGCAAACGGCTGAAGCTGCCACTTCATGTCTACATACGTCACATACATATGTTATACTGATTTACTAGATCTCTAAATTTTCCAGCAATGCATGGCTTACACTATATTCTTACAAAATGCAATACAATGTAATAAAGAAATGCAGAACAAAGACTTATAAGAATGGTTGCAACTAGCAGATATGACCATGAAACTTTCCCAGTTGATTACTTACATTAAGATGAGAAAAAGAAAATGTATCACAAGTTTTGTTTAATTTTATGTTTAAATATGCAAATTAGGCAATATATAATTTAATATGTGCCAATTTGCATATATTTTAAAAAACGAAATCTGAGTATTGGATAAAGCCAGGTTATTTTCATTGTGTTCACATATTAGATAGGAAAAAAATTACAGAGGGATTTATGGATATCTACTTTTGTTATCCTGTAAATCAGAATATAATGATTTTCGCCATGTTTTTTGTAATAAAATGTTATACATATCAGGCTACAAATAATATATTTACAAATCCCTCTGTAAATGTCTTCATAAAATAACTAGATCTACTGAAGTGGAGATTTCTACGGACGAAAACAGACGAAGTGTAATAAAATAAAGACCTAAATGTATTCTGAAAGGACCCGAAGACAAAAACCCTAAAATCTCAAAATTGACCAGTAAAAAAAAAAGAAAAAAAAAGAAAACTATGTTTTTGCCTGCCGTCACCGTGTCTCGCCTTATAGTGTTAGTATTATTTTGGACAAAGTGCATACTTCAATGTACACTTAAGCATGCGTCGTGAATTAGAAATGTGGAAACGGGGTTGTTACTGCAGTAATATCACATTCAGTGCTATAAATCTCTCCATTCCAGAATATTTAATTCATAACATCAATCTTTGATTCAGGTGTTTGTGCAACCGGAAAGTATGTCTAAATTACCTTTCGTGCTTCGTTCCGCCATTTCACCTCAACTTCAAGTGTGAGGGGGAAAAAATAGCTTCTGTATGGAAAATGAGCAATTTTAATTGGTCGTCAATAAACACAGAGTCTGTCTGCGTATCATAGCAACGAGCACAAGACTGTGCTGTTGTGAATCCAGTGGGAAAATATATTTCGTGTGTCTATGTTATAGAAATATTATTTGATGCAAATAATTTTAGCCGGCTCAGCCAAACTTTATCAGCTGGCGGCTCAATTTGTCTTATGAGATTATTGGCTGGCGGAGGCTGATATTCTAAATGGTGCAAATGGCAGCGCCTGGCGGCGGCTTCGGGGTCTACTTCTGATAAGACTGAAAGCAAGCGCTCATGGGCATGCTGGGAGTATGGCATGGACACGAAGCATCTCGTTCCCTTCAGGGAACTAAGTTTACATGCGTAACCAGAGATGTTCCCATTCAGGGAACTTCGAGCTGTGTGTAACCGCTATGGGAACGCAAATACCAATGCCGCCATACGAACAGGTGTCCGCTGTGTGAAATCAGAGCGCACATTCAGACGAAAGCACCTGCGCCCCTGGAGTGGAGCTAAAGTCAAGATGATAGAACTTTACAAATGTGTGCGGTGATGACCATCCAGCCGCATCATAAACTTCTTGAATAGAAACTCCTGACAGAATAGCCTTAGAGGCAGCCATACTCCGGGTTGAATGAGCCCGGACAGCCAAAGGAGAAGGCTGACTGGCAGACTCCTAGTCAAGTGAGATGGCCTCGACCACCCACTTGCTCAACCTCTGCTTAGATGCGGGACAACCTCTCTTAGGAGGCCCAAAACAAACAAACAACTGTTCAGACTTCCTCCAGGGCATCTCTGTGGACATATGCATCTAGGGCCCTCACAGGGCAGAGCAGATTCAGTTTCTCTTGGTCCGATGTCAGAAATGGAGGAGGGTAGAAAGCCTGCAGCACAATAGGCCTGACCACACTGGTTGGGACCATAGGAACATACCCCGGTCTAGGCAGGAGGAAAGCCTTCACCATACCGGGAGAAAACTCTAAACACGAGGGAGATACCGACAAAGCTTGAATATCTCCTATTCCCTTTAAGGAAGATATAGCCAGAATAAAGATAGTCTTAAGAGTGAGAAATTTCTCAGGAACATCCTCAATGGGCTCAAACGGTGCAAGACAGAACCCTTCTAGAACGGCCGCCAGGTCCCAAGTCGGCACCCTCGTGCGCACTGCTGGCCTCAGCCTCAGAATACCACGAAGGAAACAAATTACAAGTGGGTGTCTCCCAAGAGAGGCTCCACTCAAAGGGATGTGGTAAGCAGATAAGGCCGCCACGTACACCTTTACTTTGGAGTGGGATAACCCTGTGGAGAAACGCTCCTGAAGGAATTCTAGCACTGGCGACACCGGGGAGTTAACTGGGTCCAACTGGTGTTCTCCACACCAAGAGGTGAACATTTTCCACCTCAAGGCATATAATTTCCTTGTGGACGAAGCTCTGGTTTGGAGGATGGTCTCCATAACCTCAGTCGAGAGACCAGATTCTATGTGCTGGGCCCCCTCAGAGGCCAAGCCCAAAACCTCCATAGATCTGGGCGGGGGTGAAGTATCGACCGGCACACCTGAGATAGAAGGTCCCTCCTGATCAGAATCTCCAGAGGAGAGCCGTCGAGGAGAGAAATTAGGTCCGCAAACCAAACTCGGGCCGGCCAGTACGGGGCTGTAGACTTGGAATTAAAGCCTCTTGTGTTTCCCCGTTATTATTCAATTTATGGGACCAGACACGAGTTATCTTGCTAAGAAAGTTTAATATATGTATATATTAGGGGTGTGCAAAGCAGCCGCTATTTGTATTTGTTCAGGGAGGAAAAGTATTTGTATTTGTATTTGTATTCGAGTAAAATTCAAAATAGGCATAAAAATCTTTAAAAATAGGCCTACTTTATAGTGTATGGATTCTTTAATTATATCCATTATAATAATTATGGATATGCAATATTGGTTGATTTTTTCTATAAATCCAGCAATGAACATGTAACAAGAAAAGTCATTGAAAAGAAAATAACAGTCAGCCATTACCTCATGAACCATGGTTAAACCAACAACTAATAAAATACAATTGTGAACATTATGAACCCCAACACCACGGTGGAGGACGCTGTGCAGACAGAATAAGTTATATGGATAATTTATAGTGAGGAGGTTGATTATGAGCCCGACGCGAAGCCTGAAGGGTTTTCGCTATAACTACGCCTCGCTCTACATTACCCCGCTTATTACATGGCTACCTACCAAATAAATCAATAATTTGACTCAAAATATGGATATAAAAAGGAGTTTATTGATTTAAAAAACGATTGTATCGCTCCCGCTAAAAAAAGAAAAATAGTCCGTTCTGTCTCTACGTTTAGAATCCATGGCAACGCTCTGTTTTTCATAGCAACGGTGTGTTGTAGCCTACTTATAAGCAGCGGCCTGTTATAATAACAGACCGCATTCTACATTGGAATTCAATCAAGCCATGAAACAAATAATTACCGTTACCGAGCTAACAGAGCTACGTAAACAGAGCGAACATGAAAACACCCGTCTGCAGACGTCAATAATGGAATATACTCCCGATCAAACTCCGCTTCCCGAAAGTTATAAACTGCCACCGGAACATATAGGTACAAACATCTATTAAACAAAAATAGTGATGCAGTTAAGTGTTTTTTTTTTTCGCTCAGCCGAGCCCTCTCTGTTGCTGTGTGGAGCAGCCTGTGTCAGTCACCTCTTCCTGAACGTCACTCACTCAACTCGCGCACTGACTCAAGTCACTCAACTCGCGTCTTGTGAGGAACGCAGCTTTTTGATATAAAGTATTTCTTGTTCCCGAATACAAATATTTTTTTAAGTATTTGTTCGGAATAAGTATTCGTAAAAAACACATTATTTGTACCTTTCCGAATACCGTATTCGGATTCGGCTCCACCCCTAATATATATATATATATTGTTACGTCCACCTGATTAAAGGTGAAGCAACATAAAAACGGAGAGGCCACACATGGAACTCAATTTAACAAAATAATATTTAATGAACAAACCATAAACGGTAACATAAATAACAAAATAAAGAAAAATAAATCATTCTGGAACTGAAGAGGAAAAGATGCCACCAGTCCAACTTCGTCAGTCCTTTTAAAATCCCATCTCCTGACAATGCGTAATCATGCAGCAGCTTAATCCTCCACACCTGATCACTGGAGATTTCCCACACCTGTTCCCGATGCTCCTCCAGAATCTAGAACACCTGGTGGAAAAATACTAAAGGCCATAACACCTTCCCTCTTAAAACAGAGGCCCCGAAAAAGGGAACTCTGCAACCCCAACTTCACATCCTCAACATTCGTAGGCTCACATACAAATGTCACTTACCCCTTTTCTTCTCATCACCTACCCCAAACTCCGACCTTCAGTGTTCTCAGCCGCCTTGAAAACACTAAAAGACAAGATCAAGGGGCAAATAACAGGATAACAGGGTCTCAATCATCCACTGGGGAACGGGACAATGCATCCGCCATTACATTATCCCGTCCCCGAATATGGCGAATTTCCAAGTTGTATGGCTGTAATAATAGAGCCCAATGAATAAGTCGTTGGTTAGGTGATCGCAACGATTTCAAAAAAACCAGTGGGTTGTGGTCCGAAAAAACCACCCCACATATACATCAAAATGTTGCAATGCCCACACCAAACCCAATGTTTCCTTTTCGATAACGGAATAATTAGATTGATACGAATTAAACTTCCTCGAAAAATAGTTAACTGGTCTGTGAATCTCATTATCATCCTTTTGCTATAGAACAGCTCCTGCACCAACCAGACTGGCGTCAACTTGGAGCTGAAACGCTCGATCCCACCGAGGTGCAACTAACACAGGAGCAGTAGTCAGCAGAAGTTTTGCATTTCTAAATGCACCCTGACAGCAGTGATGTTTTTGTCAGTGATGACGATAACGAAATGATTTCGTTAACGCACCGTTTTTTTATGACGATAACGCGACGATGACTAGCTAAAAATAGCTCTGAGGTGACTAAAACATGGCGAGACGTTTTCGAGTTTTCGTTGACGAGACGAGACGGAACGAAAATGATTATAAGTCTGACGTTCACAATGCATGTAATTTCTGCCTGTTTTGCATGAAATCGGTCTGTATGGAGCTAAAAATAAGTATCAGCAATGCTGCCGTTTCCTATCGCGTGCGCCCAGCACCGGCCGCCGCGCACGCACTAGATTCCACACAACAACAACAACACGGGGTTTAATGGTAGTTTTTGTACCAAGTCAAGTCAATAGAGTCGGACAAAAACTAGGATAAAACCTGTTGGAAAGCATATTTTGCAGCGATGTTTTTGTGAGAATATCGGTGAACTTCCCTGACCACTCGGTGAGTTTGACGTCTTTGTAAACTAATGTTTAATGCGTTTTATGAATGATTGTGTGGGTGCTAACACACAAACCTAAAATTCTCGGGACAACAGCATTTGTCCAAATTTCAATCTTAACTGTTCTATTTAATCAGAAACGATCTTAACCCTTATGTGCTGTTGTGGCTTTTTTCAGCCACTAAGGGGTATTTTTTAGTCTTAATTTGGCCGTAACTTTTTCTTTGTTTCAGCAAATGGAATGATTTTTGGTGACAAATCTTATTTTGACACATATTTTGGGAAAATGCTTTGAAATTTTTCAAAAACTCAACAGTACACTCTGGGCAAATTCACTACCCTTTCGTTATGTTCGTGGCTGAAAAAAGCCACTACTTTAAACTGCTGTAAAAATGTATCAGATAAATATTTTTTTCAAATTTTTTTGCATAAATCTATTAACCGACCTCAGTCCTGATCAAAACTACTAAATGTTTAAAAAAAATTCAGGATTTTAACTCTTTAATTGCCAAATTCATAAATGATGTCACTGATTTGGGAAAAAAAACACAGAAAATGACTTATTTTCAATATAAAATATGATTGTGGACTGGATTTTTTTTCACCTTTTATCACAGTCTTGGACATGTCAAAGATTAGAAACAACATTGGTTTTGATGCATTGTTAGTTTTTGTGTAGCATCAGATTTTAACTTTTTCTCCCTCATTTACTGTTCGTGGCTGTTTTTGCCCCATTGACTTCCATTATAACCACATTTTTTGATTGCAAAGCCATGACACCATAAAATCATGCATTTTTGATTGTTGATGGTTTTCCCTGTTGGGAAGAGGTAAAATTTGTAATTTTTACTGTTGATAACCAGGTGGAACCATTTAACCCTTTAGACAGGCCTGTGCAAAAAAAAGCTTAGTTTCTGGCTTTTACATGCAGTTATATGGAGTATAATAGCATATTACAGTGTGTATATGTGTGTGTGGGTGTGCGTGAGTGTGTGAGAGAGTGTGAGAACTCACCTTGATGCGTCTGAGAAAATAAAAATATACACTTCAGCTCTCAAAACTACATGGAGTAAACAAAAACAAAGTAAGTGTATTTATGCATCTGCTGCCTTTTGATGGTGAGAAATGCAGACTAAACAAAAACAAAGCAAGTGGATATAAACGCTTGTCATTTGATGGTGAGAAGAGCAGCAAGCAACATGAGAGAGGGCTTGACTTGTAGTGAAGTTTTAGAGATGATTATGCAGTCTGACCCCTCCAGCGAGCTGCAGGAGGTATTGTCTTCTCACTCTGACCGCAGACTCAGGACAGTCAGATCCTGGTGTGGATGTGGCACCCTCATCATCATCTCAAGCTTCCACTGAAGGCGAGGAGGATTCAGATGATCCTGGATCTGGATGGACTGGGAGAATCTTGAGAGGGACATGGTGGCTCTGAAAATCGCATGACCACTGCGATCATCCCACAGGCAACGTGTGGACTCCCCTCTGGATCTGTAGACGCTGGCCAAAATCAGTAGCCCCATGTTGGCACAGAGATCTGTGGAGTCCACCCCAGTCCAGTTTCTCATTGTGCGGTGTCCATGGAGGTTCGTCATGCTGACAATGAGGTCAGTCGTATCCTCCGTAAAAAACAGATTGAACACAGAATCCATGTTCTGAACCATTGCGATAGCATTGCGTGTCGGCCCTCGACTCACGCCTCTTGCAGGCTGAAGAAAGGGAATTGTCTCCGCATTGGGGGAAAACCATACTTCACCATTTCTCCCAATCCACCCAGATCCAGGATCCACAGAATCCTCCTGCTTTCAGTGGAAGCTAGAGCTCCACTGAAGGCGAGGAGGATTCAGAGGATCCTGGATCTGTGGACTCCACAGATCTCTGTGCATGGGGCTACTGATTTTGGCCAGCGTCTACAGATCCAGAGGGGAGTCCACACGTTGCCTGTGGGATGATCGCAGTGGTCGTGCGATTTTCAGAACCACCATGTCCCTCTCAAGATTCTCCCAGTCCATCCAGATCCAGGATCATCTGAATCCTCCTCGCCTTCAGTGGAAGCTTGAGATGATGATGAGGGTGCCACATCCAAACCAGGATCTGACTGTCCTGAGTCTGCGGTCAGAGTGAGAAGACAATACCTCCTGCAGCTCGCTGGAGGGGTCAGACTGCATAATCATCTCTAAAACTTCACTACAAGTCAAGCCCTTTCTCATGTTGCTTGCTGCTCTTCTCACCATCAAATGACAAGCGTTTATATCCACTTGCTTTGTTTTTGTTTAGTCTGCATTTCTCACCATCAAAAGGCAGCAGATGCATAAATACACTTACTTTGTTTTTGTTTACTCCATGTAGTTTTGAGAGCTGAAGTGTATATTTTTATTTTCTCAGACGCATCAAGGTGAGTTCTCACACTCTCTCACACACTCACGCACACCCACACACACATATAATATGCTATTATACTCCATATAACTGCATGTAAAAGCCAGAAACTAAGCTTTTTTTTGCACAGGCCTGTCTAAAGGGTTAAATGGTTCCACCTGGTTATCAACAGTAAAAATTACAAATTTTACCTCTTCCCAACAGGGAAAACCATCAACAATCAAAAATGCATGATTTTATGGTGTCATGGCTTTGCAATCAAAAAATGTGGTTATAATGGAAGTCAATGGGGCAAAAACAGCCACGAACAGTAAATGAGGGAGAAAAAGTTAAAATCTGATGCTACACAAAAACTAACAATGCATCAAAACCAATGTTGTTTCTAATCTTTGACATGTCCAAGACTGTGATAAAAGGTGAAAAAAAATCCAGTCCACAATCATATTTTATATTGAAAATAAGTCATTTTGTGTTTTTTCCCCCCCCAAATCAGTGACATCATTTATGAATTTGGCAATTAAAGAGTTAAAATCCTGAATTTTTTTAAAAAAAATAGTAGTTTTGATCAGGACTGAGGTCGGTTAATAGATTTATGCAAAAAAATTTGAAAAAAATATTTATCTGATACATTTTTACAGCAGTTTAAAGTAGTGGCTTTTTTCAGCCACGAACATAACGAAAGGGTAGTGAATTTGAACAATGCACAAGGGTTAAAGTGTAAAATACCGAACTAACCAAGACCAAATACAGTGTTTATTCAGGGATTGTCTTATTCATTTTTATGTTCAACATACTCCAAGTGTCATGTTTGTTTCATACTTTATATTAAAGTATGCATTCTTTGTTCAATGCACCTCAGTATTAGATATTTATTTTATTATTTTGTTTCTGAATGTTTGCAACTTTGCACTTTGCACAAGTTAAAGATAGACTGGATTGTATACATAATGTTTGTGTTTACAAATAATATGCATCTTATTGTTGCATACTACGTTGTTCATTGCACTTTAGCAATTTCTCAAATAAAGCCACAATTGCCAAAGTAAGAATGTTTTTATTCTTGGCTTTTTTTGGAGTAAAACAGTGATTCCACTGTTACCACTTTATCTGTGTACAATGTTCTTGTAGCTCAAAGTTTTTGCTGTTTAAACTTTAAACCATTCCTTTATTACTGTGATAACTGGTGAAAATAGCTTTTAATATTCAGGGGTAAAACTATAACTTGAAATATGGGGATAAAAGGTTTCTGCCCAATGTGACAATGAAGTAAAGCTTGGCAATGGCAGCACTGCATCTCCATCAATGAGAAAGTCTAGTTTATTATGCAAAGGTTGTAAGGTTAGCTTGTTTTATGAATTGCAACACTTGCTAAATCTGTCAAACCTAAGCCCATTTCCACTACTTTTTAAACTAATTTAATATGTGAAAGACTACTTTTTTATTACTAAAACTGATTAAACTTGACTAAAACCTTTTGGTGTTTTTGTCGACTAAAACTCGACTAAAACCTTTTTTTTAAACCAAGTTTATAAATGACTAAAATGTGACTAAAACTTAAAAGCATTTTCGTCCAAATGACTAAGACTAAGACTAAAACTAAAAGGGCTGCCAAAAACAACACTGCCTGACAGCTTGAAGACCATTCAAACGTATTTTCTTTTTTCAACAACTCAGTCAGCGGGGCAACTACGGTCGAGAAATTTGTGCAAAAACTGCGATAATATCCTATCATTCCCAGAAATCTCATCAGCTCCTTTTTAGTAGTGGGAGCGGGAAAATCATCAATAGCTCGCACCTTTTCTCGTACCGGACGCACCTCCCCTTGTCCCACCACTTTCCCCAAATAATCACCGTGGCTTTAACAAACTCACACTTCGCAAGATTTATTGTTAACTGGGCCTCAACGAGCCGAACAAACAGGGCACGCAACCGAGAACACTGTTCCTCCCACGTCTGACTATATACCACAACGTCATCCAAATAAACCGCACATCCTTCCAGCCCTGAAACCACTCGGTTCATCAGGCGCTGGAAGGTAGCCGGAGTGTTTCGTAGACCGAAACTCATAACATTGTATGAGTATGACCCTGAAGGTATAATGAAAGCAGAGACTTCTTGTGCCCGAGGAGTCAAAGGAACCTGATAATACCCCTTTAAAAGGTCGATCTTAGTCACAAATTTAGCTGAACCCACGGAATCTATACAATCTTCCATCTGCGGAAGCGGAAAAGAGTCGGGCTTCGTAATGCTGTTTAGTTTTCTATAATCAGTACAAAATCTAAACGTCTTGTCCGGTTTTTCAACCAGGATACACGGTGACGCCCAACTGGAATAAGATGGTTTCGCCAGCTCAGCATTTATCAAGTACCTGACCTCAGCTTCCAAATACTTCTGCTTTTCAGGGTGTACTCGAACTTCTCTGCCTAACGGGCACGGAATCTCCAACATCAATATCATGACAGATCAAGTCAGTACACGAAAGCGTATCAGAAAAAAGTACAGAAAATTCCCTTATTAACCTAATCAGCTGCTCGCGATTTTCTTCGGGCAAATGTTCCAACATAACCTATAATGTTCCAACATAACATAACCAACTTAGCCAGTTGTTCAGAATTACAAAGTCGAGGTTGCACAATACAGTCAGACGTAAGACCATCACTCTCAATGCCATTTAACTTCGCTCCTGAGGAATCACTCACCACCGAAACCACCGCCACCGATTTTACTTCAGCGGACAGCATTTTCACGTGTACGGCAGAAATAAGGTTAACAGATTCACGTGGCACAATTGGGTAGATTTTCTCCTATCTGGCGTCGAAACAATATAATTTTGATCTGATACTCACTACATCACGGTATAAGGACCTGCAAATTTTGCCAAGAAAGACGATCCAATAACAGGAAGCAAAATTAACACTTGATCTCCGGGACTAAATTCACGACGCTCGGACCTACGATCAAACCAGGTCTTCATTCTCAATTGTGCTTTAACTAGATTTTTTCTGGCCAGTTTACCTGCCATAACCTACGTCGGAAACCATTTATATAATCAAGGAGATTTACAGACATTTCAGGTCCAGTCACGTTATCCTTCAAAAGAGACAACGGACCTCTTACCTGGTGACCGAACACCAAATCGTTAGGGCTAAATCCAAGGGTCTCTTGAACAACCCCGTGTGCGGCTAGCATCAACCAAGGAAGCCCCTCCTCCCAATCTTTATTCAGTTCGTTACAATACGCCCTCAACAGCTATTTTAGCGTTTGATGAAATCGCTCAAGAGCTCCTTGGCTTTCAGGATGATACGCACTACTCTTATGATGTTTCACACGCAGTTGTTGCAAAATCTGCTCAAACATACGAGATGTAAAGTTAGTTCCTCTATCAGTTTGAATAATTTTAGGAATGCCAAAAACTGAAATAAATTGGGACAGAGCTTTTACCACAGACCTTGTGGAAATTGTTCGTAGAGGATAGGCAGCGGTATATCGAGTGGTCTGGCACATGACAGTTAACAGGTAGTTAGAACCTGCCTTGGATGGTTTTAACGGCCCCACACAGTCAATAGTAAGATACTCAAAAGGATTTCTCACTGCAGGAATGGGAAACAACGGTGCCGGAGCCAAAACCTCATTCGGTTTACCTACCATTTGACAAGTGTGGCATGTCTTAATAAAACTCGCCACATCTCTTTTTAATCTAGGCCAGAAAAAATAGCGCATTACACTATTATAAGTTTTCTTGACCCCTAAATGCCCAGCTATATCCCCGTGAGCAGTTCTCAACACCAAATCACGCAACTCCTCCGGAACAATAATCTGATATACAGGTTCGCCCAAAGCACGATCATTACAAGGCGTCCACTTACGAACTAAAATGCCATCACTCAGGAAATAACCAGAAGCCATACTTTCAATTTCGGTATCAGATTTAACCGACGCAAACAGTGTTGTCAACCCGGCATCTTTTCTCTGAGCCAAAATTAGGTCATCACGGGAAATCGAAGGCGGCAACAAAGATAAATTACCCAAAGGATTGAAAGAAGAGTTTTCTATTTTTTCACCGCTCTGGGACACATTCGTTTCAGTATTCATAGCTTGAGTGACTGCACAGGAAACGAAAACATCGGGAAACTCCTGGACACTCTTATCTACCTCTAAAGATAAATTTGGATTAGCCTTCACAATGGGAGGTACCACCCCACCCCACACACGATTTCCGGCCAAATTATTTCCTAAAATTACATCTACCCCTTCCACAGGTAAGGAAGGACGTAATGCAATTTCAACTTCCCCGCGCACCAACTCCAAATCAAACTGAATTCTGTGTAACGGAGCAGAGAATATTTCCAGCCCAATACCCTGAATCAGAACACTATTTCCTGTACTGGACCCAGAAGAAAAATTCAACTTCGATTCAACAATGAAAGATTCAGAAGATCCTGTGTCGCGCAGAATTCTTACAGGCACTTTAACTGAGCCACCAACTAACGAAACATACCCCGTGGTAATAAAAGGACCATAATCCGAATGGGACCCGCCAACCTTTCATGGTTCACACGTAGTAAAAGCTGACGCAAGCCCCACAGCTTTTGCACTGGCCTTATACTTGCCTTTCAGCACCGGGCATTCCTTTTTCCAGTGGCCCCTTTCCAGGCAATACCTGCAAATGGAATTTGGGTCTACGTTTCTATTTGTCCTATACTCTGCTTTTAACGACTTCGGTCTATCTTGATGTTAAAAATGATAATCTCTTTGGTAAACTGAATTTTTATGAATCAATACAAATTCATCCGCTAAAACTGCAGCTTCTGCCGCGGTTTTCACCTTTTGCTCATTTAAATACGTCACTATCTGCTCAGGAATAATATTCTTGAACTGCTCCAAGACTATCAAATCACAAAGACTCTCAAAAGAATCTATTCCTAAAGACGCGCACCAACAGTTCATGATCTCTCGCGCCACTTCCACATGCGTTTGCCGGTCTCCTTTTTTCCATCCCCTAAACCTGCGACGATAAGCTTTAGGGACAAGTTCGTAAGCTTTTAAAACTGCGTCTTTCACGACCTGATAATCTTTTCGCCCTGCTGCTGATAGTGAAATAAAAGCTTCTTGAGCTTTTCCCTCAAGAACGCTTTGCAACAAAAGAGTTCGTTCTGCATCATTCCATCCTCTATCCTCAGCAACGCATTCAAACAACAACAAAAAAAAACTTCTAGATTGTTTTCGTTAAATCTAGGCAGCAACTTGGTCATATTTGCAATATTTAATGTTCTACTTAAACCAAGTTGACCATCAGAGTCGCCACTACTTCCCATTCTCCCTTCAGCAACCAATCTTAACCGTTCGGTTTCTTGAGCCAACTTAGCCTCCTGAATTTGTTTCTCATACTTAAATTTCTCAAACTCCCTATCACGCTCTCGTTCTTCAATTTTCAGTTTTTCCAATTCAAGCTGTCTATCCAGTTCACGTTCCCTACTCTGAATGTTCAAAATTTCCAACTGCTGCGCAAAAGTAAACCCCCTCTGTACTCCCATCATTAGCGGCGTTGACGTACCGTCTGGTGAAATTACTTCTTCTGATGGTGCATCCGCAGTTAAAATCATCCTCTCCACCAATTTCTCTTTTACCAAATCCCGAAACTGTTTTACCTTCGTACCTTTTGTTACCACTAACTCAAAATTAAAATGTTCAACTACCTTAGCTAATTGATCTCTTGAAAGATCCTTCAATTTCTCTCCCGTGGGAGCTGCCAAAAAATCTTGTAGTTGATCCATTTTAACTGAACTTCACGTATTTCCGTTTTATCTCTTTCAAAATCAATTAACCTGTTGTTCCCCTTTTCCTAAACCGGAAAATAAAAATGCACAAAGACCAGGGCAAGGCAGATAGCACCACAATGCCAGGAAAAATCAAGAGCCATCCCGTATCTAACTAAGAAATCATCTAAATAACTCAACCCTAGTCTTCAGTACGATCCCATGCAGCTCAACGGCTAATCCGTCTACCCGCGTCTGACGTACCAAAAACAACAAACTAAAATAATAAATTAAAATAAAAAAACAGTGTCACCGCTCTTACACCTAACACGGGAGTTCACGTGGCTCTGATGGTCTAATCAATCTAATTAATCCCTCCCGGCAATTATAGTACAAATCTGTCTTACCTCTAGTCATGCACAACAGGACAAAATTTTCCTCTTCAGCCCCAGCAATCATTTACCAAATAATAAACCAATCAAATGTTCCATGGTGATTTCTCCCCAAAAATAATTGGAATCAACCTCCTTCGATCACCTTCCATATCACAACTTTACCTAATAATAACCTTACCCAAGATTCTTCACTGAGCCTCTCTCAGGTTAGTAGACGAACCCCCATTTATGTTACGTAAGATTAAAGGTGAAGCAACATAAAAACGGAGAAGCCACACATGGAACTCAATTTAACAAAATAATATTTAATGAACAAACCATAAACGGTAACATAAATAACAAAATAAAGAAAAATAAATCATTCTGGAACTGAAGAGGAAAAGATGCCACCAGTCCAACTTCGTCAGTCCTTTTATAATCCCATCTCCTGACAACGCGTAATCATCCAGCAGCTTAATCCTCCACACCTGATCACTGGAGATTTCCCACACCTGTTCCCGATGCTCCTCCAGAATCTAGAACACTGCCACCTGGTGGAAAAATACTAAAGGCCATAACAATATATATATATATATATATATATATATATATATATATATATGTGTGTGTGTCAGGAGAGAAACTTCAAGATGTTGTGTTCATGCCAGGTCTATATGTTTCTCCATGTTTCTCCGTTCCTCTCCCCTCTCACCCGATCATGCCTACATGTTTCTCTGAGAGTAGTAAAGTATCAATGAGCCTTTATACATCACAGACAGTCTTACAGCTTCCTTGTAAGGTAACAAAACATGTTGCTCTGAGCTTCTCAAAATTAGAACGTATATGTCATATGTGCACAACTATCCTTGTTGTTTACATCTGTGATACACTCACATCACTGGAAACATTTATGCTAAGTGAACATATTACATTGCACACATACCTCTAAGCAATATATATAGCTTTCCCCTGACATATGTTATCTCTTCTCATGCATTCAAACTCATGCTTTTGAAACTCCATAAGATAATACATTGATTATGAAAATTAATAAAGAATAATAATACAGATACATAATATTTAATAATAAACCAATATTAAAAGATGAAATTTTAGTCTTTAGGGGCTACTAACAGTAAACTGACCCCGTCCCGGCGAACCCTCTCCAGAACTCCTGGGAGCAGAGCAATCAGGGGAAATGCGTACTGGGGTGACCTCGGCCACTCCTGTACCATCGCATCCAACCCCAGAGGGGCTGGTAGACTTAGAGAGACCACAGTGGGCGGTGAGATGTTTCTCTGGATGCAAATAGGTCTAACTCGGCACGACCGAAATGTTTCCATAGGAGCTCCACCACCTCGGGGTGGAGTCTCCACTCCCCGGGCCTCGGCCCCTGCCTCGACAGGATGTCTGCTCTCTGATTCAAATACCCTGGGATATAAATCGCCCTCAATGAAAGAAGCTTCCCCTGGGACCACAGAAGGAACTGGTGAGCCAGCTTGTATAATGGGCGTGAGCGCAGACCCCCTTGATGGTTTATATAAGAGACCACCGATGTGGTGTCTGACCGGACAAGAACATGGTGACCTCTCAGGTCTGGGAGGAAGTGTTTCAGAGCCTGAAACACCGCCATCATTTCTAGACAATTTATATGCAAATGAAGATGATGGTCCTGCCACAGACCCCGGGCCAAGTGACCACTCATGATCCCCAGCCTGTGAGAGAGGCGTCCGTCGTTAGAGTTACACAATGACACGGGCTCCCAGCACAGGTCCCAGGGACAGGAACCAAGGTTATTTCCATATAGCCAGGGCACGGAGACACAGACGCGTGACCCTGATCTTGCGGAGCGGGTTTCCCCTCGGGGAGAACCCCTTGGTCCTGAGCCACCACTGCAGTGGTCTCATGTACAGCAGGCCACACGGTATAACGTTGGACGCTGCTGCCATCAGACCCAGAATTATCTGATATTCTTTTACAGTGAGTGACTGGCCTAGCTTTGCTTGCTTGACGGCTGAGAGAATTGAAGCTATACGAGGAGGAGACACACGTGCCTGAATCATCGTCGAATCCCAAACCACCCCCAGAAAAGTCATACTCTGAGCTGGAGAAAGCACACTCTTCTTGGTGTTGAGCCTCAACCCCAACCTTTTGATATGGGCGAGGACGACATCTCGATGCTGAACCGCCTGATGCTCCGATTGAGCCAGAATCAACCAATCGTCAATGTAGTTTAAAATACGAATGCCCTGGAGTCGCAGCGGAGCCAGAGCTGCGTCCATACATTTCGTGAAGGTTCGAGAAGACAGAGCTAGGCCGAACGGAAGAACCCGATATTGGTACGCTTCGCCCCTGAAAGCGAACCTCAGGAACTTCTGGTGTCGTGGAAGGATGGAAATGTGGAAGTATGTGTCTTTTAGATCTATTGTGACAAACCAGTCCTCGGACCTAATTTGTGACACAATCTGCTTGAGAGTGAGCATTTTGAACTTGAGCTTCCCTACTGAGCGATTTAATAGGCACAGATCTAAAATTGGATGTAACCCCCCATCCTTCTTTGGAACGATGAAATAACGGCTGTAATAAACCAACTCTCTGTCGGGAGGAAGAACTCGTTCTATCGCCGCCTTCAGTAACAGAGATTTCACCTCCTGTTCCAAAACCAGAGCCTGCTCGGGGTCCACCACTGTGGGTAAAATCCCCCGAAACCGAGGCGGATGTGACCTGAACTGGATTGCGTATCCATACTCGATAGTCTGCAGGACCCATTGAGATATATTTGGAAGACCTTTCCACTCCACCAAAAATTCTACTAAAGGTACCAGTCTCTCGAGACTGGCCTCTGGAGTAATTTGAGTGACAGACACAGTGCCCTGTAACGGCGCACCGGCAGGGAACAACTGTTCTGACCTTTCTATATCGCTCCTCAGAGTGAGCGAGCGTCCCTCGGGAAAGCACTCACTGGGACCATCTACGCCCCAACACGCAGGCGGGGTTGACAGAACGGGCCCCTGAGGGCACCGAGATAGAACGGGCGCCTTGTGCAGCGGCAAACACCTTTCTCTCTCGGTGGGGACCACCCTCAGCACCCTGACACCCTTGGCGTCAGGGCTTCTTCCACGAGGCCTTCCTGGTGACAAAAAACGTCCTCAGATCGGCTTTGCGCCCTGTGCGAGGAGCTACTTGACGGCCAAGGCTGCTCCCGCCCAGCAGCCCCGGGGACATGTATTTGGAGGGGGAGGAACTTCTGGAGCGCCGCTGCCTGCTTTTTTTTCCTCCTGGAACCTCTCGATGACTGTGTTGACTGAGTCACCGAAGAGGCCAGCAGTCGACAGGGGTGCATCCAGAAGGAAAGATTTTTCTTTTTCCTTCATATTGGAAATATTTAGCCATAAGTGCCTCTCCGTGGACACCAGGGCTGCCATAGAATGGCCGACTGATCTGGCCGTCTCCTTGGTGGCACGGAGAGAAAGATCGGCCAACTGACGTAACTCTCTCAATATATCAGAACTCACTTCCTCCCCCTCACTAATGTCTTTTAATAAATCTGCCTGATAGGCTTGCAGAATTGACATAATATGACGACATGAAGCTGCCTGTCCCGCTGCCGAGTAAGCTTTGCCCACTAAAGCCGATGTGTTTCGAAGTGGCTTCGAAGTGGCCGAAGTGGCTTGGTGGGTAACGCCACCAAGGACGCCATTTAAAGGACGATGCCGTGTCAGGAGAAAGATGGCTTGCCAAAACTTCCTTCATCCTTGGCATCGCCCCGTAACCATGAACTTGGACCCAGAAATATTAGAGTAGGTTGAAGTCTGCTGCATGAAAATTCTAGCAGACACCGGTCTATTCCATGATCTAGCCACCTCAGCATGTAAATCAGGGAAGAAAGGCAAACACCGGCGTCTGTACACTGGATCTGTCAGGTAAGGGCAGAGATAAGGCGGAGCCCGTCTCCATCCCCGCTGACAGATCCATTTGCGAACCCCACGATTAAAGCCTCCGCTGTGCCTCGGCAGCAGCGGGACCCGAACCGCAGGGAGCGCCAACCGAACCACTCTCCTCGAAGAGGGCATGGTGGAAGCGGAGCGTTCTCATTGACAAACGCTCGCAATGCTCACAGCCAGCTCCCTCGAGAGCTGACTGGGCATGCTGCACTCCCATACAAACAACACACAGATTGTGTGTATCCCCACCCATGATGTAGAACTGCTGTTCGCTCACCATCATAATATTTTGTGTCTTATATATATAGTTTTTTATATATATATATATATATATATGTGAAAACTCCTGCCTAGCAATACTAAGGACAGACAAAAACACTTTGAGACACAGACTGATATTTCACACACACAGTATTTTTCTTCTGTATACTCACAATAAAAATAAAGTGTTTTGCTTCTTTCCAAATACAGAAAAATTAACATGATGCAAGTTCTTCACTCTTTCTGTCAGTGAACTCCAATTTGAAACGCTTTTGTAATAGATCTGTAACTCTGCGAAAATTCAGCCAAACAGGCAAACATACCCATGGGAATAAAACTTGAGATCGCATCTTTTAAATGAAGTAATTTATATGAAAAAAATTCTCAGCTTCTGTAATCTGTAAGAAAAGAGAGCAATTTCAGCCGGGCTAAGAGCTCATTAACTTTAATTCGTTCACACCAACTCACGGAGCGCGCTATTCACAAGATAATGAGTTAAGCCATCTATGCAGGTATGGTAAACGCCCCCAAGTTTCATCATTCACTCACCTATATTCAACACAATCTGACGAAAGTGCATATCTATACCATGAATTTAATATCTTCTAATAAAAATATTTAATAAAATCTAATAAAAAAATATATATTTTTTAATTTTTAGTGCATATGATTCGCTAAACCCCTTGGTATGCAAACCACATTTGTATATGTAAATGATATGTTTAGATCATCTATCTATCTATCTATCTATCTATCTATCTATAAATTACAGGAACGTCTGTCTGTCTGTGTGTCTGTGTGTGTGTGTGTGTGTGTGTGTGTGTGTGTGTGTGTGTGTGTGTGTCTGTCTGTTAATCACATATCTCTCGAACCGTTTGTCCGATGGATATCAAACTTGACAAGTGTCTTGCTACAGGCACGAGTAAGTGCAGTGCAGAGTCTGACATTGTTTGGATAAGAAATACAAAAGATATCGCAAAACATATCGCTAATAGAAGCACACATTGGCTTTTGCTGCTCTAGCCGCTGGCCACTACCCCTCTCACACACTAAGTGAGCACAGCACAGGACCAGAGACAGAGGGACGAAGAAAGCAGATTTGCTCCCTGAATCGTCGCTCTTATTCATTTGAGCACTCAAACACACCAAACCAGCAACTGCTAAAAACACACGGGCACACGGGCATTATTAGCACAGGACCAGAGACAGAGGGACGAAGAAACTAAATTTGCTCCCTGAATCGTCGCGCTTATTCATTTGAGCACTCAAACACACCAAACCAACAACTGCTAAAAACACACGGGCACATGGGCATTATTAGCGCAGGACCAGAGACAGAGGGATGAAGAAAGCAGATTTGCTCCCTGAATCGCCACACTTATTCATTTCAGCACTCAAACACACCAAACCAACATCTATCTATCTATTTATCTATCTATCTATAAATTACAGGAATGTGTGTGTGTGTGTGTGTGTGTGTGTGTGCGTGTGTGTGTGTGTGTGTGTGTGTGTGTGTGTGTGTGTGTGTGTGTGTTAGTCTGATGGATTTAAGACTTCACGGGTATCTTGCTACGGGTGCAGTGCCGAGTTTGACGTTGTTTGGATTAGCTACGCACAACTAAAAATGTCACTGAACTTTTGCTGTGTAATTGTAACAATGAGCACTCAAACACACCAAACCAACAATTACTAAAAACACACAAAAACTGATTTTGCATGGGCACTTTGCACTAGTTATGTATGAAAGCTAGAATTTAGAAATGATTTTAGAAAATAGGCCTAGTAGGTGTTTAGTAGGGGTGGAGCCGAATCCGAATACGGTATTCGGAAAGGCACAAATAATGTGTTTTTTTACGAATACTTATTCCGAACAAATACTTAAAATATGTATTTGTATTCGGGAACAACAATTACTTTATATCAAAAAGCTGCTTTCCTCACGAGACCGCAGTGCGCGAGTTGAGTGAGTGACGTTCAGGAAGAGGTGACTGACACAGGCTGCTCCACACAGCAACAGAGAGGGCTCGGCTGAGCGAAAAAAACACTTAACTGCATCACTATTTTTGTTGAATAGATGTTTGTACCTTAACTAGGTTCCGGAGGCAGTTTATAACTTTCGGGAAGTGGAGTTTGATCGGGAGTATATTCCATTATTGACGTAGACGGGTGCTCTCATTTTCGCTCCGTTTACGTAGCTCTGTTAGCTCGGTAACGGTTTATTTGTTTCTTACATGGCTTGGTTGAATTCTAATGTAGAATGCGGTCTGTTTTTATAACATGCCGCTGATTATAAGTATAACACACCGTTGCCATGAAAAACAGAGCGTTGCCATGGATTCTAAACGTAGAGACAGAACGGACAATTTTTTTCTTCTTTAGCGGAAGCGATACAATCGTTTTTTAAATCCACAAACTCCTTTTTATATCCATATTTTGAGTCAAATTATTGATTTATTTGGTAGGTAGCCATATCATAAGCGGGGGGTAATGTAGAGCGAGGCAGCAAATACAAACCCTTCAGGCTTCGCGTCGGGCTCATAATCAACCTCCTCACTATAAATTATCCCTAAACTTATTCTGTCTGCACAGCGTCCTCCACCGTGGTGTTGGGGTTCATAATGTTCACAATTGTATTTTATTAGTTGGTTTAACCATGGTTCATGAGGTAATGGATGACTGTTATTTTCTTTTCAATGACTTTTCTTGTTACATGTTCATTGCTGGATTTATAGAAAAACATCAACCAATATTGCATATCCATAATTATTATAATGGATATAATTAAAGAATCCATACACTATAAAGTATTTTTAAAGATTGTTATGCCTATTTTGAATTTTACTCGAATACAAATACAAATACTTTTCCTCCCTGAACAAATACAAATACAGATACAAATACCAGCTGCTTTGCACACCCCTAGTGTTTAGATTATATTTTGACTAGTTTAAATGCTGCCTTATTATCATATCGGTTGTAAATGTGCTGAAATGCGAAAATATACCATGAAGTGCACAGATGTGTTAGGCTAATGACTGCGTTGTGCCTCTCTAGTAATGGCCAATTGACACGCATATAGGCTTATCATTGCATTATTGAATAGTGTCTGTTTAAATTTTAAATGCGCGCACAGACAGACGTGCGCTCTGTGCGTTCATTCACTCTAGTAAGACTATACAGGCTACTGAGATTTGTTCTATACTGATCTGTAAAACTGAACATTTTGAACATTCAAAGAATAACTTTAAGAATAAATAAGAATAAACTTATTTTTACAGTTTAAGTATTTAAAGTGTAGTAAATCTCTATTTGTTTTGAATGAGTTGAAAATATTTATTTTACCAAAGCTATGCCCATGGTACTGTTACAGTGGAGGCTCCCGCTCCGTCTCCTCTCCGCCACCATAGGGAGCCTTCACCGGAGTATTGATCATTGGCCTTGAACTCAAATTCCCATCATACCTCTTACCTGGGACTGATTGCGTCACACACCTGCACCGCATTAGCACACACACATAAAAGCCACCTTCACACACACACCCTTGCGAAGTCTTGATTTGCCCCGGTGATCATTTCTGAGCGTTATTCCCTGTTTCTGGTTTTGACTTTGGACTGTTTGACTATTCTACGAGTGATTTCTGCCTGGCCTGATCTTGGACTGTCTTTGGATTGTGATTATTGCTGCCTGCCCTGAACTCTGCCTGTTATCTGGATTATCCCTTCACTCTGTCTGCATTGCTCTGTCTGCCTCGTTTTGACCCTGCCTGTACGACTCTGTCTAATAAAGCTGCAAATGGATTCTTCTGTGTTCCGTGAGTCATTACAGCTACACAATTTCCAGTTTTAGATGCATTTGGATTTCAGTCTTACCGTTCATGAAACCCTCGTCATTTGAGCTGTTTTCGGCCAGAAAAATGAAAGAATAAAACGCCTCAGAATTTCACCTGGAAGACAAAAACAACAGAAACATGTAACATTTTAGAAGTCATACTATTTGCCCCCTTAGTATTTCTGTATGAATTTATATTTCTGTTTATTTTGCGCTGACTTTATTATAAGCCTTGACATAGCTTTGGTCCTGTATGTGTTGTGATAAAGTATTCACTGAGGTAAAAGTTATAAGTCAATTTCCACCACAAAATTAAAAAAGGGAAAAAAATGTATCAGCGAGTTATCTCTCAGTTCTCATTTTATTTCTCACAATTCCCAGTTTCTATCTCGTAATTTTTAGTAAACGTCTTACTTTTTTTATCTGCATTCTGAGTTTATATCTCTTTTAAAGAACGCCTAATTTTGTAGTTCAGTCTGTATCACAAACTGCATTATATTATTCAAAAACACATGTATTACACATACCTCACTCAAAATAGATTGGTTTGATTTTAATCACTTTAGAAAGATAATTGCTCTCACAGTTCAGCCTGTAAACTGACTGTGTTTCAGTAACAGTAACATGGTAACACACTTTTTTATGGCCTTTGTCAACATAAATTCATTCGAAAGCTTTAACACTCTTCTTCTTCCCTGGGGTTTAATGGCGGTTGGCAAACCTGTTTAACACTGCCCCAGATAGCAAACTGACATTGAATCAACGTGGAAACGACGTCTCTCATGACATTGAAACAACGTTGATTTGCTCATCGAATTAACGTTGAACCAACGTCAGACGCGGCATTCTTCAAAGCTAAATGAAATCGAAAATTGGTTTGCTTTCATAACGCTGAAACAACGCGTTGATTTCAAGTTGATTTTCCGTTAGTTTTGAAAGAATGACGCGTCTGACGTTGGTTCAACGTTAATTCGATGAGCAAAACAATGTCAGATCAACGTTGTTTCGATGTCATATTTCCACGTTGATTCAATGTCAGTCTGCTATCTGGGGCATTATCGCCGCAGCTTTAAAACTCAAAATTCTGCTTCTAAATTGGACATTGCATAATAGAAATGGTACTTTAAACCTTTTAGTGGACTCAATTTTTGCAATATCAACTTAAAATTTGGAACACAACTTGGTTAGACTTAGGGCTGGGCGATATATCGAACGATATTGAATGCGCATCTAATCAGTAAAGCCGGTTCCTTGATTAGCAGTAAATCTCCTTCACCTGCTTTTAGATGGAGCGGCATTCACTACAAAGAGCCGTAGATCACTGACAAGCTGAGCCAAATCGCGTTAATATCGAGGACATATCGATATCGATATTTAATGCGATATGGCTCAGCTGGTCAGTGAACTACGGCTCTTCGTCATGACAAAATCTCCCGTGTTAAACTAACACACCTGGGAGTGTATATGAGTCCACACTCAAGAGTGTTAAAGTTAATGAGATAATTAAGTGATTAAATGAGTGATGATTGAGCATTATTGAAGACACCTAAAGCAGAATCACAAGGAAAAAATCTAAAATTTTAAGCCACCGTTATGGAGATGAGTGTTTGCTTTAGTTGGGCTCTTCACCCTTATAATATTAACTTTATATTTTAATTTGCTGTTGCATCTGAGTTATATCTATCAGATGAACAAAAATAAACAATAATAAAATGATTGTAGTCATATAATGACATTTATCATTTGAAATCTATCTCATTATATATAAAATGTATAATAACATTTATTTATAAATTTATTTATAAAATTTATAACATATAATTTAGTCTGTTGCTTAGTGTATGACTTAGATTCTGAATAAATGTCCAGAATGTTAAATATAATAGACAGTTTTCTCAAAAGTTGCTTAAAAGAAAAAAACCTTTCCTTTAGGCACACACAGACCTCAAGATTCAGTCAATGCTTCTCAACAACAGTGACGAGTAGAATATTTAAGTAGGAAAAGTAAATTACATCGACAATTCAGATCATAATTTATTCAAACCGCAATGCATGATGGGAGCCATTAATGAGTTGTGATTGGTGGCAACAATGATTAATATCGCCACCACAGTTGAGATAGACAAGCTGATTATTGATCTCTGTGTTTCTAAATAAGCATGAAAGTGATTTGATCAGAATAATATTTATTAATTATTTTAGGTTATAAGAAATATACAGATATGCCGTACAATCACTAAAATCTTGCTAACAAGTTAAGCCGAATCATCTGAAAAGTTTCATTTTACAGATCACAGCATGATTATGTCAAAACATAACCAACACTATAAGATCAAATATGTCTTATTTGACAGCTATAAATCAATAACAGCAGACACACAAAATTTAAAGTGAAAGTATAAGTGTCAAGAGCCCAACTAAAGCAGACACTGATCTCCATAACGGTGGCTTACAAATTGTGATTTTGTCCTTCAGCGATTCTGCTTGTGATCATCAGGTGTCTTCAATAATGCTCAATCATCACTAAATTAATCACTTAATTATCTCATTAACTTTAACACTCATATCGTCCATTTGAAAGCATGTGAAGGTGATTTACTGCTAATCAAGGAACCGGCTTTACTGATTAGATGCGCATAACAATATCGTTCGATATATCGCCCAGCCCTAGTTAGACTAGGCTTTGATTTTCTAGTAAATGGAGAGTCAAAATGTTTTTGAAGTGTAAGGTCTGTATTTCAAAGCAATCAGTAATTACACACCATTTTTGTTAATTTTAGACTTGCTGGTGTGCTGTTTCATAAACTTATTCTGCCAATGAGTTTTCTGCCATTGAATATACAGACTTTAACTTCCATCCTTCACAGCTTAATTTTAATTCGTATCATATTAAATGTGCTTTATAGCTTGGCTAAGGTTCATTTCAAAACGGAATCACATGTGATCAGGTGTAAAGAGGGTCTTTGTGTACATCATTACAGTAGATTTTCTAGCCATGTGACAGCTGACTATTGACTGCATGATTGATTGACTGATTAGTTTTGGGAGCTCCACACACTGTCAGATCTGAGCAATTAGTCTCCTAGAAAAATCTGATAAAAAAAGCATTAAACAAAGTCCTTTCTACACTTTCAGTTTGTTTTCTCATGTGAGTCCCTGGAGCTTCGTGTTTTATTTAGCTTCACTGCTAATTATGCAGATAGATATGTTTACTCTTCAGATCAAAGTGTCTTCCCTCTGTATTATTTACAGTTCTAAACAGTCCTTTCATTAGTATGGCCAACAAAGACTTTAGCAGTAATTCCTAAAGTAGAAAGTAATAGAAACCTAAAGTAATTCCTCCTCAGATATGGAGGACCTGCAGTCACGTCAGTGGCCTCAATCTTTGAAATGAGTAAAAATACACGTCTTACTGAAGAACACAGACATTCTGCTGTATTATTCTGCTTTTAGAAAAAATTATATATAAATATATATCAGGAAAAATTCTGAATTAAATATTTGGCTCACTACATAAGTGTGAGTGTGGTAAGCAGGACGTCCGAGGGACGTGAGAGAATGTTGCGAGGCCGGTGGTGCGATTGCTAATGAGCAGCATCTGTGAAGCATACAGGTCTCGCATCTCTCACGGAGGAGCGGAATCATAAAGGGGGAGCAACGGAGTGGATGATTGAGAGAGGAACAGGCATGCTTTTGTTTATATTTTATATTTTATTTTGGTAAGCCAACAGTCATCCACGAGGGGCTGCTGGTTATGTTTTATTTGGGTAGCTGGACCTGCTGGCAGGTATTTTGTTTGTTTATTTAATTTAACCCTCTGAGGACCAAAAACATCAAAACCTTGTGTTTTTTGTAAAATAAATAAAATAAAAAGGGTGCGCTTTCAGCTCACTCTGTCTCCACAAAAATCTTTCTCAAACGTGTCCGAAAAATTAACTGTAACTCCGTAAATTTTTGTCACAGAGACACGAAAGATTTCTCTTTATGAAGCTGAAATTCTCTTCTATTAAATGAAGCAATTTATATAAAAAAGCAACTATTCTAAGTTGATGTAATCTGTTTGAAAACAGAGAGATGTCGGTCTTTTTCCTCTCACCTAATTATAGCGTAATGTGACACGCCCACTGAGAGCGCGCGCTATTCAAACGTTAATGTTGAGGCAAGCCATATAACACCCACATCAGCTGGGCTGAGTTTATTACAAATCTTCCCACGTCCTAACCTTTCGTCTTGCTGCGCAGTGAGGAATAATTTCTGGAAAAGTTACCTAGGTTACCTGTTTCTTTTCGAGGAGCACACGGATTATGCTGATGCAGTAAGTCATTTATTCTTAAGTGCATTGTTCTAATCGCGTTATTGAATATTGTTTTTAAACTGCAAAAAGAGAAATGCATAATTTAATTATGAAATGCGCGCACAGACAGACGCGCGCGCTCTGGGTGTTCATTCACTTTCGCTCCTACATTAGTAAGACTATATGAAGAGTTCAGATGCAAAAGCCTCTTAATGCCATTTGAAATTTTCTTCTAAAATGGTCATTTTTATCAAGCTTATATATTCAAGTTCAGTAATTTCACTTAAATGACAATTAATAGGTAATCCTCATTGAAATTTAAGTGAAATTACTGAACTTAAATATACAAGCTTGATAAAAATGATCATTCTAGAAGAAAATTTCAAATGGCACTTAGAGGCTTTTGCATCTGAACTCTTCATATATAGACTAGCTGAGATTTGTTTTATACTGATCTGTAAAACCAAAAAGACTGTTTAAATATGAATCAGGTGTGTGAACTAACAAACGCACAGATGCATTGCCTACTGTTACAGACGAAATAGATTATAAAGTTTTTACAATAAAATAGACAACAAAGAAGCTTTAGTTAGACAGTTTCTGCTCATATGTTAAATATATAGTATGTTTTGTCAAAAATAAACTATGAAAAAAAACTAATATAATATATATATATATATATATTAGTTTTTTATATTAGTTTTTTTATATAAACTAATATAAAAATAAATAAATAAATAAACTAATCAAAAGCTTGCATTGTTATCCAATGCATGCTAATGCAATGCTGTCACGACACACACAGGGGACAGAAGATCCAATTTGCAGTAGTATTTTAATTAAGGGTAATCCAAATCATAGTCATCCAGGCAGGGTTCAAAATTCAAAAGACAATCAAAGACAAAAACAAAAAAACAGGTAATCCAAAAACTCACGACGTGGTGTGACATATAACAATGACTCCGTACACATACTAACACAGACATGGAATATTTACACATATCTAACGAGAATAACACAGAACAGCTGGGACAATGATTACAGCTGAGTGCAATGTAGCTACTGATGAGTGACAGTGACAGCTGGGAAATGAAGTCAATGTGAAGGACACAGTGAGAACGAGGACCTCCAGTGATAAATAAGGGAACACAACCAGACATTGTGACATAACCCCCCCCCCCCCCCCCCCCTCTACGGAGCGGCTACGAGACGCTCCACGACAACACACAGAAACACGACACAAGAGTTCAGAAAGGAGGTGGAACAGGAGGATCAGGGGGAGGGATAGTGGGCCAGGTCTGTGAAGGGAGACAGAAACAAGGGGTGAGGGCTTAACCGGGGACCAGACCAAAACATAGAATCCATCGAGCGTCCAATGTGAAACAGAGAGTCCATTGGGCGGCCAGGGCGAAACACAGAGGCCATCGGGCAGCCAGGGCAAAACACAGACTCCATCGGGCGGCCAGGGCGAAACACAGACTCCATCGGGTGGCCAGGGCGAAACACAGAGTCCATCTGGCGGCTAGGGCGGTGAAGACCCCTCTGGGCAGCCATGGCAGAGCAGACCTCTCTGGGCGGCCAGGGTGGAGCAGACCCCTCGGGCGGCCAGGGCGGAGCAGACCCCTCGGGCGGCCATGGCGGAGCAGACCCCTCGGGCGGCCAGGGCGGAGCAAATCCTTTGGGCGGCCAGGGCGGTGATGCCCTCTCAGGACCAGACACTGGCTCAGGACCAGACACCGGCTCAGGAACAGACAGCAGCTCAGGAACAGACACCGGCTCGAGAATAGACACTGGCTCAGGAACAGACACCGGCTCAGGAACAGACACTGGCTCAGGAACAGACACAAGAACTGTAACAGCCACAAGAACAGACACAAACACAGGAACAAACACTGGCTCCAGCTCTGGAACAGGCCCTGGCTTTGCCTCCAGCTCTGGAACAGGCATTGGCTCTGCCTCTGGCTCTGGAACAGGCACTGGCTCTGCCTCTGGCTCTGGAACAGCAGCCACCAGCTCAGGAACTGCAGAAACTGGCTCAGGAACAGCCACTAGAACAGAAATGGTCACAAGGACAGACACAAACACAGAAACAAACACTAGGTCTGGAACAGACATTGGCTCCAGCTCTGGAACAGGCACTGGCTCTGCCTCTGGCTCTGGAACCAGCATTGGCTCTGCCTCCAGCTCTGGAACGGGCACTGGCTCTGGAATGGGCACTGGCTCTGCTTCCGGCTCTGGAACAGCAGATACTGGCTCTGGATCTGGAACAGCAGACATGGGCATGTCCAGGATCCGAGCCAGATGCTCCAGATAGTCCAGGTCCATGAAGGCAGACGGAACGTAAACAATTCTTGACTGGGCAGACAGAACGTGAACAGTCTCTGACTGGGCAGATGGAACGTGAACAGTCTCTGACTGAGCAGACGGGACGTGAACAGTCTCTGACTGGACAGATGGGATGTGAACAATCTCTGACTGGGCAGACAGGACATGAACAGTCTCTGACTGGGCAGACGTGACGTGAACATTCTCTGACTGGGCAGACGGGACGTGACCATTCTCTGACTGGGCAGACGAGACGTGAACCGTCTCTGACTGGGCAGACGGGACGTGAACAGTCTCTGAATGGGCAGACTTGACGTGAACAATCTCTGAATGGGCAGACGGGACGTGAACCGTCTCTGAGTGGGCAGACGGGACGTGAACAGTCTCTGACTGGGCAGACATGACGTGAACAATCTCTGACTGGGCAGACGGAATCGTGAACAGTCTCTGACTTGGCAGACGGGACGTGAACAGTCTCTGACTGGGCAGACTAAGGATTAATCAAAATAATGAATCCTTAACTTTGAAATGTGTATTATAAAATGTAAATGGCCTACTTTAAAAATAATACTTTTTATGTTAAAAGAATTTTCTTTTGAAGATGTTTCCAACTCTAACTTTGAACCAATTCTACACAATGGCCCATATAACCTATTTGACCAGGATTTGTTTCCAGGTATGACTAAAAATGGGTTTTTGACTTTCATTTATATTTTGATATTATATATATATATATATATATATATATATATATATATATTAGGGATGTCCCGATACTCAGGATCGGTATCAACTTGTGGGATCGGGTATCGATAAGACGAGGCCGATCCAAATCCGATGTTGTGCGTATACTATTGTTATTGTTAAGCCCCACGAAATGCACAAAAAACATTCTAAAGTACCATAATGTTTTCGTGCACTCTATTATAAGTGTTATGAAGCCATTATGTGTGAGAGAAATTAATATTTAAGTCATTAAATTCAAGATCACATAAACTTTTCCCTCTCGCGGCTGTCAGTCATTCTCCATCAGTGTTCAAATAGCGCGTCACGTTCGGTTACAGTCGATGATGAAACTATCTTCAAGATGATTCAATGTTAATATTATTTTACTTGATCTGTAGATAAAGGTCTATGTTTTCGCATAAAACAACTGTACAGTATATTGCTGGACTTTATTGCTGTAACTCAATCGTGTTACTCTCTACCGGGCGTTGGACACTGTCGGTTAGATCACAACACTAGAGTAGAGTCCGAGCACTATAACTGTTCTTCACGTGCACAGTAACTGAAATTTAAAACTGTTAAAAGAAAAGGCTGAATAAACTATTGCATATATAGATACTGTAAGGACTTTGCCAGGCCCTCCTCCCACACACAGGCAACACATTCACTCACCTACCCCAGTGGCATCGAGTTACAAGACTTTTATGACGCCTCTGGAATGTGGCAGAACGTATCTCTGAACAAGAGAAAGGCATTCCTTTTTGTTTAAAGACACTTAACAAAATATATTCAATGTGTTTTTATGTATGTGTGTTTTTCCCCATGTCACAGTGAAATAACTTTGTTTGGTCACAGTATAAAAAGAAATTATAAATACCTTCTTTATGCATTGTAAACATAAGTGTATATTCCTTTAATGTAACATAATGTTCCTTGATGTCTCCAGAATGCCCATGGAACGGGCTCTCCGAATATGCACAGAGATATAAAGTAAAGTGTATTTTTAATATGTTTTTACTGCCATGGAAGATCACACTGTTAAACTATAAACTCTCATTGAACACACCCCCTTCCACGAGGAGCGCGCGCTCTGGAACAAAGGACAATAAACCGAGAGTTCCCGCGTGCAACGTCCGTTCTCTCGATTGGCTCCAGCCAACAGGAAGGGGATGGATGATAAAGGAAGGAGCGCGGCTCCGCCCAAGTCTCTTCCTGGAAACCCAACGTGTCAGGAGCATGTAACCCTCACGGGGATCTGATCCGACCATGGATCTTTTCTTTTGTTCGTCTAAAAGTTTCGTCTTTTCCTCAAGTGGACTACCAAGTTCGTCTCCCAGTAAAGGAAGCGGACTTTGCCGAACTATTTCCTTGGGTAACGTTACCTCAAATGCTTTAAGCCTCTCAAACACTCGCACCGAATGCCAACGAATGCCACGTGACTCCCCACGGAACAAAGGAGCCACGCGCAAGCGACCAACCATGCACGCGCCGGGACGGGCCATGCAAAAACGCTGCGGCCGCGCTCCACGTGACCTGTGCGCACAGAAAAGCACCTCCATCCGACCGGGCCGAGCAATGAGCCCGCGACACAAACAGACCAAATATGCCTTGCAAGTATATTCTCTTTTAGCACTTCTAAGAAGCATTAAGATGAGGTTTTCGTGTTGCTTCAGAAAGGTGATTGTCTTGGTGAACCCTGTCTCTCCATGCTCTCTCTCTACATACTCTCTCTCTCTCTCACCCTCTCTCCAACTCATTTACACGGTACCAGGGCCTGAAATTAACACCCGACCACCTGCCAAATGCGGGTGAATTTTTCTATTGGCGGGTAACACTGTCAATCTACCTGCCACATTGGCCGGTAGCCAATGAGAATTGAGTGATTCATTAGGATTTTTACATTTCAACTAAGTTCGCCATTGCGTTTGACTTTAGCTAAAATGTGTCGGCACATTACTGGGGTAAAGAGGCCAGCTGAAACAAACGACCAACAAAAAGATGAGGATGAGAAAAAGAAAAGTAAAAGAAGACATTTTAATACAAAGTGGACAATTGGCGGCAATAGCAAGGTTCGTGAGCGGCTGATTTATGACAGCGACTGTTGTTTCGTAACGTTCATGCGATCAGAAGAAGACGAGGCCCTTTTCTGACTACGTTTGGATGTGCGAGTATTAAACTGTTGGTGAGATGGGATGAGATAATGTAACGCTGACATAGCCTACAGTACAACGACAGTTGCACAGATGTGTGTGCGTGTGCAACTGTGCATGTTGGGAGTTGGGAACCAGTGAGAAAGTATCCGGTAACTTTACCAGTAATAA